>NC_139695.1:10665982-11281982 GCF_964106915.1 Podarcis gaigeae | reverse complement strand
TCTGCTTCATCCAACCAAGTCTCTGTTACACATGCCAGGTCAAATCCTCCATCCATGATCAAGTCATGGATGGCAGTGGTCTTATGAATCATTGACCTGGCATTGCACAGCAGCACCTTCAGGTCATGTGGGTATCCCCCATGCCAGATGGTAAGAGAAGGTCATTTTGTTTGTCATCTTGACACAGTTACTTTTTTTAAAAGTATTTTAAGTATTTCACAACTTGGCACCCCTACTGAAAGAGAAATTTGTGGTGTAGCGTAATGATATGCATATGCCTAATGTGTTCCAGAGAACACTGAGGAATGGCTTAGTGAGTAGATAACATAAGATGATGCATGTTGGATTAGGTCAAAAATCCATCTAGTCTAACATTCTGCTTTCTGCTGCAGCTAGCCAAATGCCTCCAGAAAACACCATATTCACTACTCATAACCCCTTGGAGTATGGGCAGGATGCAAATGTATTTTCCATCTTAATTCGTCTGTGCCTAATTAGTTGGTTGCTGCTCACAAAATTCTGAAAAGCCTAAATATAAAAACAAAGCGCAAAAGGAGGAGAGGATTAATCCAGACACACCATGGAGATAGGATTATAGTGGTTCTCTGCCCCCACCTCAGCTTTGAACTCAGAGCATTCAAGGAATATACTTCAAATTCCTCCCTGCCTTGATTGCCTGCTGTTGTATGAGTGTATTGCCTTCCCTAACTACTACAGTGGTACCTCGGGTTACAGACGCTTCAGGTTACAAACACCTCAGGTTACAGACTCCACCAACCCAGAAATAGTACCTTGGGTTAAGAACTTTGCTTCAGGATGAGAACAGAAATTGCTCGGTGACGGCACGGCGGCAGCGGGAGGCCTCATTAGCTAAAGTGGTACCTCAGGTTAAGAACAGTTTCAGGCATAGCTGTCAACCGTCCCTTATTTGGTGGGAAACTCCCTTATCCCAGCACCGTGTCCCGCTGCTGTCCCTTATTGTTGATGTCCCTTAAATTTCCCGGGTTTCATACTTGCCCGGCTCGGGAGGGAAACAGTGGCTCAGGGTCCTCTGCCTCAAGAGAGAGAGCACGCACGAGCTGCCGCGTCTCCATCTCTCCCTTTTCCCCCTCAGGGGCGCGTCGTGAGGAGACGGGTGGCAGTGGGCGGGCAGGCAGCCCCTCTCTTGCAAGACTTCCGGCACGCTGCCAGGGGAAGCCAGAGGCGGCAGTGGTGGTGGCGGCTGAAGAGGCGGCCTGAGGGAGGAGGAAGAGGAGGGGATGGGGAGGGATGCAGAAGGGCGGCGCTTCAGCGGCCGCGGCGGTGCCGTAACTGCCTCATGCCGGGCTTGCGGGCAGCGTGGGCAAGAGTCTCTCTCTCTCCCTCCCTTTCTCTCGGGCGGGGAAGGGCTAATGGAACTCCTCGCACCAGGACGACGGCAGCCCAGATGTGCTGCTTAGCATACCCTCCAACCAGTGCAGCATCTTAATGTAGTGATTTCCCCCTCTGCATCCCTTTCATAACTCTATTTTTATAAATCATTTGTCCATCCATAGTTCAAATTTTTACCACAAGTTTTCTGTCAATCCTACAAATGTATGTAACACTTTACAATAGCTTTTCAAATAAATTATAAACTTTCGCCATTCTTTATTAAAGAGGTCCTCTTCCTGGTTTCTAATTCTCCCTGTAAGCTTTGCCATCTTGACGTCGTTCATCAGTTTTGTCTGCCACTCTTCTTTGGTGGGAGTTGTAGACCCTTAGGATCATCTAATCCAACCCCCGGCAAAACACGGTCAGTCGCAGCAAAAGCAGCATGGCTCCATCAGTGCCAGATTTATGTATAAGCTAAGCAAAATCCCTTATTTTGGCTGCTGATCCCTCATTTTTGAGGCTGCTGGTCCCTTATTTTCAAATCTGTAAGTTGACAGCTATGGTTTCAGGTTAAGAATGGACCTCCAGAACAAATTAAGTTCTTAACCTGAGGTACCACTGTAGTTACTTTTTAAACCAACTGGTATTCTCATGCCCCTGTCACCCCGACATCCCTGCTCAGCAAAGAAATACTGCTGTTTAACACTCCATGCCAGAATGCTGCTCAGCATATTGGTTTTTGCATGCTCCTAAGCATCTTCCTACCTTTACCTAGGTTTGAGTTGCTGCACTGACAGAGCTGTGAGATTTTGATCAGCTCCGGACCATCTGGAGCTGATACAGCAGAGTGTAGTTCGCAGACGAAAGGATGAGGAGATATTGTGCTACATGCTAATTGTTTTATTTCTCATTGTAAAGGGAATTGGGGTTGCTCGTGCGTAAGTGGCCGCTGCTCTAGGCAACGTTGTCTGGCTAAACTTTTCCCTGGCTGAACAGCACTTTCTCCGTGGCTGTCAGTCACTGGCAGAATCCGTCAGTGGGCGTTTCCTGAACTTCTTCCAGCATAAAAGCTCTTTGAGATCCAAGTCTCCGCCTAGCCTCCCTGCGCGGAAGTTTTCTGCGCAGAGTGGGTGTGGCCAGCGGAGGTCCTGGGCTCTCCCTGCTGGTCTCTGTGGAAGAGTCTTGGAGCCATCTCTCCGAAGTCCTTCCCGGCTCCCTTTTCTTCCTGGTGTCACGCTGATCTCCTTCCTCCAAGGAAGTGTTCCCTCTCTCCCGGCTGGGCCCTTCTCCTGCATCTCTAGGGAACCTTACCTCCACTCTTGGCTCCGATGGCAGTTCCCTGACATCCACCTCCCCCCCATGACCCCCCTCACCTCCGGCCTGTTCATTTGGCCCAAATTCCTCAGGCACAATATTTGAAATTGGTTAATCAGGATATAGAATGGAAGATTAAACAAATGAGACAAAAAACTTTTGAATCGGCTAATAAGTGTGGAAAGCTGTTAGCTTGGCAGCTGAAGAAAAGACAAAAATTAAACACTGTGACAAATCTTGAAGTAAATGGAAGGAATATACAAAACCCACAGGAGATTAAAGATTGCTTCCAGAGATACTTCAAACAACTGTATGCACATGGGCCACAGAATGAGACCAAGATTGAGAAATTCCTAAAAACAAATGGATTACAAAATATATCTCAAGAGAATAAACTAATATTGAATGACAGAATTTCTGAACAGGAGGTTGAAGGTGCCATTAAGAACCTGCAACTAGGCAAGTCTCCAGGCCCGGATGGGCTTTCCTCCAAATACTACAAAGTAATGAAAGATTATTTAATTCAACCATTAATGGAGGTTTGCAATGAAATCATGGAGGGGAAAAGAGCGCCGGAGTCGTGGAAAGATGCATATATCGGACTTCCGGAGGCGGCGCGAACGGCAATGGCTGCCCTCTGCTAACAGCAGAGAGGGAGCTCCGGTGAGAACGGGTCGTCCGCTACGGCAAAGCGGAGACCCACATCGGAAACCCACAGGCAGCGAAAGCCTGTGGCCTCGGGACCCGGCGGGCGCCAGGAGCAACCCCCGAAACGTGGAAGGAACCCCGTAAGGGGCTCCGGAACGGGGAGGGGGTTGCGGCGCTGTGGGTCGTCTCGCAACCATCGGAGCGAAGCCGCGCTGCTGCTGCCGGTGAGCGCTGACCTTTCTTCCTGAGAAAATTTTGGATTCGGAAAGTAACAACCCTTGAGTAATAATAGACTCTATATAATTTCGGGACTTTAAAGCATTGAAATTGGCTGAAAGCGGAGCGACGAAAAACAGGAAGTCCGTCTTCCGCTCTCATTGAACATCAAAGCAAAGAGCTGGAGGAGTGGAGGCAAAGAGAGAACTTTTAACCTAACTGATCTGAGCACCCATTGAATCTTATTGTAAGCGGAATAAGGACTTTAAGTGCTGGACTTTATGCTTTTTAGCTGCATGGTGATACCTTTCTTCTATTGGAACTACAACTTAAGTAAGAAACCCAGGTGCTGGAGCTGCCTGAGTAACTGAGCTGTCAGTTTGCAGACTTGGATACTTTGAATTTGAACTTTGAAACAATCTGAGGGAGTTTGAACTTGTTATTTTGAAGCATTTGGATTACCAGTAGGCACTATCTGAAACATTGTGGCTGTTAAATACTAAATACTAACTCTGCTAAAACTTTTTACTGAAGGTTCCTGGACTCTGAATTTGACTTTATTAATTTTATTGGAATTGATCTCTTCCCTAAAAACATTTTAAACTCCCCCTAGAGGATCTGGGACTTACAGCAGTGACTTTTATTTTACTTTCCTTTTCCCGGCCTCCTGTCTGACTGTTACCATCTGGGCCGTTGCTTTCTCATGGGAACAACTCAGCTTGACCTTGACTTTTAGATAACTTTGGAATGAGTGGCGCAAGAAAGAGGGGAAGAGCTAGACAAACAACTTTAACAACTTTAACCGCAGCCTCACAGACACGTAGATAATCTGTGCCTACCCTGCCTTCTGAGGAAGAAGCTGCTTCTCTGCCACGGGCAGGGGAGGGAGAAACTGAGGAATTACAACTGGAAGATATGGCCTCAGGAGCAAGTACTTCTATTTTAGAGAAAATCTTTGAAAAATTGGAATCTTTGGACAAGAGAGTGGAATCTTTGGATAAAAAGGCTGATGAGCAAACATATAAAATTGACCAAAATACAGAATGTTTAAATAGACTAACTGGACAAGTAGCACAGAATGTACAAGCAATTGGAGAATTGAAGGAGGCTACAGGTGAAAATCGGAAATTGGCTGAGGATACCAGCCAAAAACTTGGAAAATTAGAACAAGAGGTAAGGCCACTCTGCAAACAAGTAGGGGAACACCAGACCTATCTCTCTATGTTAGAACTGTGGAATAGGGAGAGTAACTTAAGGATAAGGTCAGTACCAGAAGTGGAAGAAGGCAACTTGGCTGAGTTTTTGACTAAGGAACTTTCCAAGTACTGGAAACTAGAGGAAAAGGACTTTAAAATTGTATCAGCTTTTAGGCTTGGAAGACTTATAAAGAAAGAGAAGCCCAGAGACTGCTTGATAATATTGAGGTCAAAGGAGGAAAGGGACAAGATTCTGGGCCTACACTACGGAAAGTCACTGGACATTTCGGACAAAAGAATTGAAATTTACAAGGATATTCCTAAACAACTGTTGGACCTTAGATCTGACTATTTGGAGTTGGTAAGACTGTTAAGGAGCAACTCAATCATCTTCAGGTGGGAATTTCCCCAAGGATTATCTTTCACTTTTAGAGGGAAGAAGGTTAAAATCAGAACATTGGAAGATAGAGATAAATTTCTGACTGCATACGGAGAGGACCTTCAAAAAGGAATTGAACTACCTTCAGGGCCTGAAACACCAGAGGTACCTGCACCCTTGGATCCTGAAGATCCAGCGAATAAGATACCACCCCCAGATAAATAACCAGATTTATTCAGGATGTCTCTGCAACTTTTGAGTTGGAACATAAATGGCTGTAACATCCCGGAAAAAAGGAGGAAATTTTTTCATATATTAAAAAAAGAACAATTGGACATTATTTGCTTACAAGAAACACATGTGACTAGGCTCCACAGAAAAGTGTTAATAAATAAAAGACTTGGTCAAGAATTTATATCTTCGGACAGAGTAAAGAAGAGAGGGGTGGTGATATATGCAAAAGAGAGCCTGTCACCTAAATTTTTATTTAAAGATGAATATGGAAGAATTTTAGCAATTGAGATACAACATCAAGGAGAGAAGATTTTGATATTAGGAATTTATGCACCAAACGACGGGAAATCGGAATTTTACAAGAAGTTGCATGAGATTATGCTGGATTATCTGGACTATAACAACATCATCATGATGGGAGATATGAATGGGGTCGTATCAACTAACATGGATAAGTCACAAAGCCAAAATGCTACAAAAGACGGCAGACTACCAAAGACTTTTTTTTTTTAAATGACAGACAATATGGATTGGATTGACATTTGGAGAACCAAGAACCCCCGGGAAGAGAAGGAACATTCTTCTCTGAAGCCCAGCTGACTTGGACAAGAATCGACCAAATTTGGATTTCTAGAGGTCTGGCACCCAAGACCAGAAAGGTGGAAATCTGCCCAAAGACCTGCTCCGACCATAACGCACTGAAGATGGACATGACACTACTACCAACCGGTTCCTTTAGATGGAAGATGAATGACAATTTGTTTAGAGATCAGGAGATTATTAAGAAGGCCCAAAAAGCTTTGAAGGATTATTTTGAGATAAACATGAACACTACGGTGGAAAAAAGAACTATCTGGGACGCAAGCAAAGCCGTGATGAGGGGGTTCTTGATACAACAGAATGCTGTCAAGAAAAGAACACAGAATGAGAGGAAAGATAAGATCTTGGAGAAAATTAAAGAACTAGAGAAGAAATTAAGATCAAATCCGAAGTCACAGCCAATTCTGAGACAAATCAAACTTCACCAAGCACAATATTCTAAATTGATAAATCAGGAAATAGAGTGGAAGATTAAATTAATGAAACAAAAAACTTTTGAATCGGCAAACAAATGTGGGAAACTGCTAGCTCGGCAGTTGAAGAGGAGACAAAAATTAAACACAGTTACAAATTTCGAAATTGAAGGAAGAAATATTCAGAACCCCGCGGAGATCAGAAAGTGCTTCCAGAGATATTTTAAAAAACTATATACCCAAGGGCCGCAAGATGAGGTTGAGATTAAACAATTTTTAGAAAAAAATGGACTAACAAAATTGTCACAAGAAAACAGATCAATCCTGAATAACAAAATAACACGACAAGAGATTGAACAAGCCATTCAGAACATGCAACTGGGCAAATCTCCAGGGCCAGACGGCCTGACCGCCAAGTATTATAAGACATTAAAAGACTATTTGATTCAACCAATGATGGAGGTCAGCAACGAAATCATGGAGGGGAAGAGGGCGCCGGAATCGTGGAAGGAAGCTTTCATCACATTGATACCAAAATCGGAAACTGAAAAGACACAACTCAAGAACTATCGTCCCATCTCCCTTTTAAATGTGGATTACAAAATATTTGCAGATGTCTGGGCAAGCAGACTTAAAAGAGTTTTAAATGAAGTAATCCATAAAGACCAGGCAGGCTTTCTCCCAGGTAGACACATGTTTGCTAACACAAGGAACATTATTGACATCTTGGAACTTTTGCAAACAGACATAAATACAAAAGCAGTGTTAATTTTTATAGACGCGGAGAAGGCCTTTGATAATATCTCTTGGAAATTTATGAAGGGAAATCTAAAAGAAATGGGAGTGGGACGGGGTTTTGAGAATGGGATTGATGCAATATATTCAGAACAAAAGGCTAAATTGATAGTTAACAATGTGGTTACAGAAGAGTTTAAAATTGAAAAAGGAACACGACAAGGCTGCCCGATTTCCCCTCTGCTATTTATATCGGTTCTGGAGGTGCTCTTGAATATGATCAGAGGGGACCGGTTGGTGGAAGGGATCCAGGTCGGAGTGAAAAAATATAAACTTAAAGCTTTTGCAGATGACCTAGTTTTGACTTTGCAGGAACCAGAATCTAGTACAAAAAGCGTATTGCAACTGATACAAGACTTTGGTCGGGTAGCGGGATTTAAATTAAATAAACAGAAAACCAAGGTGTTGGGAAAAAATTTGACAGATACAGAGTCAGAACGGTTTCAGAGAGAAACAGAACTAACTGTGGTTAAAAAAGTAAAGTACCTAGGGGTAAACATAACAGCAAAAAATCTGAGTCTATTTAAGGATAACTATGAAAAATGTTGGTCTGAAATTAAGAGAGATTTGGACAGTTGGACAAAATTGAAGCTTTCTTTGCTAGGCCGAATTGCTGCTATTAAGATGAATGTATTGCCAAAAATGTTGTTTTTGTTTCAAACACTACAGATTGTGGACAAGACGGAGTGCTTCCGGAAGTGGCAGAGAGATATCTCTAAATTTGTCTGGCAGGGCAAAAAACCCAGAATTAAGTTTAAGATATTAACTGATGCGAAAGAAAGAGGGGGCTTTGCCCTGCCAGACCTAAAGTTGTACTATGAAGCCGCAGCTTTCTGCTGGCTAAAAGACTGGCTACTTCTCGAAGACACTGATGTACTGGACCTGGAAGGTTTTAACAATGCTTTTGGTTGGCATGCATACTTATGGTATGATAAGGTTAAGAGCAATAAGGCCTTTAAGAACCATATTGTCAGGAAAGCAGTGTTTAATGTCTGGACAAAATACAAAGACTTATTGGAAAACAAAACTTGGAAAGGTTATGGACCACTGGGTTGAACTTCACTGCATGTAACGCTTTGAAGGAAAATGTAATGAAAATGATATATAGATGGTACATGACCCCAGTTAAACTTGCCAAGATATACCATTTGTCTGATAATAAATGTTGGAAATGTAAAGAAAATGAAGGAACATTCTTTCACCTCTGGTGGACCTGCCCTAGGGTGAAGGCCTTCTGGGAAATGATATAAAGAGCTGAAAAAGGTATTTAAGTATACCTTCACTAAGAAACCAGAGGCCTTCCTTTTGGGCATTGTCGGTCAGAAGGTGTTAAAGAAGGACCGAACATTTTTTATGTACGCAACAACGGCAGCAAGGATACTCATCGCTAAGAATTGGAAAACTCAAGATCTACCCACGCTGGAAGAGTGGCAGATGCAACTGATGGACTATATGGAACTAGCTGAGATGACTGGCAGAATCCGAGACCTGGGAGAGGAGAGGGTCGAAGAAGATTGGAAGAAATTCAAGACTTATTTAAAAAAACATTGTAATTTGGTTGAATGTTAAGAAAGGATGCTAGATCATAAATAATTGTGCACCACTAAACTAGATGGAATTAAGATGATAAGTAAGTTTGAGGGAAAATTATAAACCTATTGGAGAACTAACAGATTATATTTAAATGAACCTGACACAAGAGTGTAAACAAGATGATAAATTGCGGGCAAGAATTGACAATGATGCAAATGGGAGCGGGAGGTGTGAGGGAGTCCAAAGATGTTAAGAAAGTATGTTATGATATATGTTATACTGTTTCTTTATCTTTGCATTATTATTCAAAAATCTTAATAAAATATTTATAAAAAAAGGAAAGATGCATATATCACGCTTATACCGAAAAATGAACTAGAAAAGACACAGCTTAAGAACTACCGCCCCATATCCCTACTTAACGTGGATTACAAAATTTTTGCGGACATTTTAGCTAAAAGATTAAAAAAAGTTCTAGCAGGAATTATACACAAAGACCAAGCAGGCTTTCTCCCAGGCAGACATTTGTTAAATAATACAAGGAATTTAATTGACATTTTGGAAAAACTACAAGTTAATATCAACACAAAAGCAGTATTGATATTCATTGATGCAGAGAAAGCCTTTGATAATATTTCTTGGAGTTTTATGAAGAAAAACCTGCAAGGGATGGGGGTGGGAGAAAGGTTTGGAAACGGTATAGGGGCGATTTACTCAGAACAAAAGGCAAAATTGATAGTGAACAATGCAGTTACAGAAGAAGTTAAGATAGAGAAAGGGACACGACAAGGCTGCCCAATTTCCCCTTTGCTTTTTATTTCAGTCCTGGAGGTCTTGCTGAACATGATTAGAAGGGACCAACAGATTCAGGGTATACAGGTTGGAGCCAAACATTACAAATTGAAAGCTTACGCAGATGACCTAGTCTTGACATTACAGGAGCCAATCCCTAGTACTAGAAGAGCTTTGGAAATAATACAAGAATTTGGTCAGGTGGCAGGGTTTAAACTTAATAAATTAAAAACTATGGTTTTGGAGAAGAATTTAACACCAATGGAGAAGGAAAGGTTTCTGGGAGAAACAGGCCTAACAGTGGTGAAAAAAGTAAAATACCTAGGGGTGAATATGACTTCAAAGAATGTTAACTTATTTAAAGACAATTATGAAAAGTGTTGGTCTGAAGTGAAAAAAGATCTTGAAACGTGGACAAATCTAAAGCTTTCCTTACTGGGTAGAATAGCAGTTATCAAAATGAATGTATTGCCAAGATTGTTGTTTTTGTTTCAAACATTACAAATAATTGACAAGATGGACTGTTTCAAGAAGTGGCAAAAAGAAATTTCTAGATTTGTCTGGCAGGGCAAAAAGCCCAGAATAAAATATAAAATTCTTACTGATGCAAAGGATAGAGGGGGGTTTGCCCTGCCGGACTTTAAACTATATTATGAGGCAGCAGCTTTTTGCTGGCTGAAGGAATGGCTACTTCTTGAGAATACAGACATTCTTGATTTGGAAGGACATGATAATGTTTTTGGATGGCATGCATACCTGTGGTATGGTAAGGACAAAGCTCATAAGGCGTTTAAAAACCATATTGTCAGGAAAGCATTGTTTAATGTCTGGGTCAGATATAAAGATTTTTTGGAGAATAAAACCCCAAGGTGGCTTTCACCAATGGAGGCTAAGGCCTTGAAAAAACTTAATATGGGATCGAACTGGCCAAAATATTGGGAAATTTTGGAACAGGAAGGGGACAAATTGAAATTGCAGAGTTATGAGAAACTTAAAGATAAGGTGCAGGACTGGTTACATTATTTCCAAGTAAGAGAGGCCTATAACTCGGACAGGAAAAATGGCTTCCAGGTGGAAAAATCGAAGTTGGAAACAGAACTGTTAGAACCCAGTGCTAAGGTATTGTCGAGAATGTATAATCTGCTGTTGAAATGGAATACTGAGGATGAAACGGTTAAATCTGCTATGATAAAATGGGCACAAGATATTGGTCATAACATTATGTTTGCTGACTGGGAACGGTTGTGGACCACAGGTATGAAATTTACGGCATGTAATGCCTTAAGAGAAAATATTATGAAAATGATTTACAGCTGGTACATGACCCCAGTCAAGCTAGCAAAAATTTACCATTTGCCCGATAACAAATGTTGGAAATGTAAAGAAACGGATGGAACATTCTTTCACCTTTGGTGGGCCTGCCCAAGGATCAAGGCTTTCTGGGAAATGATCTACAATGAACTGAAAAAAGTATTTAAGTATACTTTCTTAAAGAAACCAGAGGCCTTTCTCCTGGGCATGGTCGGCCAATTGGTGTTAAAGAAGGATAGAACCTTTTTTATGTATGCTACAGCAGCAGCAAGAATACTCACCGCAAAGCACTGGAAGACACAAGATCTACCCACCCTGGAAGAATGGCAGATGCAAGTAATAGACTATATGGAACTGGCAGAAATGACCGGCAGAATCCGAGATCAAGGAGAAGAGCAGGTGGAAGAGGACTGGAAGAAGTTTAAAGCTTATCTACAAAAACATTGTAAAATTTATGAATGCTAAGGGCATTGTAAAGGAAAGGAAGGGGTTCTAGTGATTAAGATAAGTAAGAGTATAAAGGGAAGGATAAAGGATGAACTTGAATAACATGATAATTGCTGAACCAATTTTAAAGTGGAATACATGAAAGGAAGGCGGGTGGAAGCAAAGAAAATAAGATTTGGAAGGGTATTAATCTGAAACAGAGTTTTTTAATGTTGAATTTTCTTTTTTATGTTTTTATTTTTTCTATTCTGTGTTTTTGTTTGTATTTCTGATGTGTGTGTTTGTTGGTTTTTTGTGATTTTAGTTAATTTTATTGTTGTTAATTTTTGTAAAACTCAATAAAATATCATTTAAAAAAAAACAAAACACCAAATTGCTCCTCCCAGAACCTCACTATTGGTTTGGGCTTCCTTGGGAACCTGCTGTGAAACTCCCCCCGGAGATACTCATCCCTGATGGTTTCCGCCGGAACCCACGTGTTTTCCGACTCGGGCTCCCCCTCCCAAGCCACCAAATACTCCACCTGTCTCCCTCGCCATCTTGAATCGAGTATTTCCGTGGCTTGACTACTGAGTTCCCTCTCCTCTACCTGTGGATGTGTGGGGACCTCTCTCTCTCGCCCTGGAAATTCCAGTCCCTCCCTGTATGGCGAGAGTAAAGACCTATGGAACACCGGGTATAGTTTCATGCTGGTCGGCAACTTGAGCCGAAAGGCCACGGGATTAACCTGCTGTGTTACCTCGAAAGGTCCCAGCTGCCTTGGCCGCAACTTCTTGCAACCTCCCTTGAACGGTAACCCTTGGGTTGACAACCACACCCGGTCCCCAACCCGTATGGTTTCCCCTTCCCTACGGTGCTTGTCTGCCTGCCTCTTGTAAACTTCCTTGGCCCGTTCCAAGTTCATCTTAAGTTGTTGGTGTAAGGCCTCCATTTCCTCCACAAACTGCTCTGCTGCCGGTACACTCCACCTCTCCTCCCCCTCCCCTGGGAAGGCCCTGGGGTGACACGCATAATTGGCCATGAACGGGCTCATTCCCGTGGACACATGTTCAGCGTTATTGTACGCAAATTCGGCCAGCGCTGGTTTCTCCACCCAATCGTTCTGCCTCTCGCTGACATAGCAGCGTAGGTATTGTTGGAGTATACTGTTCGCTCTTTCCGCTTGCCCGTTGGTCTCCGGGTGTCTGGCTGTTGAGAAGCTCACCTCGACTTGCAGCAAGCTCATGAGCTTCCTCCAGAACCTGGAAGTAAATTGCTTTCCTCGGTCGGACAAAACCCTCAAGGGGGTACCATGCAGCCTGAAGATGTGATCCACAAACAGCCTGGCAGTTTCCTCTGCCTTCACCGCATGCGAGCAAGCGATAAAATGGCACATTTTTGTTAACAGGTTGACAACAGCCATGACGGCTGTTTTCCCCCTTGACTTGGGCAAATCGGTCATAAAATCTATGGATACCACCTCCCATGGTCTTCCCGGTGTGGGTAAGGGTTCCAGTAACCCCGCGGGTGCCGCCCTCTCCCCTTTCGCTCGTTGGCAGCGGTCGCACCCCCGTACGTACTCCCGTACATCTTCCCTCACTCTTGGCCACCAGAACTGCCTGGTGACAAGCAACATGGTTTTGTGTTGACCGAAATGCCCCGCCGTCGGGTTATCATGGAGTTGTTTGAGTACCCTTCTCCTCAAGTCATCCCCTGGTACGTACAGTGCTCCCCTGTAATACAGTAACCCTTCCTTCTCAAAACCCCCATGGTTTTCCCCTTCACCCCTGAGTTCCCTGATTTTGGTTTGGGCGAACTCGTCGTCCCTCGTCAGCCCGGCTAGTTCTCGTCTCCCTACCAACACTCCCCCACAAACCCACCGGTTCTCGGGGATCACATGTCGGGCTTCTGGTGGTCCCTCTCCTTCCATGTACTCCGGCTTCCGGGAGAGGGCATCTGCTCTGACGTTTTCCTCTCCCGGCACATACCGAATCTTGAAGAAGAACTTGGAGAACTCCTGAGCCCATCGCACCTGTCGCTGGTTGAGCACCCGTGCAGTCCTCCAGTATTCCAGGTTCTTATGGTCCGTGCACACCTGGATCTTGTGCTGCGCCCCTATTAACAAATGTCTCCAGCGTCAAAAAGCTTCATAAATTGCAAGCAGTTCCCGGTCATACACCGTGTAGTTTTGCTCCGACTTGCTCAGCTTCCTCGAGAAAAAGGCGCACGGCCTCCAGCTGGACTGGTCTCCCGGCTGTAGCAGCACCGCCCCTACGGCTTGGTCTGACGCATCTGTCTCCAGCCTCATTGGCTTCTGCAGATCCACGTGCAAGAGCTGCTCTTCTGAAGCAAACGCCCTCTTTAGCCTTTCAAAAGATTGTTGTGCCTCTTCTGTCCAGACGAACTGCCTTTTGCTACTGAGACAATCAGTGATGGGTGCGGTTAAGTGGGCGAAGTTCTTGATGAACTTCCGATAGAAATTCCCAAACCCCAGGAACCTCTGCACGTCCTTCCGGGTCTTGGGGGTCTTCCATTCCAGAACCGCCTGCACCTTGCCTGGGTCCATAGCTAGGCCCTTGTCTGACAACCTGTATCCCAGGAACTCGACCTCTCAGGCGTGGAATTGGCACTTCTCCAGTTTGACCCACAACTGGTGCTACTGTAGCCTCTTTAGCACTTCCCAGACGTCTCTGACATATTGCTCCTCGTTCTCCGAATAGATTAACACGTCATCTAAGAAGGCCACGCAATTCTTGTACAGCAGGGATCCCAACACGTGATGCATGAAAGATTGAAAACAGGCTGAGCCTGATTGTAATCCAAAAGGCATAACTAAGTACTCAAAGGCCCCCAGAGGGGTGAACATGGTGGTTTTCCATTCATCCTCCTCCCTCATCCTAATCAAATTGTACGCTCCCCGGAGGTCCAGCTTGGTAAAAATCTTCCCCTTCCTCACCCTGGTTAAAATATCGTCAATCCTGGGCATTGGGAAGGTCACGGGTTCCAATACAAGGTTCAACGCCCTGAAATCTACGACCAATCTGGGCTGTTTAGTGTCTTTTTTGTCCACAAAGAACACCGGACTGCCTCCCACCGCCCTTGATTCTCTTATGAAACCTCTTTTCAGGATCTTGTCAATAAACTCCCACAACTCCTGCATCTCTCTGTCTGACATGGCATACAGTTTACCCACTGGCAGCTGAGCTCCTGGGAGTAGGTTGATTTGACAGTCAAAGGGCCTATGGGGGGGTAGTCTATCCGCTTCCTTCTCACTGAAGACCTCCTGCAGGTCAGCGTATTGCGGTGGTACCTTCCCCTTTTCCCCCACTGCCATCCCTGCCACCCTGGCTACGGCCATCCTCGGGGTTTCCCCCCCGTGACAGTGTTCCAAGCAGTGAGCTGACCCAAAAGTAACTGTCCGCTGGTGCCATGCCACCACTGGATTATGTAGTGCCAGCCAGCTCATCCCCAGTATGATTGGTGGTCCTGCCAGTGTGGCTACGTGGAAGGCAATGGTTTCTGTGTGTCTGGAAACTCTCATTCTCATGGGGGGAGTCTGGTGCGTCACTTCTCCTCCCAGGAGTTTTCTGCCATCAATGGTCGTTACTTGTAAGGGACACTCTAGAGGCAGAAGGTGGAGCTGGTGCTCCAGCGCGAAATCCTTGCTAAAGAAATTGCAAGAACTGCCGGAATCCAGCAGTGCCTTCACCTTGATTGGGTGCCCATTAGCGAGTTCTAGTACCACCTCTATGGCTATGGCTGCTTGGGGGGGGGGTCTGGCTTGGGCACTTTTACTGGTTGCTAGCCTGGCTGCTGTGCCCGCTGATCGGCAACCAAGCGTTGGCTTTTCCCTGCTCCTTATCCCCCTCCTCCTCACAGCCAGCAGCCCCCACCATTCCTTGCCATGCCTTCCTCTGAGGGCAGACCCTGGCAAAATGTCCTGGCTGTTGGCAGAGGAAACACTTCTTGGCTGTTTTCCCCTCCTTTCCCTCCTTCTTTCGAACTTCGCCGGAGTTTGAAACCCCGCGTGCGCGCGCTCCTCGAATCTCCATTGGTTCCACTGGCTGGGAAGGTTGCTCCGGTATTTCAGGAATGCGGTTGTCATGCCAACGCTCTCCCCTCCCTTCCCGCTTCTCTAGAGCGCGCGCTTCTTGGCGTACTCCTATCGCAAGCACAGCTTTAGTCAGCTGATCCATTGATTGAGGGCGGGGCGCGCGGGAAAGTTCATCCTTCACCGAGGGGGATAAGCCTTCCTCAAAAAGCATTTGCACGGGTTCCGAACCCAGTTCCCACCCAAGTCTGTGGATAAGCATCGCAAAACGCGACCAGTACTCTCTAACTGACTGCCCCCCTGCTTGCATGCCATCAGTTCCCTGCGCGTCACACTCTGCTCCACTTCACTTGAGAACATGGTATCCATGGCGCCAAAAAAATTCCTAAGGTCCTTTAGGGCAGCATTCTGCGTTGCCATTAATGGCCGGATCCATTCTCTGGCCGCGTCCTGAAGATGCCCGATAACATAAGCCACCCTCTCCCCATCGTCAGCAAAGTCATCATACTGCAGTTCCAGCGCGTACTGTACCTCCGTCCTGAATGCATTATAATCTCTGGGGTTTCCCCCAAACTTGTGCACCAGTCCCGGTACCTTCCTTGCGATGGGGGTGGGCTTCCCCTGGGCATCTTGAGTCCGCCTTTCATCTAGCCGCGCCGCTAACAGAGCCACCTGCCGTTCCAAATCTCGGTTTCTCTCCTCCAGATTTGGCACTGCCTCTGCTCCCTCTCCGGCGCCTGCTCCTCCTGTTTGACTCATGATGCTGCCTGTCCTGTCGTTGTGCACAAGCAACGTCAAAGACTGACGGATTGATGTAAAGGGAATTGGGGTTGCTCGTGCGTAAGTGGCCACTGCTCTAGGCAACGTTCCCTGGCTAAACTTTTCCCTGGCTGAACAGCACTTTCTCCGTGGCTGTGTCAGTCACTGGCAGAATCCGTCAGTGGGCGTTTCCTGAACTTCTTCCAGCATAAAAGCTCTTTGACACCAAGTCGCCGCCTAGCCTCCCTGCGCGGAAGTTTTCTGCGCAGAGTGGGTGTGGCCAGCGGAGGTCCTGGGCTCTCCCCGCTGGTCTCTGTGGAAGAGTCTTGGAGCCATCTCTCTGAAGTCCTTCCCGGCTCCCTTTTCTTCCTGGTGTCACGCTGATTTCCTTCCTCCGAGGAAGTGTTCCCTCTCTCCCGGCTGGGCCCTTCTCCTGCATTGCTAGGGAGCCTTACCTCCACTCTTGGCTCCGATGGCAGTTCCCTGACACTCATCTATACCAAGAACACACAAACGTACATCTTCCCTCTGTGACAGCAGAGAAGCAACACCTCTCGACACAAAGAAACCGAGAGAACACTGAAAAACAGGAAACCAGTGTACGTCACATCCAGTCTCCCATTCCCGTGGGAACCCAACAATAACTCTGACTGTGGAATGTAAACAATGTCTTGTGACAAGCAGTTTTGCTGCTCAGTGAGGGAAATAGAAACCAACAAGAGCCCCATCTGTTGTCAACAGCATGGGGCTTTTTCTCCCTCTCCCATGTTCCTGTTGGCATGTGGAGCTCCTGACAAACTAGCATCTTGTTCTTGAAGCAATAACCTTTTTTTCAGCAGGAACTCGCTGGAACTCAGTTCCAGCACCTCTCAGGCAGGCGCCATTGTCATATAGCACTGGGCAATTCCAAGCTTAGTGTGCATGTAAGAGGTTAGAGGTGACCTGTGGTTTTTTTCTGGGGGTACTCGAGGTTACCTCCCCCCATGTTAAAAGTGAGACACTTACTGTAACAACTTCATGGTGAGTACTGGCACCTTCATTTCTTTCTCGCTCTCTTTTTAAAGCAACTGAGTACAGGTTGATGAGAATCAACCACATTTGTCCTGTTTATGGGCTTCCCATAGGCATCTGGTTAGCCACTAAGAACAGAATGCTGGACCAGAAGGCCTGTGGTCTGATCCACAGAGCTGTTATGCTATCCATAAGGCAACTGCAACCTACTGTCTAGCATTACATGAGATGACTGATACACCAGGGTAGATACTGATACTGTGTGCACACAAAAGTAATCGTGCAGATCAGATCTGTGTGTTTCTGGGCCAACTTGTGTCTTCATCACGTGTGTGTGTGATTCACATTGCCTCCCTCTTTTCTTACTCCACAACAGCTCCCATGGTTTCCCCCATGTTTATGTGGTTTGAGCCCTGCTAGGGTGACCAGATTGTGGGACGCAGGTGGTGCTGTGGGTTAAAGCCTCAGCGCCTAGGACTTGCCGATCGAAAGGTCGGCGGTTCGAATCCCTGCGGCGGGGTGCGCTCCCGCTGCTCGGTCCCAGCGCCTGCCAACCTAGCAGTTCGAAAGCACCTCCGGGTGCAAGTAGATAAATAGGGACCGCTTACCAGCGGGAAGGTAAACGGCGTTTCCGTGTGCGGCTCTGGCTCGCCAGAGCAGCGATGTCACGCTGGCCACGTGACCCGGAAGTGTCTCCGGACAGCGCTGGCCCCCGGCCTCTTAAGTGAGATGGGCGCACAACCCCGGAGTCTGTCAAGACTGGCCCGTACGGGCAGGGGTACCTTTACCTTTACCTTTTAGGGTGACCAGATTAATTTTTACAATATGGAGGCAGGTTTGCTTGCTTGCTACCCTCCTACAATAATCTTGATAGCATATTTTTTTAGTCTGTCTTAAGTTGTGAGTTGTAGCACTGTGGGCTCATATGATACTGAGTACCTATGTTGAATGAGGAGGGGAAGTGGGGAAGAAGTTACAAAGCACATAATAAAATTGACTCTAACAACCAGTCATAATGTGCAGTTTTGGGAGTTGAGCAGCGGGGAGGGGGGGCAGAGAACATGCAAGAAGACCAATTGTGTACATAGGCCTTATTATGTGCACCTCTTGTGATAAACAATCTGTGTTCTTTAATGTCAGTATCTTTCTCTTTTTTAAAGTTGATCATTGCCTTAAAGAGCTAAATTATAAACTTATAATTTATAGGTTTTATAAATTTATAAAGTAATGTCAGCAGTCTTCACCACCCTGGCTGGCTAGCAGACCCTGGGAGATAAACATGGTGTTGTTGCTGCATTTGTGCAGACTGTAAATTGTGCAGACAAGACAGAGTGAATCGCCATATTAACTCCAATGTAATGTGCACCTTTTTGGTCAAATTATGTCGCAAAAATTAGGGTGCACATTAGATTTGATGGCACTTTAGATTCAATTGCAAGCTTGAAAAACACTGCTGACATAGCAAATACTTTTTTAGTTCAAGGTTTTGAAAATTCAGGTGTGCATTAGATTTGGTGGTAAATACAGTAGCTGTGCTTTGTGGCTCATGCTGTTATTTGAGTGTTCCGCTGACTTCTGGAGAGAGTCCTCCTTGTTTCAGTGGCTGCTGGGGAAGCTAGTGATGTAGATGGAGGCTAGGCATGGCTCTCAGGGTTTGTGTTAAGACCAGCCATGTTAATTGCTACAACAACACAATATTGCAGCGTGACAACATTGAATTGTGTTTTTATATGAAAGCAGTCGTTATTCTCTGCTGATGCCATATAGAAAATGAAGGGCAGGCATTTTCAGATATCCTTTCTCATGTTAGAACTGCCTCAAGGAGGAAAAATAGAGCTAGCAGCTAAGATCTCTGTATTTTTCGGTTTGTTGGGGATTGGACAATCTCAGCTCTTAGCCTGTGACTTTGTAAATGAACTTCAGCAGTCTTTGTCTCTTGATGGTGTTTCTCTACCCCTACCAAATTCTCGAAGTCAGGGATGGGGAACCTTTTTCAGCCTAGGGGCCACATTCCCTTCTGAGCAATCTCCCAGGGACATATGCCAGTGGTGGGTGGGCCTAGAAGCAAAAATAAGCAGAGCAATGAATGTGAACTTTATCTTTGTAGAGAAGGCTAGTTTCTACACAAAAACATCCATCAAAGCAAAATGTATTATCAAAGTTCAAAGATACATTCTAGTCAGGCAAAAGTACCCTAAAAGGAAATACAGCATGGCCATCATGGGATGTTGCTGTTGGGATACTGCCAGGGAGACATAGGCCATCATGCCTCCACGTCGTCTCCCGGTCTCCTGTGGAAACAGTATCAGTCAATTAACGACACGAGCCTCAGAAATAGCTGTCCACATTCCAGGACTCATGCACGCCCTTTTCGCAGAGTTTCCACAACAAAAGATTCACCCAGGAGAGCATATTATACAGATTTACTCAACGTTGGTCAGAACAAAAGAAAAACATGACAGCCTGCCTTTGTGTCGAGGCAAAAGACTGAAAACAAAAGCTATGTACAAAACAGAAACTTCCTGTGAGCAGGAAGTACGCAGGCCTGTGACACACAACAGCTTGCTCCCTTTTTAAGGTGGAACAGAAATATCCTAACATCCTCCCCCTTTCCGTGTAACCTGTAGTACGTGTGGTTCAACCCAATTGCAACCTCTGTACATAAACCTTGAGTTGTTCTCTGTTAACAACCTTAGACAACAGATCATTAGGAATTTCATTTCCTGGCATGTAGGACACCTGAATGAGTCCTTTCTGAATACACTCTCTTGCACGATGTAGCTTAATCTGCAAGTACTTGGTTCTTTGCTTGCAACTCTCTGAGTTCAGGAAAGCCAAACAGGATCTATTGTCTTGATACACTTGTATAGGACATTTCACAGAAACTCTGATGTCCTTAAACAGTTGCATCAACCATTCACAATCCATGAGTGAAAATGACAGAGCATTGAGTTCTGCTTCACAGGAACTTAGGCTTACTGTCATCTGCTTTTTGCACAACCAGTCAAACAGACAGTGGTTGTACATGTAGCATACTCCAGAAGTGCTTGTACCATTCGTGGTGTTACTTCCAAAACTAGCATCTGCAAAGATTTCAAGACCTCCAGTCTTCTGACTGGTGAACCTCAGCCTGTAGTGCAAAGTCCCTTTCAAATAGCGGGCTATGCGCTTCAGAGCTTTCCAATCCTGAACAGTAGGATTGTTGGCATGTCTGCTAAGCAGGTTAGTGCTTACAGCTATGTCAGGTCTTGAGCATCTAGCAATGAAATTCAACTTGCCTAAAATGCATCTGTACAGCGTAGTGTCAGAAAACACTTCAGCATTACTCTCTACCTGGTAACCTGTCACCATCGGTGTGTCTGCTGGGTTTGCATCAACCAAATTCAACCTGGTTAATACATCAGCAATTTTCTGTGTTTGGTGTACCAGAAAATTACCTGCTTGGTCCCTCTCCACCTGCAAAGAAAGATAGTTGGATACCTCACCAAGATCCTTCATGTCAAAGTGCTCCTTCAGCTGAGCTAGGGTGCTTCGGTACAAAGCCTGACTCTTCCAAAACAGAAGCAATTCATCAACAAAACATAAACAATACAGTTTGTTTTGCCCCTCCTCATTGACAAATACACATGGATCAGCTTTGCCTTGGTGAAAACCTAGAGAAAGCAATGTCTCAGTGAGTTTTGTGTTCCAACACCTGGCACTCTGCTTGAGACCATATAAGGATTTCCATAGTTTACAGACCATTCCCTTCTGTATCTGCATTCCATCAGGTGGAAGCATATACAGCTCCTCCCCCAAAACCCCGTACAAAAAAGCTGTGTTCACGTCATGATGAGAAACGTGCAGTTTCTCCTCTGCAGCAATCTTGAGCATTAGATGAATGCTCTCATACTGGACGGTGGGTGAGTAGGTCTCGTGGTAATCTTGTCCTGGTACCTGTGAAAAACCTCTGGCGACCAATCTGGCTTTGTGCCTGACAACCTTGCCATTCTGGTCTGTCTTGGCCTTGAAGACCCATTTGCTGCCAACCAGTCTCATTCCTGGGACTACTGGGACTAGCTCCCATGTTTTGTTCCTAACCAAGGAATCAACATCAGCCTTCATGGCATTAAGCCATGGCTCAGCATCTTTAGAGGTCAACTCCTGAACCTCTTTGAAGCGTGAAGGTTCCCACACCTTCTCTGAGCTACCAAGAACAGCAGTTGCTGTCTTAGCAAACTCATCAGCAAATCTCTTTGGAGGTTTGCCTTTTGTGGCCCTTTCAGATCTGCGTACTAGACGCAAGTCTTCTGCACTCATCTCCTCCTTCTTAGGAGAAAAGTGGCCAATGGTGAACAGTGGTTCTTCCAGTTCAGTGCCAGACGCATCAGATGGTCTGATTGAGGCCTTTGTGCTCTTGTAGTCTGCTGTGTCATCACTGTCGCTGACAACAGCAGCAGCACCGCCCACTAAGCTGGAATCCGAACTCTGATCATCATCCTCAGCTTCCTCTTCTACCTCCTCATCATCTGCTTCTTTCACACCATCTTCATCCTCCTCTGAGTGACTGGAAAATTCCCACATTTTCCCCCCACTTAGGATTGTACTCAACACTCTTTGTGAACCTAATGGACTTAGAGTCAGTCATCCATACCCTGTATGCACCTTTTTCATACCCCAAGAACAAACCATGTGCCCCACGCTTCCCAAGCTTGCTGCTCTGTGGGGTATGGACCCACATGTCAGAACCAAAGATTCTCATGTGCTTGACGTAAGGCTTCTTACCAAACATCTTCTCATATGGAGTACAACCAATAGGCAATGACAATCTGCGATTATAAGCATAAACAAAGCAGCTGAGCGATTCTGCCCAATAACTCTCTGGAAGATTGGCATCATGCAGCACGGTTTTCAAGCCGTGAAGCAATATTTGACTTACTCGCTCACAAAGTCCATTCATCCATGGAGATCTAGGCGTTGAGAGGTTGTGCTGGATTCCCTTCTCAGTCAGGAAAGCTTCAAACTGCTGAGAAGTGAATTCACCGCCTCGATCAGTAAACAAACTGCCAATACATTTACTGTGAGCATTCTCCAACCAAGCACAGAACTCCTTGAACCTAGGAAATGCTTCTAACTTCTGCTGGAGCATAAACACATGAATGTACCTGGAAAAAGAATCAATTAAAACCATGAAGTACCTTGCTCCACCAAAAGAGGGCGCAAGTGGACCAACTAGGTCTGCGTGGACTAGCTGATAGGTCTTGGAAGCCTGTCTGCTAGACACCTTGCCTTTTGGAGCAGCCTTCACCTTGTTCTCTGCACAAGATACACATTTCATGTGAAACTTACAGGGCTTGATGTTCAAACCCTGGACCAACCCAGGCATCTTGGCCAGTGCCTGCCAAGACATGTGACCAAATCTTCGGTGCGCCTCGTGAATGCACCCTGCATGAAGAACTTTGTTAGTTTGTGCAACACAACAAGATTCAACATTAGACACATCAACAGCATTGTCATCATAAGTTATACAGAACAAGCCATCTATAAACTTTGCATGCAAAATGTCTTCTTTGCCTTTCCTGATGACACAGACACTCTTCTTGAAGGAAATCTCAAAGCCACGCCCAGTCAGCTGTGGGACGCTGAGCAAATTGTCTGCAGAATCTGGAACACAAAGTACGTCTTTGATGGTTGTGTGCAGACTTGCCAGTTTCACTGTCCCTACTCCTGCGATTCTCAGCGTCTTTCCATCAGCCTGTTGAATCTCTTCATCTTGAGGTGTGAAGGAGATAAACAGATGTTTATCCTTCGTAATGTGCCTTGTCGCTCCAGAATCGATGACAAATTTTCCTTTGGCCTTTGGAGAAGCAGTGCCAGCAAACAAAGCCTTGTTCTCCACCGGCTTGGGCTGGTGCTTGCCCCCCTGCTCCTGGCCACCTGCAGGCTTCTGTCTCCGTTTACATCTCGCCTTCCGGCTTCTGGTTCTCATAGGAAACAGAGCTCTCAGCTGCCGACTCCTTGGCTCCCCCTGGAGGCTGGAATGCTGCCTGGGATGACGTCACAGTCAGCTCCCCCTGCAGTTTGCAACCGGTGCCCTCGGCATCCCTGCAATCACACGCAATCTGGGAAACAGCCAGGACCTCCGAAGCAGTCAAACTCTGTGCTGGGAAGGCTACCAAATGGGCTACTTTCAAAGCATTCCACATCTGACTTGCTGTCGTGTTGCCAGCCAGTGTTGCAATTTCCTCCAGAGAGACGGACAGGACGATCACGTCTATGGCCCTTGAATCCTCGGCCCTCCATCTATCTGTCAGAGGAACTGGAAGTGCTTCACACACTGTATGCCACACTCCAAACTGTCGCAACAGGCCCTCACACTACCTTGCCTAGGTCTCATAATTGTGGCCATTTAGCTTTGGAACCCCATCTGAGGCTTGTAAAAACTCCATTCCAGCTTTTACTCGAGCCGTGAGCCTTATTTCCTTCAAAGACTCCTTATCTTGGCAACTCATAAATCATGAGGCCTTTTGGCTCGTCTCCCAGGCTAATTTGCTTGCTGGATTTCAAAGACTCTGCCGCGGCAACAGAAAAGTTTTGCTTTTCCCCACATACCTCTCACAGTCTTCAGCAGTCTTAATCTCCTGTAAGTGCCGTGAATCTGGGGCCGAAACCTGTTGTTGGGATACTGCCAGGGAGACAAAGGCCATCATGCCTCCACGTCATCTCCCGGTCTACCGTGGAAACAGTATCAGTCAATTAGCGACACAAGCCTCAGAAATAGCTGTCCACATTCCAGGACTCGTGCACGCCCTTTTCGCAGAGTTTCCACAACAAAAGATTCACCCAGGAGAGCATATTATACAAATTTACTCAATGTTGGTCAGAACAAAAGAAAAACATCACTGCCTGCCTTCGTGTCGAGGCAACAGACTGAAAACAAAAGCTATATACAAAACAGAAACTTCCTGTGAGCAGGAAGTACTCAGGCCTGTGACACACAACAGCCTGCTCCCTTTTTAAGGTGGATCGGAAATATCCTAACAGTTGCATGATGAGAGTGGTGTGTTTTGGTGAGAGTCCAATGAGTAAGTTAGAGAGGCCTGGAGGTTTTTCCCCATCGGGAAAGCTTAAAATCTATGGAATGAGTCAGTGGCTGTCCTTATTTTTAAAAACCACAAATGAAGAATCCCAATGGGAATCTTTATTGCCAATCAGACAGCTCTTATGGAACTAGGAAGGTGATTTGGTGGTGATTACTTATTTGAGTTGAGTCTTTAGTGTTTCTGTGGAACACCAGGGTCCATATATATGGTGGGTGGTGGGCATGTCTTAAAATACTTGATTTACCACTTCAGAAAAATAACACATATGCACTTCACAAGGTGAACAAGCAAGGCAAAGGGATTGCTCAGTCGGTAGATCATGAGACTCTCAGAGTCATGGTTTTGAGCCCCACAACGGGCAAAACATTCCTGCATTGCAGGGGGTTGGACTAGATTACCTGTGGTCCCTTCCAACTTTACAATTTTAAGAAATTAATAAATAAAATGCAGAAAACCATGCACTGTATCTCCAGCAGAACTCTCTTGGGCCAACCTTTCATTGTGTTTGCAATATTACTCTGTTAGCCAAGATGGGTAAAGGTAAAGGGATCCCTGACCATTAGGTCCAGTCGTGGCCAACTCTGGGGTTGCAGCGCTCATCTCGCTTTATTGTCTGAGGGAGCCGGGGTACATCTTCTGGGTCATGTGGCCGGCATGACTAAGCCACTTCTGGCGAACCAGAGCAGCGCACAGAAACGCCGTTTACCTTCCCGCTGGATCGGTACCTATTTATCTACTTGCACCTTGACGTGCTTTCGAACCGATAGGTTGGCAGGAGCAGGGACCGAGCAACGGGAGCTCACCCCGTCATGGGGATTCGAACTACCGACCTTCTGATCAGCAAGTCCTAGGCTCTGTGGTTTAACCCACAGCGCCACCTGCATCCCTAGCCAAGATAACTACTATACAATTCAGACACCACGGGTTTCTAATCTGCTTATTTATAATTCAAAAGCTTGCCCATATATTAATGAACCCTTAATGAGCTGTTGAAAATGCCTGAACTACAGTCGGATTATTAAACTCAAACGGCCCCTGTAATCATATCATTTGAGTGGGTTTTTAGGTGCTTTTTATATTGACGGCTTTTTATTGTGAAGGAGATGGGTTTATTCGGAGGAAAAGCTTTGTAATAATTTTGACCTGCAATTTATTTATTGGCCTCTGAATGCCGTCGCCTGTGCAGGCGCGCTCATCTGTTATCTGTGGGGGCAGGTGCACAGTGCATTGAAAGACAGCTAATTAGGATCTGCTGAAAGATATGCTAAAACTGTGGTTCTATAACAAAGCCAAGTTCATTGTTAAACAATGTTTTAGCATCTGTTTATGTGATTTGTCTGGATCCTGCAGATACCAAAATGAATGGTGTGGCTTTAAGTAGATGGATATAGGGAGCAAACAGGTTTGTGGTTAACTCTACAGCTCACCCATGAAGATTTTTGAAAGAAAGAGGATTGTATATATTTGATTTAAAAGAGGTGAAAGCCTCTTACCATGAGTATTGTTGATCTGTCTGCAAATCTTTGGAAAGGCAGGAGGAGAACCCTCCGAAAACTTTTACTTTCATTTTTAGTAACTGCACAAAAATTAAGAACCTTAAAGTGTGGCTTTTCTTTTTAGTTTTGAATGTACCAAACTACAGAGTACTGGAGAAGCTACTGAGCCCAAATTGATTTAAATTGAAGTTCGGATATTTTTTATTATTTTCTTTTTGTTGTTAAATGAAAGAGGAGTGGAGCAGAGATTAGGACATTGAATCGCCCCCTCTCTTCTTCTTGTGTGGATTGTTGGAGCTGGAGGACTGGCGTTTATGTTGAATTTCCCCTTCTTCCTTTACCATTTTTTCTTCTTTATATATATATATATCCATTGAACTTCTCTTCTCTTTGTTTTTTGGATTATTGGTTCTGCATTTCCCCTTTTCCCCTACCCTTTGGATTGGTGGAGAGTAATTGGATCATGCCCCTTCATGGATCACTGCCTTGCTGTGGCGAAGGGGCTTGAATAACTCAGAGAAGCTATGAGCTATGCCGTGCAGGGCCACCCAAGATGGACAGGTCATAGTGGAGAGTTTTGACCAAACGTGATCCACCTGCAGCAGGAACCAGCAAGCCACTCCAGTATCCCTGCCAAGAAAACTCCATGGACAAAGGCAACAGGCATATAAAAGTTATGACGCCGGAAGATGAGCCCCTCAGGTCGGAAGGCATCCAACATGCTACTGAGGAAGAGCGGAGGACAAGTACAAGTAGATTCAGAGCTGATGAAGCGGCTGGGCCAAAGCCGAAAGGATGCTCAGTTGCGGATATGCCTGGAAACAAAAGGAAAGTCCAATGCTGTAGAGAAAAATATTGCATAGGCTGACCAAACTGCAGGAGGCAGTAGAAGACAGGAGTGCCTGGCGTGCTCTGGTCCATGGGGTCACGAAGAGTCGGACACGACTAAACAACTAAACAACAACAACAACAAATTGGATCGTGAGTGGAATTAGGCTGACAAGCAGCTGAAGAAGTGGTTTGTTTTATATTTCGTCCCCCCCCCCCTTGTTTGATGGGGGAAAGGGGCTTTTCTTCCTTTTAATTTTATAAACTCCGCTGAATTTATTTCTTTAACGGCTTGGCCATACAAGAGGCAGAAGAAATTTATTTTTATTTTTAATTTAAATCTTTAATTGGTTGACTTTAAGGGTGTTTAAATTTCCTTCTTTTCTTTTTTTTTTTTTTTTTGAGATAGTGGATTCAAGAGGCAAGAAAACTCCTGACAAATAAGGTTCTGTTCTACCTTCTCTGACTATTCATTAAGGAAGGGTGACACCTAGTGGCGAAAAAAACAACACTTAGGCATAATGTCAGAAAAAAAGAAGGCAGGAGAAGGAGGAACACCATTAGAGAGGAGAGGATCGAAACAAGAAAGTGAAAATAAAGATGAAATTTTGAAAATGTTCGCAGAAATTTAAAAAGATATAAAACAGAGTGAAAAGAATATAGAGACAAGATTGGAGCAAATGGAACAAAAGTATGATTTAACAGTTTCGGAATTGAAAGGCCGGTTGAAGGAAATAACAAAGAGAACACAAAGTTTAGAAGAAGGAATGAAGTGGACAAAGCAAGAAGTAAGAGACATGAAAAAAGAGGAAGAATAAGTTAAGGGTGAAGTTTTGGAAATTAATAAAACACAAGAGGAGTTGTGGGATGCAATTGCTATGAATGAACTGAGGCAAAGAAAAATGAATCTGAGGCTGAGATCTGTACCAGAATTGCAAGGAGAAAATATTTTGGAAAAATTAACAACAGAGATTGCACAATGGCTAAATATGGAGGTAGAAGTTGTGGCGAAAACAATACAAAATGCATTCAGGATTAAGACGAGGACAACAAAGGCAAAGAAATTCCCAGGAGACTGTTACATTATATTCAAGGATAGAGAAATGAGAAGTTTGATTGTAAAAAAAATAGAGAAAAAAGACTATGCATTGATGGAATATTTACAACCATATTTAAAGATGTCCCACTTCGGTTGCTTAAAACACGCAGCCAATATAAGACATTAACTCAGATTTTGAGAAAAAATGGAATCGAATTTAAATGGGAATTTCCAGAAGGAGTTTCATTTTACTATAAATAAAAGAAATTTAAATTCAAGAGTGTGGATGAGACACACAAATTTCTGAGAAGATATAAAGAGTTGGGAAAAGGAGAAGAGGCAGCAGCAGCGACTCCAGAAGAAGAATATATTAATAAGTGAGGAGGAGGAGGAGGAGGAGAAGAAGAAAAAGAAGTTTAAGAATTTTAACAAACTTATTACAAAGGAGGCCAAAATGGCATTGAAATTATGGGCATGGAATGTTAATGGCATAAATGATAAAAATAAAAGGAATAGAACTGGACAATTTTTGCTAAAAAAGAATTTGGACATTATTTGTTTACAAGAGACTCATGTAGCCAGTATACACAGAAGAGTATGAATCAACAAAAAATTGGGAAATGAGTTTTACAAGTCACCTGGCAAGGCGAAAAGCTGATAATTGTCAGAATTTATGCACCAAATGGAAGTAAGATAGAATTCTATAAAGATTTGGAAGAAAAATTATTTGAATTCATGGACCAAAAAATTATAATTATGGGAGATATGAATGGAGTGGTTTCATTGGAAATGGACAGGACAAGAAAAAAAGAGAAAATAAAAGTAGGGAAGTTACCAAGGACTTTTTTCTCTGCGATAGAGAATTATAATTTAATAGATGTTTGGAGACTGAGACACCCACTAGATAGACAATTTACGCATTGTTCAGAACCAAACCATTCAGCTTCTAGAATTGATTACGTATGGCTATCCAGTGAATTAACACCCAGAGTTACAAAAATAGAAATACAACCAAAGATACTTTCAGATCACAATGCAATTAAGTGTGAAATAAAAGAATTAGAGGAAAAGACTTTTCGATGGAGATTAAATGAAAATTTGTTAGAAGGTGAAAGAATAAATGCGAAGGCTCAGAAGATGCTAATAGAGTAATTTGTAAATAATTGTAATAAAGAAACCAAAATGAGTGTTGTCTGGGACGCTAGTAAAGCGGTTATGCATGGTTTCTTTATTCAACAAAATAGCATCAGGAAAAAATTTAGAGAAAGGGAAAAAAGAAATCTTAAATCAGATTATGAAAAATGAAAAAAATAATAATAGAAAATCCAAAAGATTAAAAGATTAATCAAAACATTAAGATATTGCAAAGCCCAATTTGCAATAATCATTAATCAAGAATTGGAATGGAACATAAAAAGAATGAGACAGAAGAATTTTGAATATGCTAACAAATCAGGCAAATGGTTGGCATGTCAAATTAAAAAAAGAAAAGCTCAAAGCACAATAAATAAAATAATATTGGATGAAAAAGAAGTAGAAAATCCGAAAAAAATCAGAAAAGGGTTTGTTAATTTTTATAAACAACTTTATAAAAAAAACTGGAAGATAGAGGAATTCTTGAAACAGAAAGGAGTGCAACAAATTCTGACAAAAAAGAAAGAACGGTTAAACGTAATAATAGAGGAAGAAGAAATTAAAGATGCAATAAAACAACTAAAAAGTGGAAAGGCACCAGGACTGGGTGGATTTACAGCAAAGTATTATAAAGAACTAAAGCACACTCTACTTGTACCATTGAAAGAAGTGATGAATAATATATTAGAGAAAGGAGAAATACCAGAAACGTGGAAAGAAGCATATATTATGTTAATACCAAAATCAGACTCTGATTTATTGCAAGTGAAGAATTAGAGGCCATTTTCGCTGTTGAACAATGATTACAAACTATTTGCAAGTATATTAGCAACTAGGCTGAAAAAAGTAATGAGAAAATAAAATGAATTTCAGTTGGCCGGAAAGAACACAAAGTGAAAGCCTTTGCAGACGACTTGGTACTAACTATAGAAGAACCACTAAATATTGCCAAAGAAGTTATGGAAGAAATAGAACAATTTGGACAAGTAGCAGGTTTCAAACTAAACAAATGATAGACTAAAATGTTAGTTAAATATATGAAACAAGACTTGGTGGATATGTTGTAGCAACAGATTGGCATAGAAGCACTCAAAAAAATTAAGTATTTAGGAATTTGGTTAACCACAAAGAATATAGATTTATTTCAAAATACAGTGGTACCTCAGGTTACATACACTTCAGGTTACATACGCTTCAGGTTACAGACTCCGCTAACCCAGAAATAGTGCTTCAGGTTAAGAACTTTGCTTCAGGATGAGAACAGGAATCATGCTCCGGTGGCGTGGCGGCAGCAGGAGGCCCCATTAGCTAAAGTGGTGCTTCAGGTTAAGTACAGTTTCAGGTTAAGTACAGACCTCCAGAACAAATTAAGTACTTAACCTGAGGTACCACTGTAATTATACACCGGTGTGAAATGGAATTAAGAGAGTCCTGGAAGTATGGGGGAGGATGAAATTGTCATTTTGGGGAAGGATTTCGGTTATAAAAATGAATGTGCTACCAAAGATGTTATTTTTATTTCAATCAATTCCAATAATCAAGGGGGCAGCAATTTTTAAAGAATGGCAAAAAGCAATTTCAAGATATGTCTAGCAGGGGAAGAAACCGAAAATACAATATAAATTGTTAACAGATGTTAAAGAAAGAGGGGGCTTTGCCCTGCCAGACTTGAAGTTGTATTATGAAGCAGCTTGCCTCTGTTGGTTAAAGGAATGGATGTTCTTCAAAAATACAGACTTGTTGGATTTGGAGGGTTACGATGATAGATTTGGCTGTCACGCATATTTATAGTATAATAAAACAAAAATCCATAAAGGATTTGGTAATCATATATTTTGAAGATCTTTATATGAAGTATGGGACAGGTATAAAAACTTATTAATGATAATAATAATAATAAATTTTATTTATACCCCGCCCTCCCCAGCCAAGGCCGGGCTCAGGGCGGCTAACAACCAATAATAAAAACGAGTTGAATGAATACAACTTAAAAACAAGATTAAAATACAACATTAAAACATTAAAACAATTAAAATGCAGCCTCATCACAGGAGGAGAAATGAAAAAGAAAGAGGGGGAGGGAATCAAATTGACTCCAAGCCAAAGGCCAGGTGGAACAACTCTGTCTTACAGGCCCTGCGGAAAGAAATCAGATCCTGCAGGGCCCTGGTCTCATGAGACGAACGTAAAACACCATGGTGGTTATCTCCATTGGAAGCAATGAGTGTGAAAAAGATAAATATGAGTAAAAATTGGGTTACCTGTGAGAAATTGTTGGGGGGGGGGAGGAAGTAAATGGAAAATGAAACCTTATGAGGAGGTTAAAGAATATGTAAATGACTGGTTGCACTGTCGCCAAGTGTTGCTATCAAAGGGTTAAAGAGGTAGCAAGACGCTCTAATCACTGAGCAGCTGGAGGTCGTTAAGCTTCCAGGAACATGAGTTTGTATAAATAGTCTCCTGTGTGTTTGCTCCCCCCTTCTCCCCTTTTGGGCGTGTTTGCTGATATGTGTGGTTCGTCGCTGGGTTTTTTTTTTTTTTTGTAAATAAACCTTATCTTTGAGTTCCAAACCGCATGCTCCAAGACTCCTCTTTGAAAAGATACTGCCTCTCCTGCCCTTCTTAAACTGCTGCGCGAAATGCTCTGCTGTAGTGGGACTTGTGACGATGGAAGCGCACTGGGCATTTACATTAAACTAATTAAAGTTTAATGGGACAGGTTATGGATGTTTGTACGTCAAGAAGGAGATAAGGAGTGCAGTTCAGAGTGATTTATGCAAGGACTGGAGCGAAGTCAGAAGCGGTTGCCGACAACGAAAGCCTTCAAAGCAGCTTGAGTCCTGCAACGTGCCTAGAAAAGTTTTAAACAGGCACTGAGCAGTTTGTACTCGCTGGAAGACGTCTTATTCCTCAAGGAGCCACCTCAGCAGCTGGGAGACGGTCTACAGGTGTGTGAGTATCGTTCCTAAGCCCCAGGGAGGATGGCAGAGTCCCAGGAAAGTTTTACTGTCCCGTTTACGCGACTCAATGGGAAAAATTGGCAAGATTGGAAGGCTAGAGTAAGGGTTTGGTTGCAAGCAAAAGAGTTGTGGAGTTGTACTGAAGCACCGCCTTTACAGGCAGCTGCAGACGCGTCTGCAGAAGACAAAGCAGCAGCAGCAGCTTCACAGAAATGCGACAGGAAAGCCCAAGGTCTACTAGTTTTGGCAGTGGGACCAGAGCAAATGCCTTATGTTTCTGAGTTAAAGAACACGCATGAGGTCTGGACGGTTCTGCAGCGGTTAAATTCCAGAAACACTGCGGGGGCCAAGATCCATGCTACAAGATGTTTGTTTGATTTACGTCTTCAACCGGGAGCGTGTGTGAAAGAACATATTGCCAAAATGGTGTCTGCCTTTAATCAACTAAGACAGCTGGGCATTCCTTTCTCTATGGAGCAGCAGTCATACATATTGTTGTCTTCTCTTGATAAAAGCTATGAGACTCTAGCTCTAACTTTGGAAGCTATGCCTTCAACTGAATTAACCCTTGAATACATTTCATCTCGGCTTGCAGATGAACAGGATAAAAGGCAAAGAGAAAGAGGTTTGTCTTTAAAGGGGAGTTATGCTGTGCCTAAGAGTGTTGATGCTGAGTTTGAGCACACAGTAAATGCTTTTGCAGCTAGACACTGTTTTCGCTGTGGTTCCCCTTCCCATCTAATCAGGAATTGCACACGTGAACCTGGTCAAGACAGCACCAAGGCCGTTACCCCTAGTTACCAGACAAGGAGTTCCAGGGGACGTCGAAGAAGAGGAGGAGGTCGTGGCTACTCCCACAGCACACAGCACATGGCTTCAGCAATGGCGTTGATGCAAGGGCGTGGCCAAGGCAGCAATCTACGCTGGTTGATCGACAGTGGTGCATCTCACCACCTGGTGGCGCCATCTAGTGTCCGTTTGCAGAATTGCAGACATTTGCAAACCCTTAAAGTTGTGACAATGGCAGATTCAACTAAACGTTCCTTAGAGACCGTAGGCACAGTGTTCTTGAATTGTTTGCAAACAGAAATTGATGCCTACGTGCTAAAGGGATTGAAGGGGTGTATTTTGTCTGTGTCAGAACTTGATAGAGTTGGGTTTAAAACTGTGTTTGAAAATGGGGTTTGCACTATTTCAAAGAATAACGTATCTCTTTTACAGGTGGAATGCAGAGATGGGTTATATTATTTTGAGACAAGTCCAGATGAAGTTGAACAGGTTCATGCTGGTTGTGTGAACTCGCCTACCCATAATTCTTGTGTTCATTTATGGCACCGCCGTTTGGGACATATTAATTTTCAGTATGTTAAAAGGCAACCTGAATTATCAGAAGGGTGCAAAATGAACAAATGTACTAAGTATTTGGATTGTACTGCATGCAAAATGGCGAAGGTTCATAGATGCAGCTATCCCAGTTCAGATAGGAAATCTGACAAAGTATTCCAACTTGTGCATATGGACCTATGTGGCCCAATGCCTGTTGCTAGCATGGGAGGTTCGAGGTATGCACTGTGTCTCTCGGATGACAAAACGAAGGTTACATGGTTTTTTCCTCTCAAAACAAAAGCAGATACTGCAGAAACAGTTAAAAATTGGGTTCATGCAGTAGAACTTGAATTCGGTACTAAAGTACTTGCTTTTCAGACAGACAGAGGGTCAGAATTTACCGTGTCTGTGTTGCAGAATTTCTTTAAGAAAAAGGGAATTAAGCATCGTCTGTCTACACCTTATTCCCCCCAAGAAGGAGGCGTGGCCGAACGTAAAAACAGGGTTCTGCAAGAGTTGGCAAACTCTATGTTGTTTGATGCTAAACTCCCTCAAAGTTACTGGACGGACGCCTGGCAGGCGGCTACTCATATTCTGAATCGAGTATATAATTCTGTAATTGGCACTACCCCTTATTTTGCTTTATATGGGAAGAAGCCCAAAATTAATTACTTTCGGGTGTTTGGATGTCAAGCCTATGTACTTATCCCAAAAGCGTTAAGGAAAAAGGGAGGTCCAAGGGCTAGGAAACTCATCTTTTGTGGGTACGAACCACACGCCAAATCTTGGAGATTCGTGGACCCAAATGGGGATACTACAAGAGTGGTCCTCAGTAGGAGCGCTGAATTTTGTGAGCAGTCCGGATGGACTCACTTACATGCTAACCCTGACATTTTGAGAGATGATTTAGGCATTCATGCTGAGAATGAAAGTCCAGAGAGTAGTGAGCCAGAAGAGGATGGTGCACATGGTTCAGATGCAGATTCTGACCAGGCACAAGGTTCTTCTCCTAAGGTAGAAAAGCCAGAATCTAGGAGTGTTCCAACATCGCCAGTCAGTAGGCCTAGCAGACAGCAAAAGCGAAGCAGGTCACCTGCAACACCAAGCCCAAGGGAGGTATCTAAACGGAGGTCTTTATCCCTAGAGGCACATCCAGATATCAAGTCTGAGACAGATTCTGACAGCCAACGGTCAGAGGGGGCACAAGAGGAACAATTGCACAGGTCAAATCGTGCCACAAAGGGCAAGCCGCCAGAGCGGTTTAAGGTGACAAGTGTATACGTAAATATGGCACAGTGTGAGCCAGATAGCTATATGGAAGTACAACAGCTTCCAAGCTCAGAAGCCGTAAAGTGGCAGGAAGCAATGGAAAAGGAGATGGCTTCAATGAAGTCTCTCGGTGTGTTTACAAGTACAGAGCTTCCGAAAGGGCAACAAGCTGTAGGTTGTCGATGGGTATATCGTTTAAAGCCCACAACTACTGAAGAGTTGCAATACAAAGCCCGACTAGTTGCAAAAGGGTTTTCGCAGCGCAAAGGTGTTCACTATTCTCAAATCTATGCCCCTACTTCGAGATCGGAGTCACTAAGAATGCTTTTAGCCTCTTCAGCTAAGAAGGGAAATAAGCTGTTTCATTTTGATGTCAATGTGGCTTATTTAAATGCAGACTTACAGGAGGAAGTCTATATGACACCACCACCGGGTTTTGAAGGAGACAAGCCAAACCAGGTCTGGCACCTACACAAATCCATTTATGGGTTGAAACAGCCCGCCCGTAATTGGAATTCCTGCTTAAACGATGCTCTAGAGAGCATGGGGTTCAGAAAGAGCGCAGCAGATGCGTGTCTTTATCTAAAAGGCTCGGGATGTGAACAAGAAGCAGTCTTGATATTTGTTGACAATTTATTATACAGTGGAAAGGATGATAAACTTGCACAACAATTTGCCACAAAGCTTGGGGAAAGGTTTCAGATAAAATCACTAGGCAATGTATCTGTTTATCTAGGAGTTAAAATTCAGCAAGATGAAAATGGGAACTATTGGCTCAGCCAAGAAGCTAAGATCCAGCAGTTGCTGGAAAGGTTTAAAATGGACAACTGTGCTGGTGTTAAAACCCCAATGGAGTTAAGTTACACAAAGGATGCTCAAGCCGAGCAACAGGCAGAATTCAGTAATCCCGGGGTTTACCAGTCAGCGATAGGCAGTCTACTCCACATTGCACAGTGGACTCGGCCCGATATAACATATGCTGTCAACATGCTGTGTAGACAAGCTGAAAAACCATCAATGCATGCTTGGCAAGGAGTAAAAAGAGTTTTAAGGTATCTCCAAACTACCAAAAGGTTTCCTTTAAAACTATCAGCAGAGGGCAGCACACAACTTGAATGTTGGGCCGACAGTAGTTGGGCAGATGCTGGACCAGATAGAAAATCAGTGTCAGGAATGGCGATAAAATTTGGAAATGCACTAATTGGTTGGAGATCAAGAAAGCAGTCACTTATAGCTTTAAGTTCAACTGAATCTGAGTTCAATGCATTATCAGATGTATGTAGAGAACTGGAATTTTATAAGCAACTGGTACAAGAATTGTTTGGAGAATGTTCCCTACCTATCAGAGTGTGGGAAGACAATCAACCTTGTATTAAACTAGCTAAATCAGGTCAATTCAAGGCACACACAAAACACTTGGATATCCGTTATCAAAATGTATGCCAAAGTGTAAAACAAGGTTTAATTGAACTAAAGTATTGTCCAAGCCAAGAAAACCTTGCAGACGGTTTTACGAAAGCTTTGAGTCCGCAATCTCATAAATGTTTCTGTTCAGGTTTAAATTTGAATTAAGGTTGGTACAGCTCAGTGTTACGAGCGAGAGGGGGTGTTGCTATCAAAGGGTTAAAGAGGTAGCAAGACGCTCTAATCACTGAGCAGCTGGAGGTCGTTAAGCTTCCAGGAACATGAGTTTGTATAAATAGTCTCCTGTGTGTTTGCTCCCCCCTTCTCCCCTTTTGGGCGTGTTTGCTGATATGTGTGGTTCGTCGCCAGGGTTTTTTTTTTTTTTTTGTAAATAAACCTTATCTTTGAGTTCCAAACCGCATGCTCCAAGACTCCTCTTTGAAAAGATACTGCCTCTCCTGCCCTTCTTAAACTGCTGCGCGAAATGCTCTGCTGTAGTGGGACTTGTGACGATGGAAGTGCACTGGGCATTTACATTAAACTAATTCAATGAAATGTATAAAGAGGATTTAAAGGAAAATGGATTTGATGATAAAAAAATCAATTTGAAATAGAAATATTAAACAATGAATGTAATAATAATGTCTAAAATGTATAAAATACTGTTGGAATGGCAGGAGACACAGATCCCGCTGCAATATTTTAATCCTGTGACACTTCTAATGTACCAAGTGCCTCAGTCGTTTTGTCTACTAGACTTTTATTGCTACAGCACAAACAGCTTTCATTGAACTGTTACCAAAGGGCTGCATTCTGATTGGCTAGGAGTAAGAGGCTTTGTGTAGGCTTTGGCCAATTGCAGGAAAATTGACCCAAAAATACATTTCGCCTTACTGATTCAATGTTTAATGTTTAACAATCTGATTGACAGGTAATTACTTATTATTATTTATTTATTAAATGTTCCCTTCTACAAACAGTCTCAAGGCAATTTACAAACAATATGAAATACAATAGATAACATCAAGTAAAGATTTTGTATTATAGAACTGTGAAGAGTAGTTAGAGTGTCGAATTAGGACATGGGAGACCAGGGTTCAAATCCCCACTAGGGTATGAAACGCACTGGGTGACCTTAGAGCGGTCACTGCCTCTCAGCCTAACAGGGTTGTTGTGGAGATTAAACAGGGGGGGAAAGGAACATGTATGCCACCTTTAGATGCTTGGAGAAAAAGGTGGGACGTAAATGAAATGAAATAAATACATAAATAGGATAACTGAAAACTTGATCTTTTGTGTGCCTGCGACTGCACCATCCCAAAGTGCACTGAAACTGCTTGTACAGGCCACAGCAGGGCCCAAGGCTTGGCCTTCTCAGTGGTGGCACTGCAGCTTTGAGACTAACTGTGCAGCAAGGCCCAGCTACCCTACCTTACTGATGAAATGAATAGGTAGAGTGAATATTTTTTATTCTCTTGGGCATTAAAAGATTGATCTATAGGTACTTGGGTAGTTGATTTTTGTTGTTGATTTTTTAAAGCTACTATTTTCAAACAACTATATGTCATCTTGGGCACTTTTGATGCAGAAAGACAATCAAGAGCACTTATAAATCAGAGACAGGTAACCTTATAAATCAGAGACAGGTAACCTGTAGCCTTCCAGGTGTTGCCAGACTTCAACTCCCGTCACCCCAGCCAGCATGACCATTGGCCAAGAAATGATGGGAAATGGGAGACAACAACAACTGGCAATGTACAAGTTTCCTAACCCTGTTCTGAATTAAAAGCCAAGGGACTTGCTCATTCCACTTGTAAAATTTGGGCAATATTCACCCATGATGAAGTGACTTCTACCAGCTGACCACGAAGCCTGTAAATACACCCCACTCCAACCCGCTCAAGGATCTCATTGTGCTGGCTACAATGTGACTCCTGGAAGTTAAAAATCAGAAGTTGACAGGTGTCACTTCCACCATTAAGTCCCACACCCTGCATCTTTCATTGACTCTGAAAGAAGAGGGTCTGCAGTAGATGGCTTCCAGTTTAATCCCTGATCTCCAGAATGGCATCTCCAGAATCACTGGGAAAGAATAACAGCTCAGCTCAGTAAGAAGCCGTTACTAATGTCTTGAGGTCTAAATACACAAAGGGGCACAACTCTCTACACTGGCCCTGACTGTTCATTAAGAGCTGCAGAAACCCTCCTCATGCTGCTGCCAAGAGCTTCATTGTGATACAGCCTGTGAGTGGAATTCCCTCCCTCCAGTGTTATGATTGGCACCATCACTTGCCACCTTTCAATGCCAATTAAATATATTTTATTTTTCCTTTTGTTGGGAACTGTTTTGATGTTGCTGCTGCTGCAATTTCTGCTGAGGACTAACTTGATAATCAAGTTCTAGATTATTTGCCGTAAATGTTTATGATTGCATTTTTATGCATTTTATTGTGGTGCAACCCACCCTGGAATCATGCAATTGATTAAGGGTGGGATATAAGTGCAATAAATCAATCACTTGAAGCATCACTTTTTAGTTTTCCAAAACACTTTTCAATGGGCTTGTCATTAATTTGTAGATAATGCTGCATTTCTTTGCCAGCTCTTCTTTGGCTTCTTCACTGGGGTAGGGATTGCTGAGGTGAGAGTAAAAATACTCCTTTAAGATTTCTGTGGCTTGTTTACTGAAGTTATGCCTTTTCCGCCTGCAAAAAGAGGAAAGAAAGCAAGGAAATAAATAAATTACAGCTGTGAGACTTGATTACTGAAAGTTAGCTAGGATATAAATATGGAAAGCAGACTTCTCTCTAACCTTTGCTAGCTGAAATTGATGCTTCACCACTTATTCAAACCAAACTTTGGACCTTATCAGGGCCAAGGTGAGAGGCTAGTAACTGATAGAAGAGGAGCAATTGCTTATCTATGGAAGAATTCATTCGCCCATCTCTCTCCATCAAAGGTCCAAATCCCACTTACCTGTTGTTCTTAGAAGTTCAAAGATGTGGAAACCAAGATTTCAGATTACTGATGAACTTATTTATAGTGTGTTCCCTAGATATTAATGAGACACACATTTTGGGTGGTGTGGGACATCCTAACATTGGAAAAGGTACTCTGACTTCATCTGCATCTCCATCTGTCTCTCTCCCTCTGGGGCAAGGGTGAGGCAACCTGTGGCCCTCCAGGTGCTGTTAGACAAGCACTGCCACAACACCTGATCATTGACTATTCTGGCTGGGCTGCTCCCATGAGAAGGGAGCAGATGAAGGCAGAAGCTGGTATCCACAGGCGTAGCAATCCCTGGCAGCACCTGGGGGGTGTTATGCGTGTGCACCCCCCATACCAGGAGGGAAGAAGCTGGTGTGTGCCATCCCAGCACTGTCAGAAAAATCTTGCGGGGTGCACTGCTGGGAGACTGCCCAGGACTCGGAAGCCAGCCATGCTTATCCCAGGGGCCCCTTCCAGGTGCCCACCTGGTGAAGAGCCCCACGCTGCTTTTTCCGGCAGCAGAATGCCTTTGGCCATCACTGAAACGGACCCACATCAAACACCTAGGAAAAGAGAAAACATTAATCCAAGCTACTCTCTTGGAACAACAGAGCTTCCATCTGGCATGCTACAGCCCATCAGTATCATGGTGTGCTCATCCCCCAGCATTCTACCGCTCTCCCTGGAGCTGTGCTTCTCTCATTACTCCACTTCCACTTATTTTGTCTAGGCTTTCTGTTCTTTGAGAGGAACTGTTTGCAAAATATGCTACTGAAAGGTGCAGCTGTTCCCTTTCCAAGTAGCAGCAACCTCTTTCATTGGCACACCGGTTAGGGGTGCGTCCATTTGCATAACCAAAATGTCACTGCTGAGTTCTTAAAGTGCTGTCAGGCATGCTGTATAAGGATGTCAGGGCACACACAGTTCATCCAGGGGGCTAAACTGAGAGTTCACTAATTTCAGTGGGTCCACTCTGAGTAAGACTAACATTAGCTACAACCCACTGACTGTAAAGAAGAGTCAAATTCTGTAGTGTTGGACAAATCACCAACAAATCAAAAGAAGAAAATCATAGAGTCTTGTGACCTACCTGGCATCAAGGAACCGTGATCTCAAGATCACGACGGCTTCACAAGTGCTTTGTTTAAGATGGAGCTGAACTTCTGATGGATGATGCCTACCATCCTCTCTATTTCCTTTGGAGAAATGGGTAATGTCCGACTTTGCTCTTGAAGAAGGTTGATCATGTTTGTTGTAAATTCATTACAAGCCTAAGAAGGAAGGGACAGTTACAGGGGCAAAGTTACAGGGATAGGGACAGGTTTTGGCAAAGTCATATCACATCCTGATCTCAACAAGAAGAAAATGTTTCCAATTTTTCCATTTGCCCAGCCTTAAGACAGCTGGTTGTTTTTATTTATTATCAATTAACTTCATTTTCAATTAGCATTTATTATTATTATTATTATTATTATTATTATTATTATTATTAGTTTTAACTCTTAGCAAAGCACTGGCAGTTGTCTAAACACTGTACAGAGATTAAAAACAAGACAATTGTTGCCCACAGGTTCACAATCTGATAGACACAATATAAAATGAAAAAGAAATTGGGAGGGAAGAGGAAAGCAAGCATTGGAGCAGCTGCACTTTCAGTGACCAATGCATTGATGGGTTCAGGTTCTTCCCCTTGCCATGAAGTTCTTCTTGGGAGACAGGGCATGCAGTCTCCTAGTGACCTTTGGTTCCCTGGTGTATTCTAGGATGGAATAGTCTGAGCAGATTTATAAGTCCCCTGGTTCTGGGAAACCGTCAAGCTTGGCTAGTAATATCTGTTCAGAGACATTTTCATCAGTAGTAATGGAGAAGTGACAAAGCTGAGGTTTGGTGGTGATTTTACTAGAGGAAAAAGAGAGAAACAAAACAGGCATTTGATGGTAGGATTTAGCTAAGACTATGAGACTTTGAAATAGAGGAGGGCATTCAGAATGTTTCTGCCCTCATATACTAGGGATGGGAGAGGGATATATCCCAGGGAATCCTTCCGCAACCTGGTGCCCTCCAGATGTTTTGGACTACAACTCCCATCAGCCTCAGGTATAATGGCCAATGATCAGTGATCATGGGGGCTGTAGTGCAAAACACCTGGAGGGCACAGAGGCCGGAAGACATGTTCTGAGGTGTGGGCACAAAATGCAGCAACCTGAAGAAGATAAAGCAGGTTGGGGGGCTGGTCAGGGCCTGATTGGGAGATATCTGTGAACCCTATGTATGCTGCCCTGAGTTCTATGATAGAAGATAGAGGATATAAATGTGCCAAATATATAAATATGTGGATTTGGCTTCACCTGCCAAACTGATCAACTTAACAGCTAGCATACCACAAGCTCTTACCTGACACATCGGCACTGTTCCCTCTCACAACTTCCTGCTCTCCCGTTTTTAATTTTAACATATCAGGTGAAGAAAGTGCTGAGATAAAATCTCCCCCTCCCATTTTATGACCTGAAAATAAATTGGGGTTCAGTGGAACTTCAGCAGTTTTGTGGGTACACAATTTTCAAGGGGAAGCTCACTGGAGCTCCATTGCATTTGCGAAAATAGGAAATTCAGGGTGTTGTTGCTACCTGTCTGTCTCAAGAGACTATGGAGTGCACCTCCAGGGGTGAAGTAAAACCACTGGAGAAATCACAGCGTGTGCTGTGGCTGCAGGGACCAGTAACTCACAACTGCAGCCTGTTGTTTTCACTGTGTTATCAGCACTAAAGTAACCTCATGGGGAGCAAGCCAGGGCAGTGGGTATGAGGGTCCTGGGCTTCCCAAATGAAAAGACCTCCCTTCTCAGCTTCTGTTATGTACTGAGTTGAATAGGATCCAAAATGCAGCAGTCTGATTGGTGCTAGAACAATAGGATCCAGAATTCAGCAGTCTGATTGGTCCTCAGGAGCCAATCCAGCTCCAGGTGGAAGTGAATTCGCAACCTGTTTGGCCTACAGGAGAATTCCGGAATTAGCCAATCACGTGGAGCCCATTGTGTAAATAATGTATATAAAGCTAGACTTCCGGGTTAGCGCCATCGGTAATGTCGGAATTCCTCTGACAGGAGGAATTTGCTCTGTGGAAATCGGGTCTGGCCGCCGCGGCAAAGGCAGAGACCCTTCAAAAATCACAGGCGGGTGAAGCCTGTGAACGTGGGATTCGGTGGGCACCCTTTGCGCCTCCCCTACTCGCGGGGAAACCCGGTTTCGGGGATCCGGAGCGAAGTGGGGTGAGCGGCGCGGTGCTTCGAATCAACTGCTTTTTTCATGGAGCGAAGCTGCACAGCCGTTGCCAGAGAGCGCTGACTTTTTCCTGTGGACAATCTGATCTAAAAACAACTACCCATGAGTAAAGTGAAGAATTGGACTTTTTAAAAGTTTTAATTTGGTACCGAAACGGGGAGGCTCAAAACAGGAAGTCCGCCTTCCCTTTTTGTAAATAGACCGAAGCAAAGAGGTTGCAAGCTAGAGTCTTGGAAAGCCTATTGTAAACGATTGAACTTCCAGCAGGAAAAGAAAAATTTTAAACCCCCCTTGGAAGCGGGAGAAAAGGGGGGAGGATTTGGACTGTATATATACCTGCGGGAGAGAGTGTAGGAAGTTATATACCACCACTCATAACATGGAAACGGACTGCTAAATAAGACTGTTGTGCATTGGAACGTTCATTGACTGAATAGAACGTGCGTTGACAGCTAGCAAAATAAGAGAGTTACATTGTTTCAACTGTCTCCGTCTGCGGTTAAAAAGGAATAAAAGTATCCGAAAGCTGAAACTAACTTTTAGCTGTGTTTTTTTTTTAAAGTGGCATTACGGATTAACGCAAACAGCAATTGTTTCCCTCTAGAGGAAACTTTTGTAACTGCTACAAGAGTTAGATTAGGGACTTTCCAGCTGAAAAGATAAAAACTGTCTGACTGTGGGACTGACCTTGGATTTTTCAAGTGTTATGGCAGATGGAAAGGAAAAAATAGATTCGTCAATCCCAGAAAAAGCAACAAGGTCTGGGAAGACTTGGCAACAAACTAAGAGAGCCTCAGCATCTGGCCCCTCTGTTTCCTCTGTGGCTGTACCAGCACATCCCAAACCAAGAGGAATGTCATCAGAAGAGGCCTTAGCGCTTGCATTAAGTAAGATAAATGCTTCATTGGAACAGCTTGATAAAAAAGTGGATGCTGCAACCACCAAAATTGATTTAAATACAGAAAGTTTAAATAATTTGGGACAAAAGGTGAATACTAATACAGAATCTATTGAGAAACTGATACAGGAATCTACTTTGATACGGCAGACCGCAGAGGAAGCCAAGGAAAAAGTAGCTGCTGTGGAAGGTAAAATTACACAACTGGAAAAAGAGAGAGTGCCAGTCCTACAGAGGCAACTTGAGGACCACAAGTTGACGCTTTCTATGATTGAGCTTAAGGAAAAACAGACGAATTTGAGGATCAGAGCTTTACCTGAACTGGAGAAGGATAGTTTGATAGATTTTCTCAAGCAGGAGTTTGCGGATTTTGGGGACTTGGACCTGGGGCAGGAGGACTTTGAAATTGTGAGGGCCTTCAGACTAGGAAGAGGAGGGAAGAAAGAGAAGAATAGAATAAGAGACTGTCTGATCACCCTCCGAACTAAAGAAGAGAGAGATAAAATTTTGGGCTGGCATTACCAGAAGCCTTTGGAAGTACTACAGTCAAGATTGGAAATATTTAAAGACATCCCGAAACATCTTTTGGATCTTAGGTCCAATTACGGTGATTTGGTTGCCCTGCTGAGAAAGAACAAAATCATTTTCAGGTGGGAATTTCCCCAAGGTCTATCCTTCAGTTTCAAAGGAAGGAAAATAAAAATAAGATCAGTAGAAGACAAAGAAAAGTTTTTGAATAACTACGAAGAAGATCTGCAGAAGGAACTTGGAAAAGAGCCAAGAGCATCGGACAGAAGATCACCAGACAGAGGACTAGAACAAAAAGCATTGGACAGAAGATCACCAAAAAGAGGAATAGTGGACATAGCAACACTATCCTTTGGACTGGACTGCCCAGTGAATGTGATACCAACTCCACCAACAGAAAAAGAGCAAGCATTGGGTGCAGATGGAGGAAAATCAGAGTAATCACATCATGGCATTGCAAGCATTAAGCTGGAATGTGAATGGACTGAACTCCCCAGAAAAAAGGAGGAGAGTTTTTCATTTATTGAAAAAGGAACAATTGGATTTGATTTGTCTACAAGAAACACATGTCATAAGGCTACATAGGAAGATATTGAGCAATAAAAGATTGGGCCATGAATTTATCTCGTCAGATAAAGTTAAAAAAAGAGGAGTAGTCCTATATGCAAAGGAGAGCCTATCACCGAAATTTATATTTAAAGATGATCAAGGAAGATTTATTGCAATTGAAATTCAATCACAAGGAGAGAAATTTTTGATAGTAGGCATTTATGCACCAAATGAAGGAAAATCGGAATTTTTTAAAAAGCTACATGAGACTCTGATAGACTATATGGATTACAATATGATATTGATGGGAGATATGAATGGAGTGGTGTCTACAAATATGGACAAGGCACAGAGACAGGTAGTTACCAAAGATGGTAGACTACCAAAAACCTTTTTTGACATGACTGAAAATATGGATTTAGTTGATATCTGGAGAACGAAGAACCCTCTGGGAAGAGAGGGAACTTTCTTCTCTGAGGCCAAAATGACATGGACAAGAATTGACCAAATTTGGGTAACTAGAGGACTGGTTCCGAAAACCAGCAAAGTGGAAATTTGCCCCAAAACGTGTTCTGATCATAAAGCAGTAAAGATGGAAATGAAATTGACGCCAATTGGTTCCTTCAGATGGAGGATGAATGATACTTTATTTAGGAATGAAGAAGTGACTAAGAAGGCCCAAAAAGCCTTGAGAGACTATTTTGAGATAAATATGAATACTACAGTGGGAAAAAGAGTGATCTGGGACGCAAGTAAAGCGGTTATGAGAGGATTTCTGATACAACAAAATGCAATTAAGAAGAGAACCCAAAATGAAAAAAAAGATAAGAAGAAGAGTTTGGATTTGATATCCCGCCTTTCACTCCCTTTTAAGGAGTCTCAAAGCGGCCAACATTCTCCTTTCCCTTCCTCCCCCACAACAAACACTCTGTGAGGTGAGTGGGGCTGAGAGACTTCAGAGAAGTGTGACTGGCCCAAGGTCACCCAGCAGCTGCATGTGGAGGAGCGTAGACGGGAACCCGGTTCCCCAGATTACAAGACTACCGCTCTCAACCACTACACCACACTGGCTCATTTTGGAGAAAATAAAGGAAGGAGAGAAGAAACTGAGAGCAAAACCAAAATCACAGGAGATCCTGAAAGAGATAAACTTATATCAAGTACAATATATGAAAATGATGAATCAGGAAATAGAATGGAAGATCAAACAAATGAGACAAAAGACATTTGAATCGGCAAATAAGTGTGGAAAACTGTTGGCTTGGCAATTGAAAAAAAGACAAAAACTTAACACTATTACAAATTTGGAAGTGGAAGGAAAGAATATATTGAACCCAGTGGAGATCAGAAAGTGCTTCGAGAGGTATTTTAAACAACTATACACACAGGAGAAGCAGAAAGAACTAGACATTGATCGATTTCTGAAAATAAATGGACTACAGAAAATCTCTCAGGAAAATAAGTTAATGTTGAATTATAAAATAACGGATCAGGAAGTGGAAGGGGCCATACAGAATATGCAATTGGGTAAATCTCCAGGACCGGATGGTTTGACTTCAAGATACTACAGATCTTTGAAGGAATGGTTAATACAACCATTGAAGGAAGTCTGTAATGAAATATTGGAAGGGGAAAGGGCACCAGAGTCGTGGAAGGAAGCTTACATTACACTTATACCGAAAATAGAGACTGAAAAGACACAACTTAAGAATTACCGCCCCATATCGCTGCTTAATGTGGATTACAAAATTTTTGCAGATATTTTGGCTAAGAGATTAAAAAAGGTGCTTGTAGAAGAAATCCATAATCCATTTGTCTGACAACACGAGGAATATAATTAATATTTTAGAAAAATTACAAGTGAATATTAATACTAAAGCAGTTCTGATATTTGTGGACGCGGAGAAAGCCTTCGATAATATTTCTTGGAGTTTTATGAAGAAGAATTTACAGGGGATGGGGGTAGTTCAAGGTTTTGAAAATGGTATAGGTGCAATTTATTCAGAACAAAAGGCTAAATTAATTGTGAACAATGTAGTGACGGAAGAATTTAAGATAGAGAAAGGAACATTACAAGGTTGCCCAATTTCTCCATTGCTTTTTATATCGGTCCTGTAGGTTCTTTTAAATATGATTAGAAGGGACCAAACAGTTAAAGGTATACAAGTTGGAGCTAAACAGTACAAACTGAAAGCATTTGCTGATGACTTGGTATTGACACTGTCAGGGAACTGCCATCGGAGCCAAGAGTGGAGGTGAGGCTCCCTAGCGATGCAGGAGAAGGGCCCAGCCGGGACAGAGGGAACACTTCCTCGGAGGAAGGAGATCAGCATGACACCAGGAAGAATAGAGAGCCGGAAGGGACGTCGGAGAGATGGCTCCAAGACTCTTCCACAGAGACCAGCGGGGAGAGCCCAGGACCTCCGCTGGCCACACCCACTCTGCGCAGAAAACTTCTGCGCAGGGAAGCTAGGCGACGACTTGGTGTCAAAGAGCTTTTATGTTGGAACAAGTTCAGGAAACGCCCACTGACGGATTCTGCCAGTGACTGACACAGCCACGGAGAAAGTGCTGTTCAGCCAGGGAAAAGTTTAGCCAGGGAACGTTGCCAAAAGCAGCGGCCACTTACGCACAAGCAACCCCAATTCCCTTTACAGCAATCCGTCAGTCTTTGACGTTGCTTGTGCACAACGACAGGACAGGCAGCATCATGAGTCAAACAGGAGGAGCAGGCGCCGGAGAGGGAGCAGTGGCAGCACCAAATCTGGAGGAGAGAAACCGAGATTTGGAACGGCAGGTGGCTCTGTTAGCGGCGTGGCTAGATGAAAGGCGGACTCAAGATGCCCAGGGGAAGCCCACCCCCATCGCAAGGAAGGTACCGGGACTGGTGCACAAGTTTGGGGGAAACCCCAGAGATTATAATGCATTCAGGACGGAGGTACAGTACGCGCTGGAACTGCAGTATGATGACTTTGCTGACGATGGGGAGAGGGTGGCTTATGTTATCGGGCATCTTCAGGACGCGGCCAGAGAATGGATCCGGCCATTAATGGCAACGCAGAATGCTGCCCTAAAGGACCTTAGGAATTTTTTTGGCGCCATGGATACCATGTTCTCAAGTGAAGTGGAGCAGAGTGTGACGCGCAGGGAACTGATGGCGTGCAAGCAGGGGGGCAGTCAGTTAGAGAGTACTGGTCGCGTTTTGCGATGCTTATCCACAGACTTGGGTGGGAACTGGGTTCGGAACCCGTGCAAATGCTTTTTGAGGAAGGCTTATCCCCCTCGGTGAAGGATGAACTTTCCCGCGCGCCCCGCCCTCAATCAATGGATCAGCTGACTAAAGCTGTGCTTGCGATAGGAGTACTCCAAGAAGCGCGCGCTCTAGAGAAGCGGGAAGGGAGGGGAGAGCGTTGGCATGACAACCGCATTCCTGAAATACCGGAGCAACCTTCCCAGCCAGTGGAACCAATGGAGATTCGAGGAGCGCGCGCGCGCGGGGTTTCAAACTCCGGCGAAGTTCGAAAGAAGGAGGGAAAGGAGGGGAAAACAGCCAAGAAGTGTTTCCTCTGCCAACAGCCAGGACATTTTGCCAGGGTCTGCCCTCAGAGGAAGGCATGGCAAGGAATGGTGGGGGCTGCTGGCTGTGAGGAGGAGGGAGATCAGGAGCAGGGAAAAGCCAACGCTTGGTTGCCGATCAGCGGGCACAGCAGCCAGGCCAGCAACCAGTAAAAGTGCCCAAGCCAGACCTCCCCCCTCAAGCAGCCATAGCCATAGAGGTGGTACTAGAACTCGCTAATGGGCACCCAATCAAGGTGAAGGCACTGCTGGATTCCGGCAGTTCTTGCAATTTCTTTAGCAAGGATTTCGCGCTGGAGCACCAGCTCCACCTTCTGCCTCTAGAGTGTCCCTTACAAGTAACGACCATTGATGGCAGAAAACTCCTGGGAGGAGAAGTGACGCACCAGACTCCCCCCATGAGAATGAGAGTTTCCAGACACACAGAAACCATTGCCTTCCACGTAGCCACACTGGCAGGACTGCCAATCATACTGGGCATGAGCTGGCTGGCACTACATGATCCAGTGGTGGCATGGGGAAATCTAGGGGCAGCAGGTGGAGTTGGTGCTCCAGAGCGAAGTCCTTGCTGAAGAAATTGCAGGAGCTGCCTGAATCCAGCAGCGCCTTCACCTTGACTGGGTGCCCATTTGGGAGTTCTAGGACCACTTCTATGGCTATAGCTGCCTTGGGGGGGTCTGGCTGGGGCACTTCTATTGGTTGCTGGCCTGGCTGCTGTGCCCGCTGACTGGCAGCCAAGCGTTGGTGTTTCCCTGCGCCTGCCCCCTTTCCCCCTCCTCCTCACAGCCAGCGGCTCCCACCATCCCTTGCCATGCCTTTCTTTGAGGGCAGACCCTGGCAAAATGTCCTGGCCGTTGGCAGAGGAAACACTTCTTGGTGGTTTTCCAATCCTTTCCCTCCTTCTTGCGACCTTCACTGGAGTTTGAAACCTCTCGCGCGCGCGCCATCTATTTCCATTGGCTCAGCCGGCTGGGAAGGCTGCCTCGGCATTTCAGGAATGCTGTAGTCATGGCAACATTCCCCTCTCCCTTCGCGCTTCTCCTGAGCCCGCGCTTCCTGTCGTACTCCAATCGCAAGCACAGCCTTGGTGAGCTGATCCATCGACTGCGGGCAGGGCACGCGGGAAAGCTCGTCCTTCACCGTTGGGGACAACCCCTCCTCAAACAACATTTGAATGGGCTCAGAGTCCAGATCCCACCCGAGTCTCTGATTGGCTCCCCTGCTTGCACCCCATCAATTCCCGTCGAGTCACATTTTGCCCCACTTCACTGGAATACATTGCATCCATTGCGCCAAAAAATTTCCTAAGGTCCTTCAAGGCAGCATTTTGCGTCGCCATTAGGGGCCTGATCCATTCCCGGGCCCCATCCTGTAGATGCCCGACAATATAGGCTACCCTTTTCCCATCATCAGCAAAGTCGTCATGCTGCAGTTCCAAAGCGTACTCTATTTCCGTTCGGATCGCGTTATAGTCCTGGGGCTTCCCCCCAAACTTGTGTATCAGTCCCGGTACCTTCCTTGCGACGGGTGTGGGTCTGACGGGGGTGGGTCTGACCTGTGCATCCTGAGTCCACCTTTCGTCTAGCCGCACCGTCAGCAGAGCCACATGCTGTTCCAAATCTCGGTTCCTCTCCACCAGATTTTGCGGAACAGGAAAAGAAACCTGAGGAATAAGAGCTGGACTGAACTCGAAGTTGGAACATTTGGGACATCCAGACTTTAAAAGGATCAAGAAACAGAATTTGAGTTATACTCTTAAATATAGAGGTCTGGATGGAAGAAGAATGATCTTTTCTGAGAGTTTCTCCGAGATTGGACTTTCTGAAATTAAAAGCTACCAAAAAGACGGCAAAGTGAATCGAGAGAGATTTAGACATGGACGTGGGTTCTCCAGGCTGGCAGTAGACAGATGGATGAACTTTGGGGATCGAAACCGGGAAAGGGGGGAGGGAGATTTGGAACCCAAAGGCTGTAAAACTATATATTTTTTCTTTTCTTTTTTTTCATTTTCTCTTGTTTTATAAAAATATGGGAATTCGTGGAAGGGAACTGGGGTCGATCTTAGGGAAGTATAAAAAATATAAAGAGAAATGGTTAAATAAGATAAATTAATTTTGAATAAATGGGCTAATTATAATTATAATAAGGCTTTAAAATTTGGGGTAAAAATTTGTGGAATCAATCTAATGGAAATGGAATACAAGAGGGGGGGGGGAGTCCTGGAAAGATGTCAATGAAACTAAGTGTAAACTTTGTCTTCTTCTTTTTTCTTTCTTTCCTTTTTTATTCTGGGAACTTTAATAAATATTTTTTTAAAAAATATATATATTATTTAAAAAAAACAAACAGATTTTGCACTCCAGCTGCTTGCTCCGTGGCGCCTGCTCCTCCAGTTTGACTCATGGTGCTGCCTGCCTGTCGCTGTGCAGAAGCAACATCAGGGACTGACGGATTGTTGTAATGGTTATATGGGGTTGCTTGTGCGTAAGTTGCCGCCACTCCTGGCTAGGTAGCCTGGTTAAACCTTTCCTGGCTGGACAGCCCTTCGCTTCGTGGCTGTTCAGTCGCTAGCAGAATCCGTCAGTGGGCGTTTCTTGAACTTCTTCCAGCAAAGAAGTTCTTTGACGCCAAGTCTACGCCTACTTTCCCTGCGCGGAAGTCTTCTGCGCAGGGTGGGTGTGGGTAGCGGAGGACCTGTGCTCTCCCCGCTGGTCTCCGGCGAAGAGTCCTGGAGCCCCCTCTCCGATTCCCCCATCTGCCCCCCTTTATCCCTGGTGTTACGCTGATTTCCTTCCCCAGCCGATGAGTTCCCTCTCTCCCTGCTTGGCCCTTCTCCGGCATCGCTTGGGAGCCCTGCCTCCACTTCTGGCTCCGATGTCAGTTCCCTGACAGAGGCATATAATTTGGATAAAAAAATTGGCTTCCAGGTGGAAAAATCAAAATTGGAAACAGAACTGTTAGACTCCAAAACCAAGAATTTGTCAAGAATGTATAACTTGCTGTTGAAATGGAATACTCAGGATGAAACGGTGAAATCCGTTATGATTAAATGGGCACAAGATGTTGGACACAACATTATGATGTCTGACTGGGAACAGTTATGGACCACAGGTATGAAATTCACGGCATGTAATGCCTTACGAGAGAATATAATGAAAATGATATACAGGTGGTACATGACACCAGTCAAGTTTGCGAAAATATATCACTTGCCCGATAATAAATGTTGGAAATGTAAAGAGACTGAAGGTACATTCTTTCACCTTTGGTGGACATGCCCAAGGATTAAGGCTTTCTGGGAGATGATCTATAATGAAATGAAAAAGGTATTTAAATATACCTTTCTGAAGAAACCAGAGGCCTTTCTCCTGGGCATGGTCGGCCAATTGGTGCCAAAGAAGGACAGAACTTTCTTTATGTACGCTACAACAGCAGCAAGAATACTTATTGCAAAGCATTGGAAGACACAAGATCTACCCACCCTGGAAGAATGGCAGATGAAGGTGATGGACTATATGGAACTGGCGGAAATGACTGGCAGAATCCGAGACCAGGGAGAAGAGTCAGTGGAGGAAGATTGGAAGAAATTTAAAGATTATTTACAGAAGTATTGTAAGATTAATGAATGTTAGAATGATGTTGAAATGAATTTATGTGATTTTAGCAGAAATGTAACAAAGTTTTAAGAAAAATAGGAGGGAAGGAGGGAAAGCAAACTTATATTAATACCAAGATAAATTTTCAGGACAAAAATTTGAAAAGGGGGAAAGGATTTACTGAAATGGATAATTGATTTAGAATACAAAAAAGGGACGTGTGAGGAGGTAAGGGAAATAAGCCAATGAAAGGAAAGTAATGGAAAGATTTGCTGTATCTTTTTTTCCCTTTTGATTCTTTTTTTGCTTAATGGATTTCAATTCTTTGTTTTTTCCTTTTGATTTTTCTTTTCCCCCCTTCTTTTTTGTATTTTCTTTTTTCTTGTTTAAAAGGATGTTTTTCTTGATTTTTCTTTTTGTATCTTTAAAAACTTTAATAAATATCTTTTTTAAAAAAAGAGGACATTACTGACCAATCTAAATAGAAACTGTTTCCCCCTAGTGGAAGCCTTTGAAACTGGTTGCTTTACAAGAGCTGGGCTAGGGGAATTTCCAGCTGCAAGATAAAAAACTGTGAGACTCTGGGACTGACCTTGAATCTTTTAAGTGTTATGGCAAATGGAAAGGAAAAAACAGATCAGTCAACTGCTGAAAAAACATTAAGGTCTGGGAGGAATTGGCAGCAACCTAAGAGAGGCTCAACATCAGGCCCCCCTGCTTCTTCTGCTGCTGCTTCTGCACCAGTACACTCAAAACCAAGAGGAATGTCGACAGAAGAGGCCTTAGTGGTTGCATTAAATAAGATAAATGATTCACTGGAACAGCTTCATAAGAAAGTGGATGCGGCAACTACTAAAATCAATTTAAATACAGAAAGTATAAATAATCTGGGACAAAAGGTGAATACCAATACAGAAACCATCCAGAAATTGATACAGGAATCTACTTTGATACGGCAGACTGCGGAGGAAGCTAGGGAGAAAGCCGTTGCTGCGGAATGTAAAGTGACACAACTGGAGAGAGAGAGAGAGTCCCAGCCCTACAGAGGCAACTTAATGATCATAAGTTGACGCTTGCTATGATTGAACTTAAAGAAAAACAGACAAATCTGAGGATCAGAGCCCTACCTGAATTGGAGAAGGAAAGTTTGATAGACTTTCTCACACAGGAATTTGCTGACTTTTGGGACTTGGACTTGGGTTGAGAAGAGTTTAGAATTGTGAGGGCCTTCAGACTTGGAAGAGGAGGGAAAAAAGAGAAGACTAGAATAAGAGATTGCTTGATCACCCTTCGAACTAAAGAAGAGAGAGATAGAATATTGGGTTGGCACTACCAGAAGAACTTAGAAGTACAACAGTCAAGAGTGGAAATTTTTAAAGACGTCCCGAAATATCTTTTGGATCTTAGGCCTAACTATGGAGACTTGGTTACCCTGCTGAGAAGGAATAAAATCATCTTTAGGTGGGAGTTTCCCCAAGGTCTATCCTTCAGTTTCAAAGGAAGGAAAATAAAAATAAAATCAGTAGAAGATAAAGTAAAGTTTTTGTATAAATACAAAGAAGATCTGCAGAAGGGACTTGGAAAAGAGCCAAGAGCATCGGATAGAAGATCATCAGATAGAGGACTAGAGCAAAGAGCATCGGATAGAAGATCACCAAACAGGGGAATATTGGATATATCAGCATTATCCTTTGGATTGGATCCAGTGGCGTAGCGTGGGTTGTCAGCACCCGGGGCAAGGCAAGTAATTTGTACCCCCTAACCCGTGGATTTTAGCACTCGAGTCTCTTCCACTAGATTTCTCCCAGGCCTCTGGTTAAGTGGGAGGGTTGCTGTTTTTGTTTGATACTATGTTATGTATTTTTGTGTTCTTATATTGTAAGCTGCCCCTCTGATCCTCAGAGGAAGGGCAGCATAAAATTTAAATAAATTTTAAAATTGAGACAAACACTACAGAACAATTTCATAGTAACACAGCAAGAATTTCATAACATAGTGTATGTTATAGTAAAACAGTAACATAGTCTTCTTCACAGATACTTTGTGTCTTAAGACAGGAGTGGTAATACAGTACAGTGGTACTTTGGGATGCGAACGGGATCCATTCTGGAACCCCGTTTGCATCCTGAACAGAACGTAAGACGCGACAATGCATCAGCGCAGGGGCAGCGGGACACCCCATTAGCTAAAGTGGTGCTTCAGGTTAAGAACGGACCTCCAGAACAAATTAAGTACGTAACCTTTTTTTCTTGGGAGGAAAAAAGTTGGAGGGGAGGGGAGGGGAGGGGAAAGGGAAGGGGAAGGGGAAGGGGAAGGGGAAGGGGAAGGGGAAGGGGAAGGGGAAGGGGAAGGGGAAGGGGAAGGGGAAGGGGAAGGGGAAGGGGAAGGGGAAGGGGAAGGGGAAGGGGAAGGGGAAGGGAAAGGGGAAGGGGAAGGGGAAGGGGAAGGGGAAGGGGAAGGGGAAGGGGAAGGGAAAGGGGAAGGGGAAGGGGAAGGGGAAGGGGAAGGGAAAGGGGAAGGGGAAGGGGAAGGGGAAGGGGAAGGGGAAGGGGAAGGGGAAGGGGAAGGGGAAGGGGAAGGGGAAGGGGAAGGGGAAGGGGAAGGGGAAGGGGAAGGGAAAGGGAAAGGGAAAGGGAAAGGGAAAGGGGAAGGGGAAGGGGAAGGGGAAGGGGAAGGGGAAGGGGAAGGGGAAGGGGAAGGGGAAGGGGAAGGGGAAGGGGAAGGGGAAGGGGAAGGGGAAGGGGAAGGGAAAGGGAAGGGAAAGGGAAAGGGAAAGGGAAAGGGAAAGGGAAAGGGAAAGGGAAAGGGAAAGGGAAAGGGGAAGGGGAAGGGGAAGGGGAAGGGGAAGGGGAAGGGGAAGGGGAAGGGGAAGGGGAAGGGGAAGGGGAAGGGGAAGGGGAAGGGGAAGGGGAAGGGGAAGGGGAAGGGGAGACATAACATTTTACCAGTGGCGCAGTGACAAAATTCATTCTACATCTACTTCCTTTGAAACCATTGCTTCGTGTGTTATGAAATATAATACACGGAAGAAAGAGATTGCTGTATAAATACTATTTACTAAAGAGAAAATAATCCCCTTTTTAAAAATATATTTTTTTAAAGGTGGGGGGGATGGAGAGAAACCTACAGCTGTTTAGAATAGGACCTATAATTCAGAAAAGGAAATCTTTTTACAGTTATCATGACTGCAGCTAAAGAGGAAGTACAACCCAAATACAGAATTACTACTATGATTATCATTATCATTATTTATACCCCACCCATCTGGCTAGGTTTCCCCAGCCAGGACAAAGGAAAGTATGTTCGTGGGAAGGTGCTAGGCAAGATTTGAATGCAAAAAAAAAAGATATTCCCAAACAACAAGATGAGATTGTCGTCATTGGGGGGGGGCGGGTGGTTGAGATTCCTGTGTCCTTAAACACACCAGAAAATCAACAGGTACAAATTTCACATGGGGCAGGTGGGTGGGAGGGGCCAGAATAGGGTGCAAAACACTTCCAGCGGTTGAATTCCTGCCCTGTTCGGAAACTCCCACCCAACCTTGTAAGCAAACGGATGGCCAGCCAGGGAAAGTACGCGGAGAGGCTGCAAAGTGGAGCAGAAGCAGGAGCAGAAAGGAAGAGAAATTCGCCAAGGCAGAAAGAGATGAAAAGGGGCGACGACCGAGAACGTGGCGGGTCACGCACGTGGAGTGTTGCGCAAGCAAGGGAGCCATGGCGTTGCGCAAGAGCGGCCCTCCTTACCCCGGACACTACCTGCCCGCCCGCGAGCACGCCCCCCTACCCTTCAGCTGGCCGACAATGTCCCAAGCAAAGGCCCGGTTCTGTCACGGGCAGAGCGGCCCGCCCCGGCGTTCAATCACAGCAGCGGCACGAGCCCCGCCCACAAAAGTCGCTCGAAGCTCCCCGATCCCTCCCCATCACGTGCCGCGACTTACCCAATAGGAACGAGATTTCCGCTTTGGAACACTCTTCATTCAAGCCCCACCCCTCTCATGGCAACTGCTTCTGCTCCGGGTTGGCGGTGGGCAGAGCTTGAGGGGGGCTGGGCTTTGCGCCCGGCTCTGAGAGAGAGTGAGTGAGCCAGGTAGGGGCAGAGAGCTGTGAGTGTGAGCGCGCCCCCCAGATGTTGCGCCCGGTGCGGCCGGCCCCCCCTGCACCCCCACGCTACGCCACTGATTGGATCTCCCAGTGAACGTGTCACCACCACCACCAACAGAAGAAGAGCAAGCATTGGGTGCAGTTGGAGGAATATCAGTGTAACTACACGATGGCGTTGCAGGTTTTGAGCTGGAATGTGAATGGATTAAATTCTCCAGAAAAAAGGCAGAGAGTCTTTCATTTATTGAAAAAAGAACATTTGGACTTGATTTGTTTGCAAGAAACACTTGTGATAAAGCTACACAGGAAGATATTGAGTAATAAAAGACTGGGCCATGAATTTATCTCATCAGATAAAGTTTAAAAAAGAGGAGTGGTCCTTTATGCAAAGGAGAGCCTATCACCGAAATTCATATTCAAAGATGACCAAGGAAGATTTATTGCAATTGAAATTCAATCACAAGGAGAGAAATTCTTGATTGTAGGCATTTATGCACCAAATGAAGGAAAATCGGAGTTCTTTAAGAAGCTACATGAGACTCTGATGGATTATATGGACTATAATATGATCTTGATGGGAGATATGAATGGAGTGGTGTCTACAAATATGGACAAGAATTGACCAAATCTGGGTAACCAGGGGATTGGTTCCGAAGATCAGCAAAGTGGAGATTTGCCCCAAAACTTGTTCTGACCATAATGCTGTGAAGATGGAAATGAAATTGACGCCAATTGGTTCCTTTAGATGGAGGATGAACGATACTTTGTTCAGGAATGAAGAGGTGACTAAGAAGGCCCAAAAAACTCTAAGAGACTATTTTGAGATAAATATGAATACTACAGTGGAAAAAAGAGTAATTTGGGATGCAAGTAAAGCGGTTATGAGAGGATTCTTAATACAACAGAATGCAATTAAGAAGAGAACTCAGAATGAAAAAAAGGACAAAATCCTGGGGAAAATAAAGGAAGGAGAGAAGAAACTGAGAGCAAAACCAAAGTCACAGGAGATCCTGAAAGAGATAAAGTTATACCAAGTACAATATACGAAGCTGATGAATCAGGAAATAGAATGGAAGATTAAACAGATGAGGCAAAAGTCATTTGAATCGGCAAATAAGTGTGGAAAATTGTTGGCCTGGCAAATGAAAAAAAAGACAAAAACTTAATACTATCACGAATTTGGAAGTGGAAGGAAAGAATATACAGAACCCAATGGAGATTAGGAAGTGTTTTCAGAGGTATTTTAAACAACTTTATACACAGGAGAAGCAGAAAGAAATGGACATTGATCGATTTTTTAAAATAAATGGACTACACAAAATCTCTCAGGAAAATCAGCTAATGTTGAATTACAAAATAACGGATCAGGAGGTGGAAGGGGCCATCCAGAACATGCAATTAGGTAAATCTCCAGGACCAGATGGTTTGACTTCAAGATATTACAGATCTTTGAAAGAATGGTTAATACAACCATTGAAGGAAGTCTGCAATGAAATACTGGAAGGGAAAAGGGCACCAGAGTCGTGGAAGGAAGCTTATATTACACTTATACCGAAAACAGAGACTGAAAAGACACAGCTCAAGAATTACTGCCGCATATCGCTGCTTAATGTGGATTACAAATTTTTTGCAGATATTTTGGCTAAAAGATTAAAAAAGGTGCTTGTAGAAGAAATTCATAAAGACCAAGCGGGCTTTCTCACGGGCAGACATCTGTCTGACAACATGAGGAATATAATTAATATTCTAGGAAAGAGGAAAGTTTTGAAAGAGGACATCACCCCATGCTCGGGGCTCTTACTCCTGGGGGGACCTGTGGCACAACAAAAAAGAGCGTGGTCTACTGACCGCTGTTTTGCTCCAAATTACCAGGCTGGGCCTTCCTTCTTTTACTGACTGCATGGACCCACGGGGGATGGAGGTGGGTAATCCCTGCTCGCCCTACCCTCGTCCCTGTTGCTTGTCTGGGGGGGGGGTGCCCTGCACCCCAGGGTGACACGTGCAGGCAGACTGTGGCTGCCTACTGGTGGGGAAGTGTGCTCCCTCCGGACCCCACTCCCCACTCCGCGATCATCCCTACACCAGCAGTCCACATGATTGGCTTTCTGAGCTGAATGTACTGGGAAAGGCAACCAGTATCTCTTGTTCCCTAGAATGTTACAGCTTCAGGAGCATGGAAAGCAGCATTCAAGGGAGGTGCCATCTGCATTGTATGTTTAAAGCAGTACCATGCCACTTTAAACACTCATGGCTTCCCCCCAAGCATCCTGGGAGCTGCAATTTATTAAAGGCTGTGAGACTTGTTAGGAGATGCCCCCCCCCCATTCTTCGCACAGAGCTGCCATTCCCAGAGTACACCAGGTAGAGGGAACTGTTAAACCACTCTGGGAATGGTAGCTTTGTGAGGGGAATAGGGGGCCTCCTAAAAAGTCTCACCACCTTAACAAACGGCAGTTCACAGAAACTTTTGGGGGAGCCCTTGTCGGAATCTCCACTTGGCCAAGCTGATAAAGCTCTATTTTCTGTCCTAGTCTCCGGAATAGCCTCCGACGAATAATTAACGACCTTGAGCCTTTGATGAGGCTCCAAGGCACGTTTCCATCCATTCAGCAGAGTTCCCAGCACAGGGAAGAGATGAGAGGTTTGGGCTACATTGTAAAGAGTTTTATTTCTAGGCTACGCAGTCAGAAAAGACATCCTCTCTCTATGGAAGCAGAGAGAAACAGAACAAAGGAAACAGGAAACCACTAACGTCATATCCCGTCTACCCTCCTGTGATAGCCTGGAATCCCTGGAATGTAAACAGAGTCCTGTGACTCTAAGCAGCTGCTCAGTGATAAGAACAGAAACTAACATCCTCCCCCTTTCTGTGAACACCACTGAGCAGCGTGTCAGTACAATCTCAGTACAAACCCAATTTCTGTACATAGGTACAGTGTTGATCCTTCGGAACAACCTTGGACAATAAATCAGCAGGAATTTCATTTCCTGGCATGTAAGACACCGTTACGAGTCCTTTCTGAACACATTCTCTAGCATGTTGCAGCTTCAATTGCAAGTGCTTCGTGCTTTGCTTACAACCTTTAGAAGTCAGCAAGGCCAAACATGCTTTGTTGTCCTGATAAACCTGGACTGGACATTTGACAGGAAGTCTCATGTCTTTACACAATTGTAACAACCATTCACAATCCACAAGTGAATAAGACAGTGCATTCAGTTCAGCTTCACAAGAACTTAAGCTAACTGTTGTTTGCTTCTTGCACGACCAATCAAAAAAGACCTTGGTTGTACATGTAGCAAATTCCAGACGTACTTTTCCTGTCTGTAGTGTCACTTCCAAAACTCGCATCAGCAAATATCTCAAGACCACCCAACTTCTGATTGTTAAATCTCAGTCTGTAGTGCGTAGCGCCTTTCAAATAATGTGCTATGCGTTTCAGAGCTTTCCAATCCTTAACAGTAGGATTGTTGACTAGGGCGCTATTGTACATTTTGACATCCTTCCAAAAGTAAAGAATATCATCAACATAAAAGAAGCAATACTGCTTCTTCTGCCCTTCCTCTTTGAAAAATCCACGTGGATCAGCTTTACCTTGCTGAAAACCTAGAGAAAACAACACTTCAGTGAGTTTAGAGTGCCAGCATCGTGCACTTTGCTTGAGACCATATAGGGACTTCTTCAGAGAACAAACAAATCCCTGTTTTACCTGTACGCCATCAGGTGGAAGCATATAAAGTGATTCACCTAAGGTTCCGTACAAAAATGCTGTATTCACATCGTGATGAGAAACGTGTAGATTCTCTTTTGCAGCAAGTTTGAGCATAAGCCTAATGCTCTCATATCTCACGTTGGGTGAGTAGGTCTCGTGATAGTCTTCTCCTGGTACCTGTGAAAAACCTTGGGCTACTAATCTGGCTTTGTGTCTATCTTGCCATTTTGATCTGTCTTTGCTTTGAATACCCATTTGCTGTCAAGCAATTTCATCCCTGGAACTGTCGGAACTAGCTCCCATGCTTTGTTCCTCTCTAAGGAATCAAGCTCAGCCTTCATGGCAGTTAACCATGGCTCAGCATCCTTCGAGTCCAAAGCCTGGATCTTCTGGAAGTTTGAAGGTTCAAATACCTTCTTGGAGATATTAACAGCAGTTACAGCTTTAGCTGCTTTAGCAAATTCATCAGCAAATCTCTTTGGAGGTTTACCTTTTGTGGCTCTTTCAGACCTGTGATTTAGTCGTAAGTCTTCAACACACTCCTCTTCTTTCTTAGGAGAAAAGCAGCCTATAGTGAACAGTGGTTCCTCTAATTCTTGATCAGAGCCTTCAGAGGGTCGCAGAGAGGCCTTAGCACTCTTGAAATCCTCTGAATCATCTGATTCAGAATCAGAATCAGAACCTTCATCAGTGGGTGTGGGGTTTTGCTGCTGTTTATCCTCAGACTCTTCACTGTCATCAGGATAGCATTGGAAAATTCCCACATTCTCCCCCCATTTGGCATTGTACTCAACACTTCTAGTAAGTCTAACTGTATTAGTGTCAGTCATCATCACTCAGTAAGAACCTTTCTGTTATCCTAGAAAGATACCATTCAAACCACGTTTGCCTAACTTGGAGCTTTGTGGTGTGTGAACCCACATGTGAGAACCAAAAATTCTCATGTGCTTGATGTATGGTTTCTTGCCAAACATCTTTTCATAGGGGGTACAACCAATCGGTGATGATAATCTGCGATTATAAGTGAAAACAAAACAGCCGAGCGCTTCTGCCCAATAACTCTCTGGAAGATTGGCAATGAATCAATGAGAACCATGAAGTACCTGGCTCCACCCAAAGAGGGTGCGTTGTCCTGGGCTTCTGACCTTTGCCTTTGCCTTTTCCACGCATTGAGTTTTCGCTGCGGTGCTCTGTTGCCTTGGCCTTGAGATGTTTACATTCCCTCTTCACGTGGCATAGACGTCCACACGAGTAGCATTTCACTGCCTTCAAAGCTTTGGCACCATCTAGTGGTTGCACTGCATTCTGGGATGACATCTGTGAGGATTCCCCATTAGTGATACAGCTAGCGCTATGCCAATCCGCTTCATTCAACACCACAGCAGTAACATGCGCTACCATTAGCTGAGCAGTAGGCAAAACAGCAAGCTGTCTGGCAATCGCTTCCCAACTTGAACCCAAAGAATGTAGAATCATGGAAGGAATACACAGCCTCTGGAAAGGTGATTCCACGCTGTTGCAACTCATGCCTGAGATTCTGCATTTCCATGAGGTGAGCATGTACATCTGCTCCTTCAACAAGTGCCATATCATGCAACTTGGCATAAAAGAACAAAGAAGCACCCGCTTCTGTTCTCAAATGTGACTCTTGCAGACTGTCCCACATCTGCCTGGCTAAGGCCTTGTCACGCAAAAGACATAACTCTTCAGCGTCAGAGTTCCCCTTGCTTTGGAATCCTTAGCCTCCCATTCTTCAGTTACTGAAGCTGGGGGGAGGGGCATCTGTTATCACATTAAACAGACCCTCTTTTCTTAGCAGAGCTTCTGCATACTGCACCCAGTTCAAATAAATTTTTTTTGGAGCTTTGGAAATCCAAACGCGTTTTCAAGAGCCTCTGTTACTCTTGGACTGGCCATGTCTGTGTCTTTAAAGCAAGCTGTGTCTATTCACCAGCTGCATTCCAAAAGCACACTACTTGAGGCCTTTGCATTATGCTGAACTTCTGCCGCAACCGGTCACTGCTTTGGCTGTTCAAAGCCCACCCCTTAATGCCATTAATTAGGGACTGGCAGACTTCCCGGGGCAAGAGCACATACCTCTCATCAATCTTCTTGACACACAGAGAAGATAAGCTGCCTTGCATTCTTCTGCCGTTCGTCTGGGCGCATGACCAAAAATGTCAGAATCTCCACTCAGCCAAGCTGATAAAGCTCCATTTTCCGGCCGAGTCTCCGGAATCGCCTCCGATGAATAATTAACGACCTTGAGCCTTTGATGAGGCTCCAAGGCACGTTTCCATCCATTCAGCAGAGTTCCCAGCACAGGGAAGAGACAAGAGTTTTGGGCTACATTGTAAAGAGTTTTATTTCTAAGCTACGCAGTCAGAAAAGACATCCTCTCTCTATGAAAGCAGAGAGCAACAGAACAAAGGAACAAAGGAAACAGGAAACCACTAACGTCATATCCCGTCTCCCCTCCCGTGATAGCCTGGAATCCCTGGAATGTAAACAGAGTCCTGTGACTCTAAGCAGCTGCTCAGTGATAAGAACAGAAACTAACAGCCCTGAGTGTTTAAAGTGGTTTAATGTTGCTTTAAATGTATAGTGCAGATAGAGCCTGATTCTAAAAACCACATTTGACACCTGTCAACTTTGCTATGTGAAATGAGTAACTGGGTCTCCAGGAGAAGGAGTAAAGTCTTAGGACCAAACTAGACAAATTATACTGTCTCCATTGGGAAGAGATGGTTAAGCGCAAAGGCAATTTGGAAAATCCCATTGTCTTGTTGTAGAAAATGCGTGAATTCCCACTAGGCAGTTGTGAAGCTGGAAGTGAAGCATGTTGTGTAAGTGGCTGTTGTCCAGAGTTGGGTCAAAAAACCAGCTTTTCCTTTTTTAAGCTTCCCGTGGCATTCTCTCTCTCTCTCTCTCTCTCTCTCTCTCTCTCTCACACACACACACACACACACACACTATGCTGGTGGCTGTTGTTGTTGTTTAGTCGTGTCCGACTCTTCGTGACCCCATGGACCAGAGCACGCCAGGCACCCCTGTCCTCCACTGCCTCCCGCAGCTTGGTCAAACTCATGCTGGTAGCCTCAAGAACACCATCCAACCATCTCGTCCTCTGTCGTCCCCTTCTCCTTGTGCTCTCAATCTTTCCCAACATCAGGTTCTTTTCCAGGCAGTCTTCTCTTCTCATGAGGTGGCCAAAGTATTGAAGCCTCAGCTTCACGATCTGTCCTTTCAGTGATCATTCAGGGCTGATTTCCTTAAGAATGGATAGGTTTGATCTTCTTGCAGTCCATGGGACTCTCAAGAATCTCCTCCAGCACCATAATTCAAAAGCATCAATTCTTCGGCGATCAGCCTTCTTTATGGTCCAGCTCTCGCTTCCGTACATCACTACTGGGAAAATCATAGCTTTAACTCTACGGACCTTTGTTGGCAAGGTGATGTCTCTGCTTTTTAAGATGCTGTCTAGGTTTGTCATTGTTTTTCTCCCAAGAAGCAGGCATCTTTTAATTTCGTTACTGCTGTCACCATCTGCAGTGATCACGGAGCCCAAGAAAGTAAAATCTCTCACTGCCTCCATTTCTTCCCCTTCTATTTGCCAGGAGGTGATGGGCCCAGTGGCCATGATCTTCGTTTTTTTGATGTTGAGCTTCAGACCATATTTTGCCCTCTCCTCTTTCACCCTCATTAAAAGGTTCTTTAATTCCTCCTTACTTTCTGCCCTCAAGGTTGTGTGATCTGCATATCTGAGGTTGTTGATATTTCTTCTGGCAATCTTAATTCTGGCTTGGGATTCATCTAGCCCAGCCTTTCGCATAATGAATTCTGCATATACGTTAAATAAGCAGGGAGACAATATTCAGCCTTGTCGTACTCCTTTCCCAATTTTGAACCAGTCAGTTGTTCCATATCCAGTTCTAACTGTAGCTTCTTGTCCCACATAGAGATTTCTCAGGAGACAGATGAGGTGATCAGGCACTCCCATTTCTTTAAGAACTTGCCATAGTTTGCTGTGGCTGACACAGTCAAAGGTTTTTGCATAGTCAATGAAGCAGAAGTAGATGTCTTTCTGGAACTCTCTAGCTTTCTCCATAATCCAGCACATGTTTGCAATTTGTTCTCTGGTTCCTCTGCCCCTTCGAAATCCAGCTTGCACTTCTGGGAGTTCTCGGTCCACATACTGCTTAAGCCTTCCTTGTAGAATTTTAAGCATAACCTTGGTAGCGTGTGAAATGAGTGCAATTGTGCGGGCTTACGGAGTGCAACACTATGCTGGTGGCTGGTATCTACAGCAAATCTAGAAAGGTTCTTTGTGACCTGCTAACGTGGAAGGATGGATTTCTAGTTCTTGGTTGTATTGATTTTGATTGTGGTGTGTAGGTTTAAACATGGCGTATATTGATCCTTCCTGTATATACATGTGAAATAAACATGGTTTTAATTAGAGAGGTCTTTAATGATATGGGCACAATCCTTTTGGCCCTACATAATCTAAAATAGGGATAGTCAGCTGGCAGCCCTCAATTCCAGTTCTTGGTAGATTTTTTTTTTAATCCCACCTATGGCAGCTGTACCAAATTCTAATCAAGATCATAGTAAGTTATATTGGGACGAAGTGAAGCTGTGTTGTGTTTCGAATTCATAGGCTAAAATGAATCAAAAGCTAAAGGACATCTTGTATTGTCAAGATGGGGGGGCAGACATTGGCCAAGTAAACTTCCAAACCCATAATCCATTAGTAATCTGCAAGCTCTCCCAGATTCAACTTTTTCTCCCAAATGGGGGCTGCTGTCCATATCCCGTGTTTGTTTCATTGCCGACACCTAGTTGTGTAGCTGCTGTTCATTCTGGCCTCCTGTTTGCATTTTCTGCAGGTCCCTATGATTTTGACGGTGTCTTGACAAACAGCAACCGGGACATCATAAATGGGGATGGCATCCACAAGCAGAACCAGTCATACAAAGAGATGCACTGGTGAGTACCATGCACCTGGAAGAGCATGTAGCAGGAGCCCTCAGCCCTTGGAATTTAGTTACGGGACTTTGCTGCCCCATGGTTTCAGCATTTGTACTGGCTTCTTCCAACTGGGATTTTGAGGCTGATGCTTCTCCCACAAACGCCCGCTCAGGAAAAAAGCCGGCCCGGGAAGGGTGCCAGCATCCCAGGCACTCCGGGGCCTTTCTCCGGAGGTCACTCTCTGGCTGGAATCCACCTTCAGTCCAGAGAGACCGTTAATAAGCGACTCCTCCCTTCTGAGAGGAGCACACTCACTTCCTCCTGGCATCGCATCACAGAAGAAAGAGAACATTCCGTAGTCTAACAGCTACTTTATTAAGCCTGTACAATCATGTCTGCTCTCCCTGAGCAGTACAGCACAAGAGTCTACGACTCGACACTGCTTCTATCCAGAAGCAGAAGAAAAAACTCCCAGTAACTCCACCCGGTTACACTGAGAACACTGAGAATGTGGAGAGAATCAGAACTTACAGGGTTAAGAAGTTCTGAGTGATGTCTCACATTCCTGAGGCGTGGCCAGTTTACACAGAAGGGAGTGTCTTTCTCTGTGTGTTTTCAGTCTGTTGTTCTGTTTCCAGACGGTGAGGAAGCAAGATGTGTGCTCGCTCACCGGGTGTAACTTCTGTCTGATTTATGTTTGTTTTTCTATACCATTAAAGAGAAGAGCTAAGCCAGAACGATCGTCTGGAGCTTGATTTATCACACACGTACCGCATCAGTCTCTACGCTGTGTTTACTCTGCTACAAGTGGCTGACGGAAAGCAGAGCCAGCGCAGCGGAAGCGTGCTGGGCTTAAGCTGCTTGCAAAGGTCACGCAAACAGCAATAAATTACGTCATCGCAGGATAGGTTATGGGTCAGCAAAAGACCGCTTTGAAGCTGATGCCAAGACGTGCCGGTGTGTGTTGAAGTGAGCCGAACAGAAGCTGCAGCCAGCTGATAGATAGATAAATTTTATTGTCATTGTCCGTATATACACAGTATACACAACAACGAAAATCAAACACCCGAGACCGGATTCACATACACATTCGCACGTATCTCCAACACTCTCATCCTATGCAGACATAATCTATTAGAACATAACATAATCCAGAATATAACATAACCTATTTGAAGCATAGCATAACCTAAAACCTATCTCATTCCTTACTACTCACTGCTTGCTATTTCTTACAACTGGCCCTGAGATCATTATTTAGTGCAATCAGAGCTCTTGGATAGAAACTATTCAGAAGGCGTGTGGTTCATGTTTTCATTGTCCTGTATCTTCTGCCCGAAGGCAACAGTTCAAAGAGGTTGTGAGCAGGATGGGTGGGATCTCTCAGGATATTGTGTGACTTCTTCAAGCTGCGAGACGTGAAGATCTCATCCAGGGTTGGTAGTTGGAGCCCAATAACATTCTGGGCAATTTTAATTATTCTCTGTAAAGCTTTTTTATCCATTTCAGAGCTGCTCCCATACCACGATAATATACTATAGGTTAAGACTCTCTCAATGGTACTGTGATAATAGGACAGAAGTAGGTGCTGAGATAGATTCAATCCCCTGAGCATTCTCAGGAAATACAACCTCCCCTGCACCTTCCTCACAACCATATTAATATTTGCAGTCCATGAGAGGTCCTCAGAGATGTAAATGCCCAGGTATTTAAAACTACCAACCCTCTCCACCTCCTCGCCATTTATGTGCAATGGTAAAAATACACTTTTCTTTCTCCTAAAATCAATTATGAGTTCTTTGGTTTTTTTGGTGTTAAGCATAAGATTATTTTCTTTACACCATTGAATTAACCCCTGTACTTCTTTCCTATAAGCAGCCTCATCATTCTCACTAATGAGCCCCACCACTGTTGTATCATCCGCAAATTTGATGATTGTGTTGGACTTATGCAGTGGGGTGCAATCAAATGTGTACAGGGAATAGAGAAAGGGGCTTAACACACACCCCTGAGGGGCTCCTGTGCTTAATACTAGAGTAGAAGAATAGTAAGGTCCCATTCTCACTGTCTGCGGCCTATCGGTCAGGAAATTCCTTACCCACAAACAGATCTTCTGATGTATACCCAAATTGGTCATTTTAAGGAATAACCTGTCTGGTAGAATTGTATTAAAGGCAGAACTGTAGTCCACAAACAACAGCCTTGCGTAGGTTCCCTGTCGTTCTAGATGACTCAGTACAGTATGGACAGCGATGGAAATAGCATCATCATTAGATCTATTTCTTCTGTATGCAAACTGGAATGGGTCTAGAGTGGATGGAAGACCAGCCTTAATATAATCTAGCACCAATCTCTCAAAGCATTTCATAACGACAGATGTTAGGGCTATTGGTCTGTAGTCATTGAGAGATACCACCACTGACTGTTTAGGGACTGGCACTATAATCGATGTCTTCAGGCAGGTAGGGACAGAACCCTGCAACAGGGATAGATTAAAAATGTCCGTAAATACACCAGCTAATTCTGCAGCACAGTCCCTAATAACTCGTCCCATAATTCCATCCGGTCCAGCTGCCTTCCTAATATTAATGCTCCGAAAAGCACGTTGTACGTCGGAGGTCTGTAATAAAAATGGTTGTTTATCAGTAATAGTTTCTGATGATGTGCTGGTAGCCAATGCCGTAGTGGCGGTGGTTCCAGTTCCCACCTCAAAACGACCGAAGAATTGATTCAGCTGATCAGATACACATCCCTGTTTAGCCAGGGCTTGTTGTTAGGAAACACCCGTATTTGTTTGGTGGTAGTAACGACATCAATGCAGCTTTTGACATAGAACAGTACTATTGAAGCGTATGTGTCCACATTATTCTCCACAAAAAGTGACCATTCAGTGTTCCGAAAGCAATCTTGAAGTTGCTCGGATGCACCTGCTGGCCACACTCGTATCTCTCTAGTTGATGGTCTAATTCTGCGTATGAGAGGTCTATATGATGGTATCATAAGTAAGGATATGTGGTCTGACTGTCCCAAATTGGGCAAGGGCTGGGAGGTCCTGCCTGACGCTGGGAGGCAGAGGAACTCGCTGGGAGAATCTGATCTGCTGAAGCCGGGTGCCGCGGAGAGCTGCTGTTACGTGAGTACGCTCAGCCCCGGGGGAGAGATGGCTCAGTCCCAGGAGCATGGCTTTGAGCTTAAGCTGCCATGTGAGAAGCTGACTTGCCAAAGTTGGTTGGAGTGGAGTTTTCACGTAGAATATCTTCTCGTCGGGACGCAGCTGTGGGAAGAAGTTGTTACGCCACCACAGAAGGCAGCTACAAAGGCTGCAGAGCTAAGTGAAGCTGAGAAGCGTGTGCTTACTTTTCTGGCAGAGAATGTGAGTGCTGATCTGAAGCATGTTATCCTGGATGCAAAAAGGCCTGAGGCTGTTTGGCTGGCACTCCGTGAGGCTTGTGAAGCAGGAGTGGGAAGCAAGGGCCAAGATGTGGCTGCATCTGAAGGGGAGAGGCAAGATGGCGCTGGGCACATTCTTGAGAGCCGACACACAGCTGAGAGGAGCTGTAAGCCCCCACGGGGGGATGAAGGGACTATTGCTGGCAGCTGTATGAATGCTGCACCGTATCTGTGTGAGGAGCCAGGAGAGAGGCCAAGCGTTGGGAGCCCTTTACCCACCAGAGGGGGTTCAGGAAAACGTCCTGGGAGCCCTGAGAGCAGTGGGGGGGCAGTGAGCGGTGAAAGCTCAGAAACGCCTTATTTTCCAAAGGCAGCTAGGAGTTGTTTTTGTCGTGAGTCGGAGCCTGGGAAGCTGCAGAGAGCTAGACGCTTCAAGGCCAGCCATCTGCAGAAAGTGTAGATAAGGGCTACAGAGCTGTGTGGGAACATGGAGACAAGTCCGGTTTCTAAGGCAACGGAGCGAGTTGCATCCACGGAAGCTGTCAAGGTCGTGGGCAAGTCTTCCTGCAGGGGGGAGTTTGTTGCCGTGACAACCAGAGAGGACAGCTGCAGAGGCCCCAAGGGCGGGGGCAGCGAGACGTTTGTTGCTATGGCAATGCTGAGGGACAGCTCCAGGGAGGAGAGAGTGCTACGCTGGATCATTAACAGTGCAGCCAGCAGGCATCTGATAACAGAGACACCTGCTGTCGAGATGTGGAACTGCAGAACTGTTTCAGCTGGGAAACGAATTGAATTGGTTGATGGGACACAGAAATCAATTTCTAAAGTTGCAAATGTTTATTTTTCTGTCTTGCAGCCGGAGGCGGCGCGAACGGTAATGGCTGCCCTCTTCTAAACAGGAGAGGGAAGCTCCGTTGAAACGGGTCGTCCGCTACGGCGAAGCGGAGACCCACATCGGAAAACCGCAGGCGGCAGAAGCCTGCGGTCTCGGGACCCGGTGGGCGCCAGGAGCTACCCCCAAAATGTTGAAGGAACCCCGTAAGGGGCTCCGGATCGCGGAGGGGGTAGCGGCGCTGAGGGTCGCTCCGCAGTCAACGGAGTGAAGCCGCGAAGCTGTTGCCGGTGAGCGCTGACCTTTCTTCCTGAATCTACGTTTCGGAAAGCAACAATCCGTGAGTAATAAGGACTTTCAAAATTTTTAAAGCCCTAAAAAGCAACGGAATTTGGCTGAAAGCGGATTGACGAAAAAAAGGAAGTCCGTCTTCCGCTGCTACTGAACTTCAAAGCAAAGAGCAGGAGGTGTGGAGGCAGAGAGTGAACTTTTAACCTAATGGATCTGAGCACCCACTGAACCTCCTTTGAAGCAGAACAGGACTGTAAGCATTGGATTTTATGTTTCTAACTTGGACTGTGACATCTTCTCCTATTGGAATTACAACTTAAGTTAAAAACCCAGGTGCTGGAACTGCCTGAGTAACTGTAGCAGTCAGCCTGCAGATTTGGATACTTTGAATTTAAACTTGGAAACAATCTGAGGGGTCTGGAATTGCTACTTTGAGGCATCATTTGGAATACCAGCAAGCACTATTTGAGACATTGTGTTCATTTAATACCAACTCTGCTAAAATTTATTACTTGAAGGTTCCTGGACATTAATCTTGATTTTATGAACTTTATTGGAATTGATCTCTTCCCGAAAGACTTTTTAAGCTCCCGCTAGAGGTTTTGGAATTTACAGCAGTGGCATTGTTTTACATTCTCTTTCCCGGCCTCCTGTTTGACTGTTACCATCTGGGCCGTCACTTTCTCATGGGAAACAACTCAGCCTGACCTTGACTTTTAGATAACTTTGGAATGAGTGGTGCAAGAAAAAAGGAGCCTAAAGAAAAGGAGCCCAAAGAAAAGGAACATAGAGTAAGAACTAGACAAACAACCTTAGCCACAGCCTTACAGCCACGTAGATCGTCTGTGCCTATTTTACTTTCTGAGGAAGAAGCTGCATCCCTGCCAAGGGCAGGAGAAGGAGAAACTGAGGAATTACAATTGGAAGATATGGCCTCTGGAACAACTGTTTCTATCTTAGAGAAAATCTATGAAAAATTGGAATCTTTGAACAAGAGAGTTGAATCCTTGGATAAAAAAGCTGATGAGCAAACATTTAAAATCGATCAAAACACAGAATGTCTAAATAGATTAACTGGACAAGTGGCACAGAATGCACAAGCAATTGGAGAATTGAAGGAGGCTACAGGTGAAAATCGGAAATTGGCTGAAGATACCAGCCAAAGACTTGGAAAGCTAGAAAAAGAGGTGAGACCACTCAGTAAACAAGTAGGAGAACACCAGACCTACCTTTCTATGATTGAATTACGGAACAGGGAGACTAATTTAAGGATAAGGTCGGTCCCGGAAGTGGAAGAAGACAACTTAGCTGAGTTTCTGACCAAAATATTCTACAAGTTCTGGAACTTAGAAGAAAAAGACTTTAAAATTGTATCAGCTTTCAGGCTTGGAAGACTTACAAAGAAAGACAAACCCAGAGACTGTTTGATAACATTGAGATCAAAGGAGGAAAGGGACAAGATCCTGGGCTTGCATTACGGAAAGTCACTGGTCATTTTGGACAAAAGAATTGAAATTTACAAGGACATTCCTAAACAACTTTTGGATCTTAGATCTGAGTACTTGGAACTAGCAAGACTGCTGAGGAGCAACGTAATCATCTTCAGGTGGGACTTTCCTCAAGGACTATCTTTTACTTTCAGAGGGAAGATGATTAAAATTAGAACATTGGAAGATAGAGACAAATTTCTAAACGTGTACGGAGAGGACCTTCAAAAAGGACTTGAATTACCTTCAGGGCCTGGAGCACCAGAGGCACCGGCACCCTTGGATTCTGAAGACCCAGCCAACAAGGTACCACCCCCAGAAAAATAACCAGATTTATTCAGGATGTCTCTGCAACTGTTGAGTTGGAACATAAATGGCTGCAATATTCTGGAAAAAGGAGGAAAATTTTTCATATATTAAAAAAGGAACAATTGGACATTATTTGCCTACAAGAAACACATGTGACTAGGCTCCATAGAAAAGTGTTAATAAACAAAAGACTTGGTCAGGAATTTATATCTTCAGATATAGTAAAGAAGAGAGGCGTGGTGATTTATGCAAAAGAGAGCCTGTCACCTAAATTTCTATTTAAAGATGAACATGGAAGAATTTTGGCAATCGAAATACAACACCAAGGAGAGAAGATTCTGCTATTAGGAATTTATGCACCAAATGAAGGAAAATCGGAATTTTATAAGAAGTTGCATGAGACTATGCTGGAGTATCTGGACTATGACAACATCATTATGATGGGAGACATGAATGGAGTCGTATCAACTTACATGGATAAGTCACAAAGCCAAAATGTTACGAAAGATGGCAGACTACCAAAGACCTTTTTTGAAATGACAGACAATATGGACTGGATTGACATTTGGAGAACGAAGAACCCCTTGGGAAAAGAAGGAACATTCTTCTCTGAAGCCCAGATGACTTGGACAAGAATCGACCAAATATGGATAACTAGAGGTCTGGCACCCAAGGTCAGGAAAGTGGAAATCTGCCCAACGACCTGCTCCGACCATAATGCACTGAAAATGGACATGACACTTCTACCAACCGGTTCCTTTACATGGGAGATGAATGACAATTTGCTTAGAGATCAGGAGATTATCAAGAAGGCCCAAAAAGTTTTGAAGGACTATTTTGAGATAAACATGAGCACTACGGTGGAAAAAAGAATCATTTGGGACGCAAGCAAGGCTGTGATGAGGGGGTTCTTGATACAACAGAATGCCGTTAAAAAAAGAACACAAAATGAGAGGAAAGACAAGATCTTGGAGAAAATTAAAGAGTTAGAGAAGAAGTTAAGATCGAATCCGAAGTCACAGCCGATTCTGAGAGAAATTAAACTCCATCAGGCACAATATTCTAAACTGATGAACCAGGAAATAGAATGGAAGATCAAATTAATGAGACAAAAAACTTTCGAATCAGCAAATAAATGTGGGAAACTGCTGGCTTGGCAGTTGAAGAAGAGACAAAAGTTAAATGTAGTCACAAATTTGGAAATTGAAGGAAGAAACATTCAGAACCCCGTGGAGATTAGAAAGTGTTTTCAGAAATATTTCAAAAAACTATATACTCAAGGGCCGCAGAATGAGGCTGAGATTAAACAATTTTTGGGAAAAAATGGACTTAAAAAGCTTTCACAAGAAAATAGATCACTCCTGAACAGCAAAATAACACGACAAGAGATTGAACAAGCCATTCAGAACATGAAATTGGGCAAATCTCCAGGGCCAGACGGCTTGACCTCCAAGTATTATAAGACATTAAAAGATTATTTGATACAACCATTGATGGAGGTCTGCAACGAAATTATGGAGGGAAAGAAGGCGCCGGAATCGTGGAAGGAAGCTTTCATCACATTGATACCAAAATCGGAAATTGAGAAGACACAACTCAAGAACTACCGTCCCATCTCCCTTCTAAATGTGGATTATAAAATATTCGCAGATATTTTGGCAAGCAGACTTAAAAGAGTCTTAAATGAAGTAATTCATAAAGATCAGGCAGGCTTTCTCCCAGGTAGACATATGTTTGCTAACACAAGGAACATTATTGACATTTTGGAACTTTTGCAGACAAACATAAATACAAAAGCAGTGTTAATTTTTATAGATGCGGAGAAGGCCTTTGATAATATCTCTTGGAAATTTATGAAGGGAAATTTAAAAGAAATGGGAGTGGGACGGGGTTTTGAGAATGGGATTGATGCAATATACTCAGAACAGTAGGCAAAATTGATAGTTAACAATGTGGTTACAGAAGAGTTTAAAATTGAAAAAGGTACACGACAAGGCTGCCCAATTTCCCCTCTGTTATTTATTTCGGTCCTGGAGGTGCTCTTGAATAGGATTAGAGGGGACCGGTTGGTGCAAGGGATTCAGGTCGGAGCGAAACAATATAAACTTAAAGCTTTTGCAGATGACCTAGTCTTGACTTTGCAGGAGCCAGAATCTAGTACAAAAAGAGTATTACAACTGATTCAAGACTTTGGTCGGGTGGCGGGATTTAAATTAAATAAACAGAAAACCAAGGTGTTGGGGAAAAACTTGACAGATACAGAGTCAGAACGGTTTCAGAGAGAAACAGAACTAACTGTGGTTAAAAAAGTAAAGTACCTAGGGGTAAACATAACAGCAAAAAATCTGAGTCTATTTGAGGATAATTATGAAAAATGTTGGTCTGAAATCAAGAGAGACTTGGACAGTTGGTCAAAATTGAAGCTTTCTTTGTTAGGCTGAATTGCTGCTATTAAGATGAATGTATTGCCAAAGATGTTGTTTTTGTTTCAAACATTGCAAATTGTGGACAAGACGGAGTGTTTCCGGAAGTGGCAGAGAGATATTTCTAAATTTGTCTGGCAGGGCAAAAAGCCCAGAATTAAGTTTAAGATATTAACTGATGCGAAAGAAAGAGGGGGCTTCGCCCTGCCAGACTTAAAACTGTACTATGAAGCCGCAGCTTTCTGCTGGCTAAAAGACTGGCTACTTCTTGAAGACACTGATGTGTTGGATTTGGAAGGTTTTAACAATGCTGTCAGGGGTTCAGAAGGAGAGACACAGGAGGGGGAGCAAATGGAGAGTGAGGAGGAGGAGTACGAGGGGGGCGCAGGCAGTGACAGTGGCCAGAGTTATTCCACAAGCCTCTCTAGCGAATCGGAGGACTCACAGAAGGGAGCGCCGGTGGCCAGAGCGAGGGGGGCTCCAGGGGGGAAGCCCCAGGAGGAAGGGGCTAGCGGGGAGTCCCTGAGCAGCAGTTGGAAATCAGGACCAGCTTCTCCACCAGAGCGCAGTGGGGAGGGGGAGTCCCAGGAGTCGGGACCAGTGTCCTCACCACCAGAGGGAGGAGAGGAGTCAGGTTTGGCAACGCCCACATCAGGAAGCGGGGAAACGGTCAGAAGGAAAGTCACCGGCTGGGCGCGCGCGCCAAGTTCAAATGTACAGGAGCGCGGCACAGCGGGGAGCCCGGGAAGGGAGCCAGGTCCTAAAGCCCGCCGGAGGGAGGGGCAAGACTCAGGAGGTTCAGCGTCAGAGGAGTCCAGGAAGGAGGAAACCCCAGAGGGCAGAAGGACCCAGCGAAGGAAAGAACAGCGTAAGAGGTGGAGCCGGGCTAGAATCTTAAACTGGTGTGGGTGGAGCAGTGAGTCAGAGGGGACTTAGCCGGTCTAGCGTCAAGACGTGGGTCTGCGCGCCCAGAGCTTGGAAATGGAAACTGAACTTTAATAAAGACTTTTGTATATAACATCCACCGGGCGTTGGTCCTCTGTGAGCTGGGACCTAGCGGCAGTCCTGACAGTAAGTCCCCTCTCCCTTTTCCACCAATTTTACAACCTCGTGGAGTGTGGGAAAGCAGCGAGGGGTGAAGATTGGTGCTTCGCGAGCTCACGAAAACCAGGGAAATGACTACCGAAGAGAAGATAGCGAGTCTGCAAAACGCAGTGACGCAGCTGACTGCAGAAATTGCGGCGTCCAGAAAGAAGGAGCAGGAAGCAGCTGTTACCTGCCAGGATCTGCGAGCCAGGTTAGAAGTGCTAACTACACAGAGGCTACCGGCCACCAGACCAGAAGGGATTGGGCTGGGGAACAGAGGAGGGAGCCTTGTGTCTCACTTCAATGGGGACCTGCAGGAGTATCCTAACTTCAGAGCAGATGTACTATATGCACTGCAGCTGCTTGACAAGGACTTTAAAAATGAGGAAGAAAGAGTGGGATTTATTGTTTCGCATTTACGGGGAGAGGCGAAAACGTGGCTGCGCAATCTCTGGAGAGATAAGGATCCAGCCCTCCAAAATGCGGGTGCCTTCCTTAAAGTGATGGATGCGTGTTTTTTGTCTGAGATTGATGTGGATATCGCTAGGAAACAGATTCACGGACTAAGACAAGGTAGAGCCACTGTAAGGCAATATCATTCACGTTTTTTCGCATTGGTGAATGTATTGGGCTGGGAGAGAGAATCGTCTGCCGTCAGAGATCTGTTCTGGGAGGGGCTGAACGGAGCTGTGAAAGACGAAATTGCAAGGGGGGAGAGACCCCAAACCACCAAGGACATTGTGGAGAGGGCACTCACCATTGGGGTTAGGCTGGAAGGACGCCCTTGGGACAAAGAGGAAGGGCATTGGGGCCGCACGCCAACGAAAGCACCACCCCCCTTTCCCAAGGAAGCGGCGCGCGCTCGATCCATGCCTCCGCTGGGAGGAGGAGAGGAGCCGATGGAGATAGGTGGTGCTAAGGCTCAGTCCACAGCCGGAGCCCTAACGCCGGGAGCAGTCAAAATGAAGCCTCCTAGAGGGACCAGGAAGTGCTACATCTGCGACAGTGCTCAGCACATGGCGAAAGAGTGTCCCCAGCGGTTTCACAAGCACACTGCAGCCGCAGCGACAGTAACAGAAGCAGTTCAGCAGAGTGAATCACAGCAGGGAAACTCCACTGTCTGGCTGGAAATGGAGCCACTGGGGGCCAGCCAGACAAGTCAGTGAAGCAATCCCCAGTAATGTTACAGCCCACAGACCCCCTCCCACCCAAACCAGTAGTGCAGCTCACCGCATCCCTTCACCTTCCCAATGGGCTCACTGTGGAAATCCCCATTACAATTGACTCTGGGAGCAATGCAGATTTTATAGGCATGGACTTCATCCAGCAACATGGCATAGCCCTTCTGCCAGCGACGGTACCTCTGAACGTCGTCACGGTGGACGGCAGGGAGCTACTGGGGGGGCAAGTGCTACAGCAGACGCCGCCAATGGTGATGCGCATTGGTAATCACCGCGAAGTCATCAGCTTCAACGTCACCCGCCTGTCAGACACGCCCATAGTGTTGGGAATGAGTTGGCTGGATAGGCACAGCCCGGCATTAGCTTGGTACCAGCTGCAACTTACCTTCGGCTCCTCCTACTGCGCAGAACACTGCATCCTGGCTGACTTGGACGATGAGGGGCACGAGGATGGACCACAGCTGAACTTGGGCATGTTGCAAGCGGTACCTAACAAGTACAAAGAGTTTTTGGAGGTCTTCTGCGAGAAAGAAGCGGACAAGCTGCCTCCCCACAGACCCTATGACTGCAAGATTGACCTCCTGCCGGGGGCGACGCTCCCGACGGGGAAGCTGTATTCCATGTCTGAGGATGAATTGCAGGAGCTCAGGGAGTTCATAGATCACAACTTGAAGCGGGGATTCATCCGAGAGTCCAAGGCGGTGGGGGGCAGCCCTGTATTCTTTGTAAAGAAGCGGGACACGCCCCAGAAGAGGCTTGTAGTTGATTACCGCGTCTTAAATGCGAAAACCAAGCCCTCAGCCTTCCCTATGCCCAAGATCGATGACCTGCTGGCGACGGTGAGGAAGGGTCGCATCTTTACCAAGTTGGATCTGCGCGGAGCGTACAATCTCATTCGCGTGAGGGAAGGTGACGAGTGGAAAACGGCCATGTTTACGCCGCTGGGCACCTATGAATATAGAGTTATGCCTTTTGGATTACAAAATGGCTCCCACTGTTTTCAAGCATTCATGCATCATGTCTTGGCGGGCCTTCTCTACAAGAAGTGCGTCTGCTTCCTGGACGACATCCTCATCTTCTCGGAGTCGCCGGAGGCTCACGAGAGAGATGTCAGGGAAGTACTGCAGCGGCTGCGGGAGCACCGGCTTTACGCCAAGCTGGAGAAGTGCCAGTTCGACAAGACGGAGGTGGATTTCCTGGGCTACAAACTGTCCGACAAGGGACTCGCCATGGACAGTACCAAGGTACGGGCAGTACTGGACTGGAAGAGCCCACACAATCGAAAGGAAGTCCAGAGATTTGTCGGCTTTGCCAACTTTTATCGCAAGTTCATCAAAGGTTTCGCCATGCAGACAGCGGCCATCACTGACACCCTCAGTTCCAAGAAGAAGAAGTTCATCTGGACGGAGCAGGCAGAGCAGTCCTTTCAGAAGCTCAAGCACCTCTTCGCGTCCGAGGAACACCTGCTACACGTGAACCCCAGCAGGCCCATGAGAGTGGAGACGGACGCGTCAGACAGGGCCGTGGGGGCCGTCCTGTTGCAGCAAGACCACCAGGGGGACTGGAGGCCGTGCGCTTTCTACTCCAGGAAACTCAGCAAGTCGGAGCAGAACTACACCATCTGGGACAGGGAGTTACTGGCCATACATGCAGCCTTCAAGGCGTGGCGGCATTTCCTCGTCGGGGCCAAACACACGGTGCAGGTCCGTACAGACCATAAGAACTTGGAGTACTGGCGCACGGCGAGGTTCCTGAACCAGAGACACATCCGCTGGGCGGAGTTCTTTGCAGATTTCGACTTCAGAATAGAATACATCCCTGGAAACAACAACATCATGGCGGACGCGCTGTCCAGGAAACCGCAGTATCTCGAAGAAGAGGCGCCGGCGGCGGCCAAGCATATTTTCGCACCAAAGGCGTGGGCATGCGCGTCAGCCACGGTGGACCTGGACGCGGTGCGTCGCGCGCTGCAGACGGACTCCTTCGCGCGAGCCAAGATGGAGGAGGTGCGTAGCGGCACGGCGAGGGACGACGACTTCCAAATACGCGACGGCCTGCTCATCCGCAAAGGAGCCCTCTACGTGCCGGGAGACAACCTCCGCGCGAGGGTCCTGCAACAGCTGCACGACGCGCCCAGCGCGGGACACTTCGGCAAGGAGAAGACGGTGGACCTAGTAGCCAGAGACTTTTGGTGGCCCAATATGAGGGGGGATGTCGCGGAATACGTCAAGAGGTGCGACACCTGCCAAAGGGCCAAACCAGTACACCAGCCGCCGGCGGGCCTGTTGGAACCGCTACAGACACCGTTCGAACCGTGGGAGAGGGTGGCCCTGGACTTTGTCACGGATCTGCCCAGCTCGAGAGGCAAGACGGCAGTACTCGTGGTAGTAGACTTGTTCACCAAGATGGCCCACTTCATTCCTTGCGCGAAGGTGGCCACAGCCGAGCAGACCGCCAAGCTGTTTATAGACCACGTGTTCAAGGTGCACGGCCTACCACGGTCCATCCTGTCCGACAGGGGGCGCCAGTTCATATCCAGCTTCTGGCAAAAGCTGATGGGTTTCCTGAACGTCAAGGTCAGCCTGGCGTCGGCGCGACACCCGCAGACTAACGGACAGGCGGAGAGAGTCAACGCCATCATGCAGCAGTACCTGAGATGCTACGCGAACCAGCAGCCCTCGACCTGGGTGGACTACCTACCGCTAGCCGAGTTTGCCTACAACAACACGAAACACGTGTCCACGGGGGTGACACCGTTTTTCGCCAACAATGGGCGGCATCCCAGAACCTTCCCGGGTTTAGAGAAAGTGAGGGAGGGGGAGCCGCAGGGAGCAGAGGCCGTGGCAGCGGAGTTGCAGGAGATCCACGAGCAGCTCAGGAGGCAGTTAGAGATGGCGAAACAGGCTTACAAAGTGCAGGCAGACCGACACAGGAGGGTTGGGGAAGACATACGGGTAGGAGACTGGGTCTGGTTAGCAGCCCAGGCAGTTCCGGCCAGATCGTTGGCCAAGAAGAAGCTCGGGCACAAGCAGCTAGGGCCTTACCAAGTAGAGGCGCAGATCAACCCAGTGGCCTTCCGGTTAACACTACCGGAGGGGTCCAGAATGCACCCGGTCTTTCATAGATCAGTGCTCACACCCTACAAAGAGCCCCACAGGTTTCAGGCACCAGGGACGGCGCCAGACCCGCTCAGGGAAGCGCCCAAAAAGGGGGGGTCGCCGAGAAGGGGGCCACTCAACGAAGCCACAGAGATTTTAGACTCAAGGTGGGGGGAGGACGGGATTGAATATCTTCTCGCCACAGAGGACACCCCGGCCAGCGCCAACAGGTGGGTGCCGGATTACGCATTGGAGGAGCAGTTGCTCAAGGAAGAATTCCATACACTTTTCCCGCACAAGCCTATGCCGGCGGGCTTTTTCGATGATTGTCTGTTCACACCCACACTCTCGGCCAGCACCTTCCGGGGTTTCTCATCAGCGGAGGACTCGGCTCCGGGAGGCAGCTCCCCAGAGGGATCGCTCTCAGGTTTTGGCACGGGGGGATCTTATTGGTGGGAGGACCAACCCGAAGTGGGATGGCGCAGAGACAGGCCGGAGGGACCCTGGGAAGTGGCGTCACCTCAGGCGACAGGGGGAGAAGGGGTTTTGAGTGATTTGGGGGCGGCCTCAGATTTCGAACACACCGCCCAGGAGATGGAAGCGGAGGGAATCGCAGTCGACGAGCCCATGGAGGACTTTCCGGACTTATCACGATGGCTGCACGCCTCGGGGGACGAACTGTATCCTGAACTCACCCCGACAACTCTAGAGCACCCGGAACCCGCACCTGAAGAGGGGGAGGGGGGAAGGGGGGCTTTGAGGGGGGGATGGATGTCAGGGGTTCAGAAGGAGAGACACAGGAGGGGGAGCAAATGGAGAGTGAGGAGGAGGAGTACGAGGGGGGCGCAGGCAGTGACAGTGGCCAGAGTTATTCCACAAGCCTCTCTAGCGAATCGGAGGACTCACAGAAGGGAGCGCCGGTGGCCAGAGCGAGGGGGGCTCCAGGGGGGAAGCCCCAGGAGGAAGGGGCTAGCGGGGAGTCCCTGAGCAGCAGTTGGAAATCAGGACCAGCTTCTCCACCAGAGCGCAGTGGGGAGGGGGAGTCCCAGGAGTCGGGACCAGTGTCCTCACCACCAGAGGGAGGAGAGGAGTCAGGTTTGGCAACGCCCACATCAGGAAGCGGGGAAACGGTCAGAAGGAAAGTCACCGGCTGGGCGCGCGCGCCAAGTTCAAATGTACAGGAGCGCGGCACAGCGGGGAGCCCGGGAAGGGAGCCAGGTCCTAAAGCCCGCCGGAGGGAGGGGCAAGACTCAGGAGGTTCAGCGTCAGAGGAGTCCAGGAAGGAGGAAACCCCAGAGGGCAGAAGGACCCAGCGAAGGAAAGAACAGCGTAAGAGGTGGAGCCGGGCTAGAATCTTAAACTGGTGTGGGTGGAGCAGTGAGTCAGAGGGGACTTAGCCGGTCTAGCGTCAAGACGTGGGTCTGCGCGCCCAGAGCTTGGAAATGGAAACTGAACTTTAATAAAGACTTTTGTATATAACATCCACCGGGCGTTGGTCCTCTGTGAGCTGGGACCTAGCGGCAGTCCTGACAAATGCTTTTGGCTGGCATGCATATTTATGGTATGATAAAGTTAAGATCAATAAGGCCTTTAAGAACCATATTGTCAGGAAAGCAGTATTTAATGTCTGGACAAAATACAAAGACTTATTGGAAAACAAAACTCCGAGGTGGCTGTCCCCTCTGGAAGCCAAGGCCCGAAAAAGGCCCAATATGGAGGCCAAATGGCCAAAATATTGGGAAATATTAGAAAAAGACGGTGACAATTGGAAATTGCAGAGTTTGGAGAAAATGGAGGGTAAAGTGCGAGACTGGTTACATTACGCCCAGATTAAAGAAGTTTTTAAAAATGACAAAAAACTAGGGTTCCAGGTGGAGAAATCGAAGTTGGAGACAGAACTGTTAGAACCAAAGACTAAGGTACTATCAAGAATGTATAACTTGCTGTTAAAATGGAATACACAAGACGAACTGGTTAAATCTGCTATGATAAAGTGGGCACAGGATATTGGGCATAACATCATGTTTGAGGACTGGGAAAGGTTGTGGACCACTGGGCTGAACTTCACGGCATGTAATGCTTTGAAGGAAAATGTAATGAAAATGATATATAGATGGTACATGACCCCAGTTAAACTTGCCAAAATATACCATTCGTCTGATAATAAATGTTGGAAATGTAAGGAAAATGAAGGAATATTCTTTCACCTCTGGTGGACCTGCCCTAAAGTGAAGGCCTTCTGGGAAATGATATATAATGAGCTGAAAAAGGTATTTAAGTATACCTTCACCAAGAAACCAGAGGCCTTCCTCTTGGGTATTGTCGGCCAGAGGGTGTTAAAGAAGGACCGAACATTTTTTATGTATGCAACAACAGCAGCAAGGATACTCATTGCCAAGAATTGGAAGACTCAAGATCTACCCACACTGGAAGAATGGCAGATGCAGCTGATAGACTATATGCAACTGGCAGAGATGACTGGCAGAATCCGAGACCTGGGAGAAGAAAGGATGGAAGAAGATTGGAAGAAATTTAAAATTTATTTACAAAAATATTGTAATTTGATTGAATGTTAAGAAGGATGCTTGATCATAAATAATTGGCCACCACTAAACTAGATTGAAATTAGATGATAAGTGAGATTAAGGAAAAGACAAATCCTTTGGGAGAACTACCAGATTATATTTAAACGAGTGGATATAAGATTGTAAACAAGATGATAATTTGCTTGAAAAAACTTTTTAACAATGTAAGTGGGAGCAGGAGACATGAGGAAGTCCAAACATGTTATGAAATTTTGTGTATGATATAAGCAATGTTGTTTGTTATTTATGCTTTTCTTTTATAAAAATTCTTAATAAATATTTTTTTTTTTTTTAAAAAGGAAGTTTACGTGGCACCTGAGATGAAACATTGTCTTTTATCTGTCCCTTGTCTTTTACAGGAGGGGTATAAGGTGTGCTTTGAAAACAATGTCTGTACAATTTTCAGAGGGGGAAAGCGACTGGTCAGCGTTGAAAAAGGGGAAAACAACCTCTTTGTTCTAGAAATGCCTCTGAAGGGTGTGGGGAATGCTGGGAAAGCACAAGCAAAGGGTGCAACCGATCCCACTCATTTTTCATGTGCTTGTGCATGGCACAAGAAAACGTCACATGGTTCCTTAGAAGAGATCCAGATGTTGCCAGAGTGCACTAAAGGGTGGAAAATATAAGAATGTGGCAGGTCTCTGAATTGTAGGGCATGCAAAATGGCAAAGGTAAAAGGGTGCAGTTATCCTAGGGTGGAGAGGGTAACCACAAAACCTTTTGAACTTGTGCACACAGACCTTTTTGGTCCCATGCCAAAGCCAAGTCTGGGAGGGGCCAGGTTTCTGCTGACGGTACAGGATGATTTTAGCCAGGTTTCGTGGTGCTATGCTCTGAGATCGAAAGAAGATGCACCACAACTGATCAAAGACTGGGTTGCAGAGGTGGAACTAAGGTTCTCCACCAAGGTGATGGGGTTCAAGAGTGACCGATGTGCAGAGTTTACTGGGTCTGCTCTGCAGGAGTTCTTTCGCCAGAAAGGGATACGTCACAAGGTGACGGCTCCTCAGGAGAGGGGCGTGGCAGAGCTCAGATGTGAAGCTCTGTTCCGAGCAACAGAGGTTTTGCTGTGTGACTCTGGTTTGCCTCAAAGCTTTTGGTGGGAGGCGACGAGAACAGTGACATTCACGATGAATAGGTCCTACAACTCAGTGGTAGGTGAAACCCCACATTTCGTACTCTACGGAGAGAAGCCGCAGGTGCATTTCTTCCATGTGTTTGGGTCACCGGCCTTGGTGCCGTGCCAAAGGCTCAACAAAAGCAGGGTGGTCCTAAGTTCCAGAAGATGATCTTCTGCGGGTATGAGCCAGCGACAAAAGGATGGAGATTTGCTTATCCAGAAGGTGATCAGACCAAGCTTCTGATAAGCAGACATGCTGAGTTCTGTGAACAGGATGGTATGTCAAAGCGGATTGCTAGTCCTGATGTTCTCTCAGAATGTCTGTCTGATTCTGAGGATGAGGGAGAGCTAGAGGCTGAACCTGTTGATGAAGACCAGGTTGATGACCAGGGTCAAGAACAGGGTGGGGCATCTCCACAAGTTGTTAAAAGAGAGCCCAAGAGTGAGCCTGCGTCTCCTGTTAGCATAATGCAGAAAGTTCGAAGACGCATTAAGTCAGAGGGGGAGTCTTGTGATGTAGAGGACACACTTGCTGGCCCCAGTGGGTCAGAAGAAACACCTGAATTTGTGCTCAGGCGGTCCACTCGAGCAACGAAGGGCATTCCACCTGAGAGGTATCAGGCCACCGGTGTGTGGGTTCGTTTCGCACAGTGCGAACCTGGGAGTTTTGAGGAGGTTCAGCAGTTGCCTGACAAAGACGCCAGGAAGGGGCGAAAGGCAATGGGAAAGGGATTGAACTCTCAGAGGTCTGTACAGGTATGTTCACATTTTTCCCTCAGGATGTGATTCGAGAGGGGGTGTGGAGAGAATCAGAACTTACAGGGTTAAGAAGTTCTGAGTGACGTCTCACATTCCTGAGGCGTGGCCAGTTTACACAGAAGGGAGTGTCTTTCTCTGTGTGTTTTCAGTCTGTTGTTCTGTTTCCAGACGGTGAGGAAGCAAGATGTGTGCTCGCTCACCGGGTGTAACTTCTGTCTGATTTATGTTTGTTTTTCTATACCATTAAAGAGAAGAGCTAAGCCAGAACGATCGTCTGGAGCTTGATTTATCACACACGCACCGCATCAGTCTCTACGCTGTGTTTACTCTGCTACAAGTGGCTGACGGAAAGCAGAGCCAGCGCAGCGGAAGCGTGCCGGGCTTAAGCTGCTTGCAAAGGTCACGCAAACAGCAATAAATTACGTCATCGCACAATAGAGAACTGGCTGAGACTTCCTGTCTCACACTCAGGGGCATCACATGATGTAAACAATGTAGCTGCTTGCTCGCAGCTGGTGGGAACTGAAATCCCAACACTCATGCACATTTCCTATAAAGCCCTAACCTCAAGGGCAGGGTTGGGGGGTATTTTTCAACCTGTGCGTCACATTCCTTCAATAGTAACATTTTTGGGTGGCTGCATGCTGGTGGTGGGTGGGCCCAAAGGCAGTAGGGGGAGCAGTGGAGGTGACACCTTCGTGCTGTAGGCACACACCTAAATCTCTCCATCCAGGCAAGCAAGAAACATTATCCAGCAGGCTCTTCTTATGTTCTTGTGACCATGACCTCAGGCCTCTCTGTTTAAACTGGTGGGTGGAGGGTCCTGTTTAGGTTTGCTTAGTTTCCTTTAAGCACTTTTATAAATAAGTACAGTAAATGGAAGGTTGTGATGGGGGCTGGGGAGACCCCTTGAATGATGTTATGTTACTAAGGAAGCAACAATCTCTTCCCAGGTTCCAAGCATACTTTTGTGTGGAGAGAATCAGAACTTATAGGGTTAAGAAGTTCTGAGTGACGTCTCACATTCCTGAGGCGTGGCCGGTTTTCACAGAGGGGAGTGTCTTTCTCTGTGTGTTCAGTCTGTTGTTCTGTTCCCAGACGGTGGACGCAAAATGTCAGCGCGGTCACCGGGTCTGACTCCTGTCTGAGTTATGTTGTTTTTCTACACAATTAAAGAGAAGAGCTAAGCCAGAACGCTCGTCTGTAGCTTGATTTACCACACACGCACCGCATCAGTTTCTACGCTGAGTTAACTCTGCTACAAGTAGCTGACGATAAGCAGAGCTGGACAGAGGAAGCGTGCCGGGCTTAAAAGGCTTCACAACAGCCATAAATTACGCCACAGCATATTTTGAACCGTTTCTGTTCTCTCTTTTAGCCTAAACCCTGGTGATCTCTATCCTTCCACGAGGAAGCCTCTGTTTATCATAGTGGACTCCTCTAACAACGTTGCCTACAAGGTAACAACTTTTCTCCATCATTTTCACCATAATTATTTATTTATATGCCTCTTTTCCGTAGTTAAGGTGTGCTCTAGATGGCTTACAACTCCAGAATATTCACATAACTTGCTCTAGTAGGTACAAAAATGCAACCAAATTTAAAATCTTAAGTGATAAAAAATGAAAACCTCTCAGTAAGTATACAGCAAAAATTAACAATTGTTATGTAGATCATAAGATCTGAGAATAAAAAATAAGCAATGTAATCCCAATAACAGCTAAAATAATGTTTGTCAGAATTAAATCTTGACTCGAGCAATAATACCTAAGCAACACCCCCCCCCATGCCAATAGTTTCTAGACATACTGGATAGCAGGACTTACTGGCCTCACAGGTCAGATAGTCTCTGGCCTCTCCAGCACCAGCTGCTTTTGCAGCTGGAATCAGAGTGCTGCCCCCCACCCCAGCCCAGCAAAGCAGGGAGGAGGGTCTTGCAGGACTCACAGATAAGATGATTTTTTAAGAAGTCTGTGTTTTGAGTGCTTCTAAAGTCAGCCCCTCTCCCTACACCAAAGTATACTTTTAAAAAATAAAAATAAAATGCATTTTACGTGTGCCATTTGTTGTAAATAGAACATTCTTGTAATGACTTCCGGAGGCGGCGCCAACTGCAATGGCGGTCTCCTTCTGATCTAGAAGGGGAAGCTCCGCGGAAACGGGTCGTCCGCTACGGCGAAGCGGAGACCCTCGTGAAAAAATCGCGGACAGTTAAGTTTCCGAAGTGAAAGTTAAGCATCATGGGATTAAAAATTTGGAACTGGAATATTAATGGGATGAACGATAAAAATAAGAGGAATAAAATTGAGCAATATCTGAAAAAGAAAAATTTGGACATTATCTGTCTACAGGAAACGCACGTTGCTAGAAGGCATAGGAAAGTGTTAATTAACAAAAGGTTGGGAAAGGAATTTGAATCCTCAGACAAGGTAAAGAAAAGAGGTGTGGTACTGTATGTTAAAAATAATATAGAAGCTAAAACAATATTCAAGGATGAAGAGGGGAGGATGATAGGGGTCAGTATTAACTGGCAAGGTGAAAAGCTGATGGTAGTGGGGCTATACGCCCCAAATGGTAGTAAAACGGAATTCTTTAAAAGATTGGAAGAGAAGTTGACGGAATTTGTGGACCAAAAAATAATTTTAATGGGGGATATGAACGGGGTTGTTTCACTAGAAATGGATAGACAAAGAAAAGGAACAAACAAAGAAGGAAAGTTACCAAAAACCTTCTTCTCCATGGTAGAAAATTGTAATCTGGTGGACATCTGGCGTCTCAGACACCCGCTTGACAAACAATTCACCTTTCATTCTGAGCCTAACCAATCGCTGTCACGCATAGACCAGATATGGGTCTCAAAGGAACTGTGTCCAAGAGTTAAATTAATAGAAATAAGACCAAAAGTAATTTCAGATCATAGCCCAACAGAGCTGGAACTGGAAAGCCTAGAGACAAGAACCTTCAGATGGAGATTAAAAGACCACCTTTTAGATGATCAGAAAGTTGTGGAAAAGGCACAAAAAAACAACTGATAGACTACTTTAAAGATAATGGTGATAAAGGAACAAAGGATAGCGTTGTCTGGGATGCGAGTAAGGCTGTAATAAGAGGGTTTTTTATCCAACAGAATGCAATCAAAAATAGGAATAGAGAGAAAAACAAAGAGGAAATTCTAAAACAGATAATGGTTAACGAACAAAAACTATCACAAAAACCAAATTGTCAAAAAGCGAAGGAAAGAATTAAAATTCTACAAGCCCAGTTTGCTATAATAATAAATAGAGAGGTGGAGTGGAACATTAAAAAACTAAGGCAAAAAAATTTTGAATTTGCGAATAAATCAGGCAAATGGCTTGCCTGGCAAATCAAAAAAAGGAAGGAGCAAGGTGTAATTAATAAAATAACAGTGGAGGGAGTAGAAAGAACCGACCCCAAAGGAATTAAGAGCGAATTCCTCAGCTATTACAGGAATTTGTATAAAGATCAAGAGAAAGTTGGTTTAAGGAGGATAGAGAGATTCTTGAAGGATAAAAGGGTGCAAAAAATCTCAATAGAGGAAAAGCAACGTTTGAATACACCAATTGGAAATGAGGAAATAGAGGAGGCAATTAAAGATTTAAAGAGGGGTAAGGCACCAGGCCCTGACGGATTCACAGCCGGCTACTACAAGGAAATGAAATCTATTTTGGTGGGACCTCTAAAAATGATTATGAACAATATCTTAAAGAAAGGAGAAACCCCAGAGACCTGGAAAGAGGCATATATTACGTTTATCCCCAAACAGGATGCAGATCCAACCCAGGTTAAAAATTACAGACCAATTTCACTCCTAAACACAGATTATAAGATATTTGCAGGAATTCTGGCAAGAAGGCTGAAGATTTTGCTATCAGAAATTATTCACAGGGACCAGGCGGGATTCCTGCCAGGTCGGCAGATGAGAGACAACACAAGAAATATAATTAATATGCTAGAATACCTGTCTGTTAGGATTAACAAACAAGCTATAATGGTGTTTGTAGATGCCGAGAAGGCATTCGATAACGTGATATGGAACTTTATGTTGAAGAACTTAGAACACATGGGTGTGGGTAACGATTTCTTTAATGGGGTAAAAGCAATATACACAGAACAGAAGGCCAAATTGATCATAAACAATATGGTGACGGAGGAGATAAGGATACAGAAGGGAACAAGACAAGGATGTCCGCTTTCTCCGTTACTATTTATAACTGTGTTAGAAGTCCTTATGAACTCAATAAGACAAAACGATAATATAAAAGGAGTATCAGTAGGACAGAATGTTTATAAGACCAAAGCCTTCGCCGACGACTTAGTAATAATGACAGAAGAACCAGCAACGGCAATAGGGGAAATATTAAAGGAAATAGAACAATTTGGAGAAGTGGCAGGCTTTAAATTAAACAAGACAAAAACGAAAATGATAGGAAAAAACGTGGACCCAAAGATAATTGAAACAATCCAACAACAATCGCAGATAGAGATGGTCAAAAAAGTCAAATATCTCGGCATCTGGTTAACACCTAAAAACATAGACTTATTTAAAAATAATTATGAGCCGATGTGGAAGGAAATAAAGAAAGATTTAGAGAAATGGGGAGGGCTAAAATTGTCACTCTGGGGAAGGATTAATGTAATCAAGATGAATGTCTTATCAAGGTTGATGTTTCTATTCCAGACCATCCTTATAATCAAAGGGAGTCGAATCTTTAAGGAATGGCAAAGGATAGTCTCAAGATTCATATGGCAGGGCAAAAAACCCAGAATTCAGTTTAAATTACTGACAGACGTAAAGGAAAGAGGGGGCTTTGCCCTGCCGGATCTGAAACTGTACTATGAGGCATCATGCCTATGTTGGATAAAAGAATGGGTAAAATTGGTGAATACGGAGCTGCTCGACTTAGAGGGCTTCGATAATAGATTCGGCTGGCACGCGTACTTATGGAAGAACAAAAGGAAAGAACACAAGGGGTTTGCGAATCACATTTTTAGAGGGCCGCTAATCGAAGTTTGGGAAAGATATCAAAATCTGTTAGAGCCGAAAACACCACATTGGCTTTCACCTCTGGAAGTAATGAGTACAAAAACCATTAATATGAGAAGCAATTGGGCAACTTATGATCAGCTACTAACTAAGGTTGAAGGGAAATGGAAGCTAAAACCGTATGAGCAAACAAAGGAACATGTTTACGATTGGCTACATCACCATCAGGTGAATCAGATGTTTAGTAGAGATATCAAAGAAAGAGGCTATGCAGATAAAGACTCAAAATTCCAGACAGAAATAATAAACAATAAAGTGAAAATTATATCTAAGATATATAGGATGTTGTTGGACTGGAATTTAGGCGATGAGGAAGTCAAATCGGTGATGATCCATTGGTCAAGGGATATAGGTCATAGTATACAGTTTGAGGATTGGGAGAAACTTTGGAAGGAGGGGGTAAACTTTACGGCGTGTACTTCGATAAGGGAAAACGTCATGAAGATGTTTTATAGGTGGTACTTGACACCCATGAAATTATCAAAAATGTATAAGGTGGATAATAAGTGCTGGAGATGTAAAGACATAGAGGGCTCCTTCTACCATATGTGATGGGAGTGCAGAAGGGTGAAACAATTTTGGGAGAAAGTACACACTGAATTGAAGAAGATATTAAAGTACACGTTCATAAAGAAACCAGAAATCTTTCTTCTAGGGATATTAGGACAAGAGATAAAAAAGGAAGATCGCAGATTGGTATACTATGCGGTTACGGCAGCAAGGGTAGTATTAGCCCAGAAGTGGAAACTACGGGAAACCCCAACGGTGGAGGAGTGGAGATCTAAGTTGTCAGATTACGCAGAGTTGGATAGATTAACAGGAAAAGTTAGATACATAAGAGACCAAGTGTTCACCAAAGATTGGGAAAAGTATGTAGATTATCTGGAATGTATTAGTGAAGGGCAAATAACGCTAAAGGGATTTAGAGACGCACTGTGAAAGACTAAGAGTTATTGTGCAAAGCAAACAGGAATTAGGAATCGGTATTATGACAATATAAGTAATGAAACGTGTAATTTTATTTATTGCTTCGAATGATTTACGGACAGGCTGAAGGAAGCCCCGTAAGAGACAACTATGTTATGGATGATATGGAAATGATAATTGCTGTTTATTATTTTTAATTTTTCTTTTCTGTGTATTTTCTTTGTATTTGTGTGTTACCTTGTGTTCTTTTTGGAAATAACTAATAAAAAAGAATGAGGGGGGGAAAAAAAGAAGAAAAAAAGAAAAAATCGCGGACAGAAGAAGCCTGCGACCGTGGGACTCAGCGGGCACCGTTCGCGCCCCCCGAATTTGTGAAGGGACCTCGTAAGGGGTTCCGGAGCGTAACGGGGTTGGCGTGGTGCTGTGAGTCGATCGCTCTTTCCGTGGGGTGAAGCCGCAAAGCTGTTGCAGTAGAGCGCTGACCTTTTTCCTGTGACCATCCGGCTGTTAAACAACTACCCGTGAGTAGGTGAAGCTTTATGAATTTGGGACTAAAGAAAATAAAAGCTTGAATTTGACACTGAATCAGGAAGGCGCAACAAGGAAGTCCGTCTCCCGGCTTTGTTTAAGAACTCAAAGCAAAGACTCTTAATTCTAATGTCTTGGAGAGTGGAATTGTAAAAGCCTAAATCTGAACATCAAAGAGAAGAACTCCCCCCCCAAGTAAAGAGAGGGGGGAAGAGGATAATTTGATCGTCTCTCTTTCTTTTGTGGATTTAAAAGAAAAGGAACTAGCGAACTCCCGGTGACGGGCTGCCAGGCTGTTTAGAACTGTCAGGCTGCTTTGAATTGTTATATTGAAACTCGCACCATTTATAGACAATGTAACTTCGGTATGATCAACTCTGCAAAAAGTGACGCTTTTTGAACGTTTGTCTACGTTTTGCAACTGTTGCTAGCTTTCAAGGGGCACTCTGGAAAATTGGGAAAAGACTTGTAAATTGCAACTTTAAAGATAGATACAGTGTCCCCCTAGAGGAACATTGAGACTGTGCATTTACTGGGGGAATTTTCCATCCCTGACTCTGGGGACTTTCCATGGGAAGAACTAACCGTGGGACTGACCTTGATTCATAGACAGAAGGGGGATGACCGGCAGGATAACAAGGTTAAATAAAACTAAAACACAGCAGCCAAGCATAATTTCTCAGCATCGGAGGTCATCTGTTCCCAGTCTCCCTGTGACACAGGAGGACGATTCAGACCAAACCAGGCCTAAAGAAATGGCATCAGGAGAGGATTTTACCTCGGTGTTAAACAAAATTTATGAAAAATTGGAAGGCCTAAGTAAACAAGTGACTGAACAATCAAGTAAAATTGACCGAAACACTGCTAGTATTAATCATTTGAGTCAGCAAGTGAATTCAAATGCACAATCTATTGGAAAATTATTGGAAGAAACTGTGTCTAATCGAAAAACAGCAGAGGAGGCTAAGGAAAAAGTAGTGGCTGTGGAAGAAGAAATAAAGCCGATGCGTAAACAGATTGGGGAACATCAGGCACTTCTGTCTATGATAGAATTGAAAAATAAAGAGAATAATCTGAGGATCAGGGCAGTACCAGAACTTGAAAAAGAGAATTTAAGTGAGTATCTTACACAGGAATTTGAAAAATTTTGGTCTCTGGAAGAGGATAAAGATTTTAAGATAGTAAGTGCGTTCAGACTTGGAAAGGGAGGGAGAAAAATCAGGTCGAGAGACTGTTTGATCTCCCTCAGAACGAAGGAAGAGAGAGATAAGATATTGAGTGCACACTTCCAGAAGACTTTGGAGATCAAAGACGCAAGAGTGGAAATTTATAAGGATATTCCGAAACATTTGCTTGAACTTAGAGCCAACTACGGAGACCTAGTGGCCCTATTGAGAAGTAATAGAATTGCCTTTAGATGGGAATTCCCCCAGGGGCTGTCCTTTACCTTTAAAGGGAAAAAAGTTAAAATAAGATCAGTTGAAGACAAGGGAAAATTTCTGAGTGACCATGGAGAAGACCTTCAAAAAGGAGTTGAGGAAGAACTAAGAGCCTTAAGATCCGGAGCAGTAGGCTCAGCACTACCACCTTCGGGATCTGACAAATTAGAGAAAGTGATACCACCGTCAAAGGAGGAAGAACTTTTGGGAGCAGTAGGAGGGAAATAGAACTACCACATCATGTCTCTGCAACTATTAAGCTGGAACATTCATGGTCTAAATTCCCCGGAGAAGAGGAGGAAAGTTTTTCATTTATTAAAAAAGGAACAATTGGATTTAATCTGCTTACAGGAAACACATGTGATTAGGCTACACAGGAAAGTATTGATTAATAAAAGATTGGGCCAAGAGTTTATTTCGTCGGACAAGGTTAAAAAGAGAGGAGTGGTCATCTACGCAAAAGAAAGCCTATCACCAAAATTTCTTTTTAAAGATGAACAAGGAAGAATTTTGGCAATTGAAATTCAATCCCAAGGAGAAAATTTTTTGATTTTAGGAATCTATTCACCAAATGAGGGGAAATCGGAGTTTTACAAGAAGTTGCATGAGACACTGCTGGACTACATGGATTACAACAATATTATCATGATGGGAGATATGAATGGAGTGGTATCTACGAACATGGACAAGGCACAGAAACAGTCTGTAACAAAAGAGGGCAGACTACCGAAAACTTTTTTTGAACTGACTGACAATATGGATTTAATTGGCATTTGGAGAACCAAGAACCCCCTTGGAAGAGAAGGTACATTCTTTTCTGAAGCCAAACTGACATGGACTAGAATTGACCAAATATGGACAACTAGAGTACTGGCACCTAAGATAAGAAAGGTGGAAATCTGCCCAAAAACATGCTCCGACCATAATGCGGTAAAGATGGAAATGAAACTACCACCAATCGGGTCCTTTAGATGGAAGATGAATGACACCTTATTAAGAGATCAAGAGATTATTAAGAAGGCCCAAAAGACACTGAGAGACTATTTTGAAGTAAATTTGAGAACTACGGTGGAAAAAAGAGTAATCTGGGATGCAAGTAAAGCGGTTATGAGAGGGTTTCTAATCCAACAGAATGCAATAAAAAAGAGGACTCAAAATGAAAAAAAAGAGAAAATTTGGAGAAAATAAAATAAGGAGAGAAGAAATTAAGATTGAAACCAAAGTCACAAGAGATTCTGAGAGAAATTAAGTTATATCAAGTACAATATATGAAATTAATAAATCACAAGTAGAATGGAAAATTAAACAGATGAGGCAAAAGACATGTGGAAAATTGCTTGCTTGGCAGTTGAAAAAGAGGCAGAAGTTAAATACCATCACAAACCTTGAGATAGAAGGAAAGGACATTCAGAATCCTGTGGAGATTAGAAGGTGCTTCCAGAGATACTTTAAACAACTTTATACACAAGGGCCACAGAAAGAGATTTATATAGACCAATTTTTAAGAACTAATGGATTACAAAAAATCTCTCAAGAAAATAAGACAATGTTGAACTATAAAATTACAGAACAAGAGATTGAAGGTGCCATTCAGAACATGCAACTGGGCAAATCTCCAGGGCCGGACGGGCTAACCTCCAAGTACTATAGAACTTTGCAAGACTATTTAATTCAACCACTAAAGGAGGTTTGCAACGAAATTATGGAGGGGAAGAAGGTGCCGGAGTCGTGAAAAGAAGCTTTTATTACACTTATACCAAAAACTGAGTCTGAAAAGACACAACTTAAGAACTACCGTCCCATATCCCTATTGAATGTGGATTATAAAATTTTTGCTGATATTTTGGCTAACAGATTAAAAAAAGTATTAGTTGAAGAGATACATAAGGACCAAGCTGGCTTTCTCCCAGGTAGACACTTGTCTGACAATACAAGAAATATAATTAACATTTTGGAGAAATTACAAGTGAACATTAACACAAAAGCAGTTTTAATTTTTATTGATGCTGAGAAGGCCTTTGACAATATTTCTTGGAATTTTATGAAGAAAAACCTCCAGGGATTGGGGGTGGGACAAGGGTTTGAAAATGGTATAAGTGCAATCTATTCAGAACAGAAGGCTAAATTGATAGTTAATAATGTGGTGACAGAAGAATTTAAGATAGAAAAAGGGACACGACAGGGTTGCCCTATCTCCCCATTACTTTTTATTTCGGTCCAGGAGGTTTTGCTGAATATGATTAGAAGGGACCGTTTGATTAAAGGTATTCAGGTCGGAGTTAAACAATATAAATTGAAGGCTTTTGCAGACGATTTGGTTTTGACATTACAGGAGCCAGAATCTAGTACGAAAAGGGTATTAGAATTGATTCAAGAATTTGGTCATGTGGCAGGATTTAAATTGAACAAGACAAAAACCAAGGTTTTAGAGAAAAACTTAACACCAATGGAAAAAGAAAGGTTTCAGAATGAGACAGGTTTGACTGTGGTTAAGAAAGTTAAATATTTGGGGATTAATATGACAGCAAAAAAATTGAATTTATTTAAAGATAACTATGAGAAATGTTGGTTAGAAGTTAAAAAGGATCTAGAGATATGGTCTAAATTGAAGCTTTCCTTGTTGGGTCAAATTGCAGTTATAAAGATGAATGTATTGCCAAAAATGTTATTTTTGTTTCAAACTTTGCATATTGTGGACAAGATGGACTGTTTCAAGAAGTGGCAGAGAGACATTTCTAGATTTGTCTGGCAGGGCAAAAAGCCCAGAATAAAATTTAAAATATTAACTGATGCAAAGGAAAGAGGTGGATTTGCCCTGCCAGACCTAAAACTTTATTATGAATAAGCAGCATTTTGCTGGCTGAAAGAATGCCTGCATCTTGAGAACACTGACATTTTGGATTTAGAAGGTTTTAATAATGTTTTTGGGTGGCATGCATATCTCTGGTACGACAAGGTTAAAGCGCATAAAGTATTCAAAAACCATATTGTCAGGAAAGCGTTGTTTAATGTCTGGACAAGATACAAAGACTTATTGGAAAATAAGACCCCAAGATGGTTGTCACCTATGGAAGCAAAGGCTTTGAAAAGACTCAATATGGAGGCCAAATGGCCAAAATATTGGGAGATATTAGAACAAGAAGGAGACAAATTGAAATTGCAGAGTTTTGAGAAACTAAAAGATAAAGTGTGAGATTGGCTTCATTACTATCAAATAAGAGAGGCCTATAATTTGGACAAAAAAATGGGCTTCCAGGTGGAAAAATCGAAATTGGAAACAGAACTGTTAGAACCGAAAACTAAAATACTATCAAGAATGTACAACTTGCTGCTAAAATGGAATACACAGGATGAAACGGTTAAATCAGCTATGATTAAATGGGCACAAGACATTGGTCATAACATTATGTTTGCTGACTGGGAAAAGTTGTGAAATTTACGGCATGTAATGCCTTAAGAGAGAATATTATGAAAATGATTTACAGGTGGTACATGACCCCAGTCAAGCTTGCAAAAATTTATCATTTGCCTGATAATAAATGTTGGAAATGCAAAGAAACTGAGGGTACATTCTATCATCTTTGGTGGACATGCCCAAAGATTAAGGTTTTCTCGGAAATGATCTATAATGAGCTGAAAAATGTATTTAAATATACCTTCCATAAGAAACCAGAGGCCTTTCTCCTGGGCATGGTTGGCCAACTGGTGTTAAAGAAAGATAGAACATTTTTTATGTATGCAACAACAGCAGCAAGAATACTCATCGCAAAGCATTGGAAGACACAAGATTTGCCCACCTTGGAAGAATGGCAGATGCAAGTAATAGACTATATGGAGATGGCAGAAATGACTGGCAGAATCCGAGACCTGGGAGAAGAGTCGGTGGAAGAGGATTGGAAAAAGTTTAAAGACTATCTGCAGAAACATTGCAAAATTTATGAATGTTAAAATGATGTTGGATATAAAAATAATATGGCATTAGTGATAAAGTTAGAAAGAGTATGTAAAAATGAATTTAAAAAAAGGGTAAAGACTAGAGTTATATTATGTCAAATTTAAACAATATGGTATAAGCGATTAAGTTAAAAGGAGAAAAATCGGAGACATAATAGGCAGAATTATATAATTATCAATGAGATTTGAAGGAGGGCAAGGATTTGCTGAACTTGATTGGGTAAAGGGGAACACAAAAAAAGGAGGTGTGAGGAAGTCAAGAAAGAGGTTTAAATAAGTATAAAGTTAAAAATTGGGTTTTTTCTTTTTTATGTTTTTTATTATCTTTTTTGATGATTTTTTTGTGTATTTTCTGTTTTCTGTAGTCTTTTTGCATTTTTGGCTATGTTGGTTTTTTCTTTTTTCTTTTTGCTGTATGTATGTATTTGTCTTTCTGTAAAACTCTAATAAATATTTTATATAAAAAAAGAACATTCTTGTAATGTGTATACACAAAATCTATTCAAGGGAACAAAGCAAACAAACAAACAAATTTTTAAAAAACTTAACGCCTTGGTAGTAGTGAGTAACTGACTTTTATAAAATACTAATATGTCCTTTATGAAACAGTGAAATACCCAATACATTTGGGATTTGGTACTGAGCTTACTTCTGAGATTAAAAGCACAATTGCAACTGTGCATGTTCCTGGCCTTTTTAGAGTTCTCTAAGGTGGTGTGATGTGTTAACCCATGGATAACTGCAGCCCCTTTGGAGAGACATAGCAATGTTAATGTGCCAGCAGCTGTGCTGTAATTTCCTTCCTTCCTTGTTTTGACTATTTCAGTTGTATTTTGCTGTTGCTAATTCTAGTTACCTTATTGCACACTGTGTGTGTGTGTGTGTGTGTGTGTGTGTGTGTGTGTGTGTATCGCATGCCCTGGGTAGAGTAGCACAGAGCTCTGTGCTTAACCATCACTTTGACACTGGGAGGGAGAGAAGAGGGGTGACTATTACTCTGATTAGACCCAGCTGCTCTTTAATATGTTAACAAGCTTAGTAGGAATTAACTTAATGAATTTTAGTGAATTTTATTCGGGTAAATAATAAATCCTGCGTCCAGTCACTCTTCCCTGCGTGGCTCTGCTGGGAATGCTGACCTGGCAGGAGAGCAGAGTAGCAGCGGTCCTGCGTCCGTGTGAGAATAGGGATAAATCAAGTTCGTTCTTATCTCTAGTAGCGTTTATTTACAAAGCAGTAAATCCATCGGAAACTTCGGACATTTCTCTGTGCTTCCAAAAGCACACTCTCGCACTACAGATTGTGGACAAGACGGAGTGCTTCCGGAAGTGGCAGAGAGACATTTCTAAGTTTGTCTGGCAGGGCAAAAAGCCCAGAATTAAGTTTAAGATATTAACTGATGCGAAAGAAAGAGGGGGCTTTGCCCTGCCAGACCTAAAGTTGTACTATGAAGCCGCAGCTTTCTGCTGGCTAAAAGACTGGCTACTTCTCGAAGACACTGATGTACTGGACCTGGAAGGTTTCAACAATGCTTTTGGTTGGCATGCATACTTATGGTATGACAAGGTTAAGATCAATAAGGCCTTTAAGAACCATATTGTCAGGAAAGCAGTGTTTAATGTCTGGACAAAATACAAAGACTTATTGGAAAACAAAACTCCAAGGTGGCTTTCACCTCTGGAAGCTAAGGCCCGAAAAAGACCCAATATGGAGGCCAAATGGCCAAAATATTGGGAAATATTAGAAAAAAATGGAGACAATTGGAAATTGCAGAGTTTGGAGAAAATGAAGGATAAAGTGCGAGACTGGTTACATTACGCTCAGATTAAAGAAGTTTTTAAAAATGACAAAAAGTTAGGGTTCCAGGTGGAGAATTCGAAGTTGGAAACAGAACTGTTAGAACCTAAGACCAAGGTACTTTCAAGAATGTATAACTTGCTGTTAAAATGGAATACACAAGATGAAATGGTCAAATCGGCTATGATAAAGTGGGCACAGGATATTGGGCATAACATTATGTTTGAGGACTGGGAAAGGTTGTGGACCACTGGGCTGAACTTCACTGCATGTAATGCCTTGAAGGAAAATGTAATGAAAATGATATATAGGTGGTACATGACCCCAGTTAAACTTGCTAAGATATATCATTTGTCTGATAACAAATGTTGGAAATGTAAAGAAAATGAAGGTACATTCTTTCACCTCTGGTGGACTTGCCCTAGGGTGAAGGCCTTCTGGGAAATGATATATAATGAGCTGAAAAAGGTATTTAAGTATACCTTCCCTAAGAAACCAGAGGCCTTCCTTCTGGGTATTGTCGGCCAGAAGGTCTTAAAGAAGGACCGAACATTTTCTATGTATGCAACAACGGCAGCAAGGATACTCATCGCTAAGAACTGGAAAACTCAAGATTTACCCACACTGGAAGAGTGGCAGATGCAACTGTTGGACTATATGGAACTGGCCGAGATGACTGGCAGAATCCGAGACCTGGGAGAGGAGAGGGTTGAAGAAGACTGGAAGAAATTCAAGATTTATTTAAAAAAACATTGTAATTTGGTTGAATGCTAAGAAAGGATGCTAGATCATAAATAATTGTGCACCACTAAACTAGAGGGAACTAAGATGACAAGTAAGTTGAGTATGATGGGATAATGAGCTGCTTGTGCTTTAAAGATTGGTCCCTCAGAGTTTGCTCAGCGTAGCAAAGCTCTGCCTTGAGTGGAGCCCTTTGGCATGGCTCCGTCAGTTGCTGGTAGAATCCGACAGTGGGCGTCTGCGGAAGCGTTTCCAACATAAAAGCTGCTTAACGGAAACGCGTCTCCTAGATTCCCTGCGTGACAGTTTGCGGCGAGGGGTGGGGGTCCCTAAAGGGGGCCTTGATACCTCCTCACTGTTCTCACTGGAAGTATCCCAGAGCCTCCCCTCCGACTCCCTTTCCCTTGGAGCTCCTGCTCCCCCCCTACTGGTTCCCTCTTCTGCTGCAGAGTCTCTCCTATTCTCCTGGAGCCTCTCCACCGCCTGTTCTTCCGATGGCAGTTCCCTGACATCCACCTCCCCCCCAGGGCCCCCTTCACCCCCTCCCGCCTCCTCTCCTACTGGCGGTGAGGATGGAAAGCCCCGGAACGAACTCTCCTCGTCATCAGAGGATTCAAACACTTCTAGCCACGGCTTTCCGTCTCTTTCCCCGTCTTCCTCTTCTTCGTCGGAGTCTGCCTCCTCCTCCACCCCTGACTCTGGGAACCCTTCAAACTCCCCTTCCTCATCGGTGGTCCCGAAGTGTTCCCTCCTAAATCGTGCCACGGGCTGCGGTTTTCTTGGGAAACGCCAATGAAACGTCTCTATTAAAACCTCGTCATTGACTTCCTCTGCCGGTACCCATGTATTTTCTGACTCTTCCTCCCCCTCCCATTCTACCAAGTATTCCACCTGATTCCCCTTCCACCTGGAATCAATGATTCCTGCCACGTCCATGTTGCGTTCTCTCTCTTCTATGACGGGTGTCTGGGTGACCTCCCTCTCACGTTCCCCCCACTCACGTCCCTCTCAGTACGGCGACAGTAAAGACCTGTGAAATACTGGGTGCAATTTCATGTGACTGGGCAATCTGAGTTTGAATGCTACTGGGTTGACCTGTTGTATGACCTCAAAGGGTCCCAACCGTTTGGGTCTCAATTTCTTACACCCTCCCTTGAACGGCAGTCCTTGGGTGGATAGCCACACCCGGTCTCCCACCCTTATGGTTTCACCCTCCCTCCTATTTCTGTCTGCTTGCTTCTTATATTCTTCTTTGGCTTTCTCTGAGTTGGAGCTGACGGTGGATCGCTTCCATCTCTTCAACAAAATGTTCCGCCGCCGGTACACTCCACCTCTCCCCTCCTTCTCCTGGAAATGCCCGGGGATGACACCCATAATTTGCCAGAAAGGGACTCATCCCTGTGGACACGTTCTCCGCGTTGTTGTAGGCAAATTCTGCCAGAGGTAACTTATCTACCCAATCATTTTCTCTGTCCTTTACATAACACCTCAGGTATTGTTGCAAAACCCCGTTTGCCCTTTCTGCCTGCCCATTTGTTTCTGGGTGTCTGGCGGTGGAAAAATTTACCTCCACGTGCAGCAAGCTCATTAGCTTCCTCCAGAACCTGGAAGTAAATTGTTTCCCTCTGTCGCTGACCACCCTCAAGGGGGCGCCATGCAACCTGAAAATATGCTTTATAAACAACTTTGCGGTTTCTTCCGCTGTGACTGCATGTGAACAGGCTATAAAATGGCACATCTTAGTTAATAGATCTACCACCACCATGACAGCTGTTTTTCCTTTGGCTTTTGGCAGATCTGTCATAAAATCTATGGATACCATCTCCCATGGTCTTTCTGGTGTGGGTAAGGGTTCTAATAGCCCCGCTGGTGCCAGCCTCTCTCCTTTTGCTCTCTGGCACCTGTCGCATCCCCTGACATACTCCCGCACGTCTTCCCTCACCTTGGGCCACCAAAACTCCCTGGTAATCAACCACATGGTTTTGTGCTGCCCGAAGTGCCCCGCCGTGGGGCTGTCGTGTAACTGTTTGAGCACTCGGCCTCTTAGTTCCCCATCGGGTATGTAGAGTGCCCCTTTGTAATACAACTTTCCGTTCTTTTCCTCAAAACCCCCTGTGTTCTCCCCTGTTCCCCTGAGTTCCCTGAGCTTTTCTTGGGCGTATTCATCGTTCTGGGTACCCTCCACCAGTTCTCTTTGCCCCACCAAAGCCGCCCCACAAACCCAGTGGTCCTCGGGGATGATATGTCTTTCCTCCGCCGCTCCCTCCCCCTCCAAGTACTCAGGTTTTCGGGAGAGAGCGTCCGCCCTGACGTTCTCTGGCCCTGGCACGTAGCGAATTTCAAAATTGAACTTGGAGAACTCTTGCGCCCATCTTACCTGTCTCTGGTTCAGTACTCGGGCCGTTCTCCAGTATTCTAGATTTTTGTGGTCTGTCCGCACTTGGACCTTGTGTTGCGCCCCAATCAACAAGTGTCGCCATCTCCGGAACGCTTCATGGATGGCGAGTAATTATCTGTCGTACACGGTATAGTTCCTCTCGGATTTGTTCAACTTCCGCGAGAAGAAGGCACACGGTCTCCATTCTGACGTATCCTCTCCCGGCTGTAGGAGCACCGCACCCACCGCTCTGTCTGACGCGTCGGTCTCCACTCTCATCGGCTGCTGCAGATCCACGTGTAAGAGTTGTTCTTCCGAAGCAAACGCCTTCTTTAACCTTTCGAACGCTCGCTGCGCTTCTTCCGTCCAGACAAATTTCTTCTTGCTGCTGAGACAATCCGTGATGGGGGCCGTTAAGTGGGCAAAGTTCTTGATGAACTTCCGATAGAAGTTTCCGAAACCCAAGAACCTTTGCACGTCTTTCTTAGTTTTCGGTGGTTTCCATTCCAGTACCGCTTGAACCTTGCTAGGATCCATGGCCAACCCCTTGTCTGACAACCGGTACCCCAGGAATTCCACCTCTCTGGTGTGAAACTGACACTTCTCCAGTTTCACCCACAGCTGGTTTTCTTGCAGTTTGCTCAGTACCTCTCGTACATCTCGCACATGCTGCTCCTCATTCTCTGAGTACACTAGTACGTCATCTAAGAACGCTGCGCAGTTCTTGTAAAGCAATGGTCCTAGGACGTGATTCATGAACGATTGAAAAACGGCCGACCCCCCCTGGAGGCCGAAGGGCATAACGAGGTATTCAAAGGCCCCTAAAGGGGTGAACATAGTGGTTTTCCACTCGTCTCCCTTTCTCATACGTATCAGATTGTACGCCCCCCTTAGGTCCAGCTTGGTAAAAATTTTCCCTTTCCTCACCCGGGTCAGAATGTCATCGATTCTGGGCATGGGGAAAGCCACTGGTTCGGACACGGCATTTAGGGCCCTGAAGTCTACGACCAATCTCGGTTTATCTGTATTTTTTTTGTCCACAAAGAACACTGGGCTACCCCCCACCGCTCGTGACTCTCTGATGAACCCACGCTTGAGGTTCTTGTCTATAAACTCCCTTAACTCCTGCATCTCCCTGTCTGACATTGCATACAGCTTGCCCACTGGCAATTGTGCTCCTGGGAGTAAATTGATTTGACAGTCAAAGGGTCTGTGCGGGGGTAGTTTATCTGCTTCCCTTTCGCTGAAGACGTTAGCCAAGTCGGCGTACTGTCTTGGTACCCTCCCTTGGTCTGTTACTTCCATCCTTGCTAGCGTGGCCTGGGTGCCTACTTGGCTCTCCCTCTCCGTGCAATGTGCCATGCAATGCGCTGACCCAAAGGAAACCACTCTCTGGTGCCATTCCACTAGCGGATCATGCAGCGCTAGCCAGCTCATCCCCAAAATAATGGGCGCTCCCCCCAAGGTGGCTATATTAAACGCTATCAGTTCTGTGTGCCTTGCCACCCTCATTACCATGGGGACAGTCTGCTGGTTAACTTCTCCTCCCAACAGCGCCCTCCCATCAATCGTGGTCACCTGCAGAGGGTTATTTAAGGGGATAGTCTGTATCTGGTGTTCGGCTGCAAACTCCTTACTCATAAAGTTGCAGGAGCTGCCTGAGTCCAATAGCGCTTTAACCTTTAGTGGGTGTCCGTTTGCCAGCTCTAGCAACACCTCTATTACAAGAGCTGGTCTTGGTGGTTCCGGCGTGGGCACATTCACTGTTCCTTGGCCTGGCTGCTGTGCCCCGATGGTGGCAGCCAGGCGTTGGCTTTTACTTGCTCCTTAGCTCCCTCCACCTCCTCACCAACAGCTCCCGCCATCCCTTGCCATTCCTTTCTTTGCGGACAAACTCTGGCAAAGTGACCTGGCTGTTGGCAGAGAAAACATTTCTTGGCGCCTTTTCCCTCCTTCTTCCGCCCTTCACTGGGGTTTGAAACTGCGCGCGCGCGCTGTTCCAATTTCCATCGGCTCTGCTGGCGGGGAAGGCTGCTCTGGAATCTCTGGAATGCGGAAATCCCTCCAACGCTCCCCTTTCCCTTCCCTCTTCTCCAAGGCTCTGGCCTCCTGGCGTGCTCCTATGGCCAGCGCGGATTTAGTCAGCTGGTCCATAGACTCCGCCCTGGGCGCCCGGGAAAGTTCGTCTTTCACTGCCGAAGATAATCCTTCTTCGAACAGCATTTGTATCGGTTCCGCTGACAAATCCCAACTTAATTTATGGATCAACATGGTGAACTCAGTCCAGTACTCACGGACAGATCGGCTCCTTGTTTACACGCCATTAACTGTCTGCGCGCCACTCCCTGCTCAATTTCGCTGGAGAACATCAGATCCATGGCGCGAAAAAACTTCCTTGTGTCCTTTAGGACCTCATTATTGGCTGCCATTAGGGGTCTCACCCAGTCTTTCGCCCCCCCTTCGAGATGGCCAATCACAAACGCTACCCTTGATTCCTCATCAGGAAAATCATCAAACTGCAGATTGAGTGCATATTGCATCTCTGTCCTAAAGGCTTGATAGTTCCTGGGATCACCCCCAAACTTCTGCACCAGTCCTGGCACCTTCCTTGAGAGTTGGGTGGCTTTTCCCTTTTCTGCATCGTGAGCCCTCCTCTCCTCAAGCCTAGCCGTTTGCAGAGCTAACTGGACCTCCAACATCCTGTACATTTCTTCCAGGCTTGGACCGGCTGCAGCTGCTCCCCCTTCTCCGGCTCCGGCTGGGTTGCTCATGATGCCTCTCCTTGCACAAGCTGCTTTCAGGGACTGTCGGATTGCTATGATGGGATAATGAGCTGCTTGTGCTTTAAAGATTGGTCCCTCAGAGTTTGCTCAGCATAGCAAAGCTCTGCCTTGAGCGGAGCCCTTTGGCATGGCTCCGTCAGTCGCTGGTAGAATCCGACAGTGGGCGTCTGCGGAAGCGTTTCCAACATAAAAGCTGCTTAACGGAAACGCGTCTCCTGGATTCTCTGCGTGACAGTTTCCGGCGAGGGGTGGGGGTCCCTAAAGGGGGCCTTGATACCTCCTCACTGTTCTCACTGGAAGTATCCCAGAGCCTCCCCTCCGACTCCCTTTCCCTTGGAGCTCCTGCTCCCCCCCTACTGGTTCCCTCTTCTGCTGCAGAGTCTCTCCTATTCTCCTGGAGCCTCTCCACCGCCTGTTCTTCCGATGGCAGTTCCCTGACATTGAGGAAAAATTATAAACTTATTGGAGAATTAACAGATTAGAGTTAATTGAATGTGATACAAGATTGTAAACAAGATGATAAATTGCAGGCAAGAATTGACAATGATGCAAATGGGAGCGGGAGATGTGAGGGAGTCCAAAGAAGTTACGAAAGCATGTTATGATATATGTTATACTGTTTTTTATTTTTGCATTTATGTTTAAAAACTTTAATAAAATATATTTAAAAAAAACAAAACAAAAGCACACTCTCGCAGCCTCCGTGCTGTGCTGCGTGCCAGCCAGAAGCGAAAGCAGGTCTGAACGCAGACACACACTGTGACGCACTTCTCTGCATCAAGCTCCTCCCAGATACAGGACACCATGGAGTTTTAACCCTGTCAGTTCCAAACTCCACACCCCCTCTTGTCCTGCATCTGGGGACAACGGAACAGGACTTCCGGAGGCGGCGCGTCCGGCAATGGCTGCCCTTTCCTAAGCGGGAAGAGGGAGCTCTGCAGAAACGGGTCGTCCGCTACGGCGCAGCGGAGACCCTTACCGGGAAAACCACGGGTAGCGTAAGCCCGTGGCCGTGGGACTCAGCGGGCACCTGGAGCGCCCCCAGAAACGCAGAAGGGACCCCGTAAGAGGTCCCGGAACGTGGAAGGGTCAGCGCGGTGCTGTGAGTCAATCGCTCTTTCTGCAGAGTGAAGCCGCGAAGCTGCTGTCGGTGAGCGCTGTCCTCTTTTCTTGGGAAAATTCGGCTTGAATCAACAATTCGTGAGTAAGAACGGAAAAGATAAGGGTTGGATTACAAATTTGCTGTAAATTCGGCTGAAAGCGAGAGACGTAACCAGGAAGTCCGTCTCTTGCTGCTGCTTAAGATCTAAAGCAAAGACTTTGATGTGTGGAGCCTTTGAAGAGGTGTCAAAAGGCAATCAACTCTTACATTCGCTTAAGCTACTTTAGGACTTAACTTTTTTAAAAGTTTTACTTTAAAATATGAACTGAGTGACCTGCTCTGTTGGATCAACAAATAGACAAAGAATCCCAGGTAGTCGGACTGCCTAGACAATAGAACTGTCAGATTGCAAGACTTGGATATTTTGTTGCTGGATCTAGCATTAGCTGAGCTTTAATGGGACTGTTGCTTTGAATTGCTACAGCGTACACTTATTGAGATATTGTTACTCTTTGAAACCAACTCTGCTAAATACAACTACTGAAGGTCCTCACGAAATTAAAGATTGTTTGGACATTGCTTTTTAGTATGGAAGTTTGAAAAAATTTAAACAACGGATATTAATAATCAGACTTCTTCCCTATAACAGAAGTAGGCTCCCCCTAGAGGATTTTTGGACTATAATTAAATCTGACTTTCCTTTCGGTTTCCTCTCCTCCGACTTGGTTGTTTATCTTATGGGCTGGTGGATTCTCATGAGAACATACTCAGTTTGACCTTGACAGTAGATAGAAGTGGAATGAGTGGTACTGGGAGACAAACAAGAGCGGCTAGAGGATAAAGACAAACAACTCTGACTTTAGTCTCTCAGCCGCGTAGGTCACCCGTGCCTGATGTTCGGGAACTAGAAGAAAGTGAGCAGCTGTTGGGACTAGATATGGCAGCTGGTGGAACTGCTTCAATATTAGACAAAATACTTGAAAAATTGGAAGGCCTGGAAAAAAAAGGTGGATGAACAAACGATAAAGATTGATCAGACCAGAGACTGTGTAAACAAGTTAACTGAACAAGTCACGTCGAATGCTCAAGCAATCAGTAATTTATCTGAATCCACTGTAGAAAATCAGAAATTGGCAGAAGAAGCCATTCAGAAAACTGCAGCACTGGAGCAGGAGGTGAGACCACTGCATAAGCAGGTAGGGGAACAACAAGCCTATCTGTCTATGATCGAACTTCGGGCACGGGAAAACAACTTGAAATTGAGGTTCATTCCAGAACTTGAACATGAACAAGGGAACCTAACTGAGTATTTAACAAAAGAATTTTCCAAGTGGTAGAACTTGGAGGAGGAAAAGGACTTTAAAATTGTGACTGCTTTTAGGCTTGGAAAATTTACAAGGAAAGATAAGCCCAGAGACTGTTTGATTACTTTAAGATCCAAGGAGGAAAGGGACAAATTATTAGGACTACACTACGGAAAGTCACTTGAAATTTTGGACAAAAGAGCAGAGGTGTACAAGGATATTCCTAAACAACTTTTGGATCTTAGATCTATTTATCTTGAACTAGTGAAGTTGTTGAGGAGCAATTTAATCATTTTTAGGTGGGAATTCCCACAAGGACTGTCTTTTACGTTTAGGGGGAAGAAGGTGAAAATTAAAACAGCAGAAGACAGAGACAATTTTTTGAATATCTACGGAGAGGACCTTCAGAAAGGGATTGACAGACCTCCAGGGGCCGAACCAAAATCTGTACCTACACCTACACCGGCGGGGTCTCTAGACCAGGAGAAAAAGATACCACCACCAGAACAATAACAGATTTGACCAGGATGTCTCTGCAACTTCTAAGTTGGAATATAAATGGCGCTAACATTCCGGAGAAAAGAAGAAGGATATTTCATATTTTGAAAAAAGAACAATTGGACGTTATTTGTTTGCAAGAAACACATGTGACCAGGCTACATAGAAAAGTGCTAATAAATAAAAGATTAGGCCAAGAATTTATTTCCTCAGATCGAGTAAAGAAAAGAGGCGTGGTGATATATGCAAAAGAGAGCCTGTCACCAAAATTCCTATTCAAGGATGAACATGGACGAATTTTGGCAATTGAGATTCAAGCCCAAGGCGAAAAGTTTTTATTATTAGGAATCTATGCGCCAAATGAGGGAAAATCGGAATTTTATAAGAGGCTGCATGAGATTATGCTGGACTATCTGGACTATGATAACATCATCATGTTGGGAGATATGAATGGAGTGGTATCAACCAACATGGATAAGTCACATAGCCATAACGTGACAAAAGATGGCAGACTACCTAAGACATTCTTTGAAATGACTGACAATATGGACTTGATCGACATCTGGAGAACAAAGAACCCCCTAGAAAGAGAAGGAACATTCTTTTCTGAAGCCCAACTGACATGGACAAGAATTGACCAAATTTGGACAACTAGAGGCCTGGCGCCCAAGATCAGAAAGGTGGAAATCTGCCCAAGAACCTGCTCCAACCATAACGCTGTCAAGATGGATATGAGATTAACTCCAACCGGCTCCTTCAGATGGAGGATGAATGACAATTTATTTAGAGATCAGGACATTATCAAAAAGGCCCAAAAAGCTTTGAAGGACTATTTTGAGATAAACCTGAATACTACAGTGGAAAAAAGAACTGTTTGGGACGCAAGTAAGGCAGTGATGAGAGGGTTTCTGATACAGCAGAATACAATTAAGAAAAAAGCACAGAATGACAAGAAAGACAAGATTCTGGAGAAAATTAAAGAAGGTGAGAAGAAGTTAAGATCGAAACCGAAATCAAAGGAGATTTTAAGAGAAATTAAACATTATCAAGTACAATATGCAAAAATGATAAACCAAGAAGTAGAATGGAAGATTAAGCTAATGAAACAAAGATCCTTTGAATCAGCAAATAAATGTGGAAAGCTGCTAGCATGGCAGCTGAAAAAGAGACAAAAGGTGAACACAGTAACAAACTTGGAAATTGAGGGAAGAAATATCCAGAACCCGGTGGAAATTAGAAAGTCCTTCCAGAGATATTTTAAACAACTATATACGCAGGGGCCGCAAAATGAATCAGAGATGGAACAGTTTTTAAAGAAGAATGGTTTGCCAAAGTTGTCTCTACAGAACAGAAAAATCCTGAATTATAAAATAACACAATCAGAAATTGAGGAGGCCATTCAGAACATGCAATTGGGCAAGTCTCCGGGGCCAGATGGACTTACCTCCAAATACTATAGGACATTGAAAGATTATTTGATACATCCATTAATGGAGGTTTGCAATGAAATTATGGAGGGGAAGAGGGCACCGGAGTCGTGGAAATAAGCTTTCATCACATTGATACCTAAACTAGAATCTGAAAAGACACAACTTAGGAATTACCGCCCCATCTCCCTTCTAAACGTGGATTACAAAATATTTGTAGATATTTTGGCAAGAAGATTTAAAAAAGTCTTAAATGAAGTAATTCATAAGGACCAAGCAGGCTTCCTCCCAGGCAGGCATTTGTTTGCGAACACAAGGAACATCATTGATATTTTGGAACTTTTGCAAACAAATATTAATACAAAAGCTGTGTTAATTTTTATAGATGCGGAGAAGGCCTTTGACAATATCTCTTGGAAGTTTATGAAGAAAAATTTGGAAGGAATGGGAGTGGGGCGGGGGTTTTATAATGGGATAGAAGCAATTTATTCAGAGCAAAATTGATAGTTAACAATGTGGTGACAGAAGAGTTTAGAATTGAGAAAGGAACACGACAAGGTTGCCCTATATCCCCTTTGTTATTTATATCGGTCCTGGAAGTGCTCTTGAATATGATTAGAGGAGACAGGTTGGTGGAAGGTATTCAGGTCGGAGCGAAACAATATAAACTGAAAGCATTTGCAGATGACCTAGTTTTGACCCTACAGGAGCCAGAGCCTAGCACTAAAAGGGTATTGCAACTGATTCATGAGTTTGGTCGAGTGGCGGGATTTAAACTTAACAAGCAAAAAACTAAGGTTTTGGAAAAAAACTTGACTCCTTTAGAGTCAGAAAGGTTTCAGAAAGAGACAGAATTAAGTGTGGTTAAAAAAGTAAGATACCTAGGGGTAAACATAACAGCGAAGAACAGAAATCTATTTAAAGATAATTATGAAAAATGCTGGTCTGAAATTAAAAGAGATCTAGATGTATGGTCAAGACTGAAACTTTCCTTGTCAGGACGTATTGCTGTTATCAAGATGAATGTATTGCCAAAAATGTTGTTTTTGTTTCAAACTTTGCAAATAGTGGATAAAATGGAGTGTTTTGGGAGGTGGCAGCGAGATATTTCTAAATTTGTCTGGCAGGGCAAAAAGCCCAGAATCAAGTTTAAGATATTAACTGATGCCAAAGAAAGAGGGGGATTTGCCCTGCCAGACCTAAAGTTGTATTATGAATCAGCAGCTTTCTGCTGGTTGAAAGATTGGCTACTTCTTGAAAACACGGATGTTTTAGATTTGGAAGGATTCAATAATGCTTTTGGTTGGCATGCATATCTGTGGTATGACAGGGTCAAAATACACAAGGCTTTCAAGAATCATGTTGTTAGAAAAGCATTAGTTACAGATAGGTAGCCGTGTTGGTCTGCCATAGTCAAAACAAAAAAAATTCCTTCCAGTAGCACCTTAAAGACCAACTAAGTCAGTTCTTGGTATGAGCTTCCGTGTGCATGCACACGTGTGCATGCACACGAAAGCTCATACCAAGAACTGACTTAGTTGGTCTTTAAGGTGCTACTGGAAGGAATTTTTTTTGTTTAGAAAAGCATTGTTTAATGTCTGGTCAAAATATAAGGACTTATTGGAAAACAAGACCCCAAGGTGGTTATCACCAATGGAGGCTAAGGCCCCGAAAAGACTCAATATGGAGGCCAAATGGCCGAAATATTGGGAAATAATAGAAAAAGATGGAGACAATTGGAGGCTGCAGAGTATGGAGAAACTAAAGGGGAAAGTGCGAGATTGGTTACATTATGCTCAGATCAGAGAAGTTTTTAAGCTAGATAAAAAAATAGGATTCCAGGTGGAAAAATCAAAATTAGAAACAGAACTGTTAGAACCCAGCTCTAAGATACTTTCAAGAATGTATAACTTGCTGTTAAAATGGAATACACAGGATGAAACGGTCAAATCAGCTATGATAAAATGGGCACAGGACATTGGGTACAACATCATGTTTGCTGACTGGGAAAAGTTATGGACCACAGGTTTGAGATTTACGGCATGTAATGCCTTGAAAGAAAATATTATGAAAATGATATATAGGTGGTACATGACTCCAGTCAAGCTTGCAAAGATATATCATGTGTCTGACAATAAATGTTGGAAGTGTAAAGAAGCTGAAGGAACATTCTTTCACCTCTGGTGGACTTGCCCTAGAGTGAAGGCTTTCTGGGAAATGATATATAATGAGCTGAAAAAGGTATTTAAGTATACCTTCCCTAAGAAACCAGAGGCCTTTCTCCTGGGCATTGTCGGCCAGAGCGTGCAAAAGAAGGATCGAACTTTTTTTATGTATGCCACAACAGCAGCAAGGATATTCATCGCTAAATGCTGGAAAACTCAAGACTTGCCCACACTGGAAGAATGGCAGATGCAACTGATGGACTATATGGAACTGGCTGAGATGACTGGCAGAATCCGAGACCAGGGAGAAGAATTGGAGGAGGAGGACTGGAAGAAATTTAAGGACTATTTACAAAAACATTGTAAACTGTATGAATGTTAAGAAAAATGTAAGATTTGTAACAACATGGCTCTAACAAATTAGTAATTACTGTGTATAAAAGTGAACGCAATTGAAAAACAAGACAAATTTTAGATAAGTAGTATTCTATAATTAACCTTCAATAAGAGAGTTGTTAAATCTTAAAATTTGAGATCTGAATATTGGAAAACTTTATTAGATAAATTAAATTAAGTTAATAATTTGCTGGTAAAATTTATGAGTTTAGAGAGCAGGAACAAGAGGTGCGAGGAAGTCCAAGGATGTCTATGAAATGTGGATATTTGAAATTGGTATGTTATTATATGCATTTATTGTTAAACAAAAATTTAATAAATATTATATTTAAAAAAATGCTTAAAAAAAACAAAAAACAAAAACAGCCAACAACGCTTTCCCCATACACAGACTCCTCGTGCTTCTGGAAGGTCAATGGTTTTGTGAAACCATCAGCGAGGTTCTTGGTTGAGGGACAGTATTTCAGAGCAACTAGCCCCTCATGAACGCTCTGACATACATTCCGGAAACGTATGTCCAAATGTTTGGTCCTCGCTTTGAATTGCCCCGTCTCAGCCAATTTAAGGCACGGTTGATTGTCTTCATGCACCACAACGGGCAGACAATTCTCTCCACAGATTTCCTCGACCAAACACACATAGAACTCCAGCTCTCGGCAAACCTCTGATAGCGCACTGAACTCAGCTTCAGTAGATGAAAGCACTATGAGACTTTGCTTTCGGGACCTCCACCCAACTACTGAGTCCCCAAACTTCACCACTAGGCCTGACACTGATTTGCAGTCCTCAAGGTTAGCCCAGTCCGAATCCACCCAAGCAGTCAGCTTGACACCACCCTCAGCTGACACCTTAAGGCAAAAGTCTTTGGTATCTTGCAGGTAACGTAGCACCCGCTTTATACCATTCCAGGCCTGCACACTAGGACTTGAAGCTTATGAATGTTAAGAAAGATGTAAGATTTATATTAACATGGCTCCAATAAATTAGTAATAAGCAATATAAATTTGAATGCAATTGAAAGAAAGGATAAATTTTGGATTAACAATATTTTATAATTAAGCTCTAATAAGAGAGTGGCTAAATTTTAAATTTTGAGACCTTAATATTGGAAAACTTTATTATATAAATTAAAATAAGTTAATAATTTGCTGTTAAAATTTTTGAGTTTAGAAAGCAGGAACAAGAGGTGTGAGGAAGTCCAAGGAAGTGTATGAAATGTGGATACTGGAAAATGTTATGTTATTATGTGTTCTTTATTGTTAAACAGAAACCTAATAAAAATTATTTTTTTTAAAAAAAGATATCATCAACAAACACCTGAATCACTTGCTGTTTTAAGCCTGAATCTCTAATGTAAAGACAACTGTCTGCAAGAGATCTCTTAAAACCTAGCTCTTCTAAGGCTTCATGTAGGCACATATTCCAATTCCTGGCAGATTGCCGTAATCCATAGATGGATTTGTGCAACCGCCACACAACGCCTGGCTCACTGACTTCAAACCCTGGAGGAGGAAGCATGTACAACTCCTCCTGGAGATCTGAGTTCAGGTAGGCGACATCTACATCAAAATGGGTTTAAGACGGTAAACCCATTTGCAACTAACAGCTTGCCTGTTGGCCGGCAGCTGTGTGAGTGAGAACACACCAAGAGACTCCATTGAGTTCATCTCCTTCTGCATCGCCTCACGCCATTTGCTGGCTTCTTCCTGAGGCAACCTCTGAATATCCTCAAAGGATTCAGGTTCACATCTAGCCACACCAACCCAGACACTTGTGGCTTCATACCTTTCAGGTGGCTTCCCTTTGGTTGATCTTGCTGACCTCCTCAGCGTGAATTCTGGAACTGCGCATGATTCACCTGGATCAACCCTACTATCCCCTGTGTCAGAAACATCCCCCTCTGACCTGCTGCGCCGTTTCGGGCGTACAGCTGGTTCTGCTGGCGAGGATGGTTCACTCCTTTGCTCAGACTTGACAGAGACCTGTGGAGGGGTCCTGGGACTCCCTTTTGGAGAGATACGGAGCCTCTCCCTTGGAGATCCCTGCTCTGGACTCTGTGGCTGTGAACTGTGCACCTCAGCAACAGGTTCAGCATGGTCCTCCTCCTCTTCCTCACCTGAGTCTAACAGAACATTCGGGTTCCCGTGAAGACGTTTCCACCCACTCTGCTCGCAAAACTCAGCACTGCCGCTAATAAGCAGCTTAGACTGGTTGCCAGTAGGGTATGCGAAACGCCACGCCTTTGAACCCGGCTCATAGCCTACAAAGATCATCTTCCTAGACCTTGGCTCACCCTTTTTGCGCATGGCCTTTGGAATGAGAACCCAAGCCTCAGATCCAAAGACGCGGAGAAACCCCACCTTCGGTTTCTTCTGATGCAACAAGAAAAATGGTGTGTTACCTACACTGGAATTGTACACCCGATTCTGCAGAAAACATGCTGTCTTATAACTCTCAGCCCAAAAGCGCTGTGGCAAACCCGAGTCTGCCAACATAGCGTTCGCTGATTCCTGTAGTGTGCGAAATTTTCTCTCTGCAACCCCATTCTGTTGCGGAGAGTAGGGGGCCGTCAGTCGATGACTGATACCCTTCTGCCTGAAAGACGATTGCAGCGCAGAACCTGTGAACTCCCCCCCCCCCCCGCAATCAGATTGAAAGGAAATCACCCTGGTAGAGAACCGTAGCTCTACCGCTGTGATCCAATCCCTGATCAGTGCAGCCGCTTCTGACTTCTGTTTAAGCGTGAAAACCCAAGAATGCTTCGAAAAATCGTCAATCAGAACCAGAACCCATTTAGACCCAGCTAAAGAAGGTCTTGGCATGGGCCCTGATAAATCTGCATGCACAAGTTCAAAGGGTTTGCTGGTTCGCCTCTCTGACCTGGGGTATGTGCATGTTGTGACCTTCGATTGCTTACAGGCTTGACAATCTAGGTATCTGTCACATGCCTTGAACCTACACCCAATGGTGTTCTCTGCGGCTTTTCTCACAAGTGACCACCCAATGTGCCCAAATTTCCTGTGCCATAAGTGTATACAATCATGGTGTGGTGGGACATTTGCACACTGCCCTTGGGCATCTTCAATGGACTCTCCACTAGCCCCATTTTCCACCAGTCCCATTTTCCCACCAGTCCCATTTTCAATGGGCATCTCCACCAGAAAGAGCCTGTCTTTTCTCTCAACACTGTAGATCTTCTTCCCATCCCTGTAGAAGGAACACAAATTGTTAGAGAACCGAATTTCAAACCCATCAGCAGTGAGCGATGACACACTTAAAAGAGAATGTGCAAGCTCTGGAACCACATAAGCTTGCACCCAATGATCTATAAAAGAACAAAAGAAAAACCCAGATTCAGTCAATGGTCTCTGAGACCTATCCGCTAATGTAACATAACGTCCAGTTTTAACTGTCTTGCAGTTCCTCAGGAGCTCCCGTGATTTCACGAGACAATGAGACGCGCCTGAGTCGATTACGAGAGATAAAAGTGTCTCTCTGGCTGTTTTCCAAAGTTGCCATGGCGTTGCTCGCACCCCCACCGGTTGCCATGGCCACAGCCTCCCCCCGACTAAGGCTTTTGCCTTTTCTCAGAGACACCATCGCAGCTGTGAGGTGATAAGACGCCTTGTCTTTGTTTTTCTCCTGGCCTGCTGCTTTCCCACGTCTTTGCTGGGAACCGGCCCTGGGAACCTGCTTTGTTGACATTCCATGCCAGCCGGTGTCCTTGGCAGCCTGGGCCTCTAGTGGATGTTTCCCAGCGCTGTTGGACGACGCCTCAAAGCACAAACAACTTTCGGAGCCTTTGGCTTTCTCAGAGCTGTTGCAATGGCCTGCCTGGCCTGCACCCCCACTCCTGGGTGCACTGCTTCCAGAGGAACAGCTTGCCACTGCTTTCCTCTTCCCAGCTCTCAGCCTCTTTCCAGCACACAGTCCATCACACAGACGTGTTGAAGCATTGCAGCAGCTTCCCAACACAGTCCCAGCCCCACTGGGCTTTCTGCTCTCTCTGGGCATCCTCTAGCCCCTCCTGGGCTTCCAGCCCCCTCTGGTCTGGCTCCCACTTCGGCCCAAGGCTTGCTCCCTTGGCCTTCGGCATCCTCCCGGCCCTTGGCTCCTGCTGAGCTTTCGCACAGACTCCTCAGCACCTGCCAGGCGGCTTGAGCCAATTTAACGCCCTCCAGATGGGGCAACAGCAAAGCGTCCACACTTGCTTGCAACATGCAGAGCTGTCTCTGCTCTCTCTCACTCAGCAGAGCAGTAGCTTGCGTGGGTGGGGCCGGCTCCTTCTGGACTGGACTCCAGAGCCCTGTGGCCACAAACCACCCCCTTGCTCTTCTTGACCAGGCTTCCCAGTTGGCCCCATTCAGTCTCTCACCGGGGTAGCTGTCTTGGCCCTGCTGTGCCTGTGCAGCAGCCATTCTCCTCCCACCGGGGCTTCAAGCGTACTCACACTGCCAGCAAGCTGGTCCTCTCCGAAGCAGCCGTCTCTCTTGGCTCTTGGCTCCGATCACCAGCATCTCCCACTGCCCTTCCTGGCAGGAGATCACAGCAACTCAATGCTGGCAGCCTTCCTCCCTTCTCACACTTGTCAGGAAACGCGGAACTTCCATAACCTATTCGGGTAAATAATAAATCCTGCGTCCAGTCACTCTTCCCTGCGTGGCTCTGCTGGGGAGCTGACCTGGCAGAGAGCAGAGTAGGGATAAATCAAGTCCAGAGACAGTTCGTTCTTATCTCTAGTAGCGTTTATTTACAAAGCAGTAAATCCATCGGAAACTTAGGTCATTTCTCTGTGCTTCCAAAAGCACACTCTCGCAGCCTCCGTGCTGTGCTGCGTGTCAGCCAGAAGCGATAGCAAGTCTGAACACTGACACAGACTGTGACACACTTCTCTGCGTCAAGCTCCTCCCAGATACAGGACGCCATGGAGTTTTAACCCTGTCAGTTCCAAACTCCACAAATTTGACACATTTGGAAGAGCGCTTGCTGTCTTAACAGGTTGAGTCCTGGATAGAAACTAGAAGGATGCTTCCCTTCCTTTCCCCTGCCTAAATTTCCAACTTCCCCCAGCATCTCTTTTCCACCACGTGTTAGAAAATACTCATTTGGCTGGAAAAACTGAGCAATCATCCGCCTCAAATAAACATTTGCTTTGTCTCATTAGCTGTTGCATACAGAAAGTTAAATTTCATGTTGGGTTGTCCACATGACATCCCCTGGTGCACTGCATAGATTTCTGTTACTTATTTAGAACATTTGTAGTCCACTCTTCTGTCAAAAAGGCTCCCATAGTGGCTTACGGACAAAAACATGACACACAAGGGGAAAGTGACAGGGAAGTGAAAGAGGTGGGCGGGGAATCAAACTCAGGCACCAATTCTTAATGTTGACATCCTTCTGTCTCTTGAGACAATGGAGGAGTTTGCCTTTGAGGGTGAAGTCAAGCTGTTGGCAGGTTACAGTATCTGCTGTGGCTGTAGAGACTGAGACGGGAGAGACATGTTTTGTTGTATCTGGAGCAGATAAAGGCGTCCAGTTGTGCTGCTGCAGATGTGCCATGGCTTTTTTTTTATCTCTGTGCTTCTCCCAGTGGTCATTGCTCCTCTGGTCACTGCTAGGGATACACAACTTGACTTTCTGCAGGCACTGCAGTCGTCTGCAACTGATTCTCACTCCAAGGGGTTGATGTTGCCAGCCTTCATGTCTCATTTGCAGACATCTTTGAAATGCAGATTTGGTCTGCCGATAGGCCTAGTGCCTGAAACCAGGTCCCCATAGAGCACATTCTTGGGGATCCTGCCATCTTCCATTCTGTGGACATGCCCAAACCAGCATAGATGTCTGAGACAGGAGTGTGAACATGCTGGGAATGTGGATTTGGGAGAGCATGTCTTTGTCTGAAACTCTGTCCTCCCATGTGATAACCCAAATCTTTCTGACACAGCACATGTGGAAGGCATTGGGGTGTCGCTCCTGGTGGATGTAAGTTGCCCATGTCTCAAAATTACGCAGCAATCCCTTCCACTCAATTCAGTTTTTGCCTTGCTGTCAGGGTCGAACCAGAGGTCTCAAGTTCCCCAGAGGGAGGGGAAGGCTGGGGAGCAGAAGATAGGGAAGAGGAGCCTGAGGGAGGGGGAGGCAACAAGACGAGAGCAGTTGGAATAAGCTCAGAAAGTTCACAGGCAACTCAAGGGTTAAGCTCAGGCTCAGAAGGGGGGGGGGGGTAAGATTTACGACTGCCCTAGAGAGGCGTGTGATTAAGCGTCGGAATGAGCGCAAGGGCGGGAGACTTCGCCATTTTATGAGCTGTTGGAGGGGCAAACGCAGGTCTCAACGTAAATCTGAACTCAGTGACTCTGATGGATGAATCGTCTGCTAATTGCTACTTGTAAATCTGTACATAAATATCATAAAAATGCCAAAGAGACTCTCGTGGCTTCTGTGTGAGAAGAGACGCCCACAGCTCTGACAGTATTTACATTGGCCTGCCTCTTTTCACGGCAAAAGGAAAATGGAGCTGGGGGGCGGGGACAGCCCCCAGCCCTGCAGTTGACCCTGGAAGATTTATGGCAGCAGAACTTATAGCTCAAGAGCCAGGTGGATGTTTTATCGGCAGCGTTGACCGAACAACGGGCGTTGTTTCTATTGGTAAAACCTATTTGGTGTTTCACAACTTTCTGACTAGTTGCAGGACCTTAGCCAGACCTAGCAGAGTAAATGCAGAATCCACGGAAGCAATTGGCGATTTGGCTGCAGACAGGATAGACGTATCAGGAACCCGGAACTTGTAGTTAAGTGTTTATTATATACAGTGGACTATTTACAGGAACAGAACACAGATCTTTTGCTAGCTTTCTCATATGTGACTCACAACTCCTACACTGACACACAGAACTCTGAACCTCTGAACTCCAGAACACTGAACTAACACATTCCAATTAGTAGACCATTAATTATCACTCCTTTGAGAGAGCTTAACCAATCAGGGAGCTGTCTCCATGCCTCTGTTATCACCAGGCAGACTTACTCCTTCAGATTGCCTTCTGACTGTCTGCCAAACCTTAATTGAGTCTGTGTGAGTAGCTGCACGTACACAGTTTTCCAACATTTTCAAGCGGCACACACGGAGAGAGTAAGTAAGCCCGTAGCCGCCCACCTGCGGAGCTTCACGGGGGAGAGTTTGGAGTATCTGTCTTTCAAGACTGAGATTTCTTATCTCTTAGAGCTGAAAAAAGCTGAGTTTAAATCAGAACAAGAGAAAGTGGCATATGTGATAAGCTTCCTGGAGGGGAGGGCGAAGGAAGGTGTGATGCCCCTCATCGCGCGACATGATGCCACGTTGGGGAACCTCCAGTCCTTCCTACAGATTCTGGACACTATCTTTTTGGATCTGGCACACAAAGTAGTGACAGCCAGGCAGCTTTTACGATTGAAACAGGGGAAAAACACTGTCGGGGTCTACTGGTCGAACTTTGGTTTACTGGTGCAGAAGCTGAAGTGGGACCTTAACTCCCCACCTGTCGCAGTCCTGTTCAGAGAAGGATTACGTACTGAGATATTGGATCAGCTTAACCAGATGCCAGAACCAGAGTCACTGGATGCGCTGGTCAAGGTCTGTCTGCAGTTGAGTCTAAGAGCAGAGAGGAGAACTGAAGAGAGAAAGGAGCAGGGGTGCCCTCACTGGCAGGAAGGTCACATTCCGGACATTCCTGAGCGGAGAGCGGGCAGCCTGCCCGGACGAGGAGGGCCAGAAGCTATGGAGATAGGAGCAGCTCAACCCCCTCCCAGTCACTGCAACATTCCCCGGGAAGGGAGGGGAAGGATGTGGGAGAGAAAGGAGGCTCTGCTTCATTTGTGGGAAGCCCGGGCATATCACACGCCAGTGCCCCAGTCGCAGGGGGTGGGAGTCCATATCGGGGGAAGATGTGAGAGGAGAGGCGCCACCCAAGGAGTCACAGCAGGGAAATAAGCAACCCTGGCTGGAAATGGGAGCCTGCAGCCGGGTGGAGCAGCACTAAACAGCTCTCACGCAGGGGTGCCAACCCCAGGACTCACAGTGAAGGTGAAACTACAGCTCCCAAATGGTCATCGAATAGAAGTCCCCGTGCTTTTGGACTTGGGAGCATCAGCAGATTTTGTCGACATGGGCTTGGTGCAAGAGCACAGGATAGCCCTAATGCCCTTGAGTTTCCCGTTGCACGTAAAGATGATCTACAGCAGACCTCTATTGAAGAAGAAGAGTTTGGATTTGATATTGCGCCTTTTTATATATTTTATATATTTTAAGGTGTTTTAAAGGTGTTTTTATTGTTTACTTTGTTGTACCACCGTGAATGGTGGTTTTTATCTATGTATTTTTGTTTTGTTCCGTCTTGTTTTGTTTTGGGGTTGGATATTGAGTGGGGTGGGGATTGGTTTTGTTTGGGCATAATTGTTTTTGGTTGTTTTGTTTTTCTATTTTGTAAATGGAGGTTAGTATGAGGCTTGGGATTGCTACCGTGGAGGGGCGAGGGAGGTATGGCGGTGGGGGCAGATGTTATAGGCGAAGGGGATCGAGATACGGATCTGCTCGTACCCCTTCCAATCTGCGCCCCATCCCGAGAGACGAGGGTAGGGTGAGCAAGGATTACTCACCTCCTTCACTGGTGTTGTGCAATGCCAGGTCTATAGGCAACAAAACCGCCACCCTGCGAGATTTCTTTACCTCACAGGGGGTCGACCTGGCTTGTGTGACGGAGACCTGGGTGCGCGAAGGGGTAACTGTTACCTTACGAGAGATGGCGCCCCCAGGTTTCTCCGTCCTCCACCAGTCACGGACTGTGGGCCGGGGGGGGAGGGGTGGCATTATTAATCCGGGAAGATTGTTCTTTCAGGGCTCTACCATCGCCATTGACCCCGGCATTGAATGTGTTGGCCTAGTGTGGGGCTCCAAGGAGAGCTTGGCTGTCTGGCTGGTGTACCGGCCACCTAGCGCACCAGCAGCCACCCTGTCAGGCCTGCTGGAGGCGGTGGCCGGCTGGGCCTTGGAGTTCCCTAACCTATTGGTATTGGGAGACTTCAACTTCCATGCTGATGCCACTCCCTCCTCACAGGCTCTGGACCTGGTGTCTTCCATGGTGACACTAGGGCTCTCCCAGTTTGTTTCGGGCCCCACACATCAAGCAGGCCACACGCTGGATTTGATCTTTGGTGCCGGTATAGATGTGATCATGTCTCCTTCAATGAAGGTGCCATGGTCTGATCACTACGCTCTGAAAGCCAGGATTGACTTTCCACCCCCACCCTGCTTAGGTGGCGAGCCGATTTGGGCTCGCCCGCAGAGGCTGATGGACCCTGATAGATTTCGTCAAGCCTTGCGGGACCTTGCTCCCCCTGGCGACTCATTGACTGAGCTTGTTGAGGGCTGGAATACCCAGCTCCTGGCAGCCATTGATGAGATCGCACCTAAGCGCCCTCTGCGACCCCGCAGAAACCGGGCTCCCTGGTTTACCGAGGAGCTTCGGAAAATGAAGCAGGACCTCAGACGGCTAGAGCAAGTATGGCGGGGTGCCCTTGACGGAGCCTCAAGAACATCTTATAGGGTTTTTATGAAAACCTACGAGATGGCAGTGAAGGCCGCTAAGAAGTCTTACTTCTCGGCCTCCATTGCATCCGCTAGCTCTCGCCCGGTGCAATTATTTAGTATAATTCAGTCTTTAACGTCCCTTGAAGGACAGCCAAATTTAAATAACAATCTGACACACACCTGTGAGGCATTTGCGAGCTTTTTTGCGGAGAAGGTCCTGTCGCTCCGCCATGACCTCCCTGCCAATTTGGATACAATAAAGGAACTGGAGGCCCCTCGACTGTCCTCGGGTCCAGTATTGGACCACTTTGACCGGATATCTCCAGCCGATGTGGACAGATTCCTCAGAGCTGGAAAGCCCACCATCTGTCCTCTTGACCCGTGCCCGTCATGGCTGATTAGAGCGTGTCCAGACGAGGTGCAGGCCCCCCTGGGGGATATCATCAATTTGTCCCTTGGCACCGGGATATTCCCAGGGGAACTGAAGGAGGCAGTGGTGCGTCCGCTCTTAAAGAAAACATCATTAGATCCCTTAGATCTATCCAATTACCGCCCGGTCTCGAATCTTCCATTCCTGGGTAAGGTGATTGAGAGAGCGGTTGCTGAACAGCTTGGTAGGTTTCTGGATGAAACATCTGCTCTGGATCCATTCCAGTCCGGCTTCCGCGCTGGTCATGGGACCGAGACGGCTCTGGTCGCCCTAACAGATGATCTCTGCAGGCAGCTGGATCGAGGCGGGTCGGGGCTGCTGATTCTTCTAGATCTGTCAGCAGCCTTCGACATGGTCGATCACGAACTCCTGGACCACCGCCTTGCCGACGTGGGGATCCAGGGCACAGTCCTTCAATGGCTGCGCTCGTTTCTCTCTGGTCGGGGACAGAGGGTGGCGCTTGGGGGGGAATTGTCATTGCGCCACTCCTTGATGTGGGGAGTGCCTCAGGTGCGATTCTCTCCCCGATGCTTTTTAACATCTTTATGCGCCCCCTCGCCCAGCTTGTCCGGAGTTTTGGGCTGGGTTGCCATCAGTATGCTGATGACACCCAACTCTATCTGTTGATGGATGGCCATCCTGACTCGGCCTCAGACACACTGATCAGATGTTTGGAAGCTGTGGCTGGATGGTTACGTGGGAGCCGGTTGAAGTTAAATCCTTCGAAGACAGAGGTCCTCTGGCTGGGGCGGGACGATATGGGATTGAGGGGCAACTCCCATCTCTTGCGGGGGTGCAATTAGTGCCAGCACCGTCCGTTAAGAATTTGGGTGTAATCTTCGATACCTCCCTCTCTATGGAGGCGCAGATTACAGCTATAACAAAGGCGGCATTTTTTCATCTCCGCCAAGCTAAGCAGTTGGCCCCTTATCTCTCTCGCCCTGACCTAGCCACTGTGATCCATGTGACGGTCACCTCCAGACTGGATTATTGTAACTCGCTCTACGTGGGGCTGCCCTTGAGACTGACCCAGAAACTCCAGCGGGTGCAGGATGCCACGGTGAGACTCCTTATGGGGTCTTCGCTGCGAGATCACATTCATCCGGTACTATACCAGCTGCACTGGCTCCTGGTGGAGTACAGGATCAGGTTTAAGGTGCTGGTTTTAACCTTTAAAGCTCTATACGGCCTAGGACCCTCGTACCTACGGGACCGCCTCTCCTGGTATGCCCCACAGAGAAACCTACGGTCTGCAAATAATAACATCCTCAAGGTCCCAGGCCTCAGAGAGGTTAGGCTGGCCTCAACTAGAGCCAGGGCCTTCTCGGCTGCGGCTCCAATCTGGTGGAATGCTCTGTCACAAGAGACTAGGGCCCTGCAGGACCTGACATCTTTCCGCAGGGCCTGCAAGACAGAGCTGTTCCACCAGGCCTTTGGTCAGGGCGCAGCCTGACTCCCTCCTCTGGCAACCTGCACAGAATTTTGCTTAATCGGTTGCCATCAATTTGATTTTAATTAATTTTTATAATGAAATATTTTTAGAATGTGTGATTATTTGACTGTTTGATTATTTGATTGTTGTTAGCCGCCCTGAGCCCGGCTTCGGCTGGGGAAGGCGGGATATAAATAAAAATTATTATTATTATTATTATTATTATTATTATTATTATTATTATTATTATTATTATTATTTCACTCCCTTTAAGGAGTCTCAAAGCGGCTAACATTCTCCTTTCCCTTCCTCCCCCACAACAAACACTCTGTGAGGTGAGTGGGGCTGAGAAACTTCAAAGAAGTGTGACTGGCCCAAGGTCACCCAGCAGCTGCATGTGGAGGAGCGGAGACGCGAACCGAGTTCCCGAGATTACGAGACTACCGCTCTTAACCACTACACCACACTGGCTCTCTGAACTGGCCAGTGAATTGGCCACTATTGGCTTATGAGATGCCTCCAATGAAGTTGGAAATAGCCCATCACTCTGAGACCAGAGCCTTCCATGTGACTAAGCTGGCTGGTCACCCTGTGGTGCTGGGCATGAGTTGGCTCACCCGCCATGACCCGATGATAGCCTGGGGTCAAAGGTCCTTGGTGTTTGGCTCAGCATACTGTATGAAGCACTGTTTGGGACAGGAGGAGGGGGGACCCAGGTGGGAATGATGCAGGCAGAGGTGGACGGGAAACTCACGGGTGAAGAAAGTATAATCCCCCCACAGTATGCAGCCTATAGAGACGTCTTTTGTGAGAAAGAGGCTGGCCAGTTGCCCCCCCCCCCCGGCCCTATGACTGCCAGATAGATCTAGTCCCCAGGGCTCAACTACCCCCGGGTAAAATATACCGTATTTTTCGCACTATAGGACGCACTTTTTCCCCTCCAAAAATGAAGGGGAAATGTGTGTGCGTCCTATGGTGCAAATGCAGGCTTTCGCTGAAGCTGGAGAGCCCCACCGCCAGCCCCACAAGCTCGGGGGACAGCGGGGAGGCGGAACGCCGCCATCCTGCTGTCCCCCGACTTGGCTAGAAGGCTGGCGGGGGGGAGAAGCCTGCTCCTCCCCGTCGCCAGCCCCGCAAACTCAGGAGACAGCGGGAGTGGCGCAGCGCGCCCTTCCCGCTGTCACCCAACTTGGCTAGAAGGCTGGCGGGGGGGAGAAGCCTGCTCCTCCCCGTCGCCAGCCCCGCAAACTCGGGAGACAGTGGGAGAGGTGCAGCGCGCCCTTCCCGCTGTCCCCCGACTTGGCTAGAAGGCTGGCGGGGGGGGGAGAAGCCTGCTCCTCCCCGTCGCCAGCCCCGCAAACTTGGGGGACAGCGGAAGAGGCGCAGCGCGCCCTTCCCGCTGCCCCCCGACTTGGCTAGAAGGCTGGCGGGGGGGAGAAGCCTGCTCCTCCCCGTCGCCAGCCCCGCAAACTCGGGAGACAGCGGGAGAGGCGCAGCGCGCCCTTCCCGCTGCCCCCCGACTTGGCTAGAAGGCTGGCGGGGGGGGAGAAGCCTGCTCCTCCCCGTCGCCAGCCCCGCAAACTCGGGAGACAGCGGGAGAGGCGCAGCGCGCCCTTCCCGCTGCCCCCCAACTTGGCTAGAAGGCTGGCGGGGGGGAGAAGCCTGCTCCTCCCCGTCGCCAGCCCCGCAAACTCGGGAGACAGCGGGAGAGGCGCAGCGCGCCCTCCCGCTGTCTCCTGACATGGTTTGGAGGCTGGCGGAGGGCTTCCTCCTCCCCCAGCCCCGCAAGCTCCCAGAGCGATGCCAAAGCAGCGCGCAGCTTCGGCATGGCTCTGGGTCGCGTTCTGGGGGAGGGGGAAGCTCGGGCTTCCCCCGCCCCAGCCCCGTGTATCCAGCCGGGAAACGGCCGCGGGGGGCTGCTTTAGCCCCCCACGCGCTCTTCCGGCTGGAGAGGTGACGCTCGGCTATGGAGGCTCCTGCCATAGGCGCGCGTCACCTCTCCAGCCGGGAGAGCACGCACGGGGTAAAGAAGCCCCCCGCGACCCTCTCCCAGCTGGAGAGGTGACGCGCGGCTATGGCCGCTGCTCCCTGACCTGCTCTTTGGGGCTGGTGGTGGGCTTCCCCCGCCAGCCCCAAAGAGCAGGTTGAAAGGAACCTGAAGCCTGGAGAGCGAGAGGGGTCGGTGCGCACCGACCCCTCTCGCTCTCCAGGCTTCCAAGGTAGCCGCCTGAACGCACCTTAAACGGCACCTTTGTTTTAGAGCGGGAAAACAAGAGGGGGGAAATTCTCCCACTCTCTGCGCAGCGCCTCCTGCCGCTTCGCTGAAGGGGCGCTGGGCAGAGAGCGGAAGAATTTTTTACCCTTGTTCTCCCCCCTCTAAAACAAGGTGCGTCCTATTGTCCGGTGCGTCCTATGGTACGAAAAATACGGTACTCCATGTCAGAGGCAGAGTGCTCAGCACTGAGGGACTTCCTCCAAAAGAACTTGGACAGGGGGTTCATCAGAGAGTCCATGGCAGCAGGGGGCTCCCCGGTGTTTTTTGTGAAAAAGAAAGGGGGCAAAGCAGCCAGGCTCGTATGCGATTTTTGCCAGCTAAACTCCCAAATGAGACCCCTCGGGTCCCCCCTGCCACGTATAGATGACCTATTGGAGAAAGTGAGGTCGGCCAAGATCTTTACCAAGCTTGACCTCCAGGGGGCATATAATCTGATAAGAATCAAACAGGGGGGTGAGTGGAAATCACCTTTTGTACACGTTTTGGGTCGTTTGAGTATCTAGTCATGCCTTTTGGGCTGCAAAATGGGACAGCAGTTTTCCAATCTTTCATCAATTGTAGGAGTACAAATATCCAGAGTATGGGGATCAGATGGGATTACTATGAGGAATTATAAAATATGCATCAAGCCATCGTGTCCGCTCTGAAAGCATGAAGTTGACTGGGTTCGATTCATTGACAATAATTTCTGATCAAATCCCACAAGTCTCTGCATTTCTGGCCATTTTCTCTACTGCCCATTTCTCTCTGTCTGACAAGCACGTATAAGCATTCTAAATACACAGCCCAATTGCCAGTTGCTTCATCAGGTATCCTCAGTTCATAAAGATAGTAGGCAGTTACTTTGATGTAGTTTAATCTTTAGATAGATCTTAAGGGCCAGGAAGAGGGTTCACAGGAAGATGGTAAATACTGCCATCCTTCCAGGAGATGGTAAATACTACCCATCCTTCCTTCCTTTACTGCTTGTTTATGACCTCCGGGTTTGCTGAATGCATTCTTCCTTTTTAGTTCTGTTTTATTTACCCCAGAATGTATGCCTGCTTAAATTAGTTTCTTTTTTAAAAAATGCTTTTTATTGAGTTTTCTTTTTTAAAAAAAATAATAATAATATTTTATTAAGTTTTAAGAATAGCAACAAACAGAAAAAGGAAAAAACACATACACAAAAATATAAAGTTATAAAATACAAAAAATACATAAGTTTAACTTAGAAAAAAAGAAAAAAGAAAAACAAAGCAGAATAAAAAAACACATTAAGAAAAAAAAGAAACACAAAAATCCCTCTTTTTAATTCCTCATCTTTGATTCACATATTTTCCTGACTTCCTCACATCTCCCTTTTTTGTATCCCTTTTGAAAATAAATTCAGCAAATTCATATCCAATTAATTTATCTATTATCAATCCAATCTTATTTTTTACCTTGTTGCTAGAACCCCTTCAGTTCATTTCAATGTCATCAACATTCAAAAATTTTACAATGTTTCTGTAAATAAGTTTTAAATTTCCTCCAATCTTCTTCCACCAACTCTTCTCCCTGGTCTCGGATTCTGCCAGTCATTTCCACCATTTCCATGTAGTCCATTACTTGCATCTGCCATTCTTCCAGAGTGGGTAGGTCTTGTGTCTTCCAATGCTTTGCGATGAGTATTCTTGCTGCTGCTGTAGCGTACATAAAGAAAGTTCTGTCCTTCTTTGACACCAATTGGCTGACTATGCCCAGGAGAAAGGCCTCTGGTTTCTTAGGGAAAGTGTACTTAAGTACCTTCTTCAATTCATTATAGATCATCTCCCAGAAAGCCTTAATCCTTGGGCACGTCCACCAAAGGTGAAAGAATGTACCTTCAGTTTCTTTACATTTCCAGCATTTATTATCGGGCAAGTGATAAATTTTTGCAAGCTTGACTGGGGTCATGTACCACCTGTACATCATTTTCATAATATTCTCTCTTAGGGCATTGCATGCCGTAAATTTAATCCCGGTAGTCCACAACTTCTCCCAGTCAGCAAACATAACATTGTAACCTATATCTTGTGCCCATTTTATCATTGCCGATTTTACAGTCTCTTCCTCAGTGTTCCATTTCAGCAGCAAATTATACATTCTTGATAGAATCTTAGCATTGGGTTCTAACAATTCTGTCTCTAACTTTGATCTTTCCACCTGGAAACCCACTTTTTTATCCTGGTTATAAACCTCTCTTATTTGAAAATAGTGTAACCAGTCTCGCACCTTCTCTTTAATTCCAGTTACAGATAGGTAGCCGTGTTGGTCTGCCATAGTCAAAAGAAAAAAATTCCTTCCAGTAGCACCTTAAAGACCAACTAAGTTAGTTCTTGGTATGAGCTTTCGTGTGCATGCACGCTTCTTCAGATACACTGAAACAGAAGTTACCAGACCTTCTCTTTAAGCTTCTCATAACTCTGCAAATTCAATTTGTCACCTTCCTGTTCTAAAATTTCCCAATATTTTGGCCACTTGGCCTCCATATTAAGTTTTTTCAGAGCTTTCGCTTCCATAGGTGAAAGCCACCTTGGGGTTTTACTCTCCAAAAAGTCTTTATATCTAATCCAGACATTAAACAATGCTTTCCTGACAATATGGTTTTTAAATGCCCTATGCGCTTTTACCTTGCCATACCACAAGTATGCATGCCACCCAAATACATTATCATACCCTTCAAGATCTAAAACACCTGTGTTTTCAAGAAGTAGCCATTCCTTCAGCCAGCAAAAAGCTGCTGATTCATAGTAGAGTTTCAAGTCTGGCAGGGCAAACCCCCCTCTATCTTTAGCATCTGTAAGTATCTTATATTTTATTCTGGGCTTTTTGCCCTGCCAGACAAATTTAGATATATCTCTTTGCCACTTCTTAAAACAATCCATCTTGTCAAGCTTTTTATTGAGTTTTCTGTAACATAGACAAACAAAAGAAATACTCTAAAGTTCAAACAATTTTGTGTCTACTTATTTACTACACGCTCTGTCGCGCACAGAGTTCCCTCCCTCCCTTCATCCAGCTTTCGTATTAAATTTTCTCTTTCACAGATTCTTAATTACATTCTATACACATCACAAGGTTTATTTTAATCCTGCTACAGTCTTTAAACTTCTACAGTTATTACCTATATATTCAACAAATTTACTCCATTCCTTTTTGAACTTTGTTTCCTCTTGGTTACGGATCCTGTGGGTCAGTTTTGCTAATTCTACATAGTCCACCATTTTTGTCTGCCACTCCATTAATGTTGGTATTTCCTGAGTTTTCCATTTTTGGGCTACTAAGATTCTGGCAGCAGTCGTAGCATACATAAATAATCTATGGTCTGCTTTTCTTAATTCATCACCTATCACCCCCAGCAGAAAAGCTTCTGGTTTTTTGTGGAAGGTATATTTAAATAGTTTTTTTCAATTCATTGTAATTAATCATATCCGATTCCTGCCCCCTATTTTTTCACATGGCCACCACATGTGAAAAAACTCTCCATCTTTCGTTTTACATTTCCAGCATGCCTTACTGCTCACTCTGTACATTTTTGCTAGTTTGACAGGAGTAATATACCAGCAGTACATCTTTTTCATTATGTTTTCTTTTAGGGTAGTACACACCGTGAATTTCAGACCTTCGTTCCACAATTTTACCCAAGTATCATATTCAATATTGTACCCAAAGTCAATTGCCCATTTTATCATTACCTCTTTTGTCAATTCATCTTTTGTGTTCCATTCCAATAAATAATCATACATTTCTGATAAAAGTTTTGACCTGCCTTTTAATATTTCAATCTAATATCTTGACTTCTTTTCACTTAATCCCACTTTCTTGTCCTCTTTAAGTATATCATTCACTTGATGATATTGTTACCATCCCGTAAATGCATTTTCTATACAATTATAGTGTTTCAGTTTCCATCCTTTCTCTGTTCTCATTAAAATTTCTTCATAAGTTGCCCTCCTCCCCTCCATATTCAGCTTTCTTACTGTCAACACTTCCACCGAGGATATCCACCATGGTGTGCTTCTTTCCAATAAATTTCTATTCCTGTCCCAAACATCATATAAAGTGTAGAGTATGGTGGTTATAGGGTTAACCTTCTAGTGTTTTGTTCTGGGGGCAGGAGCGTTCATGCGACGCTGCACTGTACGTCACAGTTCTTTGTTCTGTGTGTTTGGTTTCACTTTTCTCCGGGAACGAAAGGAGAAAGACACAATGTGTTCTAGCTCTGATGGAATGCATTGCTTTGCTTGTAAATAAAGCTTTTAGATAGAAGAAGCCGTGCCTGGACTATTTTCACTCCCTCTGCTCTCACACGAATGAAAGCTGCATCTCTGCAATTTGTTTTTCTACCTAGGTCGTATTTCTCAGAGCTTGCGCAGGAGAAGCGGCCGGACGGAGAAAGACATAAATCTTGCAAAGGTTATGGCAAACGATGCTTTAAGTGTGAGAAGGGAGGATCAGACGGCTGCCAGCTGTGATTTCCTGCCAGGAAAACAAAGGCTGTTCTGAGGTCGCTGGTGAAGAGGGGAGCCAAGTCTTTGGAGCCCGGTTGACAGAAGGAGTGAGTATACTCAAGCCACAGAAGGGAGGGGAAAGATGGCTCAGCCCCAAGAAAATGTGTTTGTTCCTTTTGAAAGACTAAATGGGCATAATTGGCCTGAGTGGTCTGTTCGGATGAACTACTTGTTGCTGGGTGAACAGCTATGGTCGTGTGTGCACCCCCCACTGCCTGCAGCTAGTGGGAAAGCTGAGGCAAAAATGGCTGCTGCTCAAGAGATGGAGCAGTGTGTGCTTGGCATTTTTAAAGCAAGTGTTGATGCTTGTCTTTTGCCACTCTTGGAGCGTGTCAAAGAGCCCAGGGTCGCTTGGGAGGCACTACAGAAGGCATGTGAGGCCGGGGTAGTAGCCAAGGGCTGAGAGGGGGCTGAAGTGACACCAGAGGGGGCAGAATCATGCCCTGAGAGGGCAGTGAGTCCTGGGAGCCTAATGAGGGCTGAAATAGCTGTTTCTGGACGCTGCTGCAATGCTTCAACACATCTGTGTGATGAGCTGGGAGAGAGGCTGAGAGTTGGGAGGAAAGCAGTGGCAGGCTGTTCCTCTGGAAGCCCCGCACCCAAGAGTGGGGGTGCAGGCAGAAGTGAAAGCTCTGAGCAAGCCTTTGTCTCCAAAAGTTGTTTTTGCCAAGCGTCGAAGTCAGGCTGCAAGAGGCATTGTTCTGCTGAGGGATTCAAGGTCATGCAGCTGCCAGGAAGCCAGATAAGCGACGGTTCTCAGAAGGCGGAGCGTGAGAACCCCGGGAGAAGCCCTGCTGAGGGCGGAGCTGCAGCTATGGGAACCGTGAAGGACACTGGCAAGTCCCCCAGCCGGGGGAGAGTGCTGCTTCTATGGCAACGTTGGACGAGTGCCAGCCAGCTGTTTTGTCTCTCATCGTGGACACTGGAGCGACACATTGCCTTGTTCCCTCTGCTGGCCTTCTTCGGAACTGCAAGGAAGTAAAAACTGATCGCTTTGTTCCCCTAGCTGATGGGAGTAAATGGCCACTGACACAGACTGGAATGTTGTACTGTTCTTTTCTCAATCATGAGATTCAAGCCTATGTTGTTCCAGAGATTGCAAATTGTTTGTTAAGTGTATCTGCTTTAATTGCTGATGGTTTCTGTGTAACTTTTGCTAATAACATGTGTTCTTTTTCCAGGGACGGCAAGGAGCTGTATACTGTGGAATGCAGGAACAGATTGTTTGTTGTTGAGATGTCAATTGTTGCTGATGATGCCACTGAGGAAGCAAGGGTGCAATGTGTGAATGTAGTGCCACATAGTGGTTGTGCTCATTTATGGCATCGAAGATTTGGCCACACAAATTGGGGTTATGTTAAAAAGGCCCCAGAGCTAACTGAAGGGTGCAAATTTAAGAGTTGTGACAGGTTCCTGGATTGCAGAGCCTGCAAGCAATTGAAGGTTGTCACATGCAGTTATCTTAGGTCAGACAGGAAGACCACTAGTCCTTTTGAGTTGGTTCATGCAGATTTGTGTGGTCTAATGTCTGTAGAGTCCCTGGGGGGTTTGATATTCGTTCTTCTCCTAATTGATGATTTTTCTCGATCTGCTTGAGTTTTTTTCTTTAAAAACTAAGGGGGAGGCTGCTGGGTTGATCAAAGATTGGATCACAGCAATTGAGGTGACCTTCTCCACCAAGGTGAGAAGTTTTCAAAGTGACAGGGGGGCAGAATTCACTGGGTCAGCATTGCAGAATTTCTTCCAACAGAAGGGAATCAGCCACCGGCTGACAGCGCCTCACAGTCCACAACAGAATGGGATTGCGGAGAGGAAGAATCGTACTTTGCAGGAATCAGTGTCTGCCATTCTTTTTGATGCAGGGCTACCCCAGCGCTTTTGGGCTGAAGCCTGGAGATTTTCGATTTTTGTACAAAATAGAGCGTTCAATTCAGTGGTAGGGGACACACCCTATTTCCTGCTGCACGGCAAGAAGCCCAAGGTGCATTTCTTATGTGTGTTTGGTTGTGAAGCCTGGGTCCTCATCCCAAAGGCTCTACGCACGAAGGGTGAGCCAAGATCCAAGAAAATGATCTTTGTGGGGTATGAACCTGGCTCAAAAGCTTGGTGTTTGCATATCCGAGTGGGAATCAGTCTAGATTGGTGATCAGCAACAGTGCTGAGTTCTGTGAACAGGCTGGGTGGACGCGTCTGCATGGTAACCCAGACGTGCTTTCACAGCAGTTCTTTGACTCAGATGGGGAGGAGGTAGAAGAACCTGTTGCTGAGGACCAAAGTCCAGAGCAACAGAGTCTGCCACAGGGACAGAGTCCACAACAGGGGCAGCTCAGGATCCCTCAGAGGGGGAGGCCCAGAACACCTCCTCAAACCACTGTCAAGTCTGAGCCAAAGAGTGAGCCTTCCTCACCTGCAGGACCGGCTGTCAGGTTCAAAAGGCGCAACAGGTCAGAGGGGGAAGTTTCTGACACTGAGGATGGTCTTGCTGGCCCTAGTGGGTCAGAGGGGGTTCCAGGATTCACACTGAAGTCAATGAAGGGCAAGCCTCCTGACAGGTTCGAGGCCACTAGTGTGTGGGTTGGTGTGGCTAGATGTGAGCCTGAAACCTTTGAGGATGTTCAGAAGTTCCCTCAGGAGGAAGCCAGCAAATGGCATGAGGCAATGCAGAAGGAGATGAGATCAATGGAATCTCTGGGTGTGTTCTCGTTCACACAGTTGCTGGCTGGCAAGCAGGCTATGAGTTGCAGATGGGTTTATCGCCTTAAACCCACAGAAGCTGGAGAACCACAGTACAAAGTGAGGCTAGTTGCCAGGGGTTTCACACAGAGGAAAGGGATTCATTTCACGGAAGTGTATTCTCCTACTTCCAGAAGTGAAACTCTGCGCATGCTCTAAGCTGTTGCGGCACAGAGAGGATGGAAGGTAAACCACTTTGATGTGGATGTTGCCTACTTGAACTCAGATCTCCAGGAAGAGTTGTACATGCTTCCTCCTCCAGGGTTTGAGATCAATGGGCAAGGCATTGCGTGGCGGTTGCATAAATCCATCTATGGATTGCGTCAATCTGCCAGGAACTGGAATGTGTGCCTGAATGAAGCCTTAGAGAAGCTAGGTTTCAGGAGAAGTGTTGCTGGTAGTTGCCTGTACCTGGAAGGGTCAGGTGAGACACAGGAAGTGCTTTTAATCTTTGTTGACGATCTTTTATACCTTGCACAGACAGGTAAGCAGGTAGAAAAGTTCGCCAAGGAGCTTGGCAAAAGGTTCAAGCTCAAGCAGCTTGGAGCTGTTCAGACGTATCTGGGCGTGGATGTGTCACGAACAGAAGATGGAAGTTTTTTGCTCAGCCAGAGAGGCAAAATTGAGCAACTGCTTCAGAAGTTCAGGATGAGTGATTGTGCAGGTGTCAGAAGTCCTATGGAGACTGGCTACATGAAAGAAAGCCAGCAAGCAGAACGCGCTATGTTCGAAAATGCTGACATCTTTCAGTCAGCTGTAGGTAGTTTGCTGTACTTGTCCCAGTGGAGCAGACCAGACATCACGTTTGCTATCAATCTGCTCAGCAGGGAGGCTTCAAGTCCTAGTGTACAGGCCTGGAATGGCATCAAGAGGGTATCTGCAGGATACCAAAGATTTTTGCCTTAAGTTGTCAGCTCAGAGTGAGGTCAAGCTGACCTCATGGGTGGATTCGGACTGGGCTAATCTTCAGGATCGCAAGTCCGTGTCCAGCCTAGTGGTGAAGTTTGGGAACTCAGTAGTTGGGTGGAGGTCCCGAAAGCAAAGTCTCATAGCACTCTCATCCACTGAGGCTGAGTTCAGTGCACTTTCTGAAGTGTGCAGAGAGTTGGAGTTCTATGCTTGTTTGGTCCAGGAGCTCTGTGAATTGAATTGTTTGCCCATCACGGTTTTCGAGGACAACCAACCGTGCCTGAAATTGGCTGAATCGAGGCAATTTAAGGCCAGGACCAAACATCTAGACATTCGCTTCCAGAATGTGTGTCAGAATGTTCAGGAGGGATTGGTTGTGCTGAAGTACTGTCCCTCAGCCAAGAACCTCACTGATGGTTTCACGAAACCACTAACCTTCCAGCGGCATGGAGAATTCTGTGAAGGTCTGGGTTTGGGGTAAGCATTGGTGCTTGTTTCCCCCCCCCCCCCAGTGCGGAACAAGAGGGGGTGTGGAGTATGGTGGTTATAGGGTTAACCTCCTTGTGTTCTGCTCTGGAGGCAGGAGCGTCCATGCAACGCTGCACTGTACGTCACAGTTCTTTGTTCTGTGTGTGTTTGGTTTCACTTTTCTCCGGGATCGAAAGGAGAAAGACACGATGTGTTCTAGCTCTGATGGAATGTGTTGCTTTGCTTGTAAATAAAGCTTTTAGATAGAAGAAGCCATGCCTGGACTATTTTCACTCCCTCTGCTCTCACACGAACGAAAGCTGCATCTCTGCAATTTGTTTTTCTACCTAGGTCGTATTTCTCAGAGCTTGCGCAGGAGAAGCGGCCGGATGGAGAAAGACATAAATCTTGCAAATAAAGCACCCCTTATTATGTGAATTACAAATCCTCTATGTATTTTCACTTTATTATACCAAAGATAGGAGTGCCATCCATATCTGTTGTTATACCCTTCTAAATCCAGCAGGTCCGTATTCTCCAATAATATCCAGTCTTTTATCCAACACAAACAAGATGCTTCATAATAAAGTAAATCCTCCTCTTTCTTTCTTGTCAGTCAATAATTGAAATTTTATCCTGGGTTCCCCCCCGCCATATAAATTGTGACAGGACTTTTTGCCATTCTCGAAATTGTGTTGACCCTTTAATAATGGGAATCGTTTGAAATAAAAACAACATCTTTGGTGAAATGTTCATTTTGACCGTCGACATTCTGCCACTCATTGATAATTTTAATCTATTCCATATATCTAAGTCTCTTTTAATTTCTTTCCATACCGGTGTATAATTATCGTTAAACAAATTAATATTCTTTGCCATTAGCCAAATTTCCAAATATTTTGCTCTCTTTACCACTTTGATTCCACACTTTTGTTCCAGCAATTCTGTCTCATTTCTTCCCATATTTTTGACCACCATTTTCGTCTTTATTTAATTCAGTTTAAATCCTGCAAATCTACCAAAATCTTCAATTTCCTCCATTGCTTTTATAAAACTTGATTGTGGTTCTTCTAATGTTAATACTAAATCACCGGCGAAAGCCTTTAACTTAAATTCTTTTACTCCAATTTTAATGCCTCTTATTTCTGATATCTTTCTCAGATTATTGGTTAACACCTCCAGTACCATAATAAACCGTAGTGGGGATAAAGGGTACCCCTGTCTGGTACCCTTAGTAATATCAAAAGACTCTGTTAAAACGTTATTTACAATTAACTTGTCTCTCTGTTTGGAATAAATTGCCTCTATGCTCCTCATGGGACGCGGGTGGCACTGTGGGTAAAACCTCAGTGACTAGGACTTGCTGATCGCAAGGTCGGCGGTTCGAATCCCCGCGGCAGAGTGAGCTCCCGTCGTTCGGTCCCAGCTCCTGCCCACCTAGCAGTTTGAAAGCACCCCTAAGTGCAAGTAGATAAATAGGTACCGCTTTATAGCGGGAAGGTAAACGGCATTTCCGTGTGCGGCGCTGGTGCTTGCTCGCCAGATGCCGCTTGGTCACACTGGCCACGTGACCTGGAAGTGTCTCCGGACAGCGCTGGCTCCCGGCCTCTTGAGCAAGATGAGCGTGCAACACTAGAGTCAGACACAACTGGCCTGTATGGGCAGGGGTACCTTTACCTTATGCCCCTCATGAAAGCTCCCCCTACTCCCATCAATCCCATACTTTTCATCAAAAATTGCCAAGAAACATTGTCCAAAGCTTTCTCTGCGTCAATAAACATTAAAGCTGCTGGTTTATCGTTTCCAATTTCTAAGTATTCTATTATGTTTACAATATGTATCACATTATCTTTTAATTGATGTTCAGGCAAAAACCCTGCTTGGTCTTTATGGATACCTCTTTTAAGATTTGTTTTAATTGGACTTCCGGCGGAGCCGCGGCCATGAAAAGAACCGCGAGATAACCCTCTGGGGGGTCTCGAGCAGTGTGGGGGTTATTTGAGAGGTTTCGCGAAGGCTACGCGGACCTTGGAACCTCAGGAAGAGATCCTGAGGGACATGGTACCCAGCGGTGCCCAGAAGTGCTCTCTCGCTCCCTGGGTCTTAATAATAGACTTGGGGACGGGATTGAGCTGCGGGCACGAAGGGGGAGCAGCTTCAAACCCGCATTGTGAAGTCTCAGGCTTCTTATGAAAGCGGGCAGCTTCCAAAATCAACAACGAATTTGGACTTATAATTGGCGGAGCTAATCCAAGCATTGCTCTAAAACTCTGAACTCTTTAAAATTCAGCGAGTTACAGGGCGCAAAAAGGGAGTCCGTCCCGGCAACTGGGAGAAACAACTGGCGCACGACGGAAGGTTGGAGGAAGGAGAAGAGAAAGAAAGTTTTCGCTGAGTGAGTGTTACTTTTCAAGCCCTTGAACACGAACTACTGTATTTTTCGCCCTATAAGACGCACTTTTCCCCCTCCAAAAATGAAGGGGAAATGTGTGTGCGTCCTATGGGGCGAATGCAGGCTTTCCCTGAAGCCTGGAGAGCGAGGGGGGTCGGTGCGCACCAACCCCTCTCGCTCTCCAGGCTTCAGGAAGCTATCCACTAGCCGTGGGAGACCCAGCTCTCCCATGGCTAGCGGAGACCTTGCCAGCACCCAGAAGCTTGGGGCGCGCTGAACTCCGCACACCCCAAGCTTCGGTATTAGCGCAGCGATCCGCTAACCGTGGGAGAGCCGCGCGGTTCTCCCATGGCTAGAGGAGACCTTGCCGGCACCCAGAAACTTGGGGCGCGCTGAGCTCAGCACGCCCCAAGCTTCGGGCTTAGCGCAGCGCACCTGGGGGGGGGAATAAATTTTTTCCCTTTATTTCCCCCCAAAAAAACTAGGTGCGTCCTATGGGCCGGTGCGTCCTATGGGGCGAAAAATACGGTACAAAGTGTCGAGGCAAAGCTACTACTGAAATAACTGCTGGGGGGAAAGTATTGGAGGTATCTTTTGATCGGCTCTGGATGGGTCTCTATCTGGCAGAGGCAAATTGCAAAACTACTCATCGCACTCCTCCATTTTAAGTGAAGAGGAATTCAGCCACACTGGGCTAGCAAAAAAGATTTGGACTGTGGACTTAAAGAGAACTCTGATGATAGAAAAAGCATGGTGTGGTGGCTTTCATATTGATTTTTAACAGCCTCTCGTGGGGTTAAGAACAGTATTAAAGGAGTATCAAAGGAACAAAGAAAGACAATGGGGAATTTATGGGGGCCAAGATGGCGCCCAGCACTCTTCTTTAGCTGCGCCACTGCTGTCCGTGCTGGTAAAAACCTCTTCCAGCCTCTTTGGCCCTCTTAGCAGAGTTTACACAGCGGGGAAAGCTGTTGCTTGTGTGGGAATAACTCAGACTGCAAAGCAGGCTTTTCTCTTATCTCCAATAGCCTTTAATGAGTAGAATCACATCGTAAATTCAGCCTGGCGAATTGGCTGGCATTCTCTCCGCTTCTCCGCAAAAGCGAAAGGAAAAAGACACACAGAGAAACACTCCCCTCTGTGAATATAGCCACGCCTCAGAATGTGAGATGTCACTCAGAACTGTTTAACCCTGTCAGTTCTGATTCCCCTCACACCCCCTCTCGTCTCGCATCCTGAGGGAAACTGTGAGGACACATCTACAGATCTCTTTGAGTTCAACTCTTTTCCCATTGCCTCTTGCCCCTTCCTGGCTTCTGTCTCAGGCAACTGTTGAACCTCCTCAAAACTCTCGGGTTCGCACTGTGCGAAACCAAGCCACGCGCTGGTGACCTGAAACCTCTCAGGTGGTACCCCCTTCATGGTGCGTGCGGACCGTCTGAGCACTGTCTCAGGTGCTCCTTCTGACCCACTGGGTCCAGCAAGTGTTTCACTGGTACCTGAAGACTCCCCCTCTGACTTACTGCGTCTTTGGGCCTTCTGAACTTTGCTAACGGGAGACGAAGGCTCACTCTTGGGCTCTCTTTTAACAACCTGTGGAGATGCCCAATCCTGTTCTTGACCCTGGTCAGAGACCTGGTCCTCATCAACAGGTTCAGCTTCTGCCTCTCCCTCCTCCTCAGAATCAGACAGACACTCTGAGAGAACGTCAGGATTCGCATGGAGCCTTGACCAACCATTCTGCTCACAGAACTCAGCATTTCTGCTAACTAGAAGCCTGGACTGATCACCATCTGGATATGCAAACTTCCACCCCTTTGTCCCAGGCTCATACCCACAAAAGATCATTTTCCGGGACCTCGGGTCACCCTCCTTTCGTTGAGCCTTTGGCACAGGCACCCAGGCCTGTGAACCAAGCACACGGAAGAAATGCAGCTTTGGCTTCTTTCCGTGGAGTAAACAATACGGGGTGTCACCTACCACTGAATTGTAGGACCTGTTCATCGTGAAATTGGTCGTCTTTATCGCCTCCCCCCAAAAACTTTGAGGCAAACCAGAGTCAAACAGTAAAGCGTTAGCTGCTTGAGCTAGTGCCTTGCTCTTGCGCTCCGCCACACCAATCTCCTGAGGAGAATTAGCACCCGTCAACCAGTGACGTATTCCCTTCTGGCGGAAGAAACTCTGCAGAGCAGACCCAGTGACCTCTGCGCCTCGGTCACTCTGAAACCCCTGCACCTTGGTGGAAAACTGTAGTTCCACCGCCGCAACCCAATCTTTGATCAGTTACGCTGCCTCGCTTTTCTGTCTCAGCGAGAAGACCCAGGCATTCTGGGTAAAATCATCTGTCAGCGTCAGCGCAAATCTGGCCCCGCCCAGACTCTCTGGCATGGGCCCAAAAAGGTCTGAGTGCACAAGCTCAAAAGGCTTTGTGGTTACCCTCTTCAACCTGGGATAACTGCACCCTTTTACCTTTGCCCTTCTGCATGCCCTACAATCTAGGGATCGGTCACATGCTTTTATCCTGCACCCTACTGTGTACTGGGGCAACTTTTGGATATCTTCCCAAGAGCCATGTGACATTCTTTTGTGCCACAAGTGAGCACATGAATCATGAGTGGGAACGTTTGCACACTTCGCCTGTGCTCCCTCAGCGTCCCTCTCACCCTCCAGAGGTGTCTCCAGAATAAAAAGATTGTTCTGACATGCAACACTGACGAGTTGTCTCCCACCCCTGGAAATAGAACAGACATTATTTTCAAAGCAAACCTTGTACCCCTCCTGTAAGAGACAAGATACAGATAAAAGACAATGTTTCATCTCAGGCACAACGTAGACCTCCAGCTCAGCCTGCAAGAAAGAAACAAACACATTTCCAACAGTGGTCAAATGTCTCTGTGACCCATCAGCAAAAACAACTGTTTTCCCAGTTGAAACAGCCCTGCAGTTCCACATCTCTCCACTAGGTGGCATGAGATGATGACTCGCTCCAGAGTCTATGACCCAGCGCAGCACTCTCTCCTCACTGGAGTTGTCCTTTATCGTTGCCATAGAAGCGGCTAGGTGATAAGAACCGTCCTCACTTCCTGTGTCACGTCCTCCCTGCGCATTCCCACGCTGGCCTCCTTTCCTGGACTGGCTGCCATGGAAACCTGGCTGACTGCCATGGGAAGCGACCTTGGAGACATCCTGCCCAGCCTCTCTGGCTCGCCGGGGGCAGGAACGACGCAGATGGTCAACGGACCCACAGATAAAGCAGCGACGAGTGGAAAAAGCCTGAACTGTGCCTTCCGCTGGCCTGGCCCCCCCTCTGCAACCGGATGGGCTCCCTGTGCCAGCTCGGCCCTCTCTTAGACGGCGTTCCTGTTCGTCACTCAAACGTCCAGTCACATACTGGAGCGTAAAAGCTGTAGGATCCATCGATTCCAAAGTTAGACACAAATTGTCATAACTTTTGTCCAAAGAGCTGAGAAAAATATAAACTTTCAGTTCCTCAGAAAAGTTGACTTGCAACAGCCTCAGCTGGTTGAAAACAGAAAGCATCTCAGTCACATGCTGTCTGATGCTATCCCCAGGACGCAGCCTCATCTCAAACAAGCATCTGGTAGTGTGGATCTTTGCCCCAGCTGTGGTCCTGTGATGCACTCTCTCTAGTGCCTGGTAGGCCTCATGAGCAGTCTCCAGCCCCTCTACCAAAGGTAGCTGTGAGCCCTCCAAACTGAGCACGATAGCTCCCAGGGCTTTGTGATTTCTTCTCTGCGAAGCATGGGCAGCTGCAATATCTGCTGCCGAAGCACCAGCCGCAGCTTGCTGTGGAGGCCCTTGGACCGCCTCCCACAGACCCTTGGCTACCAGCCATGCCTTCAGCTTCCTGCTCCACTCCTCCCAATTTTTTCCATCTAATTTTTGAAAAGGGACAGAGTATGAATCCTGGCCGTCTGCCATCTTCTCCCCCGGGGCTCAGCGTACTCACGGACCAGCAGCTGCTCCGGCACCCGGTTCTGCAGACCAGCTCCTCCCCAGCGAGCTCCTCTCTGCCTCAAACGTTAGGCACAGCTCCACCTGGCTCCAGCGTCTCCTCAGCTGGCTTCTCCCACACACAGACACATCACAGCAACAGTTTCAAAGCTTGGCTGACTTCCATAACCTATGGGGGCCAAGATGGTTCCCCGCACTCTTCTTTAGCTGCGCCACTGCTGTCCGTGCCGGTAAAAACCTCTTCCAGCCTCTTTGGCCCTCTTAGCAGAGTTTACACAGCGGGGAAAGCTGTTGCTTGTGTGGGAATAACTCAGACTGCAAAGCAGGCTTTTCTCTTATCTCCAATAGCCTTTAATGAGTAGAATCACATCGTAAATTCAGCCTGGCGAATTGGCTGGCATTCTCTCCACTTCTCCGCAAAAGCGAAAGGAAAAAGACACACAGAGAAACACTCCCCTCTGTGAATATAGCCACGCCTCAGAATGTGAGACGTCACTCAGAACTGTTTAACCCTGTCAGTTCTGATTCCCCTCACAGAATTAACCCCCCCTTCCCCTCATTGCTATTGGGAGGAAGAAGAAGCCGGAAACTACACTTCGGGAATCTGGGCGTCTTACACAACCCTGCGTGTGGTTTGAAATAACCTTGTGGATTGAACCGACAAGCGGTGGAAGACAGAAGAAGAGAAGAAAATGTATGGGGGATTACAAACAAACTCTTATCTTTTACTCTTTGGGATAGCTGTTTGAGGATTCCCAGGCTTGCCTCTCTGCTCTGCTGCTCTTTGTGTGCTTGAGGACGTGGGGAGAGGAAAGACAAAAGTAACTGAAGTGATGGGAGCGACGAGGCAGCTAGCAGACTAGGTGCTGCCACCATGTGGGGAGCTAAAAAAACTACACTTCAAAAGTATAGAAGGTGGGGGATTGCAACCCCTGGTGGTTTTTTGGAACATTGCACTGACTGATCTTGTGTAATATATATCTAAGATGTCTGGGGAAAATGGGGGAAAGGGAATAGGGACCCCAGCAGAAAGATGCCCATCTAGGCAACAAAATGGAAAAGAAAGTAGAGAGTATGAGAGCTTATTGGGGGAAATAAGGAAAGAATTTAAGCAAAATGAGCAATATATAGAGAGAAAATTACTGAAAGTCCAGGAAGCCTTAGATAAAAAATTGGAAGTGGTGGTGGGAGAGTTGACAGGGAAGGTAAAAGACTTGGAAATAAGAACTAAGGTTGCAGAAGACTCAGCGAAACGTACACAGAAAGATTTAAAGGAAGCAAAAAGAGAGACAGAACGAATTAGAGGAGAAATTACAGAAATGAATAGGTTACAGGAAGAGATGTTGGATAACCTATTTCTTTTGGAGATGAGACAAAAGCAATTAAATTTGAAATTTAGGGGGATTCCGGAGATGGCAAATGAGAACATAAGAGCTAACATAATAAGAGAACTGGCTGGGTGGATGGAACTAAGAGAAGAAGATATTGGATCAATGATAATGAATGTCTTTAGAATAAAGGTAAGATCAGTGAAAGCAAGGGCAAAAAAGCTTCCAGGGAACGTTATAGTTATGTTCAATTCAATGGACATAAGAAATGAAATATTGAGATTGAACTACAATAAAAATTTATGCATAGATGGAAATACAATCTTCATTTTTAAGGAAGTCCCAGCCAGATTTTTGCCACGAAGAGACTTTTATAAACAAATGGTGAGTTTATTGAAAAAGAATGGAATCCAACACATGTGGGAATTCAAGGAGGGAATTTCCTTTTACTTTAAAGATAAAAGATTCAAATTAAGCAGTCCTCAAGAGCTAGAAAAATTCTCCAGAAGATATGACAAAGATCTGGGGAAGACAGAGAAAATAAAACCACGACGGGATCAGAAGGAGGAAGGAAAGGAGAAGGAGAAAGAGGAAGAACAACAGGAAGAAGAGGAGGAAGAAGAGGAAGAGAGAGAAGAATCAGAAGAAGAAAACAACAACAAAGACCAGTAAATTCAGCGTAACTGAGTGAGAACTTTTAGATAAAAGAAATAATGAATCTGAAAGTATTTTCTTGGAATGTTAATGGGTTGAATGATAAAAATAAAAGAGATAAAATTACCGGGTTTTTTGCTCTATAAGACTCACTTTTTCCCTCCTAAAAAGTAAGGGGAAATGTGTGTGCGTCTTATGGAGCGAATGCAGGCCGCGCAGCTATCCCAGAAGCCAGAACAGCAAGAGGGATTGCTGCTTTCACTGCGCAGACATCCCTCTTGCTGTTCTGGCTTCTGAGATTCAGAATATTTTTTTTCTTGTTTTCCTCCTCCAAAAACTAGGTGCGTCTTGTGGTCTGGTGCGTCTTATAGAGCGAAAAATACGGTAATCATGTCTTGATTAAACGAAATTTAGATATTATATGCCTGCAAGAAACACATGTAGCAAAAAATAAATAAAAGTATCTTAAGTAATAAAATACTGGGTGAAGAGTTTATCGCGTCAGATTCAAACAAAAAGAGAGGTGTGGTAATATATGTAAAAGAGAAGCATGATCCAAAATTAATTTTTAAGGATGACGAGGGAAGAATATTGATTGTACAAATTGGGTTTCAAGGGGGGAAATGGTTGATTGTGGGGATTTACGCACCAAATGATAAGAAAGCTGAATTTTATACAAAGTTGAATGAAATAATATTAGACCATCTGGATCAGAAATTGATATTACTGGGAGATTTTAATGGAGTGGTGGTACCGGATTTAGATAGATCAACAAAGAGGCCGGATACATATGAAGGTAAACTGCCGAAAGCCTTTTTTGACATGGCCAACACATTGGGATTGATTGATATTTGGAGACTTAGGAACCCAACAGTAAAACAATTTTCATTTCACTCCGAGCCAAACCAAAGCTTTAGCAGAATAGATCATACTGTTGGAAATTCAAGCCCTTCTCATGAGAAGCTGGCAGCAGTCCAGGCACCCGGCTTGATTCCCTTTTGACCTCCCTGGCTGCATTCTCCAGCAGACGCAGGCAAGGTCTCGATCGGCAATTCTTCTCAAACGTGAGAAGAACACACCCCTCTTTCCTGCCTCCCCCAGGCAGGGGAAAGAGATAGACAGAAACATATTTACATGCTTTTATTTCTGTCTTTGCAGCGTTACAGAAAACATGTCTGCTCTCTCCAAATTCCAGCAGTGTTAAGACTAAAACTTCCTGTACATCCTGTACAGCTCATATTACACTGTGAGGTAATTCCGGTGCTGCGCACTGTGAAATGACTGCCCCTCTGTTCCCACAGCAGTCCCAATATTCCCATCATGTTTACACTTCAAGCTAGGACTTTGCAGCTGCATTGCTTCATTATCGTAACATCCTCCCCCATAAGAATCAATGTACGCTGCGAATATAGCTTGATCCAGAGAAGAAAACAAACAGTTGTTATACATATAACACTCCCCTGTTGTTTCAGTTCCACCCTTGGAACTGCCCGCCACTGGTTTCCCCAGTGTACCTCTCTGGTTGTCTGACTTCCAAGGAATGAGTGCATCTGCATTACCTTGGCTAGGGAATGTAGTGTTACGCTTAGCAACTCCCTGTTGTGTCTTTGTCTCTGACTTAGACACAGCTTCAACCTGTCTTGGGTTGTCAACAATAGTAACACATGCAACAGCTGAGTTAGCAAACTCTTTTGAATACCTCTTGGGTGGTACACCCTTTGTAACTCTCTCAGACCTGCGTATGAGGTGCTGATCCTCTCTGCTCACTGGTTCAGTCTCAGGACTCTTTGGAGAACCAGTTCCAATAGTAAACAGTGGTTCGTCCTCCACCTGTGAAGGTCTAGCCATTGTGTGAGATTTCCTTTCAATGACTGTGTCAACTGAGCTCTTTGAGCTATCACTGTCACTCTCAGTACCACTGTAGTCAGTAAAATCATCATCATCATCTGAATTGTCCTCAGTGGGAAATGTGTGAACAATTACTCTCTCCTGTTCAGGAGCACTCTCTAGAAATTTTGTGAGAATCACCTGACCAGATTCAGACAAAATTACTCTGTAGAGACCCTTTTCATAACCCACAAAAATGCCTTTGGCATTCTTTACTCCACCTGGAGCTTCAGTCCTGACTTGGGACCCAAAAACCTTAAAATGGGCTACAGAAGGTTTTCTGTGAAATAGCTTTTCAAAAGGAGAACATCCCAAACCTTTTGAAACCTTTCTCAACCACGTGTAACAAAAACACAATAGCGATTCCGCCCAGTACTCATGTGGCAAGTGTGAGCTCAGCAACTGCGCCTTCATCCCTTTTTGCAATTCTTTGTTCACTTGCACACAGACACTTTTGTTCCATGCTTCTGCAGAAACAGCAGTCTTGTGCCTTATCCCTTTCTTATCCAGGAAATCCTGAAAATCCTGTAAAAGAAAAACTGGCTCTTCATCTGTGAAAAGACAATCAATGTTAGCATCATGAACAGTTTTAACCTTGTCACAAAACTCTTTAAACCTTTCTAAGGCTTCTTGTGGTTTCTGCAATATGTATATCCATACATAATGAGTAAAATAATCCACACATACAAGATAATATCTTGCATTGCCTCTAGATGGTGCTAGAGGACCAATCACATCAGCATACACTCGCTGAAATGCACTGGTAACTTTAGTCGCCTTCCGGACGTTTCTCGCCATACCTGCAAGAGAAATCATGTTAGAGTCATATGCATTACACTTTCTGCAATCACTTTGATCAAAGGTCAACAAATACAGTCCATCTTTCTCTCTGGCAGAAATATACAGCTCTCCATCTTTGTAGATTTTGCAGTTTTCTCTATCATAGGACAAAGTCAGTCCTTTCTTCGTGATCTGCGAAACACTCAGCAGATTGAACTTTAAATCAGGAACCAAATACACATTGTTGACAGTCAAGTTCAGACTTTCAAGATACACAGTTCCAAATCCGGTCGCTTCCAGCTCCTGCCCATTGGCCTGTTTCACAGTGAAGCTTTGCTTCTTAAACGTTGAAAACAGTTCTCGGTGCGATGTCATGTGTACCGTGCAACCCGTGTCAAGAACAAAAGCGTTCTCCACTTCTGGTGTGGCTTTTAGTGACATCAAAGCCATTTCAGGTTTCACCTGGGACTTGGTATGACTTTTGCCTGACACCTCAGGCTTTGCAGAGCTCCCCTTAGCTCCTTTCTGTTGACCTGGCCTCTTACAGTTCCGCTGAAGATGCCCAGTCTGTCCACAATTGAAACAACGGACAACGTTCAAAGCAACAGCCTGTTATTCACTTGCACTAGCAGTGGGGGCGCTACTCCGAGCCTCACTCCCCCTGTCAGCAACATCCGTTGCAGCAAGAACAGGAACAGGAACAGCAACAGCAACAGCAGCAGCAGCAACAGTTCCTTCACTCCCCCTTTTGGGGTCAAAGCTCTTCTCAGCTTTCGATAAGCTTTCAGGAACTTGGCCAGCGTCATCTTGCCTCTCCCCTTCTGGGGTAGTTAACTTCCGGCTCTTGCTTCTCACTCCAGCTACACAAGCTTTTCAGAGCTTCTGAGAGAACAAAGCCATTTCAATCTCAAGCCTCAGCTCTGACACACGAGCCTCTAAAATCCAATAGCTGGCTGTTTATTTTTTGCACCTGGCAGCTAAACGCTGGCTGCTCTGGAAAATCCCCCCAAGAGCAGTGATATAGCAGTCAAAACAAACGTTGTTTTTCTTGCCTCTCACAGTCCCAGCCTCACTTCCGTGATGGCTGGTAATTTTCCACTTTTCAAGCTGAAAAGACTGAAGTCTCGTTGCTTAGCAACTGGACATTCCCGGATTCGGCAGCAAGCCGTTATCAACCTCAAGAATGCGAGGAATGTGGCTGTCTCCCAGTGCTGTTTCTCTTTATCCAAGAAAACAGTGTTTGTGAACCAGAGAAGTATCAATCTGTGTTTACTCTTTTTAGCCATAAAACAGCATACCTTGGGGGTTCCGTAGCTCCTTGCTTATCAGCAAAAACGTCTGCTCCAATGTTCAGCCGTTTGATGTAGCTCCATCCGCACGCTACCACAAACTCCTTTATCTTCAAGCAGAGGAAAGGACCTAACAGAAGCAGAAGACATCAAGAAGAGGTGGCAAGAATACACAGAGGAATTATACCAGAAAGAAATGGATGTCTCGTATACCCCAGGTAGTGTGGTTGCTGACCTTGAGCCAGACATCCTGGAAAGTGAAGTCAAATGGGCCTTAGAAAGCACTGCAAATAACAAGGCCAGTGGAAGTGATGGTATTCCAGCTGAACTATTTAAAATTTTAAAAGATGATGCTGTTAAAGTGCTACACTCAATATGCCAGCAAGTTTGGAAAACTCAGCAGTGGCCAGAAGATTGGAGAAGATCAGTCTACATCCCAATCCCAAAGAAGGGCAGTGCCAAAGAATGCTCCAACTACCGCACAATTGCACTCATTTCCCACGCTAGCAAGGTTATGCTTAAAATTCTACAAGGAAGGCTCAAGCAGCATGTGGACCGAGAACTCCCAGAAGTGCAAGCTGGATTTAGAAGAGGCAGAGGAACCAGAGACCAAATTGCAAACATGCACTGGATTATGGAGAAAGCTAGAGAGTTCCAGAAAGACATCTACTTCTGCTTCATTGACTATGCAAAAGCCTTTGACTGTGTCGACCACGGCAAACTATGGCAAGTTCTTATGAAGCAAGTCAGTACTTGCGAAGTGCTTAAAATAAGGATCAGCCAGACAGCGTTTGGAGAATAAGAAGGTGAGGTTTATTGCTAGGCAATAAGGACCCAGTTGGAATATTTTCCAAAGAACTGGGACCCCGATTGACAGAAATCCAGAGGTCTTTATACCTGAGCAGATCACAGCAAATCATTGATCATGAAACAATCATGAAAGATTCACAATATTGTCAGCGAGAATCAGCCAATCAGCAAGCGGTTGTCACGCTACTTGACCCCCGGTCAAACCTTGGTCAGCACCGGATTATTAGTTCTGCTTTCCGATGCTCGCAGTGACGCTCTGTCTAACCTTTCCCCCAATTATGACAGGACAGGGAGCTTGGACATTTTGCGGTTTTGCTCTTCCTGTTCTGTGGATTAATTTAGCCTGTATCTGAGGGGATTTTGTACCAGAATCTCTGATTCATGTCTTTCCCCCTTGTCCGGGGTGCACAGATGTTTAGGGGAAAGGTCGGCTCTTTGCTGTTTCAAGCAGTTTGCTAAAGCACAGCTTCCCTTTTGATTCAAAATGGATTATAAAGTACTGTAATCCTTGATTATGTGTAAGCATATTTGGATATATATTGAATATATTGGTTTCTGATAACTGATTATGTGGATAGCCTAGGGGTAGCCCTTCTCCCTTGCCTCATTCCCCCCTTTTCAAGCTCAGAGAGAAGATTCATCTAACTCCTGAGCTTGAACACCACTCAGGACATCAGAATAAACCTTTGTTTCCTGCCATGGGGCCTGTTCCTGCACCGGGACTGGTTCCCTATGCATTCGCTCGTAACCATCGTCTTCCTCTGGCTCATCTGGCACCGGTGGCAAAGCTCGGTATATTGCCAGAATCTGAGGGTCAGTGAGATGTTTGACATTGCGGGCTATCATTCCTCCTTTAGTGAGATATAGCCTCCCGCTTGGCCGCACCCAGTGGACTTATTGGTGGTCCCCAGGTTCTGATCGAACTGGTGAGGTCAACTCACACTGTATACACTCTGCAACTGCTACCTTGAAGGGGCCTGTGGGTGTTGGAGAAAAACAGCTACAGTGACCAGTATAGCACTGGGAAATGCTCCTTGGGGAGGTGGTTACTTTCCCTTGTAAGTGAACTATTGTCTTGGACCTGCTTATGCCCAATCTGGTATGTAGAATTCCCAAAGGAAGAAAGGGATGTAACAACCGTATGCAGTTACCTAATCCACCCACTTGTCACGAATGTCCCCCCTTTTGTCCACCCTTGTTATTGTTATTTGTACTAAGGGTTTATGAGCAAAGTCTGGCTGGAATTTAGGATTGACTGAAATTTTAACTGGTAGGGGTCCTCCCATACGCTGGTGCAGCTCCAAAATCTTCCGGTGTGCGTAGACTCACTGGCTTCCAGGTGCAGTGAGAGCAGACCTGTCGTCCCGTTGCCCGTGCTCCTGCCCGCTTCCGGAGGGGCTAGGTGCAAGGTTTCCTGGTGAGCTTCAGCTTCAGAGAGTCAGATGGGTTCAGCTCACAGTTCCAATGACCCTCAGACCGCTTCAGACGAGAATGATGAATCCACGGGGTTACTTCCGCTACCTTTACTGCAGTAGGTGTGGCCAGCAGAACCGTGTAGGGACCTCTCCAGTGAGCCGTTAGTGGTTCGTCTTTCCAATCTCGCACCCACACTCGGTCTCCCGGCCGAAAAGGATGAACTGGGTCGGATAAGCAGATGGGAATGCGCTGGAGACACCACCTGTTTAAATCAAGAAACACACAAGAAAGAGCCTGGATTTGTTCTGCTGTTATCTGCCCCCCCACCTGAGTCAAGTCTGCTGTTTTCCCCCTGGCTATTGGAGGTGGTCTCCCATACAAAAGTTCAAACGGAGAAAGTTTCAGTCTCTTTGTTGGTGAACATCTGATCCTAAACAAAGCTATAGGCAACATGTCTATCCATTTACAATGAGGTTCCTGGCACAATTTCGCTAATTGTGCTTTCAGAGTCCGATTCATCCTTTCGGTTTTTCCTGAACTTTGAGGTCTATATGCCGCATGTAGTTTCCATTGTATTTGCAAAGCTTTGCATACCCTATCCACAATTGATGCAATGAAAGCCGGACCATTGTCACTGCCTATGCACCTTGGTAGACCAAACCTTTAATGATTTCTGTTAAGAGGCGTTTTACAACCTCCTGGGCTTTTTCTGTTTTAGCAGGATAAACTTCAGGCCAACCTGTGAGAGTGCATGTGAAAACCAAAAGCGCCTTAAAATCCACTATTAAATTCTCCATTGGCATTAAGCCTGTTTGCTGTATTCCTGGTGGAGGTACTGGACCTTGCTTGGGGTTATTTTTTGCACACAGAAGGCATGCACGTGATACTGCTTCCGCCAGCTGTGATATCCTGGTTATGTAAAATTGCCTATTTAGGCTTTCCCGCAATGCCGTAGCCCCATAGTGAGTGGACTCATGATATTGCTTCACTATGTTCCTGCCCAAGGCTTCTGGGACAAATACTCGCTGGTCTGGAAGGATAAACCATCCATCCTGTTGTGGCATTCTGTATCCCCCTTCCTGTTGGGCCCATTCCTGTTCCGCCTCCATGTAGATGGGCTTTATTTGCTCTAAATCAACTGCTGTAGGAAGAAGAGATGCTGTTATAGAGGCAGGTGGCGGTGGTAGCAATGCTGCCCGTTTCGCAGCCAGATCTGCGAATTGATTTCCCTTAGCTGTCTTTGTGGTTCCTTTGCTGTGGCCTCGGCAATGTATGACCGCAACCTTTCTCGGAGCCCACACAGCTTCCAAAAGCGCTTCTAATTCCGGGCCATATTTCAGCGCTTTCCCTTCTGCCCCAATGAGCCCCCTTTCTTTCCACAAGGCTCCGTGGGCATGTAATGTTAAAAAAGCAAACTTTGAGTCTGTGTAGATGTTTACGCTACATCCAGCCGCCAGCTGAAGTGCTCTGGTTAAAGCCACAAGTTCCGCTTTTTGCACTGAAGACGAAATTGGCAGAGCCTGCGCTTCAATGACCTCATTTTGAGTAACCACAGAATATCCTGCTCTCCTCTGCCCCTCCTTTACAAAACTGCTTCCATCAGTGAAATATTCTACATCTGGGTCTTTTAAAGGCTCATCCTGCAAATCTGGACGGCTAGAATAAATTGTGTCCATTACTTGAATGCAATCATGGGGTTCATGATCCACTGACTCAGGAAGGGGTAACAAGGAAGCGGGGTTCAGGGTATTCACAACTTGCAAATGCACTTGTGGGTTACCACATAGAAGCCCTTGGTATTTCGCCATTCGCTCGTTAGAAAGCCAATAACTTCCCTTGTATTCCATTAACGTTAACACAGCATGAGGCACATTCACATAAATCTCTTGTCCAAAGGTGAATTTAAATGCCTTTTTGACCAATAGGGTTGTTGCAGCTACTGATCTCATACAAGGTGGCCATCCTTTTGCCACTGCGTCCAGTTGTTCTGACAAATAAGCTACAGGTCTTTTCCAACTTCCCAATACCTGAGTCAAGACCCCTGCTGCAATTCCAGATTTCTCATGAATGAAAAGATAAAAAACTCTTCCTGGGTCTGGCAAAGCCAAGGCTGGAGCCTGCATCAGTTTAGACTTTAACGTATTGAAAGCTTTCCTTTGCTCTGCATGCCATTCGAAATGAGCATTCTCTTTGCCTTTCGTGCTTTCATATAGAGGCTTTGCTAGGGTGCTAAAATCAGGGATCCAAATACGGCAAAAGCTTGCCGCCCCCAAAAACCCCCGCAATTGCCTGCGGCTGGTGGGTTCCTTAATGACACATATGGCTTCCTTCCTCTCGCATCCCAACGCCCTCTGCTGGTGAGAAATGTGAAAACCCAAATATTTCACTGTTTCTTGGCAAATTTGAGCTTTTTTCTGAGACACCTTGTATCCTGCCTCCCAAAGGAGATAAAGCAAATCCTCTGTGGCCTTTTTACAAGTTTTATAGCTGTCACATCCAATCAATAAATCATCCAGAAATTGAAGAAGAACCGTTTTCCCAGGTACTGAAGGGAATTTAGACAAATCCTGGGCAAGGGCTGTTCCAAAAAGTGTTGGCGAATTCTTGAAGCCCTGGGGCAACCTTGTCCACGTTAATTGGGTTTTTGTCCCCTTGTAAGGATCCTCCCATTGGAATGCAAATATGGGCTGACTCTGGGAGGCAACACGGCAACAGAAAAATGCATCTTTTAAGTCCAACACTGTAAACACAGTTGCCTCTGATGGAATCAATCCTAGGAGATTGTAAGGATTGGGCAGACATGGATGCAGAGTCTGTATTAAATTATTAATCCTTTTCAGATCTTGGACTGGGCGAAACTGATCTGAATTTGGCTTGCGCACTGGAAAGAGTGGAGAATTCCAGCTGGACTGGCACTTTACTAAAAGTCCATATTGCAAAAAGTTGTCTATATGCATCGGCATTCCCTCTGCTGCTTGTCTTGGGATTGGATATTGTCGAGTTGCTATTGGCTTTGCCCCTGGTTTTAGGGTTATTATGAATGGGGCTATATTCTTTGCCATGCCTGGTGGGTTGTCCTCTGCCCATACTCCAGGTGGGGCTCTCAGATTTTTAGGAATCTGTGAAATTTCTTTTTGAGAGTCTTTACTTGACAAAGCCACCATCATTTTCCATGCCTGTTCCCTAGGCACCTCTACTGTGACTATCCCAGATGCAGCCTGGGGTAATTTCATTTCTGCCCCTTTTGGTGTGAATGTAATCTGTGCTTGAACCTTTGATAAAAAGTCACGTCCCAGCAAGGGAATTGGGCATTCAGGCACATACAGAAATTGATGTGTAAGTGTTTTCCCTCCAATCTGGCATTCTTGAGGTTGCAGAAACGGTTTAAGGACCCTGTTGCCTGTGCCCCCCACAATTGTCACTGCTTGGTTGCTTTTTGCTTTTAATGGCTTCGTGAGCACCGAAAATTGCGCTCCTGTATCTATCATGAAATTTACTAAACGGCTCCTCAGTTTAACCGAGACCATGGGCTCCTGGGAGCCTAAAGAAAGAGTTGAGCCCGGTCTGTCCTATGCATTCTCATTCTCATATTCCTCCAATTGCGCTAATCCAACAAAATCTCTGCTACTTCCTCTGTTTCTTACATATCTTCCTGCTTGCATCCTTCCTCGCTGCGATCCCCATTCACGTCCACGTTCCCTCTGATCCCTGAATCCACCTTCTCCCTCTGCTTCCCTTGCATCAGGGCACTCTTGCTTCCAATGACCTTCCTTCCTGCAAATTGCACACTGATTCCTTCCCAATGGCAGTCCTCTTCCCCTTCCACTTCTACCTCCACGTGCCCTACTTGAACCTCTCCCTTGGGCACCTGCATCAAATGCTGAGCCTTGGCTGATGGCTGCAGCCAAAAACACTGCCTTTTGCTTCATTTCCCGAACTCTGTCCTTCTTAACCTCATTTTCTCTGTTCAAGAAAACCTTTTGAGCGATTGCTAGGAACTGATCCATTTGCAATGTTTCAAAAGCGTCTAACTTTTGTAATTTCCTCTTAATGTCCGTAGCACTCTGAGCCACAAATGCCGCATTTACCATTTGCTTACTTTCTGGGGCTTCTGGATCAAAGGGGGTATAAATCCTATATGCCTCCATCAAGCGTTCCAAATAATGAGAAGGAGATTCATCATTCTGTTGAACGATTTCAGCAACCCTAGAAATGTTTGTAGGCTTCCTGGCAGCACCTTTTATAGCCTTTACAACTTCCTGCCGATAATTGTCCAAGGCGTCCTTATCCCTTTCTGGGTCCCACCCTGGATCTGTAAGTGGATATCTGGCACAGACCCAAGCATCTGGATTGTTTTCAGAATTTGGTACCTGAGCCTTGAGATTGTTATCTGCAGTGGTGTCTATTCTCCTCCTTTCCTCAGAGGTGAAAAGGGTCATCAAAAGATGCCTGCAATCTTGCCATGTAGGCAGATGGGTTACCATAATGGAAGCAACTAAATCCAGCATGGCCTGAGGTTTTTCTGAAAAGGGTACCGTATGTGTTTTCCAATTCAATAAATCAGTGGTTGTAAAGGGAACATATTGGAGAGTCATTGTCCTTTCAGGCCAAGGGCCACTCGGTCTTCCATTTGCATCTACTGGTCGTGGCTCTTGGGGCCCCAAGACAGCCCTTAGGGGAAGCATTGGCGCTGGTGCCCCTTTGTTATTACGTAAGTAATAACCTCCTTTAGGAAACTGAGGCGAGGCTGGGCTTTGAGATGTGCTAGGCAAATCACTTTCTCTCATTTTCAGGACCAATTTTTGGCCAGAATCTGTAATTGCATCCATTAATTTCCATAATTTTGAACTGTCCTGGCTTCCTGGGGTTCTCAATGAATCAGTTTGTTCCCCCCATGCTCCAGACATTTGAAATGTGCTGGTTCCTCCTTCCGCTCCCTCTGTCTGTGTCTGCCTGACTGACATGTCCTGGTTGAATTTTTCCTCGGGAGGGGAGGGTAACGTGCTTTGATCTAAAGCAGCCGCTTGGTTTGGCTGGGAGGGCAAATCTGGAAGGCTAGGCACATCCAGCGTTGCTTGAAAAGGTGGGGCTGCCTGTGAAGCTTGCTGAGAGTTATTTACCGCCGGCTGAGATCGGCTGGGCATAGGTATCTGTTGGGCTTGTCCTGCCATTGCATTTTGACTTGGCAATACTTGCCCTGAAGGCGGCTGTATTGCTTGATTTGTGCTGCTATAATTGTATGGCGGTGGAGGGATTCCTTCCTCCTCTAGAGGTTCAACATAAATTTTCCTGTCAGCTGCCGAAGAAGTTAAGGGTTTCCTGGCTTCCTGCCTTACAGCGAAAATCTCACAGCTGCTATTATTCCCCTTTATCCTGAGCCAGTCCGGATTTTTCAAACAAACAGTAGTCCATTTTGAAATATAATAAAACTGCTCCTTAAGCAAATCCGGTTTCTGCATTATTGAGTTCATAACTGCTTGACATAACTCAATCCTGAAGGTACCTCCCCGTGGCCAATTTTTGACCTGTTGGGGCCAAATCTGTTGGCAATATTTCTTTAAAACCTCCTTACTTGGTTTGACCTCTCCTGGTTCTTCCGGAAAAATTCTTTTAAAATTTTCTAACATGCATTCTAGGGGTGTACAGGCTTGAACTGGTTTTGAACATTTCCCCCCCCATAGTTCTTTGCAAAAACTTTCCCTCTTCAGCAGGCAAGCTTTCAGCTAGGCAGTTTCAAAAATAGGACAAGAAAACCCACAGCGCACACTTCCCCTTTTTCTTTCTCTCTCTCTTTTTCAAACACTCTTCCTTTTATATATATCACAGTCCTTACTCATTCAACCACAAGTCCCGGGACACTCTTCCATTTGATCATACACACACACCGCCTTTTTCGCCCCCCTTGCCTGCGGTGAAACAACTTTGGCAGAGAAACACACACACACACACAGCTGTTTTTTTTTTTTTTTTTGCTTTCCTAACTTTTTCCTGCAGAACTCCCTTTTTCCCTCCTTTGGGCTCACCCAGCTTCTCCTCCCTTTCCCTTCTGGGAATCCTTTTCCCTTTTAACAGGAGGTTACTAGTGGGTCGCCCGAGTGTTGATCAAGCACTCATTATTATCTCAACTCACCGTGAGTTCCTTCCGTGGCGCGCCTTTCCTGTCGGCTCACGTTCAGATTCTCCTTTCTCAGTCCTTGCCTCCGTCTTGCCGGGGGCCCGGGCCGAGGCGATTGCCCCCCTCCTTCGGAAATGATGTCCGAGTGGCGCCTGGAGCTGGAACAAGGTCCCCTACACGCCCCCCCGCAAGAACCGAGCGAGGCTCTTTTTGGGTAAAAAAACCCCACTGGCCTGTCTGATCCGAGTCACGGCACCAAATGAAGCAAGTCAGTACTTGCGAAGTGTTTAAAATAAGGATCAGCCAGACAGCTTTGGAGAATAAGAAGGTGAGGTTTATTGCTAGGCAATAAGGACCCAGTTGGAATATTTTCCAAAGAACTGGGGCCCCGATTGACAGAAATCCAGAGGTCTTTATACCTGAGCAGATCACAGCAAATCATTGATCATGAAACAATCATGAAAGATTCACAATATTGTCAGCGAGAATCAGCCAATCAGCAAGCGGTTGTCACGCTACTTGACCCCCGGTCAAACCTTGGTCAGCACCGGATTATTAGTTCTGCTTTCCGATGCTCGCAGTGACGCTCTGTCTAACCTTTCCCCCAATTATGACAGGACAGGGAGCTTGGACATTTTGCGGTTTTGCTCTTCCTGTTCTGTGGATTAATTTAGCCTGTATCTGAGGGGATTTTGTACCAGAATCTCTGATTCATGTCTTTCCCCCTTGTCCGGGGTGCACAGATGTTTAGGGGAAAGGTCGGCTCTTTGCTGTTTCAAGCAGTTTGCTAAAGCACAGCTTCCCTTTTGATTCAAAATGGATTATAAAGTACTGTAATCCTTGATTATGTGTAAGCATATTTGGATATATATTGAATATATTGGTTTCTGATAACTGATTATGTGGATAGCCTAGGGGTAGCCCTTCTCCCTTGCCTCACTTAAAGAAATGGGAGTGCCAGATCACCTCATCTGTCTCCTGAGAAATCTCTATGTGGGACAAGAAGCTACAGTTAGAACTGGATATGGAACAACTGATTGGTTCAAAATTGGGAAAGGAGTACGACAAGGCTGTATTTTGTCTCCCTGCGTATTTAACTTATATGCAGAATTCATCATGCGAAAGGCTGGGCTGGATGAATCCCTAGCCGGAATTAAGATTGCCAGAAGAAATATCAACAACCTCAGATATGCAGATGACACAACCTTGATGGCAGAAAGTGAGGAGGAATTAAAGAACCTTTTAATGAGGGTGAAAGAGGAGAGCGCAAAATATGGTCTGAAGCTCAACATCAAAAAAACGAAGATCATGGCCACTGGTCCCATCACCTCCTGGCAAATAGAAGGGGAAGAAATGGAGGTAGTGAGAGATTTTACTTTCTTGGGCTCAATGATCACTGCAGATGGTGACAGCAGCCACGAAATTAAAAGACGCCTGCTTCTTGGGAGAAGGGCAATGACAGGCCTATACAGCATCTTGAGAAGTAGAGACATCACCTTGCCAACAAAGGTTCGTATAGTTAAAGCTATGGTTTTCCCAGTAGTGATGTATGGAAGTGAGAGCTGGACCATAAAGAAGGCTGATCGCCGAAGAATTGATGCTTTTGAATTATGGTGCTGGAGGAGACTCTTGAGAGTCCCATGGACTGCAAGAAGATCAAACCTCTCCATACTGAAGGAAATCAACCCTGAGTGCTCACTGGAAGGACAGATTGTGAAGCTGAGGCTCCAGTACTTTGGCCACCTCATGAGAAGAGAAGACTCCCTGGAGAAGACCCTGATGTTGGGGAAGATGGAGGGCACAAGGAGAAGGGGACGGCAGAGGACGAGATGGTTGGATAGTGTTTTCGAGGTTACCAGCATGAGTTTGACCAAACTGCGGGAGGCAGTGGAGGACAGAGGTGCCTGGCGTTCTCTGGTCCATGGGGTCATGAAGAGTCGGACACGACTAAACGACTAAACAACAACAACATGCCTCTTTCCAAGTATTCGGGATTTTTCCTCCTTGTAAAATATTGTTCATTACCTCACAGAGAACTGTAGTCAACTGTCCACTAAGAGTCTAATAATATTTGGTAGTGAGTCCATCAGGTCCTGGGGCTTTACCTTGTTTCATTTTTTTAATTGCATTTTGAATCTCTTGCATTGTTATTGGATTATTTAAATGTTCCCTTTCTTCTGCTGGTATTTGTTTCCCTTTATATGCCTCCAGGTATTTTTCCATTCTCCTTAAATCTTCATTTTCTTTCCTGTACAGTTCCTTATAGAAACCGTGAAAAGCTTTCCTTATTTCTTTTGGGTCCTCAGTTTGATGCTCTCCTATCATTATTTTGTTTATTATGTTCTGATTTTGACATTTCCTTAGTTGCCATGCGAGTAATTTAGAATCCGTAAGTAATTTGTATTTAATTCTGGGTTTCCCCCCCGCCAGATAAATCTAGATAAAGCTTTCTGCCATTCTTTAAAACATTTCGCATTATCTATAATTGGGAGGGCTTGAAACAAAGAAAGCATCTTTGGCAACATATTCATCTTAACCACTGAAATCCGGCCCATTAATGACAATTTTAAGTTTGACCATATCTCCAAATCTCTCTTAATTTCATTCCACAATTTCTCAAAATTATCTTTGTACAAGTTCAGATTTTTCCCAGACAGGTTCACCCCCAAATATTTAACTTTTTTCACAAAATCTAGGCCCATCTTTTCTTGTAGAAGTTTTCTTTCATCATTGTCCAGATTTTTCTCTAATACTTTGGTTTTGCTCTTGTTTAACCTAAATCCCGCTACCTGTCCAAATTCCTGTATCAGCTCCAGTGCTTTTACTGCAAAGGCTTTTAATTTTTCTTGTTTGGATCCTACTGTAATACCTTTAATTTGTTCATCTTTTCTTATCATACTTAGCAAGACCTCTAGGACTGAAATAAACAGCAGAGGGAAAAGTGGGCACGCTTGCCTGGTTCCCTTCTCTACAGTGGTACCTCGGGTTAAGTACTTAATTCGTTCCGGAAGTCTGTTCTTATCCTGAAGCAAAGTTCTTAACCTGAAGCACTATTTCTGGGTTAGTGGAGTGTGTAACCTGAAGCGTATGTAACCTGAAGTGTATGTGACCCGAGGTACCACTGTATTCTGATTTCCTCCGATACCACATTATTTACAATAATTTTAGCTTTTTGTTCTTGATAGATCGCTTTAATACCATTTAAAAAGTCTTGACCAACCCCCATACTTTCAAAGTTATGTAGCATAAAACTCCAGGATATATTTTCAAAGGCCTTCTCTGCATCAATAAACATCAACATTGCTTTACAGCTCTTTCTTGCTTCCAACCTTTCCAAAATATCCACAACATTTCTAATGTTATCTTTCATATGCCTTCCAGGCAAGAATCCTGCCTGGTCCTTGTGGATATGCCTAGATAAGACTTTCTTTAGCCTGCTAGCCAATATATTTGCAAAAATGTTGTAATCCACATTAAGTAGGGAGTTTGGTCTGTAGTTCTTAACATTGGATCTATCTTGACCATGTTTGGGAATCAGAGTAATATAAGCTTCCTTCCAGGTTTCAGGTGCTTTGCCCCCTCGTAGAATCAGATTACATACTTCTACCAGAGGTTGAATAAGCCAGTCTTTCAATATCTTATAATATTTCGCTGATAGACCATCTGCTTCCGGTGCCTTGCCAAGTTGCATTGAGTTTATTGCATGTTCCACTTCCTGTCTTGTGATTAGTCCCTTTAGTAGGATCTTTTTATCTTCTGGAATCTTCTGCAAACCAATAATCTTAATGAATTGCTCAATTTTTACCAAGTCCTCTTTATCCTTTTTATACAGTTGTTTATAATATTTATAAAAACAATTTCTTATGTCTGCAGGGTTCTCTACAGATTTTCCTTCTGTTAGAATATTTGTGATAGTACTTTGCTTTTGTCTCTTCTTTAGTTCCTTTTTTTATAATATTTTTATTGGTTTTTTAACAAAAAGACAAACAAAACACAAAACAAAAACATATAAAAAACATTTAAAACATGACTTCCCCATACCTCCCTTTCACTGCATCCTTGTTTTACAACTCTTTAGCAACCCTTCAGTCAATTTCTCTAGTAGTTTTCTTTAAATTTCCTTAATGTTAATGTTTACAGCTGTAATTCTCTATTTCTTACCCCCAGACATCTTATCAGTCCTCAATTTTACAACAATTTTTAAGATATATTTTAAATTTCTTCCAGTCCTCTTCCACTGTCTCTTTCCCCTGGTCACGGATTCTGCCGGTCATCTCTGCCAGTCCCATAAAGTCAATCACCTTTGTCTGCCATTCTTCCAGAGTAGGTAGTTCTTGCATCTTCCAATACTTTGCCAACAGGATCCTTGCTGCTGTGGTCGCATACATAAAAAAAATCCTATCCTTCCTTGGCACCAACTGGCCGACCATGCCCAAGAGAAAAGCCTCCGGTTTCTTTATAAATGTCCACTTAAGGACTTTTTAAATTTCATTATAGATCATTTCCCAAAAGGCTTTAATCTTTGGGCAGGTCCACCAAAGATGATAGAAGGTACCTTCAGACTCATTACATTTCCAACATTTATTATTGGGCAAGTGGTAGATTTTTGCAAGCTTGACTGGGGTCATGTACCACCTATAGATCATTTTCATTATGTTCTCTTTTAAGGCACTACATGCCGGTGGTAAACTTAATGCCGGTGGTCCATAACTGTTCCCAGTCAGCAAACATAATGTCATGACCGATATCCTGTGCCCATTTAATCATAGCTGATTTAACCGCTTCCTCCTGTGTATTCCATTTCAACAGCAAGTTATACATTCTAGATAGATTCTTAGTATTGGGTTCTAGCAGTTCTGTTTCTAACTTTGACCTCTCCTTCTGAAATCCTAATTTCCTGTCCTGCTTAAATGTCTCATTTATCTGATAGTAATGTAACCAATCTCGAACTTTAAACTTTAGCTTCTCATGACTCTGGAGTTTAAACTTTTCGCCATCTTGTTCTAGGATTTCACAATATTTTGGCCAGTTAGGTTCCATGTTTAATTTTTTCACCGCCTTAGCTTCCATTGGTGACAGCCACCTAGGGGTTTTACTTTCCAACAAATCTTTATATCGAATCCAGACATTATACAAAGCTTTCCTAATAATATGGTTTTTAAAGCCTTTATGCACCTTTACCTTGTCATACCATAGATATGCATGCCAACCAAAGTTATTATCATACCCTTCTAAGTCCAAAATGTCTGTGTCTTCAAGGAGTAGCCAGTGTTTCAACCAGCAAAAAGCCGCTGATTCAGTTCCCAGGCCAGTAATTTCCCACATTTATTTGCAGATTCAAAATGTCTTTGTCTCATCCTTCTTAACTTCCATTCTATTTCTTGATTTACTAACTGTGAATATTGAACCTGCAAGGGCTTGATTTCTTTTTGTAGCTGCAAATTCTTTGGGTTTCCTCTGAGCTTCTTTTCTTTGTCTTTTAATTGTTCCATAATTTTATCTTTTCTCTCATTCTGTGACTTTCTCCTAATTGAATTTTGTTGTATCAGAAACCCTCTCATTACTGCCTTGCTGGCATCCCAAATAACTCTTGTTTCCGTTCCATGGTTCATGTTGAGTTCAAAATAATCCTTTGGGTTTTTTGGGCTTTATTGACAATTGAAGTACTTCTCAACAAATCATCATTCATTCTCCATCTGAAGGAACCCTGTACAAACATTTCCAGGTCCATAAAAACTGCATTATGATCAGAGCAAGTTTTAGGGCAAATTTCTGATTTTGTTACTTTGGGAACCAAGACTCTGGATATCCATAAGTAGTCTACAGTGGTACCTCAGGTTACATATGCTTCAGGTTACATACACTTCAGGTTACAGACTCCGCTAACCCAGAAATAGTACCTCGGGTTAAGAACTTTGCTTCAGGATGAGAACAGAAATTGTGCTCTGGCGGCGTGGAGGCAGCAGGAGGCCCCATTAGCTAAAGTGGTGCTTCAGGTTAAGAACGGTTTCAGGTTAAGAATGGACCTCCGGAACAAATTAAGTACGTAACCAGAGGTACCACTGTATTCTCGAAAATACTTGGTTTGCATCTGAAAAAAAAGGTGGTCTTTTTCCATTGGATTTCTAATTCTCCATATATCTGACAAATCAAATTTATCAGTTAGGTCAAAAAAAATCTTAGGTAATCTGCCAGAATTCGATACCTTTGATCTCTGAGTCAAAGTAGATGCAACTCCGTTCAAGTCCCCCATCAATATTAATTTATAATCCATATATTCCAAAAGACTCGTTTCCAGGTTCTTAAAGAATTCCTTTTTTTAAAAAATGAATATTTATTGGTATTTTCAGCATACATATAAAAATCAAAAAGAAAAATAAAGAAAATAAAAACAACACAAAAATACAAAAAATTCAAAACTTAACAACAATTAAAAACACATAAAGTTTCAATTACTTATTTTCTTTAACCTTATTTCTCAGACCTCCTCACACCTCCCCTTCTTGTATTCCAATTTAGATTGTCAATTCAGCAAGTCCTTAACTTATATCTCCATTTTAACTTAATAATTTGTTTTAACATACTGTTATTATTCTTTTCTTCTTTCTTCCATTTCCTCAATTTACTTTTACAAACCTTATTTCTATTTAATTTTAAAAAAACCAATTTTAACTTATCCAAATTTACATCACTATTTATACCTCATTCATTATTCTTAAACCTTTTTCCTAAAGTCGACCAAAATTTCCCTTCCACGGTTTTCCCAATTTCCATACCACTAGCAAAAATATAAAAAACAAAACAGATTGTATTTGTATACCCTTTGGATTCCCAAACTCCACCCACCCTTTTCCCGGTTCCAGTCCCCAACCAATATCCATCGGTCTTTATATGTTATTTAGCCTGGAGATCTCACGTCCGAGGCTCTTAAATCTCTCTCAGTTCCTCTCTGCCGGTCTTTTTGATAGTCTTTGATATTAAACCCCAAAACCCGGAGAGGCTCCGGCCCAACAGGATCCATGTTGCTTCCAGCCAGACCTCCATATTTGGAAACAACGCCTATGGGGTACTCCGACACTTGTTTCATATTCCTTTCAAATCCCAAAGTCCCCAAGGCTCCAACTTTCACCTTCAGCAAATTTATAATCCTCAGGTCTTCAGATCTCCACAAAAGGAGATCTCTCCATTTTTCAGTCACCAATTCAGGCCAGGCTTTCCACATCAAATTTTTATTTACCTCTTTTGTCATCATGTCAGGCCTCAAATTGCATCTCTCCTTTGACATCTGCAGAATTCCAGCTCCTCCTTCATTTCCTTCTAAAGCGACATGTTGCTCCATCTTGTCAAAACTTTCAGTTTCATCTGTTTGTTCAGTTTCATCTATTTGTTCAGTTGAATGGGCTTCCTGTTTCAAATCCTTATCAGATTCAACACTGTTATTTACTGTCAAGCGTAGTGCTGAAGCCTCTGTAGCCAAAACATTGTATTGGTCTTGTAACTTTCCCAAGAGAACAAATGCTCTGTCCAATTCTGCTTGAATTTTCCATCCTCCGGCCATTCTTGTAATGTCACTAGAACCCCTCTAGGGGGATTTTAGTTCCTTAATATTCCTTTCAGCTCAAAACCGAAAGTCCAGTTATTTTGTGTCAGCCCTTCCTTATTTTCAGCAAGTTGTAACAAATAAACCAGCAGAGGCAACAAAAACAAAGTTCTCTTTTTCCATTAACAGCTAACTGTCTGACAGCTAACTTGACAGCTGTCAAACTCTTCAATAGTACATCAGCAGGCTTTCTCGCAGGACGCTCCCGGGTCTGGGGGGGGGGGTGAAATTTCAGCTCCCAAAATTTATCTTTTATCCTCCAGTAAATCTTCTTATAATGTCAGAACCGTGAAGTTAAGATCTTATAGTAAAAACAAAGAAAAATTCTCTTGACCTCAGCTGACAGGTCCTTTGCTTTAGATTGTGTACAAAGAGGGGGGGTGGACTTCCTTTTTAACCCTTCCCCGCTCGTTCCTGATCCAAAAAAGAATTTTAAGGTTCAAATCTCCGTATTACTCACGGGTTGATGTTTTAAAGTCCGATTGATCCAAGGAAAAAGTCAGCGCTCTCCATCAATGGCTTGCGGCTTCACTCCGTAGGCGAGGGAGTACTCTCAGCACCACGCCTCACCCCGTCCCCGTTCCGAAGCCTTTAAAAAGGCTCCTTCACGGATTGGGGGGGCGGAAATGGTGCCCGCCGAGTCTCTGTGTTCACAGGCTTTCGCGTCTGTGATTTTAAGGGTCCCCGCTTCGCCGCAGCGGCCAGACCCAAGCTCTACGGAGCCGATTCCCTCCAGAGCTCGGAGGGAATCCGCCACTAAACGATGGCGCCAACCCGGAAGTCCCTTAAAGAATTCCACTTTGCCATCATTAGGTGCATAGATTCCTAGTAAAAAATATTTTTCGCCTTGTGCTGTAATTTCAACTGCTTTTTGTCTTCCTTCCTCATCTTTAAAAGCCAATTTTGGATTCCGTTTTTCCTTAATAAAGAAAACCACTCCTCTTTTTTAAACTTTGTCAGAAGAAATAAATTCTTGTCCCAATCTTTTGTTTATTAGCATTTTTCTATGTAATCTTGTAATGTGGGTTTCCTGTAAACAAATTATATCCAAATTCTGTTTTTCCAAAACATGATAAACTTGTCTCCTTTTTTGAGGAGAGTTCAAGCCATTTACATTCCATGAATAAATTCTCAATGCCATAATGTCAAATTAAGAGGATGCTGCCTCCGGTCCCAACAGCTGTGCGCTTTGTAATCCAAGTTCCACTGAGTGCTTTTGCAGAAATCTGTCCTTGTCTCCAACAGTCTTTTTCTTTTTCTTTCTTCAGCCACTTTATTTCTCTTAGATTTATCATTCAATCCATTCACATTCCAAGATAACAATTTCAAAGTCATTTTTAAAAAAACAGTCAACTTATAAATTTGGTTTAAATTTGGGTAGTTTTGTCATCTGAGTCCTCTTCCTCTTCTGCCTCTTCTTCTTCCTCGTCCTCTGCTTCTTCCTCTTCTCTTTCTTCCTTTTCTTCCTTCTCTTCTTTGTTTCTTTCCTTTCTCTTCTTTTTCTTTCTCTCTTCTTCTAGATCAAGCTCCATTCCTGCAAGTCTGGGATCCACTTGATTTCCTTCCAGCTTTCGTAACTCCTTCTCATATCTTCTTGAGAACTTCTTCACCTCTTGGATATCAGTTAGTCTAAATCTTTTGTCTTTGTAGTAAAAAGAAATCCCTTCAGGAAATTCCCACCTATGTTGGATCCCATTTCTCTTCAGCAGACCCACCAGTTGTTTGTATTCATCTCTTTTTCGTAAAAATCTGGTAGGGATTTCTTTAAAGATTATGATTGGCTTCCCATCAATTATCAATTTGTTATTATAGCTCATTCTCAGGATTGCATTTCTCATGTCTAAGGAGTTAAAGATCATCAGACAATCTCCAGGTAGTTTTTTTGATTTGGCCTTTAAAGATCTTACTTCTATTCTAAATATATTTTCTACTGTATATTCAATTTCTTCCTCTTTCATATCCATCCATCTTGCCAGTTCTTTAATCATTTTTATTTTTATATTTTCATTCATCTCTTCAACTACCCCTCTGAATTTCAAATTCATCTGCCTCTGACACATCACCAACAGAGCCATATTGTCGCAGACCTGCTCTTGAATTTTAATTAAATCTACAACTTCATCTGTCTCTTTCTTGTTTTCCTTGACTTCTTTCTGAATTCTTTTTGTTGACTCTTCCATTGTCTTTGATCTAACTGTTAGATCTTTAATTTTGTTTGAGAGCTCCCCTACTACTCCATCTATTTTCTTATCCAATGTTTCTTGTACCTCTGCTATTTTTTTCTCCATATATTGTTCATTTTGTTTAAATTCTTCCTTTATTTTTAGCCACAGACTATCCAAATCTTTAATTTCTTCTTGTTTGGATACTCTCCTATCCCCTGGTGTCCCCCCATTTTTTTTTCCATTTCCCCCTGACATTTCGAATTATATATTGCAATAATATACTTTGTCCACTGGGAGGGTATATGACTCAAGAAAAACAGCAAATAAAAATATGTTTGGATATGTACATACTTTACTCTTCTTATAAAACAAAGCTCCCTCTTCCCTCCCCAGAACTCAGTCTTTTAGATGCCAGCAGAGACTTAACATAAAGTAGTAAATGCAGCCTTTAACCTTCAAATGCGATTCAAAAGGAGTTAGTTTTGATCAGAATTAATCAGTTATAAAAAGACTTTGAGGCTCTTTCCAGACTCAGTCCCTCTGCTGCAGTAGCGAAGTGCCTGGCACCATTAAAAGCTCTCTCCTTTTTTTGCTTTCTACTCCAAGTCCCTTCACACAAGATTCTGTTCTTTGGGTTGGAGTGTTAGCACTTTACCCCCCCCCCCCCGAGCCTCAAGAGCCTTACCAAGATAGAAATACAAAGTCCTTATTTTTAACTCTTCTCTTGTTAACTTGTTTCCGAATATCAATTGCCTCAGTACATTGTTTCTGAGGACTTTCACTTTTGCACTTACTCAGCAGGAACTTTCACTTCCTTCTTTGTTCTTGTGACTTTGTTCTCTGTACCATTTTTCTCACTGCTGCCGGGACGGACTCCCTTTATGCATCCCTCAGCAATCCGAATTTCCTTGCTTAAATTCCAATTTTTGCGGATAAGTTTATCCTGTAGGCTTTTTATCTTCGTTCTTTTTTCTGGAAGCTTGCCACTTTCATCTGAAGCTCGAGATAGCACAGCGCGGAGCTGGTGGTGCCTTACCTTTTGCGTCAGCCGCTCTATCCTGTCCTCAGATTTTTAGTTAAACCCAAAAAGCAGGAGAGCCTGCCTTGACGCCGCTGGGTGCCCCTTTCCCTCAAGTAAACCCCCTTGAGGCTTTGAGGTCCGCAGAGTCCTTGCGGAACCTCCAAAAGCCCCCTCGTTGCTCGGAATCCCCCGAGGGTTTTTTCCGCACTTCTTTGATGGCCATGACTAAGCTGGAAGTCCATGCTTAAATTAGTTTCTTTGTAGTTAAAATAATTTCTTCTGATCTAACTTTGTCCCCACGTGGGGTTTTCTTGTAATGCTCACAGGAAATCTGATTGGTTCTTATGAACACTGTGTAAAAAGTTCTTTTGTGAATAAAACAACCTGGGCCGTGGACAGGAATTATTATTACACACACTCCTCCCAGAGTCTTGCTGGTTCAAGCCTCTGTGTGTATTTTATTATCAGAGTCTAATCCTTCCTTTGCTTTGGGAACGCCTCAAGTGGTGCCCCGTGTGAGGTAAAGCTAAAAAAAAACCCTCAGTGTGTGAGCCACTAAAAGGAAACCATTTGTGGCACAGCAAAAGGAAACCTCAGCAAAAGGAAACCCCCAGGATTGGACTCCCCTCGGAGGTAGCAACCAGCTGTCCCTCAGTGGCGGGTGATCATCATCTGCAAAACGATCCCTGGACTTAGGATCTCATTCACTCAGAATGAGCCCCAGAGACGTACGTCTATACCCCTTCAGGTGAGATCATGGGAAGCAAGCTTTCACATGTGCAGGAAAATCATAGGAATAATTTTCCCCTGGTAGAAAAATTGTTGTTAGAGATTGCTAGACTGTGCCCCTGGTTTTCAGAGGGGGGTACTTATGACATTAAGAAATGGAATGAGCTGGGAGATGCACTCCATAGACATCCTGAGGCATCTGTACAAGTCTTCCACAACTGGCATTTGTGTAGAGATGCAGTTGGAAAGCTCTCTATGTTAGGATATTTCCGTTCTTCCTTAAAAAGGGAGTTTCCGTTTTGTATATAGCTTTTGTTTCTGGCTGTTTTCCTCGACATGGAAGCAAGCAGTCATGTTTTTCCTTTGTTCTGACCAACGTTGAATAAAGCTGTAAATATGCTCTTCTGGGTGAATCTTCCGTTGTGGAAACTCTGCGAAAAGGGTGTGCATGAGTCCTGGAATGTGTCTGAGGCTCGTGTCGCTAATTGACTGATGCAGTTCCAATGGGAGTCTGGAGATCATCCAGAGACGACGTGGAAGGATGCCTGATTATGCCTCTGTCTCCCTGGCAGTATCCCAACACTCTAACCCTTTACTGCAACCCCCAGCTGTCTCTGTGAATGCTCCCACATTGTTGCAACCCCTAGCTGCCTTTAAAAATACCATAATATTGCCCCCCCCCATCTCAGCCTCTGGATTTCCAGCCTCTCTCCTCTGAGGTCATGCCAAACGTGATTCCATTGGCACCTTCCTTTGCCAAAAATTTGCCTGGGTCGAATGTAAATTCCATGCCACCTTCTTTGGTGGACCAATGGCCACAAGGGGCTCAGACCACAGTGCAAAAGCAAAATATGGCAGAAGGAAGCAGTGAAGAAGAAGAAATAGCTGGCACATTACCATTATTAGCAGTCTGTCCTGTTGTTCAGAATGCACAGGGACAGAGCGCCCATGAATCATTGCCCTTTGCAGTGTTTAAACAACTGAAGTGAAGTGTGACAGAAAATGGAAATGCGGAAAGATGCCAAATCCTGCAGGGCCCTAGTTTCTTGTGGCAGAGCGTTCCACCAGGTCGGAGCCACAGCTGAAAAAGCCCTGGCTCTGGTTGAGGACAGCCTAACCTCTCTGTGGCCTGGGACCTCCAAGATGTTTTTGTTTGAATATCGTAAGTTCCTCCGTGGGACATACCAGGAGAGCCGGTCCCGTAGGTACGAGGGTCCTAGGCCGTATAGGGCTTTAAAGGTTAAAACCAGCACCTTAAACCTGATCCTGTACTCCACCGGGAGCCAGTGCAGCTGGTATAGCACCGGGTTAATGTGATCTCATAGCGAGGACCCCGTAAGGAGTCTCGCTGCGGCATTCTGTGTGGAGTTTGGAACAAACGGGGTTAAAACTCTGTGGTGTCCTGTATCTGGGAGGAGCTTGACGCAAAGGAGTGCGTCACAGCCTGTAGGAAAAGTTCCTTTCGATTCTGCCTGAGACACACAGCTCAACGGAGAGGCTGTGAATCTGTGTGCTTTTGGAAGCACGGAGAATGCAGGAAAACTCTGATGGAAGAGACTAATTTATGGTCTGTAAATAAACACTTCTAGAGATAAGAACCGATCTGTCTTTGGACTTAATTTATCCCTTTCTCACATGGACTCAGGACCGCTGCATTTACTCTGCTGCTATCCTGCCAGGTCAGCGCTTCCAAGCAGAGCTGCCCAGAGGAAGCGTGACTGGACGGAGGATTTATATTCATACGCATATTCTGCACCTGCTGGAGTTTCTGGGTCAGTCTCAAGGGCAGCCCCACGTAGAGCGAGTTACAATAATCCAGTCTGGAGGTGACCGTCGCATGGATCACAGTGGCTAGGTCAGGGCGAGAGAGATAAGGGGCCAACTGCTTAGCTTGGCGGAGATGAAAAAATGCCACCTTTGTTATAGCTGCAATCTGCGCCTCCATGGAAAGGGAGGCGTCGAAGATTACACCCAAACTCTTAACGGACGGTGCTGGCACTAGCTGCACCCCTGCAAGAGATGGGAGTTGCCCCCCCCCCAATCCCATATCGTCCCGACCCAGCCAAAGGACCTCTGTCTTCGAAGGATTTAACTTCAACCGGCTCCCATGTAACCATCCAGACACAGCTTCCAAACATCTGATCAGTGTGTCTGGGGCCGAGTCAGGATGGCCATCCATCAACAGATTGTGCTGGTCCCGGGGAGGTTACCGTGAGGCGTGGTCAAAGACCGGTCCTGGGCCGAGGGTCTGGAGACTGTCCACCAAGGAGGAAGCGGGGTCCAAAGCAAGAAGCCGGGCGTGGCCAGGAGAAACAGGTCTGGGTGCTGGCAGAAACAGGTTTCCAACGTCATTGCTCCCGCAACCTGGGACCGGGCTGACTGGCCTTTATCTTCTCTGAGGCCAGGGGCGGTCCCAGCCCACAGGTGACCCGCCTCTCCCTCCCTCCACCTCTCTGCCCTGAGCCTCTGCAGCTCAGGAGAGGCTGGAGGGTTACTGGACCCAGGGGGAGGCTCACCTTCCCCTGACAGGGCTGGGAGAGGCGCACCTGTAGGCAATGGGTCCTCAATCACCTCCGGAGCCAGAGTGGATTCATCTGGTGTCTGCTCCTGAGGATCCGGCACAGGTGCAGGCGCTTCAGATTCAAGGCCCTGCCCTGGCTCAGCTGGCCCTGGAGGCGGGGACTCCTGTGCAGGCTGGGGCTCCTCCGGTTCAACCTCTGAATCAGATTCCCAGGCCATCACACAGATAGAGTTGGGTGTCATCAGGATACTGATGGCAGCCCAACCCAAAACTCCAGACAAGCTGGGCGACGGGGCGCATAAAGATGTTGAAAAGCATCGGGGAGAGTATCGCACCCTGAGGCACTCCACACACCAGGGAGTGGCGCGATGACAGTTCCCCCCAAGCGCCACCCCCTGTCCCCGACCAGAGAGAAACGAGCACAGCCATTGAAGGACTGTCCCCTGGATCCCCACGTCGGCAAGGTGGTGGTCCAGGAGTTCGTGATCGACCATGTCGAAGGCTGCTGACAGGTCTAGAAGAATCAGCAGCCCCAACCCGCCTTGATCCAGCTGCCTGTGGAGATCATCTGTTAGGGTGACCAGAGCCGTCTCAGTCTCATGACCAGCGCAGAAGCCGGATTGGAATGGATCCAGGGCCGATGTTTCATCCAGAAACCCACCAAGCTGTTCAGCAACTGCTCTCTCAATCACCTTACCCAGGAACGGAAGATTCGAAATTGGGCGGTAATTGGCTAGATCTAAAGGATCGAATGATGTTTTCTTTAAGAGCGGGCACACCACTGCCTCCTTCAATTCCACTGGGAATGTCCCGGTGCCAAGGGACAAATTGATAATATCCCCTGGGGGGCCCGCACCTCGTCTGGACACGCTCTAATCAGCCAGGATGGGCACGCGTCAACAGGACAGGTGGTGGAGTTTCCAGCTCGGAGGAGTCTGTCCACATCGGCTGGGGATATCCGGTCAAACTGGTCCAATACTGGACCCGAGGACAGTCGAGGGGCCTCCAATTCCGTTATTGTATCCAAATTGGCGGGGAGGTCACGGCGGAGCAACAGTACCTTCTCCGCAAAAAAGCTCGCAAATGCCTCACAGCTGTGTGTCAAATTGTTATTTAAATTTGGCTGACCCTCCAGGGACGTTAAAGACCTAATTATACTAAATGACTGCGCCGGGCGAGAGCTAGGGGATGCAATGGGGGCCGAGAAGTAAGACTTCTTAGTGGCCTTCACTGCCATCTCGTAGGTTTTCATAAAAACCCTATAAGATGTTCTTGAAGCTCTGTCGTGGGCACCCTGCCATACTTGCTCTAGCCATCTGAGGTCCCGCTTCATTTTCCGGAGCTCCTCAGTAAACCAGGGAGCCCGGTTTCTGCAGGGTTGCAGAGGGTGCTTAGGTGCAATCTCATCGATGGCTACCAGGAGCTGGGTATTCCAGCCCTCAACAAGCTCAGTCAATGAGTCGCCAGGGGGAGGACGGTCCCGCAAGGCTTGATGGAATCTATCAGGGTCCATCAGCCTCTGCGGGTGAGCCCAAATTGGCTCGCCACCTAAGCAGCGTGGGGGTGGAAAATCAATCCTGGCTTTCAGAGCGTAGTGATCAGACCATGGCACCTTCATCGAAGGAGACATGATCATATCTATACCTACACCAAAGATCAAATCCAGTGTGTGGCCTGCTTGATGTGTGGGGTCTGAAACAAACTGGGAGAGCCCTAGTGTCACCATGGAAGACACCAGGTCCAGAGCCTGTGAGAAGGGAGTGGCATCAGCATGGATGTTGAAGTTCCCCAATACCAATAGGTTAGGGAACTCCAAGGCCCAGCCGGCCACCACCTCCATAACATTATGATGGCTGACTGGGAACAGTTATGGACCACAGGTATGAAATTTACGGCATGTAATGCCCTAAGAGAGAATTTAATGAAAATGATTTACAGGTGGTACATGACACCAGCCAAGCTGACAATAAATGTTGGAAATGTAATGAGACTGAAGGTACATTCTTTCACCTTTGGTGGACATGCCCAAGGATTAAGACATTCTGGGAGATGATTTATAATGAAATGAAAAAGGAGAAAGGCCACTGGTTTCTTCCTGAAGAAACCAGAGGCCTTTCTCTTGGGAATGGTCGGCCAATTGGTGCCAAAGAAGGACAGAACTTTTTTATGTATGCGACAACAGCAGCAAGAATACTCATTGCGAAGTATTGGAAGATACAAGATTTACCCACCCGGGAAGAATGGCAGATGAAGTTGATGGACTATATGGAACTGGCGGAAATGACTGGCAGAATCCGAGACCAGGGGAAAGAGTTGGTAGAAGAAGACTGGAAAAAATTGAAAGATTATTTACAGAAATACTGTAAAATCAATGAATGTTAGAAAAATGTTGGAATGAAGTTATATGGCTTTAGCAGAAACGTTATAAGGAACTAAGTACAAATAGATTGTTAATGCATTAAAGGGAAAAATAAGGTTAGAATATGTTAAGATAAATTACAGGACCGAAAACAGAGGAAGATGGAAAGGAATTGCTGAAACAGTTAATTGAAGTGGAATACAAAAAGGGAGGTGTGAGGAGGTCGCTGAAACAAGTGAATGATAGATAAGATATTGAAATTATTGGATGTGTTTTTAATTGTTTTGTTTTGTTAATTCAATGTTTTGTGTAGTGTTTTTGTTTTTGTAATGTATCGTATTTGTCAGAGCTGCCCCAAGGTCCCAGCTCACAGAGGACCAACGCCAGGTCGTTGTTATATACAAAAGTCTTTATTGAAGTTCAGTCTCTATTTCAAAGCCGTGGCGCGCAGCTCTACGTCTTAAACCCTAGACCGCCGAAGCTCCGTCTGAATCTCCTCCCCTCTGACACCAGTTTAAGACTCTAGCCCTGCTCCACCTCTTCCTCTGCTCTCTCCTCCTCTGGGTCCTCCTGTCCGCTGGGGCATTCCCCTTTCTGGACTCTTCTGACGCTGAGTCCCCTGACTCCTCCCCCTGCCTCCAGCGGGCTTTAGGACCTGGTTCCCAATCCGGGTTCTCTGCTGTCCCGCGCGCCTGTACATTTGAACTTGGCGCTCGCGCCAACCCAGTGACCTTCCTCCTGACGGTTACACTGCTTCTGTCACTGCTTCCCTCTTCCGGGAGGCTAGCTGGACCTGACCTCCCCTCCGTTCCCTGACTCTCCGATGGAGGCGTGGTCAGCCCTGACTCATCTTCCCTCCCTGCTGGGGGAGACGCTGGCCCCGATACCTGGGACTCTTCCCCCCCCACTACGCTCTGGTGGGGAAGTTGGTCCTGATCTCCAACTGCTGCTCTGGGAGTCCCCGCTGGCCCCTTGCTTCTGGAGTGTCCCCCTTGGGACCCCCCTTGCCCTGGCCACCGGCGCCCCCTTCTGTGAATCTTCTGAATCGCTGGAGAGGCTCATGGAATCTCTCAGGCCACTATCATCTCCTCCTACGCTGCCCTCAGATTCTTCCCCTTCACTCTCCATTTCCTCTCTTCCCTGTGCCTCTGCTCCTGAGCCTCTGACAGTATTGTTTTGTTTAATTCTTTTTCTTTTTTTGTAATCTTTAAACTGTTAATAAATATTATTTTAAAAAAAACATTTTGTGATTTTTGTGTGAAGTGGGATATCTTTTTATCACATTTGGCTAATTCCTATCTTTCTCCTATGCTAGATTTTAATCTACTCTCTTTGTTCTTGACACTGAAAAATCTCTAGACAAATAGAATCACCCCTTTCTATGCTGCTCATGTTTACTCTCATGTTCGCTCCCATACAGGATTCAAAGATGTAATTTCAGAAGGAAATCAACATGCTGATTCTGCTCTGAAAACTTTCTGTCCATTATTTTCTAATGTAATTGACAGCCATGCATTTTTTCACCAGGGAGCTAAGCAGCTGCATGAACAATTCATAAACAATTTTTTCCATTCCTCTGACACAAGCTAAGGATATTGTTGGTGGATGTCCTTCATGCGCTTTAAACTCCTGTTAACTTTACCTTAAATCAATTAACTGTTTCCTTTCCTAATAACTTTTCTCCTATGGAACGCCACTGTAAGAAAGAGGTACCTCTGGAACACCTTCTAGTGACGTGCCAGCAGCTCCCCAACCCACAGTGAGAGGGACCTGTTCCTTTGATTACCTGGGGGCAGGGATGCCCTACTGTTCTTACTTCCTCAGGTCCTTTGTGGATTCCAGGTCGCTGTATCCATTCCTATCAGCCAAGACATGAGCTGGCACCAAGGCCTCCAGAATCCCCTTCCGGACTTTGCAAGAACCATGACCCTGGTTCCGCCTCTACAGGCTCAGCAACCCCGTGCGAAAGTCCATCGTGTCCTTCCTCATCCTTTAAAGGCTAAGGAATGCCCAAAGGTGACATGGGGAATGCTGAAGACCTTGACCTCTGATGCCAGGACACAACTTCAGCATCATGATGTTCCAGCGGAACCAGAGATTTTTTTCGCAGCCTTGATTACTCAGCTAAATATGAACACTATGCTGATTTTAACATGAATATTATTTGTTTTCTTCATACCTAGTACTCAATGCATCTCTCTTCCTCCTGACACTTCTTCTAGTCATAGCTATAATATGTGGGTGTGTTTAGCTGAAGTTAATAATGACTCTCATTTTTGTCTGAGTGAAAATATGATATGCACAATGCTTTAGGAAATTGTATGATCCCAGTTTGTACACAGCCTTTTCATATGGCACATGCCACACACATGGGAAAGTGGTTTTCTAAATGGATTCCTGAAGGTATCATTGGTTATACCAAACTCCATGATAGGGGACAGGTGACACAAAAGTTACCTCTGGATGCAATAGCATTATACACACCTAGAGTTGCAGCACTGCCAGACACCTCTTGTGCTCAGATTGTGAATTGCAGTGAGAAAGCAACTTGCTGTCTGGACACAGGAAGGCCAACTTGGAATTGTTCACGTGTTCAACAGATTACTTTTAATTATGCTCATGTTAGCTTGCCAGATGGTTGGTTTTTCACGTGTAATCAAAGAAGTTATAACTACTTTCCTGCAAATTTATCTGATGCTCAGTGCTGTCTCAGCAGACTGACATGGGTCCTGCCTAGTTGCTCAGTTTTAGAAAAGAATAGGCAGAGGTTGTCGAGCACTCCTTTAGGAATGTCTGCTAGACATCTTTATGTGACACAAGAACACATACATGAACATGAAGAGAACACAGTACCTTTCCTACCTTAACCTCCACTATCTTAAACTCTTCTTACAAAAAAACAAAACAAATAAATAAAAAATTAAATAAATGAATTTTAAATAAATAAAAAACGGTGAGATGTAGGAGTGCAAATATCCAGAGTGTGGATCAGATGGGATTACTATGGGGAATGCATCAAGCCATTGTGGAAAGCATGGCGTTGACTGGGTTCGATTCATTGACAATAATTTCTGATCAAATCTCACAAGCCTCTGAATTTCTGGCCATTTTCTCTACTGCCCATTTCTCTCTGTCTGACAAGCACATATAAGCATTCTAAATACACAGCCCAGTTGCCAGTTGCTTCATCAGGCATCCTCAGTACATAAAGATAGTAGGCAGTTACTTTGATGTAGTTTAATCTTTAGATAGATCTTAAGGGCCAGGAAGAGGGTTCGCAAGAAGATGGTAAATACTGCCATCCTTCCAGGAGATGGTAAATACTACCCATCCTTCCTTCCTTTACTGCTTGTTTATGACCTCCGGGTTTGCCGAATGCATTCTTCCTTTTTAGTTCTGTTTTATTTACCCCAGAATGTATGCCTGCTTAAATGAGTTTCTTTGTAGATAAAAGAATTTCTTCTGATCTAACTTTGTCCCCATGTGGTTTTTTTTTTTTTAATGCTCACAGGAAATCTGATTGGTTCTTACGAACACTGTGTAAAAATTTCTTTTGTGAATAAAATGACCTGGGCCGGAGGGTGGACAGGAATTATTATTATACACACTCCTCCCAGAGTCTTGCTGGTTCAAGCCTCTGTGTGTATTTTATTTAAGAGTCTAATCCTTCCTTTGCTTTGGGAACGCCTCAGTCAATCATGTGCTGGCAGGGGTCCAGGAGAGGTTCTGCCTGGCACATTTGGATGATTTGCTTATCTACAGTGATAGTGAGGAAGAACACGTAAAGCATGTCATGGAGGTGTTAGAGATTGAGGGCCAATAGGCTGTATGCCAAGTTAGAGAACTGCAAATTCCACGTCCAGGAAGTGGAGTTTCTGGGCTATTGCATTTTGCCCAAGGGGGTGCATATGGACCTGGACAAGGTAAGGGCAGTGTTAGAGTGGGAGCAACCAAGAACAAAGAAGGACGCTCAGCGTTTTTTGGGATTCGGAAATTCCTATCGAAAATTCATAGACAATTATTCCCAGATTGCCACACCCATCACAAATTGTTTGCGGGGGAAGGCCCCCTTTAAATGGTCAGAGGAGGCACAGGGGGTGTTCAAGAAGCTGAAGGGAATGTTTGTGTCAGAAAGATACCTAATGCATTTGGATCCAAGCAGGCCAATGAAGGTGCCTCTGATAGGGCAATTGTTGCAGTGTTGTTACAGGAGGACAGGGAAGGGGTCTGGAGGCCATGGGCCTTTTACTCCAGAAAACTGAACCAGTCTGAACAAAATTACACAATTTTTGATCGGGAATTGCTTGCTGTGCACACCACCTTTAAAACGTGGAAGCACTTCCTGGAGGGGGTGGCACATCAAGTGATAGTCCAGATGGATCATAAGAATCTGGAGTACAGGAGGTCTGCGTGATCGCTGAATCGGAGACAAGTGTGATGAATGGAGTTTTTTGCTAAGTTTAATTTTAGGATTGAGTATGTGCTGGGGCATCAGAATGTCAGAGCTGATGCCATGTCCCGGAAGCCCGAGTACATGACCAAAGGGGCACCTCCCACATTGAGGGAAATGTTGAGACCGGATCAGTGGGGGTGCGCAGCGGTCATAGTGAATGATAGGGAGTTCCAGGAACTGACTGCTGGGGATGAGTTTTCTAAACAGAAGCTAGAGAAATTGCGGCAAGGAAAAGGGGAGGAGGAAAGGTTTGAAGAAAGGAGAGGACTGTTTTACAAGAGGGGGACGCTGGGTGCTACGGCAGCACCACGACCACCCGACAGCAGGGCACTTTGGCCACGATAAGTGTTGGGATACTGCCAGGGAGATGGGGGCATCAGGCAGGACGATCGCCGGTCTCCCGTGGAACAGCATCAGTCAATCAGCGACACAAGCCTCAGATACGTTCCAAGACCCATGCACACTCTGTCAGCAGAGTGTATAAATTATCCACAACGGAAGGTGCAGACAGAGAGAGCATATTTACAGCTTTATTCAGCGTACTTCAGGAACAAAGGAAAACATGACTGCATCCCTTCGTCTCCGGGAAAAACAGCCACATAGCAAAAGCTACATGCAACGGAAGTTCCCAGCGAGAGCTGGAAGTAAACAGCCATGTAGTACACAAACGTCATGCCTGTACCCTTTTAAGGTGGAATGGAACTATATCCAAACAATAAGACCATGTATCAAGTCACCAGGCATTTTTGGTGGCCGCAGATGAGAGAAGACATAAATCAGTATGTGAGGGCCTGTGTGATGGCCTGGGATTCGGACTCGGGTGCTGAACCTGAGGGATCCCAGCCTGCACAGGATTCCCCGCCTCCAGAACCAGCTGAGCCGGGGCTGGGGCATGAGCCTGAAGGGTCCTCACCTGTGCTGGATCCTCAGGTGAAGGTATCCACTGAGTCTGCTCTGGCTCCTGAGGTGATGGAGGACCCATTGCCTGCAGGTGCTCCACTTTCAGCCCCATCAGAGGAAGCTGAGGTTGCCTCTGGGTCCAGTAACCCTCCAGCCTCTCCTGAGCTGCAGAGGCTCAGGGCAGAGAGGCAGAGGGAACTAAGTTCCCGCAGGAGGAGTGCTCGCCTCCAGGCCAGGAGAGGCGAGTCACCAGAGGGTCGGGCCGCCCTATGCCTTGGGGCAGATAAAAGCCAGCCAGCCCCAGTCCCAAGTTGTGGGAGCAACATTGTTGGTTGCTAGTTCCTACCTGAACCCTGTCCTGCTTTCCTGCCTGAGCTCCTGACCTGCCCTGGCTCCCTGCTTGCATGCCTGTTCCTGACTTCACCCAACTCCCTGCCCTGCACCCAGCTTCAGCTACTACAGACTGCCTCCACGTTGCACCTTTGACAATGGACCGGACTTGGACCTCGCCTCTCGGGTAACCCACGGGACCAGCACATCCTGTGAGGTGTGTCAACGGACAAAGGCACCCAGGGCCGCTCCTGCAGAGCTGTTACAGCCGCTGGCCTCGCCCAGCAAATCTTGGGAGGTTGTGTCCATGGACTTTATAACTGACCTGCCCGCGTCGCGGAAGCAGAACGTGATTTGTGTGGTGATGGACCTGCTAACCAAAATGGCTCACTTCATACCTTGCGCCAAGGCCCCTACCACCCAGGAGACTGCCAAAGTGTTCATAGACAATGTGTTCAAGCTGCATGGCATGCCTTCGAGGGTAATCTCGGATCGGGGCGCCCAATTGGATCGCAGTTCTGGACGAGGTTGATGCAGATGCTAGACGTGGAAATAAGCTTCACTTCCTCAAGGCATCCACAGACTAATGGGGAGGCAGAAAGAACAAATGTGACCTTGCAACAATACCTGAGGTGTTACACAGGGTACCAGCAGGGTGAGTGGGTTGACAAGCTGAGCTTGGCAGAGTTTGCTTACAACAATGCAGTACACGCGTCCACGGGGCGGGCGCCCTTTGTGGCAAATTACGGTTTACACCCCAAGGTGTGTGAGGAGACCCAGAGCTTACAGGGTTAATAGCTTTAAGGAAGTGACGTCCTGTCACTGGGGTGTGTTCACATACGGGGGTTTTATGCTTTGTTATGTGAGCTGATTTACTTTCTGTTTTGCTGTGAGGGAGAGACAGCATGTCGCCGCTCTCTCCCGGGCCGATGATTTATTTTGCTGCTGTACAATAAACGCTTCTTAGACTAGGAGAAGCTGCGTATGAGAGTTTTTCTGCATGCCTAAGATTCCTCCACACAAGCACACCTCTAGTAGTTATACACTGCTGGAAGCCGGGCAGGAGGAACAGCTATCGGTGCCGGCAGCAGAACAGATGGTAGAGGAGATGAGATGTCTCCATGAGATGTTGCGGGAGGATTTGGAGGTCTCCAAGGCGGCGTACAAAAAGGCAGCAGACAAGCATCACCAGGTTGGGGAGGAAACCAAGATAGGGAGCCAGGTGTGGCTGTCCACAAAGGGGCTGCCACTCAAAGGGAGGTGCCGAAAATTAGAGCCGAGACGGTTGGGGCCATTCCAGGTAATGGCCCAGATCAACCCAGTCACTTTCCGGCTCAAGTTACCGGAAACCATGAAGATACATCCGGTCTTTCACAGGTCACTATTGTCAGTGTTTGTGCCACCTCATAGGTATCAGGTAGCAAGGGAGCCACCCCCTCCACCGATAATGGTGGAACGAAGAGGAAGAGTTTGAGGTACAAGAGATACTAGACATGCGGGTGCGCAGAGGAAGGCTACAGTATCTAGTAGCATGGAAAGGTTTTGATGCCTCTGAGAACTCTTGGGAACCGATAGAGAGTGTTCACGCACCAGAATTGCAAAGAGAGTTCCATAAAAGATACCCCCTAAGACCCAAACCTTACAGCTGGCAGCTCAGAGTAATCTTCAATGAAAGCGATGATGAGGGAAAGGGGTTTCTAGGTTTCAGTCCCATGGAGGATGGGGGAGCGAAACAGAGGGAGAGGGGCTTGGAGAGGGGGGTGATGTCAGGGTCGAACCAGAGGTCTCAAGTTCCCCAGAGGGATGGGGAGGCTGGGGAGCAGAAGATAGGGAAGAGGAGCCTGGGGGAGGGGGAGGCAACGAGGAGAGAGCAGTTGGAATAAGCTCAGAAAGTTCACAGGCAACTCAAGGGTTAAGCTCAGGCTCAGAAGAAGGGGAGGGAGCAAGATTTACAGCCACCCTAGAGAGGCGTGTGATTAAGCGTTGGAATGAGTGCAAGGGCAGGAGACTTTGCCATTTTATGAGCTGTTGGAGGGGCAAAAGCAGGTTTCAACATAAATCTGAACTCAGTGACTCTGTTGGATGAATCGTCTGCTAATTGCTACTTGTAAATCTGTAAATAAAGATCATAAAAATGCCAGAGAGACTCTCGTGGCTTCTGTGTGAGAAGAGACACCCACACCTCTGACACCTGTTATCCTTAGACTCTAGTATAAACAATAACTTTAAATATGGAGACTTAGTATTTTATCTATTATCAGCAGCCCGATTAACAGTAGTTGACAATACTGGAAACCTATTGAAATCCCCATTGAAATCTCAGTAAATAATATTTGGAATGTGGCTCTGTCAGGACACCTTACTCATCATAGAAGGGTAATTAAAGGCATTTCAAGTAAAGTAAACAAAGCAAGTTGCCAATAGAAGACAGTGACACCAGCTGGAGAAGGAAGTAACTACAGGAACATAGAAATACATTCATGTTTCGATAAAACACGTATCTGCAGTTCTTTCACCCTCCTGCCTTATTCTTGTTTCCGTCCCCTACATCATATCCCTCTCTATTTTTCTTGCCCTTGTTTTTATGGTTAATGTATTGCAACGGTGTTTGAAACTGTATAACTTCTGGTTTTCCTTTTAAAAAAAAAGATATTTATTAAAATTTTATAGACAGAAAAAGGTTACAGAATAAAAAAAGAGAAAAAATAGAAAAAAATCCATTATCAATCCATTTTTACATATTCTTTTAACTTTGTTGCTAAAGCCGTCTCATTTCAATCCTACATCATTTTAACATTCATTAATTTTACAATGTTTCTGCAAATAGTCTTTAAATTTCTTCCAATCTTCTTCCACCAACTCTTCTCCCTGGTCTCGGATTCTGCCAGTCATTTCCGCCAATTCCATATAGTCTATCACTTTCATCTGCCATTCTTCCAAGGTGGGTAGATCTTGTGTCTTCCAATACTTTGCAATGAGTATTCTTGCTGCTGTTGTTGCATACATAAAGAAAATTCTGTCCTTCTTTGGCACCAATTGCCCGACCATGCCCAGGAGAAAGGCCTCTGGTTTCTTCAGAAAGGTATATTTAAATACCTTTTTCATTTCATTATAGATCATCTCCCAGAAAGCCTTAAACCTTGGGCACGTCCACCAAAGGTGAAAGAATGTACCTTCATTTTATTTACATTTCCAACACTTATTATCGGGCAAATGATATATTTTTGCAAGCTTGACTGGTGTCATGTACCACCTGTATATCATTTTCATAATATTCTCTCTTAAGGCATTACATGCCGTGAATTTCATACCTGTGGTCCACAACTGTTCCCAGACAGCAAACATTATGTTATGTCCAACATCTTGTGCCCATTTAATAATAGCAGATTTAACCGTTTCATCCTGAGTATTCCATTTCAACAGCAAATTATACATTCTTGATAATATCTTAGTTTTGGGATCTAACAGTTCTGTTTCCAATTTTGATTTTTCCACCTGGAAACCAATTTTTTTGTCCAAGTTGTAAGCCTCCCTTATTTGATAATAATGAAGCCAATCTCGCACTTTATCTTTTAATTTCTCAAAACTCTGCAATTTCAGTTTGTCACCCTCCTGTTCCAAAATCTCCCAATATTTTGGCCATTTGGCCTCCATATTGAGCTTTTTCTGAGCCTTCGCTTCCATCGGTGATAGCCACCTTGGGGTTTTATTTTCAAATAAATCTTTATATCTATTATAATATATCTGTATAATATTAAACAATGCTCTTCTGACAATATGGTTTTTAAATGCTTTGTGTGCATTATAATATATCTGTATATATTAAACAATGCTCTTCTGACAATATGGTTTTTAAATGCTTTGTGTGCTTTAACCTTGTCATACCACAGATATGCATGCCACCCAAAAACGTTATTGAAACCTTCTAAATCCAAAATGTCTGTTTTCTCAAGAAGCAGCCATTCTTTCAACCAGCAAAATGCTGCTGATTCATAATAGAGTTTAAGGTCTGGCAGGGCAAATCCACCTCTATCCTTTGCATCAGTTAATATCTTAAATTTTATTCTGGGCTTCTTGCCCTGCCAGACAAATCTAGAAATGTCTCTCTGCCACTTCTTGAAACAGTCCATTTTGTCCAAAATTTGCAATGATTGAAATAAAATTAACATTCTTGGCAATACATTCATCTTTATAACAGCAATTCGACCAAACAAGGAAAGCTTCAAATTCGACCGTATTTCAAGATCCCTTTTCACTTCTGACCAACATTTCTTGTAGTTATCTTTAAATAAATTTAAGTTCTTAGCGGTCATGTTAACCCCCAGGTATTTTACTTTCTTAACCAGTGTTAAACCCGTCTCCTTCTGAAACCTCTCTTTCTCAATCGGTGTTAAATTTTTCTCAAGAACCTTAGTCTTTAATTTGTTCAACTTAAATCCTGCCACTTGACCAAATTCCTGAATCAATTCTAATACTCTTTTAGTACTAGATTCTGGCTCCTGTAATGTCAATACTAAGTCATCTGCAAACGCTTTAAGTTTGTACTGTTTAGCTCCGACCTGAATACCTTTGATCAGATGGTCCCTTCTAATCATGTTTAGCAAAACCTCCAGGACCGAAATGAAAAGCAATGGGGAAATTGGGCAGCCTTGTCGTGTCCCTTTCTCCATCTTAAATTCTTCTGTCACCACGTTGTTAACTATCAATTTGGCCTTTTGTTCTGAGTAAATTGCACCTATACCATTTTCAAAACCTTGACCAACCCCCATCCCCTGAAGATTTTTCTTCATAAAACTCCAAGAAATATTATCAAAAGCTTTCTCCGCATCAACAAATATCAAAACTGCTTTAGTATTAATGTTCACTTGCAGCTTCTCTAAAATGTTAATTATGTTTCTCGTGTTGTCAGACAAGTGTCTACCCGGGAGAAAGCCAGCTTGGTCTTTGTGTATCTCCTCAACTAGTACTTTTTTCAATCTTTTAGCCAAAATATCTGCAAAAAATTTATAATCCACGTTAAGTAGGGATATGGGGCAGTAGTTCTTAAGTTGTGTTTTTTCAGACTCAGTTTTCGGTATAAGTGTAATGTAAGCTTCCTTCCACGACTCTGGTGCTTTTTCCCCCTCCAAAATTTCATTACAGACCTCCTTTAGTGGTTGAATTAGCCAGTCTTTCAGAGATTTATAATATTTTGAGGTTAAACCGTCCGGCCCTGGAGATTTGCCCAACTGCATATTCTGGATGGCACATTCCACCTCCTGTTCTGTTATTTTATAATTCAGCATTTTCCTTATTTTCTTGAGAGATTTTTTGTAATCCGTTTGTTCTTAAAAACTGGTCTATATCAGTCTCTTTCTGTGGCCCTTGTGTATATAGTTGTTTGAAGTATCTCTGGAAGCACTTTCTAATCGCCAATGGATTCTGTATATTCTTTCCTTCCACTTCCAAATTTGTAATAGTGTTTAATTTTTGTCTTTTTTTCATCTGCCAGGCTAACAGTTTCCCACATTTATTAGCCGATTCAAATGTCTTTTGTCTCATCTGTTTAATTTTCCATTCTATTTCCTGATTTATCATTTTCATATATTGTACTTGATATAGCTTTATTTCTCTCATATATTTTTTTAAAAAATATTTATTAAAGTTTCCAATAAGAACATATAAACACAAACAACCATAGAAACATACACAAACAAAAACAAAAAACAAGTATAATTTCAAACCTTATTTTCTTAAACCTAATTTCCCCGACCTCCTCATACCTCCCCCTTCTGTATTCTAATTTCATTATCAAATCAGCAAATCCATTCCCTTATTTCCCATAGTTTTTGATAATTCTGTTCTTTTTCCTTAATCAACACCCCTGCAAACCACATAATTTTTAAATCCATGTCATTCTAACCTTCACTAATTTTATAGTGCTTATTAAGATAGTCTTTAAATTTCTTCCAATCTTCTTCCACTGTCTCTGTCTCCTGGTCTCGGATTCTGCCAGTCATCTCTGCCAGTCCCATGTAGTCTATCACCTTCATCTGCCATTCTTCCAAGGTGGGTAGATCTTGTGTCTTCCAATACTTTGCGATGAGTATTCTTGCTGCTGTTGTAGCATACATAAAGAATGTTCTATCCTTCTTTGGCACCAATTGGCCGACAATACCCAAGAGAAAGGCCTCTGGTTTCTTCAGAAAGGTATATTTAAATACCTTTTTCAGTTCATTATATATCTGTGATGGGATAGTGAGCTGCTTGTGCGTAAAAGCTTGATCCCTCTGGGGTTTGGCTGGTCATCCAAACCGAGGCACTAACGGAGCCCCCAAAGCATGACTCCGTCAGTCGCTGGTAGAATCTGACAGTGGGCGTCTACGGAACTTACGCCAACATAAAAGCTGTTTGACGGACATGCGCCTTCGTGACTCTCTGCGTGACAGTTTCCGGCGAAGGGTGGGAGTTCCTAATGGGGGTCTTGTTACCTCTTCGCTATTCTCACTAGAAGTATCCCAGAGCCTCCCCTCCGCTGTGACTCCTGCACTCCCCCTGCTGGTTCCTTCCTCTGCTGCAGATTCTCTCCTATTCTCCTGGAGCCTGTCCACCACCTGTCCCTCCGATGGCAGTTCCCTGACATCCACCTCCCCCCCAGGGCCCCCTTCACCCCCTCCCGCCTCCTCTCCCACTGGCGGTGAGGGCGGAAAGCCCCTGAAGGAACTCTCCTCGTCATCCGAGGATTCAAACACTTCTAGCCACGGCGTACCGTCTCTCTCCCCGTCTTCCTCTTCTTCGTCGGAGTCGGCTTCCTCACCCACCCCTGACTCTGGGAACCCTTCAAACTCTCCTTCCTCATCGGTGGTCCCAAAGTGTTCCCTTCTAAATCGTGCCACGGGTTGCGGTTTTCTTGGGAAACGCTGATGAAATGTTTCTATTAAGACCTCGTCATTGACTACCTCTGCTGGTACCCAAGTGTTTTCCGACTCTACTTCCCCCTCCCATTCTACCAGATATTCCACCTGATTCCCCTTCCACCTGGAATCAATGATTCCTGCCACGTTCATGTCGCGCTCTCTCTCTTCTATCACGGGCGTTTGGGTGGCCTCTCTCTCACGCTCCCCCCACTCACGTCCCTCTCGGTACGGCGACAGTAATGACCTGTGAAATACTGGGTGTAATTTCATGTGACTGGGCAGCCTGAGTTTGAATGCTACTGGGTTGACCTGCTGTATGACCTCAAAGGGTCCCAATCTTTTGGGTCTCAATTTCTTACTCCCGCCCTTGAACGGTAGTCCTTGGGTGGATAACCACACCCGGTCTCCCACCCTTATAGTTTCACCTTCCCTCCTATTTCTGTCTGCTTGCTTCTTATATTCTTCCTTGGCTTTCTCTAAGTTAAGTTGAAGCTGACGGTGGATCGCTTCCATCTCTTCAAAAAAATATTCCGCCGCCGGCACGCTCCACCTCTCCCCTCCCTCTCCTGGGAATGCCCGGGGGTGACACCCATAATTTGCCAGAAAGGGACTCATCCCTGTGGACACGTTCTCCGCGTTGTTGTAGGCAAATTCTGCTAGAGGTAACTTATCCACCCAATCATTTTCTCTGTCTTTTACATAACACCTCAGGTATTGTTGTAAAATCCCGTTTGCCCTTTCCGCTTGCCCATTTGTTTCTGGGTGCCGGGCAGTTGAGAAATTGAGTTCTACGTGCAGTAAGCTCATAAGTTTCCTCCAGAACCTGGAAGTAAATTGTTTCCCTCTGTCGCTCAAAACCCTCAAGGGGGCGCCATGCAACCTAAAAATATGTTCTACAAACAACTTGGCGGTTTCCTCCGCTGTGACCGCATGTGAACAAGCTATAAAATGACACATCTTGGTTAATAGATCTACCACCACCATGACAGCTGTTTTGCCTTTGGATTTTGGCAGGTCCGTCATAAAATCTATGGATACTGCCTCCCATGGCCTTTCTGGCGTGGGTAAGGGTTGTAATAGCCCCGCTGGCGCCACCCTCTCTCCTTTCGCTCGCTGGCACCTGTCGCAACCCCTGACATATTCCCGTACGTCCTCCCTCACCTTGGGCCACCAAAACTCCCTGGTAACCAACCACATGGTTTTGTGCTGTCCAAAATGTCCCGCTGTGGGGCTGTCATGCAACTGCTTGAGTACTCTGCCCCTCAGTTCCCCATCGGGTATGTACAGTGCCCCTTTGTAATACAATGCCCCGTTCTTTTCTTCAAACCCCCCTGTGTTCTCCTCTGTCCTCCTGAGCTCTCTGAGTTTCTCTGGGGCGTATTCATCGTTCTCAGTACCCTCTATCAGTTCCCTCTGCCCCACCAATGCCGCCCCACACACCCAGCGGTCTTCAGGGATTACATGCCTTGCCTCAGGCGCTCCCTCCCCCTCTAAGTACTCAGGTTTCCTGGAAAGAGCGTCCGCCCTCACGTTCTCGGAGCCGGGCACGTAACGAATCTCAAAGTGGAATTTGGAGAACTCCTGGGCCCATCGCACTTGTCTCTGGTTCAGCACTCGGGCTGTTCTCCAGTATTCCAGATTTTTGTGGTCAGTTCGGACTTGAACCTTGTGCTGCGCCCCAATCAGCAAGTGCCGCCATTTCCGGAATGCTTCATGAATGGCGAGCAGTTCTCGGTCGTATACTGTGTAGTTCCTCTCGGATTTGTTCAACTTCCGCGAGAAGAATGCACACGGTCTCCATTCAGACGTATCTTTTCCCGGCTGGAGAAGAACGGCCCCCACCGCTCGGTCTGACGCGTCAGTCTCCACTCTCATTGGTTGTTGTAGATCCACGTGCAAAAGTTGCTCTTCCGACGCAAACGCCTGCTTTAAACGTTCGAACGCCCGCTGCGCTTCTTCCGTCCAAACAAATTTCTTTTTGCTACTAAGACAATCCGTGATGGGCGCTGTTAAATGGGCAAAGTTTTTGATGAACTTCCTATAGAAGTTTCCGAAGCCCAGGAACCTTTGCACGTCCTTCTTGGTCTTTGGTGTTTTCCATTCCAGTACCGCTTGAACCTTGCTGGGATCCATGGCCAATCCCTTGTCAGACAACAGGTACCCCAGGAATTCCACCTCCCTGGTATGAAACTGACACTTCTCCAGTTTCACCCACAGCCGGTTTTCTCGCAGCTTGCTCAGTACCTCTCTTACATCTCGCACATGCTGCTCCTCATTCTCTGAGTACACCAGGACGTCATCTAAGAACGCTACGCAGTTCTTGTAGAGCAGTGGCCCCAGGACGTGATTCATGAATGATTGAAAGCAGGCGGAGCCCGCTTGTAATCCGAAAGGCATAACCCGGTACTCAAAAGCCCCCAAGGGGGTGAACATAGTGGTCTTCCACTCATCCCCCTTTCTCACACGTATCAAGTTATATGCCCCCCTAATGTCCAGCTTGGTAAAAATTTTCCCTTTTCTCACCCGTGTTAGAATGTCATCAATTCTAGGCATAGGGAAAGTCACTGGTTCTGACACTGCATTTAGGGCCCTGAAATCACATACAAGCCTGGGCCTGCCCGTGTTTTTTTTGTCCACAAAGAACACTGGGCTGCCCCCCACCGCTCGTGACTCTCTGATGAAACCTCGCTTGAGGTTCTTGTCAATGAACTCCCTTAACTCCTGCATCTCACTGTCTGACATTGCATACAGCTTGCCCACTGGCAATTGTGCTCCTGGGAGTAAGTTAATTTGACAGTCAAAGGGTCTGTGCGGGGGCAGTTTATCTGCTTCTTTTTCGCTGAATACGTCAATCAAGTCAGCGTATTGTGGTGGCACCCTCCCCTTGTCTATCACTTCCATCCCTGCTAGAGTGGCCCTGGCCCCTGCTTGAGCCTCTCCCTCCTTGCAGTGTTCTAGGCAATGTGCTGATCCAAAGGAAACCACTCTCTGATGCCAGCCTACTAGCGGATCGTGTAGTGCCAGCCAGCTCATTCCCAAGATAATAGGAGCTCCTCCCAAGGTGGCTACGTTAAACGCTATCAGTTCTGTGTGTCTTGCCACCCTCATTATCATTGGTACAGTTTGTTGGTTCACTTCTCCTCCCAACAGCTCCCTCCCATCAATCGTGGTAACCTGCAAAGGCTTACTCAATGGGATAGTCTGTATCTGGTGTTCAGCTGCAAACTCCTTACTCATGAAATTACATGAGCTACCTGAGTCCAATAGCGCTTTTATCTTCAGTGGGTGTCCGTTTGCCAGTTCCAGCAACACCTCTATCACAAGCGCTGGTCTTGGAGGTTCCGGCGTGGGCACATTCACTACTCCCTGGCCTGGCTGCTGTGCCCTGATGTTGGCAACCAGGCGTTGGCTTTTACTTGCTCCGTGATTTCTTCTTCCTCCTTCCCCCCAACAGTTCCCGCCATCCCTTGCCATTCCTTCCTTTGCGGACAGACTCTAGCAAAGTGACCTGGCTGTTGGCAGAGATAGCATCTCTTGCCGCTCTTTCCCTCCTTCTTCCGCCCTTCACTGGTGTTTGAAACTGCGCGCGCGCGCGCTGTTCCAAGTTCCATCGGCTCTGCTGGCGGGAAAGGCTGCTCCGGAATCTCTGGAATGCGGAAGTCCTTCCAACGTTCCCCCTTTCCTTCCCGCTTTTCCATAGCTCTAGCCTCCTGGCGTGCTCCTATGGACAGCGCTGATTTAGTCAGCTGATCCATAGACTCCGCCCTAGGCGCCCGGGAAAGTTCATCTTTCACTGCCGGAGAGAGACCTTCTTCAAACAGCATTTGAATAGGTTCACTAGCAAGGTCCCACCCTAGTCTATGAATCAGCATGGTGAACTCAGTCCAGTACTCACGTACAGATCGGCTCCCCTGTTTACACGCCATTAACTGTCTGCGCACCACCCCCTGCTCGATCTCGCTGGAAAACATCAAGTCCATGGCGCGAAAAAACTTCATAGTGTCCTTTAAGATTTCATTATTGGCTGCCATCAGGGGCCGAACCCAGTCCTTCGCCCCTCCCTCTAGATGGCCAATCACGTACGCCACTCTAGAGTTCTCATCGGGGAAGTCATCAAACAGTAGATTGAGAGCATATTGCATCTCTGTCCTAAATGCTTGATAGTTCCTGGGATCCCCCCCAAATTTCTGCACCAATCCAGGCACCCGTCTGGCAAGTGGGGTGGTTTTCCCTTTATCCGCATCTTGAGCCCTCCTCTCCTCGAGCCTCGCCGTTTGCAGCGCCAGCTGGACCTCCAACGCCCTGTACCTTTCTTCCAGGCTTGGACCTGCTCCAGCTCCTCCGGTTCCGGCTGGTTCGCTCATGATGCCCTCTGCTTGCACAAGCTGCTTTCAAAGACTGTCAGATTGCTGTGATGGGATAGTGAGCTGCTTGTGCGTAAAAGCTTGATCCCTCTGGGGTTTGGCTGGTCATCCAAACCGAGGCACTAACGGAGCCCCCAAAGCATGACTCCGTCAGTCGCTGGTAGAATCTGACAGTGGGCGTCTACGGAACTTACGCCAACATAAAAGCTGTTTGACGGACATGCGCCTTCGTGACTCTCTGCGTGACAGTTTCCGGCGAAGGGGTGGGAGTTCCTAATGGGGGTCTTGTTACCTCTTCGCTATTCTCACTAGAAGTATCCCAGAGCCTCCCCTCCGCTGTGACTCCTGCACTCCCCCTGCTGGTTCCTTCCTCTGCTGCAGATTCTCTCCTATTCTCCTGGAGCCTGTCCACCACCTGTCCCTCCGATGGCAGTTCCCTGACAATATCATTTCCCAGAACGCATTCATCTTTGGGCACGTCCACCAAAGGTGGAAGAAAGCACCTTCATTTTCTTTACATTTTCAACATTTATTATCAGGCAAGTGGTAAATTTTTGCAAGCTTGACTGGGGTCATGTACCACCTATAAATCATTTTCATAATATTTTCTCTTAGGGTATTACATGCCGTAAATTTCATACCGGTGGTCCACAACCTTTCCCAGTCAGCAAACATAATGTTATGTCCAATATCTTGTGCCCACTTAATCATAGCTGATTTAACCGTTTCATCCTGTGTATTCCATTTCAGCAGCAAGTTATACATTTTTGACAGATTCTTAGTTTTGGATTCTAACAGCTCTGTTTCCAGTTTTGATTTTTCCACCTGAAAACCAATTTTCCTGTCCAACTTATAGACCTCCAGTATTTGATAATAATGGAGCCAGTCTCGCACTTTATCTTTTAAATTCTCAAAACTCTGCAGTTTCAATTTGTTACCCTCCTGTTCTAAAATTTCCCAATATTTCGGCCATTTAGCCTCCATATTAAGCCTTTTCACTGCTTTTGCCTCCATTGGTGACAACCACCTTGGAGTTTTGTTCTCCAGCAAATCTTTATATTTAATCCAGACATTATACAATGCTTTCCTGACAATATGGTTTTTAAAGCCTTTATGAGCCTTAACCTTGTCATACCACAAATATGCATGCCACCCAAAGTAATTATTGAAACCTTCCAAATCTAAAATGTCTGTGTTCTCAAGGAGCAGCCAATCTTTCAACCAGCAGAAAGCTGCTGATTCGTAGTAGAGTTTCAAATCTGGCAGGGCAAATCCCCCCCTTTCTTTTGCATCAGTTAAAATCTTAAATTTTATTCTGGGTTTTTTGCCCTGCCAGATAAATTTTGAGATATCTTGCTGCCAACCCTTGAAACATTCCATCTTGTCCACAATTTGCAATGTTTGAAACAAAAACAACATTCTAGGCAATACATTCATCTTTATAGCTGCAATTCGACCAGACAAGGAAAGCTTCAGATTTGACCAAATTTCTAAATCTTTTTTCACTTGTTTCCAACATTTCTCATAATTGTCTTTAAATAAATTCGTATTTTTAGCTGTCATATTAATCCCCAAATATTTTACACTCTTAACCACAGTTAAACCTGTCTCATTCTGAAACCTCTCTTTCTCAGTAACTGTTAAATTTTTCTCTATTACCTTAGTTTTTAACTTATTCAGTTTGAATCCTGCCACTTGACCAAACTCTTGAATTAATTCCAAAACCCTTTTAGTACTAGATTCTGGCTCTTGTAATGTAAGTACCAAGTCATCTGCAAATGCTCTCAGTTTATATTGTCTCGCTCCGACCTGGACCCCTTTAACCAGCTGGTCCTTTCTTATCATGTTCAGCAAAACCTCCAGGACCGAAATAAAAAGTAGTGGGGAAATTGGGCACCCCTGACGTGTCCCTTTTTCTATCTTGAGTTCTTCCGTGACCACATTATTCACTATAAGTTTAGCTTTTTGTTTAGAATATATTGCGCCTATACCGTTTTCAAACCCTTGACCTACCCCCATCCCCTGGAGATTCTTCTTCATAAAAGTCCCAGAAATATTGTCAAAGGCTTTCTCCGCATCCACAAATATCAAAACAGCTTTTGTACTTATGTTAACTTCTAACATTTCCAAAATGTCTACTATATTCCTTACATTATCTGATAAATGTCTTCTCGGGTGAAAGCCCGCTTGATCCCTATGAATGTCCCCCATCAAAACTTTTTTCAATCTCTTAGCAAAATCGGAGATTTTTTCAATCTCGTCAGCAAAATTTTTGTAATCCACATTTAATAAGGAAATTGGGCGGTAGTTCTTAAGTTGGGTCTTTTTAGTCTCTGTCTTCGGTATAAGCGTGATATAAGCCTCTTTCCACGTTTCAGGTGCTTTTTTCCCCTCAAGGATTTCGTTACAGACTTCCTTCAAAGGTTGTATTAACCACTCCTTTAAAACCTTATAATATTTGAAAGTCAGACCATCAGGCCCCGGAGATTTGCCCAGTTGCATATTTTGGATGGCACCTTCTATTTCTTGTTCAGTTATTTTCTGATTCAAAAGTATTTTATCTTCACATGAAATTTCCTTCAATCCATTTTTCTCCAAAAATTGTTCTATATCAGAGTCTTTTTGTGGCCCCTGTGCATATAATTGCTTAAAGTATCTCTGGAAGCAGCTTCTAATCTCAGTTGGATTATAAATGTTCTTTCCATCCACTTCTAAATTTGTCACAGTATTTAATTTTTGTCTCTTCTTCAATTGCCAAGCCAAAAATTTACCACATTTATATGCTGATTCAAAAGTCTTCTGTCTCATTTGTTTGATTTTCCATTCTATTTCTTGATTCATCAATTCCATATACTGAATTTGATATAATTTAATTTCTCTCAAAATCTCCTGAGACTTTGGTTTTGCTCTTAATTTCTTTTCTCCTTCTTTTACCTTTTCCAAGATCTTATCTTTTTTCACATTTTGGCTTCTCTTTCTTATTGCGTTTTGTTGTATCAAGAAGCCTCTCATAACGGCTTTGCTTGCATCCCAGACCACTCTTTTTTCAACATTAGACCTCATATTAATCTCAAAATAGTCTCTCAATGTTTTTTGGGCCTTTTTGCAGAATTCTTTATCTTTTAATAAGGTGTCATTCATCCTCCATCTGAAAGTACCAGCTGTTGTTTGATTCATCTCCATCTTCACGGCATTATGGTCGGAGCATGTTTTTGGGCAGATTTCCACCTTTTTAATCTTTGGTGCCAGTCCTCTAGTAACCCATTCTAGTCCAGGTCATTTTGGCTTCAGAAAAGAAGGTTCCCTCTCTCTCAAGAGGGTTTTTTGTTCTCCAAATGTCAACCAAGTCCATATTGTCAGTCATTTCAAAAAAGGTTTTTGGTAGTCTTCCATCTTTAGAAATCACTTGTCTTTGTGCTTTGTCCATATTTGTAGAAACTACTCCATTCATATCTCCCATCAAAATTACATTAAGGTCCAAATAGTCCAACAAAGTCTCATGCAACTTCTTAAAGAATTCAGATTTACCTTCATTCGGTGCATAAATTCCTACAATCAAAAGTTTCTGTCCTTGAACTTGAATTTCGATTGCCAGATATCTTCCTTGTTCATCTTTAAATATCATTTTCGGCATCAGTCTATCCTTTGCGTATATAACAACTCCTCTTTTCTTCACTCTGTCAGATGAGATAAATTCTTGTCCTAATTTTTTGTTAATAAGTAATTTTCTATGTGCTCTCATCACATGTGTCTCTTGTAAACAAATCAAGTCCAATTGTTGTTTCTTTAATATATGAAAAATGTTCTTCCTCTTCCAAGGTATGTTCAAACCATTGCAGTTCCAGCTCAAAAGTCGCAAAGCCATGATGGAGTTATTTACTTACTCCTCCTACTGCTCCCAGTCGTTGTTCCTCTTCTGTCGGTGGTTGCAATCCAAACGATAAATTTGCTATGTCCAATATTCCTTTTCCTGGTGATGTTGGTTCCTCTCCAGCCTCAACTTCCTTCAACAGATCCTCTTCGTGGTCTCTCAAAAATTTGTCTTTATGAGGACTTCCGGGTTGGCGCCATCGCCGAATGGCGGACTCCCTCCGAGCTCCGGAGGGAGCCTGCGCGGCAGGGGCTGGGTTCTACCGCGCCGGCGACGCGGGGACCCTCAAAAACCATGGGCGCTGAAACCCATGGGCATGGTGACTTGGCGGGCACCGTTTGTGCCCCCCGACCCGCGAAGGAGCCTTTTTAAAGGCTGCGGAGCGGGTGCCGGGGGTGTGTGTGGTGCTATGAGTCCTCCGCTTCCCCTACCGAGCGAAGCTGCATACCATTCGGCGGAGAGCGCTGACTTCTTCTATTGAAAATTTGGATCAAAAAGAACAACCCGTGAGTAATTGGAAACTGGACTTAAAAAGAAAAAAATATTTTTTAAATTCGGAGCGAGCAGGGGAGGTGCAAAAAGGAAGTCAGTCTCCCCCCGGTTGTAGAGGATCTAAAGCAAAGGATTTGACAACTAAGATCGAGTGCTACCATATTTTGATAAAGTTATTAACTTCACGATGGAAAACTATAAGATTGGGCTGGAGGAGAAAAGTAGAATGTGAGCTAAAAGGCAACCCCCCCCCCCCCCCGGGAGCCGGGAGCGATTCGAGAGAGCGCCGGGAGAGGAGCAAAAGAGGCTTTGACAGCTGTCAAAGGAGCTGTCAAAGCTGAAGAATAAAAAGAGAACTTTGTCACGAGGACTTTGCCGGTTATATTCGTTACAAATTGGATATTAACTGTTTAAAATAAGGAATAACAAGTTACTTTGACTGTTGGGTGTGATCTGGAAGGAAACTGAGTTACTATAATCCCTCTAGAGGGGCTGTGGGACACTACAAGTATTGCTGGTATGGAATTTGAATAGGACTCTTTATCTCCTGGGAAACTGCAGAAATGGAATACTATTTTGTCTACAGAGGTCTCTACACTAAAGGAGACAATAGATTTATCTATTGAAGAATGGAAGGGACTTGACGTAAAGTTTGGTTCCTGAATAACAAAGCCTCTGTAGAGGATTTAGAAGCTTTTGGAATTAGAACATTTTTGCAGGGGAGCAGGAAATGAAACTAGAGGAAACTGAGGAGAGAGAATAACAAGAACAACATGAACAACAAGAATTGGACAAAGCTGGAAGTGGGAACATTTGGGACATCCAGATTTGAAAGGCCTAAAGAAACAAGATTGGAGTTTTTGCTCTTAAATATAGAGATCTGGATGGAAAAAATGGACCTTTTTGAGATAGAGTTCTTCCAAGATTGGACGTTCGAAATTAAAGATGACCAAAAAGGCGGCAAAGACTTTTAAAAAGACGGCAAAGTGGACTTGTGAAGGATTTTAGCCTAGATGTGGGATCTCCAGGATGACAGCAGGCATTGATGGACACTGGGGAACGCAACCGGGAAAGGGGGGGGGGGGAATTTGGAATCCAAAGGGTGTTAAACTATACTTTATTCTTTTTTCTTTCCTTTTTTATTTTTTTTAATCTGTTCTGCATATTAAAGAGGGGAACTCGTGGAAGGGAGCGGGGTCGATTTTAGGGGATGGAAAAACACTGTTAACATTGGGTTAATCATAATAAGTTTAAAATTTGGGGTAAGAACTTGCTGAATCTATATGAAGGAATTGGAATACAAAAGGGGGTGGGGCGGGGAAGTCCTGAAAGGATATTAATGAAAATAAGGTTATAAAATAGATGTTTTATTTTTCTTTTTTCTTTTTTCTGTTATATTTGAAAATGTTCAATAAATATTATTTTTTTAAAAATTGTCTTTATCACTCAGTGTCTTTATTCTTATTTTCTTTCCTCTATATTTGAAAGATAAGCCTTGGGGGAATTCCCACCTGAAGAAAATTCTACTTTTTTTCAATAGCAGAACCAGATCTCTGTATTCACCTCTTGCATCCAAGATAGGCTTAGGTATATCTTTAAAGATCTCCACAAAAGAATTTTCAATTTCCAGTGTTTTTTGATAGTGCAAGTTTAAAATTTTATCTCTTTCTTCCTTTGATCTCAAAGTAATCAAACAGTCTCTTACCTTGTTCTTTTTTTGTCTTATTCCAAGTCTAAATGCACTCACAATCTTAACTTCCTCCTCCTTCAGGCCCTCTTGCCAAAATTCAAGAAACTCTTTTGTCAGAAAGTCCACCAAGTTATCCTGTTCACTTTCTGGTACGAATCTCAATCTTAAATTCCGTTCTTTCCTTTGAAGGGCTATCATAGCAAAGGACAAATCATGGTCCGCCAGTTTCTTAACCACCAGTGGTATTTTCTCCTGCGTTTCAGTTGCAATTTCCTTTGCCTCCTCTGCAATCTTTCGAGTGGTAGCTGATTCTTGTAAAAGTTTCCCAATATTCTGAGCATTAGCATTAACTTGTGCTCCCAATTCTTTTATACTTGAAGTGTTCAAGTCAAGTTTTGCTGAAATCTCAGCTACATTTTTATTTGTTTCTGCAACTTGTTTACTTGTGTCGATCCCTTGCCTCGTAAGAAGTTCCAAAGATTCATTTATTTTTCCCAGTGCCTTTGTCAATGCGTCTTCTGATGACATAGTTTTTGGTTTTGTTTGCAAGGCCGCAGCTGCTCCTGTCACTGAGGCCCTTCTTTGTTGTGGAATATCAGTCTTGTATTGTCTGCCAGATCTGAGGCTTTTCTCCTGAACCAGCTCTATCTTTCCTTTACCATCTGCCATGCCACTCTCATGCCCAGCCAAGGTCAGTCTCACGCCTAAAAGTTTGTTTTTGTTCAGTTTCTGTTAATTGATTCTCATGAAAACTTACAGATTCTGGCTTCACACAATTAACTCAAGGCAGTGTCAATTTATTCTTGGCAGAAAGCCAAGGTCTGCTTGACCTAGAAATTACTTACTCTGATTGGTTAACGACCAGCACTCAACTCTGTTATCTAGGAATGCTAACACAGTTTGGTTTGGGGTGTGTTAGGAGTAGAAGTGCTGTGTATGGTTAAGAGAGAGAGAGAGAGAGAGAGAGAGAGAGAGAGAGAGAGAGAGAGAGAGAGAGAGAAAGGATTTATTTTTGCTTTGTTTTGTATGCAGAAACTCTGCTGGTTTTATTTTTCCTTTTAATAAATCCTGTAAATAGTTATTCTGAGTCTAGCTGACTAGTCATTTACACCTCAACTAGCTTCTTCGCTGTGCAGGAAAACTCTGCTACGCTTGGGCTAAAGCCATTAGAGCTATGCCTGGCACTTCAAAGTTCCAAGAGGTTATGGGTATTGTGCTGCCAGCCTGAGTTGTGGTGGTGTCAGCATCAACGGTGTTGGTTCCAGTAGTTCCAGAAGTTGTTGTTCCTGTTGGTGCAGCAGATGGACACTGGCTGGTTCCTGACTGCTGTGAGCTGGTGACGCAGTGGACACAAGGACAACAGCTGCAGCGTGTGTGTGCTGGGTGCTGTGGTTCCTGTTTTCTCTCTTGGTGGTCGTGAGTAGCTGGTTCCGGGTTCCAGGGACATCGCTCTCAAGATGGCCTCACAACCAGTTCAGATGGCTTTTGAGCGTCTGAATGACTCCAATTACTTGCTGTGGTCGGAACGCATGCAGGCAGTGGTGCAGAGGGATCGTCTCTGGCAAGTGGTGAGTAAGTTTCCTGCGAAGCCTGATGATGAAGACCTTGATAAAGACCAAAGAGCAAGGGCCACAATTGTCTTGGGGCTGGAAGATTCCCAGTTGCCGTATGTGAGGGGAATCAAGACAGCTAGAGGTGTGTGGCAAGCACTTAAAGAACTCCATGTGCGTGAGACAGCGGTTTCCAAGCTGTTCATTCACAAGGCATTGTACAAGGCAATGTTACAGCCTGGGGTTACAATGCAGGAACACCTACACAGTTTACAGTTAAAGTTTACTGCGCTACAGGAAAGAGACTGTGCGTTAGACCAGCAGGAGAAGGTGGCTATTATTTTGAGTTCTCTCCCGGAAAGCTGGGATAATTTAGTTTTGTCTCTAGAAGGCATACAGGAGCGTGATTTATCAGTCAGTTACGTTACTGGGCGTTTGATTGAAGAATGGCAGAAGAGGCAAGAAAGGTCGTTTGCTGCAGAGGCTTCTACAGGTGGGCGGTTTGGAGGGAGTTCTCATACCGTGCCAGAGGTGAAGCAAAAGCAGCGTACCGGTGAGGAGTCAGCGTTTGCTGTTAGGCGTTGTTTCCGATGTGGGTCTTCAGCGCATCTAAAACGACAATGTCCGGAGTTGGTCAAGTCTCAGTGGCCGGTGCAGGAGCAGAGACGAGATCAGCAGCAGCAGCAGCGAAAAAAGAAATTCTTCAAACGAAAACAGTCGGCTCAGCTGGTGACCGCCGAGGTCAAGATTGCTGATGAGAAACAAGCTGTCTGGGTGGTCGATTCGGGAGCATCTCGGCACATCGTAAATTCAGATGAATTGTTTGTTTCCAAGAACTCAGCACAGCGCAGCCAGGTGGCTCTAGCAGACGGAAGTACTTCCGAAGTCATTTCGGGGGGTGCAGTTTTTGTTCCTTGTCTTCGTGAATGCCTGCAAAATGTACTTTGTGTGCCTTCATTAAGGAGCAATCTGATGTCTGTAGATTGTTTGCTAAAAGCTGGGTTTAAAGTGTATTTTGAAGGAGACAGTTGCATTATTAAGAAGGCTGGTGAGATTTTAGGCACTGCTAAGTCAGAGGGAGGCTTGTTTTGGCTTAAAGCAGGATCTCAAGTTGCAGCAGTAGTCAGTAAATCTCAGCCTGCAGTGAATAACAAAGCTATACATGACAACTGTGTGCACTTATTGCATAGGAAATTGGGGCATGCTGGCTGGAAAAGTGTACTAAAAATGTCTGAATTGGCTGATGGGGGTAATTTAAAGAGTTGTAACAAGTACCTTGATTGTAATGTTTGTAAAAAGGTTAAAACCCACAGAGTCTCTTACCCCAGAAGTGACAGAGTTAGTGAGTCACCGCTACAGCTGGTTCACATGGACGTAATTGGTCCATTTCCTGTAAGCAGGGGTGGATCGCGTTTTTCATTAACAATTGTGGATGACGCCACGCGTTACTCTTGGGTTTTTCCCATGAAGAATAAGGGTGATGTGTTCACTAAGTTTAAAGGCTGGGTGGCATCTGTGGAAAGATTTCTGTCCATTAAACTCAGAAGGATTCAGACGGACAGAGGTGGCGAATTTATGTCAAATGCTTTTAGAGATTGGTTACAAAAGCGTGGCATTGGGCATAGAAAAACGAACGTTTTTCCCCCAGAGGAGAATGGCGTTGCAGAGCGAAAACACAGATCTTTACAAAATATGATGTTTGCCATGCTTGATGATGCTGATTTGCCCATGTCTTATTGGGGGGAGAGCATGCTCACCGCGTGTTATCTCCAAAATAGGCTCTTTCATCAAACAATAGGTACAACTCCGTACTTTAAATTGTTTCAGAAAAAACCCAAAATTGACCATTTGCATGTGTTTGGATCAAAAGCCTGGGTATTAATTCCAAAACAAATGAGAAAGAAGGGAGATCCTAAGACCAAACAGTTAGTGTTTGTGGGCTACCAGGAGCTGGGAAAAGGTTTCCGCTTTGCTGAAGGGACAAATGGCATTGTGATCTCCAGGAATGCCAGTTTTTGTGAACATAGTGGTTGGGAGAGACTACATGCCAATACTGAGGTTTGGTTTGAACCTTCCCAGGAACTTCATGACTCTGAAGGTAAACATAGAGAATCAGAGTCTGAGGGGGAGGAAAGTTCAGATAAGAGCTCTCAAGAAAGTGGAATTAGCCAGAGACCAGTTGCTAAGCAACAAAAGAGAGGTCGTAGTTCTGAGAAGGAAAGTGGGTCAGAAGAAAAATTTTCTCCCAGAAGATCTAAAAGACAAAACAAAGGAGTGCCTCCGGTGCGTTTTTCTCCACATACTGCAAATGTGTTTAGTGTAATTGCAGAGCCCAAGAGTTTTCAGGAGGTGTTAAAGTTACCAAAAGAGGAGGCAGAGCTCTGGAAACAGGCAATGGAGGAAGAGATGTCCTCTCTGAATGAGCACAAGGTCTTTACACCAGTAACAGCGCCTGAGGGGGCAAAGATTGTAGGCTGCAGGTGGGTGTACAAACTTAAACCTCTGGTGACAGGAAAGTACAAATACAAAGCTCGTTTAGTGGCTCAAGGATACTCTCAGAGGCCTGGAAAAGATTATGACGAGACTTTTCCCCCTACTGCTAAGAGGGACAGTGTAAGGCTGATTCTAACGCTTGGAGCAAAGAGAAAACTCCTGTTAAACCATTTTGATATCCAGACTGCATATTTACATGCATCAATATCAGAAGACCTGTACCTAGCCGAACCGCCTGGTTATGAGACAGGTTCCAATAGAGTGTTGAAATTAAACAAAGCTCTATATGGTCTCAAACAGGCTGCAAGATCTTGGAACAAATGTTTCCATGAGGCCTTAGTGTCATTTGGTTTCAAGCAGAGTACAGCTGACAATTGTGTTTATGTACGTGGTACAGGCAGTGATCAAGAGTTTTGTCTGATTTATGTAGATGATGTATTGTACGCTTGCAAAACAGATAAACAAACTAAAAGGTTTGCCAAGCAATTGTCCAGTAAGTTCAAAATGAAAGACTTAGGCCCGGTTAGGACATATCTAGGGTTGGAAGTGTGCTGGGCCCAAGATGGCAGCTGCCTAATTAGTCAGCAGAACAAAGTTAAACAACTACTGACTATATACAGGATGCAGGATTGCAAAGGGGCAGTGGTGCCTATGGATCCAGGTTTCATAAAAACACTTCATATAGATGAAAGTCCTGAATTTGAACATCCTGATGTATATCATTCTGTAATTGGAAGTTTATTGTATCTAGCACAGTGGTCCAGACCTGATATTAGCTACGCAGTAGGCATACTAAGTAGATTGGTCTCAAAACCCACACTAAATGCCTGGAAAGGGGTAAAACAAGTTCTGAGATACCTCAAACAGACAATTGGCTATATGTTACAATTAAATTCTTCAGAGGATGAAACATTGAGTTGCTACTGTGATAGTGACTGGGGAAATTTGCCAGATAGAAAATCTGTCACAGGACTAGTCATAATGGTCGGTGGAGCTTTAATCAGCTGGCGGTCACGTAAGCAAGACGTTGTAAGTGTGTCATCAACGGAATCCGAGTACGCCGCATTGAGTGAATTGTGCAACGAGGTGATTTATTTCAAGCATTTGTTAGCAGATTTAAATGTAAATTGTGGAGAACTAGTACGAGTTTACATTGATAATCAGGCTTGTATAACCTTAAGTAAAACAGAGGGTTTCAAATCACGTTCCAAACATATCTCTGTAAAATACCAAAATGTACGTTGCTGTGTACAAGACAATATAATCACATGTACTTATGTATCAAGTGAAGAAAATGTAGCAGATATATTAACTAAACCATTGGCAAAGATAAAGAACAAGCAGATGTGCAAGGGTTTAGGTTTGCTGGAAAAATAATCTCCTACATAGGTGTTATTTGATGTTAATTGTCCAGCAGAATCTGTGAGGGGGTGTTCAGTTTCTGTTAATTGATTCTCATGAAAACTTACAGATTCTGGCTTCACACAATTAACTCAAGGCAGTGTCAATTTACTCTTGGTAGAAAGCCAAGGTCTGCTTGACCTAGAAACTACTTACTCTGATTGGTTAACGACCAGCACTCAACTCTGTTATCTAGGAATGCTAGCACAGTTTGGTTTGGGGTGTGTTAGGAGTAGAAGTGCTGTGTATGGTTAAGAGAGAGAGAGAGAGAGAGAGAGAGAGAGAGAGAGAGAGAGAGAGAGAGAGAGGATTTATTTTTGCTTTGTTTTGTATGCAGAAACTCTGCTGGTTTTATTTTTCCTTTTAATAAATCCTGTAAATAGTTATTCTGAGTCTAGCTGACTAGTCATTTACACCTCAACTAGCTTCTTCGCTGTGCAGGAAAACTCTGCTATGCTTGGGCTAAAGCCATTAGAGCTATGCCTGGCACTTCAAAGTTCCAAGAGTTTTCAGTAGGAAGTTTCCAGTGGCTGAGCTTCTAGTAGCTTAGTTGTTTCAGAAAGTAACAAAGTCTCCTCTAGAGGGGGGAATTCCAACTTAGTTTCACAGTTTTTTAAAGCAGATATATTCTTTCAGAGTCCCCCCCCCCCCACTCTTCATAAGGAAAAAGAGGCTCCAGTTCCAGCTCTTTCCTAAATAGTTACAAATATGTAGCAATCTGGAAGGTAGTTCCCAAATACTGTATCTTTCAGCAGAGTTCACAAAGTTATTTTCAGGCTCACTATATTAGCAGTTCACAAGTCTTCCCTTTCAAGGCAGTCCGCCCCCAGGATGCAAAAACAGTGGATATATTTTCCTTCTCTCCTTTCATGCAGGAATTTAATTCAATTAAAAGTTCTCCCCCACCGCTCCTGCCCGCTAGATGGGGGGGTTGCGTCTTGCTTTTAACAGTGGATTTGCTCTTATTCAAGTGCGATCTCCAAAGGTTACAGTTTAGCAGTCTCTTTGCTTAGTTATGTCTACAGCGCGGAAAGGCAGACTTCCTTTTTATGCCTTTCCCGTGATGGTATTCAAATCTTTTAAATTTTAAGTCCAATTTAAGCTTTTAATCCTACTCACGAGTAGTTGCTCTCAAATCCAATTTGCCGGAAGAAATCAGCGCTCTCCGATAATGGCGATGCGGCTTCACTCCACGGACTGGGTTGCAGCTCTCAGTACCACGCTCCCCCCGCAACCGTTCCGGAGCCTTTAAAAAGGCTCCTTCGCAGTTCGGAGAGAACCCAAAGGTACCCGCCGAGCCTCCTTGTTCACAGGCTTCACTGCCTGTGATTTCTGAGAGTCCCTGCTTCGCCGTAGCGGCAGGACCCGAACCCGTGAAGTAGACTTCCCTCGGAGCTTTGGGGGAAGTCCGCCATTGATCGCTGGTGCCGACCGGAAGTGTCTTTATTTCTCTCAGAATCTCTTGCGACTTTGGTTTCGCTCTTAATTTCTTCTCTCCTTCTTTTATTTTCTCCAAAATTTTATCTTTTTTCTCATTTTGAGTTCTCTTCTTTATTGCTTTCTGTTGAATCAGAAACCCCCTCATAACTGCTTTGCTTGCGTCCCAGATTACTCTTTTTTCAACCATAGTATTCATGTTTATCTCAAAATAGTCTCTCAAGGTTTTTTGGGCCTTCTTGGTGACTTCTGCATCTTTAAACAAGGTGTCATTAATCCTCCATCTAAAGGAACCAATTGGTGTTAATTTCATCTCCATTCTCACAGCATTATGGTCGGACCAAGTTTTAGAGCAAATTTCCGCTTTTCAAATTTTAGGAGCCAATCCTCTAGTTATCCAAATTTGGTCAATTCTTGTCCATGTCATTTTGGCTTCAGAGAAGAAAGTTCCCTCTCTACCCAAGGGGTTCTTAGTTCTCCAAATATCAATTAAGTCCTTGTTGTCAGTCATGTCAAAAAAGGTTTTTGGCTGCTGATTCATAATACAATACTTTTTGCTGGTTGAAAGAATGGCTACTTCTAGAGAATACTGATATTTTGGACTTAGAAGGTTATGACAATTTCTTTGGATGGCATGCATACCTGTGGTACGACACGGTAAAAGTTCACAAGGGTTTCAAAAATCATATTGTCAGGAAAGCATTATACAATGTCTGGATTAGATATAAAGATTTGTTGGAAAGTAAGACTCCAAGGTGGTTGTCGCCAATGGAGGCAAAAGCGGTTAAAAAACTAAATATGGAGGTTAATTGGCCGAGATATTGGGAAATTTTGGAGCAAGAAGGAGACAGACTGAAATTGCAAAGTTTTGAGAAGTTAAAAGGGAAAGTGAGAGACTGGCTGCATTACTATCAGATAATGGAAGCTTTTAAACTAGACAGGAAAGTCGGCTTCCAGGTGGAAAAATCAAAATTAGAAACTGAATTGTTAGAACCTAGTACTAAGAACTTGTCAAAAATGTATAACTTGCTGTTGAAATGGAATACACAAGATGAAATGGTTAAATCTGCAATGAATAAATGGGCGCAGGATATTGGTCATGACATAATGTTTGCTGACTGGGAAAGGTTATGGACCACCGGGATGAAATTCACGGCGTGTAGTGCCTTGAGAGAAAATATCATGAAAATGATTTATAGGTGGTACATGACCCCAGTCAAGCTTGCGAAAATCTATCACTCGCCCGAGAACAAATGTTGGAAGTGTAAAGAAAGAGAAGGAACATTCTTTCACCCTTGGTGGACGTGCCCAAGGATTAAGGCTTTCTGGGAACTGATCTATAATGAACTGAAAAAGGTACTTAGGTACACCTTCCCTAAGAAACCAGAGGCCTTTCTCCTGGGCATAGTCGGCCAATTGGTTGTAAAGAAGGATAGAACCTTTTTTATGTATGCTACAAAAGCAGCAAGAATTCTTATAGCAAAGTACTGGAAGACACAAGATTTACCCACCGTGGAAGAGTGGCAGATGAAAGTGATGGACTACATGGGCCTGGCAGAGATGACGAGCAGAATCCGAGACCAGGGAAGAGCAACGGCGGAAGAAGATTGGAAAAAATTTAAAGACTATTTAAAGAAATATTCAAAAATCAGTGAATGTTAGATTGATGTTGAATGAGAAAAATAGGGGTTAATAGCGATAATGGTTAAGTGGAAGAATTTGAATGTTTTTATAATTAATTTGAAAATAAGGGAGGGATTTGTTAATCAACTAATTCGACACGAGAATGCAGAAAGGGAGGTATGAGGAAGTCGGGAGAGTAAGGAATATGAAATTAAGAGTTTGAAATTATACGTGTTGTATGTTCTTTATTGTTTTGTTTTCTTTGTTATGGATGGAAAATCGAATAAAAATTATTTTTAAAAAAAACAAAAAAGGTTTTTGGCAGTCTGCCATCTTTAGTGACTACCTGTCTTTGTGACTTGTCCATATTAGTAGACACCACTCCATTCATATCTCCCATCATAATGATGTTATACTCCATATAGTCCAACAATGTCTCATGCAACTTCTTAAAACATTCAGATTTCCCCTCATTTGGTGCATAAACTCCTACTATCAAGAATTTCTCTCCTTGAATTTGAATTTCAATTGCCACAAATCTTCCTTGGTCATCTTTAAAAATAAATTTCGGTGATAGGCTCTCTTTAGCATATATTACAACGCCTCTCTTTTTAACCTTATCCGATGAAATAAACTCTTGGCCCAATCTTTTGTTAATCAGTACTTTCCTGTGTAGCCTTATCACATGAGTTTCCTGTAAGCAAATCAACTCCAATTGTTCCTTTTTCAATAAATGAAAAACTTTTTTCCTTTTCTCCGGGGAATTAAAACCGTGAATATTCCAACTTAATAGTTGCAGAGACGTGGTGTGGTTATTTTGCTTTTCCTCCAACTACTCCAAGTAATTGTTCTTCTTCTGTCAGTGGTGTCACTTTCTCTAGTTTGTCCAGTCCCAAAGGTAGTGATACTAGGTCTAGTATTCCTGGTTTTAGTGCTCTTGGCTCTTCTTCTTCAGCTTCTTTTTGTAGGTTTTCTCCGTGCTCTCTCAGAAATTTTTCTTTATCTTCCACTGATCTTATTTTGATTTTTTTCCCTTTAAAGCTAAAAGAAAGGCCTTGGGGAAGCTCCCACCTGAAAACAATTCTGTTTCCTCTCAGCAGGGCCACCAGCTCTCCGTAGTTAGCCCTAAGATCCAATAAATGTTTCGGAATGTCCTTAAAAATCTCTATTCTTGATTCTTGTATCTCCAAAGTCTGCTGGAAATGCAGACTCAATATTTTATCTCTCTCTTCTTTTGTTCGGAGGGTAATCAAACAGTCTCTCACCCTGTTCTTTCTCCCTCCTCTTCCAAGTCTGAAAGCACTTACTATCTTGAAGTCTTGCTTGTCATCCAGGTTCCCAAAGTCTGCAAATTCCTGTGTAAGAAAATCACTTAAGCTGTCTTTTTCAAGTTCAGGTACCGCCCTGATCCTCAAATTAGTCTGTTTTTCCTTCAGTTCAGTCATGGACAAAAGCGACTGGTGGTCCTCAAGCTGTTTACATATCGGTGTTATCTTTTCCTCTACAGCCGATGCTTTTTCCTTTGCTTCCTCAGCTGTCTTTTGATTCGAAGTAGATTCTTGCAGCAGTTTTTCAATAGATTCTGTGTTTGAATTCACCTTCTGCCCCAGGTTGTTGATGCTAGTAGTATTTTGGTCAATTTTAGTTGTTGCTTCAGTAACTTGTTTGCTTAATTTTTCCAAGGTTTCATAAATTTTACTTAATACTGGAGTAAATCCCTCTTCAGATGCCATTCCTTTTGACCCAGCTTGTGCAGGGTCTTCTCCTTGTGGTGCAGAGGGGCCGGATGCAGATGCTCTGCCCTGCTGCAATACTACACTGGTCTGCTGCAGTCTAACCTTGCCCGATCTTGTTGTTTTTTCCTGTGGCAAGTTATTTTCCTGAGGCAAGTTTGCCATAACACTTTATCTGAGGATCAAGGTCAGTCCCACGGCCAAAGCTTGTTTTGCAGTGGAAATTTCCCTGGCCAGTTAGAAGTGGAAAATTCCCCAACTAGTTGTAGCAATTTCAGTATTCCTCTGGGGGACACAGTAACAGTCAATGGTATTACAATAAAGTATCTTTTCCAACTTTCCAAAGTCCCCCTTCAACAAAATAAGCAACAGTTTCAAGTCCAAAGAAGCCCTTCAGAATAAAAGTATCTCACTTGCAGAGTTAACTGTCAAAAAGTTACATTGTCCATAAACAGTGCAATTCTCAATACAGCAATTCTATTAATCCTGGCAGTCCATTCCCAAGGATTAAGTGGTGGTCTTTATTCGCTTTTCTCTCCTTTTTTTTCCAGGCAAAAAAATACTTTCCCCTCTTCCCTCCCCTCTCCTGCAATTCAGGGAGGGAGTTCTTTTAATCTGACGTTAGAATTTAAGTCCTTTTGACGCAACTTTCCAGGTCTTAGCTTAAACAGTCTTTGCTTTGATCTGTATACAGAAAACGGAAGGCGGACTTCCTGTTTATGCCTTCCCGCTTCAGTGCCAAATTAATCCTTTTTTTCTGAAATTCCTCACAGAATTTTTCTTAAATTACTCACGGGTAGTTGTTTAGCAGCCGAATTGTCACAGGAAAAAGGTCAGCGCTCTCCGGCAACAGCTGTGCGGCTTCACTCCACGGAAGAAGCAATTGACTCTCAGCACCGCGCCAGGCTCCCTGTTTCGCTCCGGAGCCCCTTGCAGGGTTCCCTCACAGATTGGGGGGGCGCTAAGGGTGCCCGCCGAGTCCCACGGTCACAGGCTTCACCTGCCTGTGATTTTCAAAGGGGTCCCCGCTCCGCCATAGCGGCAAGACCCAATTTCCGCGGAGCTACTCCCTCAGAACTAGAGGGAATCCGCCATTGCCGATTGCGCTGCCTCCGGAAGTCCCTAACTTCTGGTTTCCCCACCCTCCACTTCGGGTGCGCTTTGCGGAACCTCCACAGTCAAAGCAGCTGCCTAAGGGGAACCAGGGGCAACACAGGGGCTACGCGACCCCTAAAAGATCCTGGAGGTGACTCAGGATCAATATCGTCCTGCAGTGTCAAAGAAGTTTGGCCGGAGCTCATGTCCTTTATGAGAGGTGAGACTATGGAGAGTAGCCAGATGCTAGGAGGTGAACAACCCCGGGCAGTACACCTCGAATCCCAAAAGGGTAAAAATGGTGGGAAAATCTCCAATATTTTTAATCCCTAAATCAAGTTAACCCCTTCATGGATCACTGCCTTGCTGTGGCGAAGGGGCTTGAATAATTCAGAGAAGTTATGAACTATGCCGAGCAGGGCACCCTAGATGGACAGGTCATAGTGGAGAGTTTTGACAAAACGTGATCCACCTGGAGCAGGAACCGGCAAGCCACTCCAGTATCCCTGCCAAGAAAACTCCATGGACAAAGACAACAGGCATATAAAAGTTATGACGCTGGAAGATGAGCCCCTCAGGTTGGAAGGCGTCCAACATGCTACTGAGGAAGAGCAGAGGACAAGTACAAGTAGATTCAGAGCTGATGAAGCGGCTGGGCCAAAGCCAAAAGGTCGCTCAGTTGTGGATATGCCTGGAAGCGAAAGGGAAGTCCAATGCTGTAAAGAAAAATATTGTATAGGAACCTGGAATGTAAGAAGCATGAACCTGGGTAAGTTGGATGTGGTCAAAAATGAGATGGCAAGAATAAACATTGACATCCTGGGCATCAGTGAACTAAAATGGATGGAAATGGGCGAATTCAGTTCGGATGACCATCATATCTACTACTGTGGGCAAGAATCCCGTAAAAGAAATGGAGTGGCCTTCATAGTCAACAAAAGAATGGCGAAAGCTGTACTGGGAATGATCTCGATACGAATCCAAGGCAGACCTTTTAACATCACAGTAATCCAAGTTTATGCACCAACTACTGGTGCTGAAGAAACTGAAATTGACGAATTCTATGAAGACTTACAACACCTTATAGAAGTGACACCAAAGAAGGATGTTCTTCTCATTATAGGGGGTTGGAATGCTAAAGTAGGGAATCAAGAGATAAAAGGAACAACTGGCAAGTTTGGCCTTGGAGATCAAAACGAAGCAGGGCAAAGGCTAATGGAGTACTGTCAAGAGAACAAGCTGGTCATCACAAACACGCTTTTCCAACAACACAAGAAACAACTCTACACATGGACATCACCAGATGGGCACCATCAAAATCAGATTGATTATATTCTCTGCATGGAGATGGAGAAGCTCTATACAGTCAGCAAAAACAAGACTTGGAGCTGACTGTGGCTCAGATCATCAGCTTCTTATAGCAAAATTCAAGCTTAAGCTGAAGAAAGTAGGAAAAACCACTGGGCCGGTAAGATACAATCTAAATCAAATCCCTTATGAATACACAGTGGAAGTGAGGAACAGGTTTAAGGATTTAAATTTGATGGACAGAGTGCCTGAAGAACTATGGATGGAGGCTCGCAACATTATACAGGAGGCAGCAAGAAAACCATCCCAATGGGGCGCTAGGGGCGCCTTGGAAGATGGCCGACAATACCATCTCTCCAGCTCACACGAGGTAATTTAGGGGCTGATGATGGGAGTAAATCAGCCTCCCAAATTCTTCCCGGTGGAAGGGAAGATGCAGCCTTGTCCACGGTTGCCCATAAAGAAAGAAAGTTTGAAAGAAGGAGGGGGTGAGGGCACTGGACGGAAAGCCCTCAAGCAAGCTCGGATCTCCCTGACGCTGTCTCTGAGCACGAATCTAGTTGCATTTTTTAAGATGAAAAATTGGAAATACGAATTATTGCACTTGTTAGCTGCTAATTAAGCCTGCCACTGAGAAGTTAAGAGTGATGGAATGGACTGGACAGAAGATAACATTAAAGAATAACATCTATGCTGGTATGTTGAAACGGAACGGAAAGGAGGGGCTTATTATTTTTTTTACTACGATATTACCTAACAACCCCTCCCTTAGAAGAACCGTCATATGACTTATAGCAAGTAAGATTGGAAAATAAACTGTGTGGAAATAAATATATCAACTAAAGCCTTCGTTTTGTGAAAGATTTGGAAAGAAAATAAAAGGCTCTCTTGTGACACAGTTTTTAATCAGGATCCGCCATTACGAGACAGACTATGTTGCGAGATTAATAGTCAAAGGGGGAGGCGAGCCGTTGCTCTGTTATCATTTTTGTATTGTAAGTTTGATGGCAAATCTTCTCTGGAAAGATTGATTTATTGTCAGGGAACTGCAGGCAGCGAGGGAGGGAGGAAAGGGAGGATACAAAGAACGATCCCCTCTGATTAGCACTTGCTCGTTCTCAGAGGAAAGAGAAGAGGAGAGTGAGTCTGAGCAGGAGGAGCTACTTCCGAGAGGCGGTGCTCCACGTCACAGGGAAAGACGGAAGGGGTTGGGCCGATGGCTGTGCTGGGGGGAGCGAGGGAAAAAAGAGTCCAGTCAAAGCAACGCGTCATGAAAGACGGATTGCTTTGTTTATTCTGCCTGTAATTGAGTCAGGAGGAAATAAAGAGTGGAATTTGTGGCTGGCTGCCTGGAATGCTTTCTTTGCTGAGAGCAGCAACGCGCTGCAGCTGGTTAGCTGACAGTTTGCTTCGACTCCACACACCCAGTTAATGAGCGCTCGAGAGGAGAGGCTCGAAAGGAAGAAAAGGAAGATGGAACGTCGTATTGAACAGCTGGAGAAGGAGAGATCTGATTTATTGGCTAAAGCTGAGGAATTAAGAATTTGTTTGGAAGAAAGTAGAGCCAGATCTGCCGGAGCTTCTGGAGGACCCCTGGCAAGGTCTTTACAGCTGGTAAGCAAATTTAATGGGCACCCCAGACTGTACATGGGTGTCAGGGAACTGCCATCGGAAAGGCAGGCGGTGGAAGGGCTCTCAGACGCTAAGAGAGACTCAGCAGCAGAGGAAGGCACCAGCAGGGGGAGGGAAAGAGCTCAGAGAGAAAGTGAGTCGGAGGGAGGGCTCCGAGAGACTGCCAGCGAAAACAGTGGAGAAGTCTCAGGACCCCCCATAGGTACACCCACTCCTCGCCGGAAACTGTCTCGCCGAGAATCCCGAAGACGTGTTTCCGTTAAGGAACTTTTATGTTGGAGCAGATTCCGCAAACGCCCACTGTCGGATTCTGCTAGCGATTGAGGGAGTCATGTTTAAGGGGGCTCCGCTTAAGGCAGAGTTTGAGGAACATGCCCAAGCTCTGAGGGACTAAGCTTTAACGCACAAGCAGCTCATCATCCCATCACAATGGGTTTCAAGATGGACATGCAGTATGCTCTAGAACTGCAAGGAGCTGCTTTTGCTGGGGATGCTGAAAGAGTGGGGTACCTTATAGGCCATTTGACCGGAGAGGCGCGAGATTGGGTACGCCCACTGCTTGCTGGCAATAATGATGCGCTCAGGGATCTCAAACAGTTTTGGCAAGCTATGGACGCTATGTTTTCATTTGAATCGGAGGAGGATGTTACCCAGCAGCAGCTATTGGATCTCCGGCAGGGGAACTCAACTGTGAGGGTGTACTGGTCCCAATTTGCGATGCCGGTGCACAAGCTTGATTGGAGCTTAACCTCAAAGCCTGTGCAAGCTTTATTTAAGGCCGGATTTAATGTTCAGGTGAAGGATGAGCTTGCCAGGGGCCCCCGTCACAAGAACTTGGATTCCCTCGTTAAGGCTGCTCTGGCAGTGGGCAGCAGGCAAGAGCTGAGGCAGTTTGAGAAGGCTGAGAGCAAAGGCCGGCGTTTCCATGGTGATCGCATTCCTGAAATACCAAGTGAGGGAGAGCAAGGTCACTCTCGTTCTGAGCTGATGGAAATTGACTCTGCCCGCACGCGGGAACATTCAAAGGCTCAACGGCCGGTTCACAAGGCGGCAAAAGACTGGCAGGCTGCCAAGAAATGTTTTATCTCCCAGAAACCAGGGCACTTTGCCAGAGTGTGTCCGGAACGTCGCAACTGGCAGGGAATGGTGGGGGCTTCCTCCCAGGGGGGAGAGGGGGGAGTCCAGATGCAGGGAAACGCCAGTGCCTGGCTGGGAATGGAACGGGGCAGCAGCCAGGCAGGAATGGGACCGAACCAGAGCCCCGACCAGGACATCCCCAACCAGGCATAATTGTGAGGGTGTTGCTGGACCTCCCCAATGGCCATGCTGTGGAGGTCCATGCCCTGCTGGACTCAGGAGCGAGGTACTTCGCTGCACAGCACCAATTGCATTTACTACCTTTGGACTTTCCGCTACAAGTGACCACCATTGATGGGCGGGAACTCCTGGGAGGGGAAGTGACCCATGAGAATGAGGATTTTGACGCATTCCGAAATGTTTGCTTTCCATGTGTCATGCTGGCGGGTCCGCCCATCATTTTGGGCATGAGCTGGTTGGCCTTGCACGATCTGGTGGTCTCCTGGCATCAGCGTAACCTGACGTTTGGATCGGCGCATTGCTTGGAGAACTGTTTGGAAGTAAAGGAGCGTGAGTTGGTAGTACCAGAGTGGCAGCTACACGCGCGGGAGAGAACGGCGGCATCCCTCCAGAATATATGGACCTGGTGGAGGTTTTCAGCGAAAGAGAGGCAGACACGCTGCCACCGCACAGGCCTTACGATTGTCTTTTTTTTTTTTATGGCTCAGTATCAATATATTTCTCAGAATGGTCTGCATTTTATATGTATTATTTTTTAAAAAATATTTTTTATTAATTTTAAGAAATACAGAAAAAAGAGTAAAGGATAGTTATAAGAAAATAGAATAGAAGAATAACAAATTTCCATGTTCTTTTTCCATCCAATCTAAAGGACTTCCCCACATCCTCCAAACCCTACGTTCCCTGTCATATAAAACATCAGCAATTTGTTAACTTATTTCAAATCTTATTGTATCTTCCATTTTATCATGTTCCCTGATTTCAATTTTACTGTAACCCAATTCTTGTATGCTTTGTATTAAACACAATAAAGTTATTTCATTATTTTACCTCTAAATTCTTGTGTCTTAATTTTCATTTCATTAACTTACATTTGCTGAAGCTAGAGTTTCCTGAAAGGTGCATTTTTTTTTTAACATTCATACAGCTTATAGTGTTTTTTCAAGTAATCCTTAAACTTTTTCCAGTCCTCCTCAATTGTTTCTTCTCCCAAGTCTCGGATTCTGCCAGTCATTTCAGCCAATTCCATATAGTCCATCAACTGTGATTGCCATTCCTCCAGCGTGGGTAAATCTTGTGTCTTCCAGTGTTTTGCAATCAGGATCCTTGCTGCTGTGGTAGCGTACATGAAAAAGGTTCTGTCCTTCTTAAACACTCTCTGGTCTACCATGCCCAGGAGGAAGGCCTCTGGTTTCTTAGGTAAGGTAAATCTCAGTACCTTTTTTAGTTCATTATGGATCATTTACCAGAAGGCCTTCACTTTCGGGCAGGTCCACCAGAGATGAAAGAATGTCCCTTCCGCCTCTCCACATTTCCAACATTTATTGTCAGACAGATGGTATATCTTAGCTAGCTTGACTGGGGTCATGTACCACCGGTATATCATTTTCATAATATTTTCCTTCAAGGCAGTGCATGCCGTAAATTTCAAACCGGTGTTCCATAACCTTTCCCAGTCTACAAACATAATGTTATGCCCCACGTCCTGAGCCCATTTTATCATAGCGGATTTGACTGTCTCATCCTGTGTATTCCACTTAAGCAGCAAGTTATACATTCTCGAAAGTAGTTTACTTTTTGGCTCTAACAATTCAGTCTCTAGTTTCGATTTTTCCACCTGGAATCCAACCTTTTTATCTATTTTAAAAACCTCCTGAATTTGCGCATAGTGCAGCCAATCTCGTACCTTAGTTTTCAGTTTTTCCAAGCTCAGCAACCTCCAATTGTCTCCAATTTTTTCAATTATTTCCCAATATTTAGGCCAATGGGCCTCCATGTTAAGTCTCTTACGTGCCTTGGCCTCCACCGGTGAGAGCCACCTCGGAGTCTTACTCTCCAATAAGTCTTTATATTTTGTCCAGACCATCAGAATTGCTCTTCTGACAATATGATTTTTAAACAATTTGTGCACTTTGACCTTGTCATACCACAAATATGCATGCCACCCAAACGCATTGTCAAACCCTTCCAGATCTAGGACGTCAGTGTTCTCCAATAAAATCCAATCTTTCAACCAGCAGAAGGCTGCAGATTCATAATATAACCTCAAGTCTGGCAGGGCAAATCCCCCTCTTTCTTTCGCATCAGTTAATATTTTAAACTTTATTCGGGGCTTTTTGCCCTGCCAAACAAACTTAGAAATATCCTTCTGCCACTTTCCAAAACATTCCACCTTGTCCACGATCTGTAGGGCCTGAAACAAAAATAACATTTTCGGCAATACATTCATCTTTACAGCAGCTATTCGGCCTAACAAGGAAAGTTTCAATCTTGACCATGTTTCCAAATCTCTTTTGATTTCTGACCAACATTTCTCATAGTTATCTTTAAACAAATTCAAATTTTTGGAGGTCAGGTACACCCCTAGGTATTTTACTTTTTTAACCACATTCAACTCCGTTTCTTTAGAGAACTCATCTGTTTCTGTAACTGTCAAGTTTTTTGCTAAAACCTTGGTTTTTTGCTTATTTAACTTAAACCCCGCCACCCGACCAAAGTCAGAAATTAATTCTAACACTCTTTTAGTACTGGAGACTGGTTCCTGAAGTGTTAATACCAAGTCATCTGCAAATGCTTTCAATTTATATTGTTTCACTCCGACCTCAATTCCCTGAACCAACCGGTCCTTTCTAATCATGTTTAGCAACACCTCCAGAACTGAGATGAACAATAGGGGGGATAGGGGGCACCCCTGACGTGTCCCTTTTTCAATTTTAAACTCCTCTGTCACCACATTGTTTACTATCAATTTAGCTTTTTGTTCTGTGTAGATTGCTTCTATACCATTTTCAAACCCCCGCCCCACTCCCATCCCTTCCAAATTTTTCTTCATGAACATCCAAGAGATATTATCAAAGGCCTTCTCTGCAACAATAAAAATTAAAGCCGCTCTAGTATTAAGGTTTGTTTGTAGAAGTTCCAAAATGTCAATAATATTTCTTGTGTTATCAAACAAATGCCTACCAGGGAGAAAGCCAGCCTGGTCCTTATGGATCACTTCATTTAATACTTTTTTAAGTCTACTTGCCAAAATATCTGCAAAAATTTTATAATCCACATTTAGGAGTGAGATGGGGCGGTAATTCTTAAGTTGGGTCTTTTCAGTTTCTAGTTTAGGTATCAATGTGATGAAAGCTTCTTTCCACGTTTCCGGTGCCTTCCTTCCCTCCATAATCTGGTTACAAACCTCCATCAAGGGTTGTATCAAATAGTCCTTTAAAACTTTATAATATTTGGAGGTTAGGCCATCAGGGCCTGGAGACTTGCCCAATTGAAGATTTTGAATGGCACTTTCAATTTCTTGCTGCGTGATGTTACAGTTCAGGTTTGTTCTCATTTCCAGGGATATTTTTTGTAATCCATTAGTTTTAAGAAATTGATCCACCTCGGAAGCTTTTTGCGGCCCTTGTGAGTAAAGTTCTTTGAAGTACCTCTGGAAACACTTTCTAATTTCCTCGGGTTTCTGAACCATTCTCCCTTCAATCTCTAGATTTGTAACTGTATTAAGCTTTTGTCTCTTTTTCAACTGCCAGGCTAGCAGTTTCCCACACTTATTCGCCGATTCGAAGGATCTTTGTTTCATTTGTTTAATTTTCCATTCCACCTCTTGATTTATCAATTTTGAATATTGCGCCTGGAAAAATTTCACTTCTCTTAGCACATCCTTCGACTTAGGCCTAGATCTTAATTTTTTCTCTCCTTCTCTTATTTTCTCCAATATCTTCTCCTTCTTTTCATTCCAGAGCCTTTTCTTAATCGTGTTTTGTTGTATTAGAAACCCTCTCATAACTGCCTTACTTGCGTCCCAGATTGTTCTTTTTTCCACGGTGGTATTCAAATTTATCTCAAAATAGTCCTTTAAAGTTTTTTGGGCCTTCTTCACAATCTCCTGATCTCTTAATATAGTGTCATTCATTTTCCATCTAAAGGATCCGGTTGTATTAAGTCTCAATTCCACTTTCAAGGCATTATGGTCGGAGCAGGTTTTTGGGCAGATTTCCACTTTTCTAGTCTTAGGTGCCAGTCCTCTAGTTGTCCATATTTGGTCGATTCATGTCCATGTCAGATGAGCTTCAGAAAAGAAAGTCCCTTCTTTCCCTAGAGGGTTCTTAACCCTCCATATGTCGACTAAGTCCATATTGTCTGTCATTTCAAAAAAGGTTTTAGGTAGTCTGCCATCTTTCGATATGTTGGCACTTTGTGACTTATCCATATTTACAGACACAACCCCATTCATATCACCCAACATAATGATGTTATTATAGTCCAAGTAATCCAGCATAGTCTCATGCAGCTTCCTGAAAAATTCCGATTTTCCCTCATTTGGAGCATATATTCCTAATATCAAAAATTTTTCTCCTTGTGTCTGTATTTCAATCGCCAGAATTCGGCCGTGTTCATCTTTAAATAAGAATTTCGGTGACAGGCTCTCCTTTGCATATATCACCACTCCTCTTTTCTTAACTTTGTCCGAAGAAATAAATTCTTGGCCTAGTCTTTTATTAATTAACACTTTTCTGTGGAGCCTTGTCACATGTGTTTCTTGTAGGCAGATAACGTCCAATTGTTCCTTTTTCAAAATATGAAAAACTTTCCTTCTTTTTTCCGGGGAATTTCCGCCATTTATGTTCCAACTGAGAAGCTGCAGAGACATCCTGAATCAATTGACGGGTTCTACAATGGGGTGTCTAAGCTTCCCTCCGGTCCCGGAGGAAGTAGTGCTGGTCCAGATCCAGGTGGTATAACTCTTGAAGGTGGTCCCGGTGGTGGTGGAGGCCAAGAAGCTGCAGCTCCTTTTTGCAGGTCCTCCTCGTGGTCGTGTAGGAACTTCTGCTGGTCTTCAGGTGATTTAATTTTTATTTTCCTTCCTTTGTAAGTAAATGAAAGTCCTTGTGGAAACTCCCACCTATAAGGAATTCCGTTGTGTCTCAACAATTTAGTCAGGTCTATATAGGTAGTCCTAAGTTCCAAGAGATATTTGGGTATATCTCTGTAAATTTCGGCCCTTTTGCCTTCTATCTCCAAAGATTTCTTGAAATGTAGGCCTAATATCTTATCCCTCTCTTCTCTTGATCTCAGAACAACTAAGCAGTCTCTGGACTTGTCTTTCTTTACAGATTTTCCCAGTCTAAAGGCTGTCACAATTTTAAAGTCCTTTTCTTCCTCAATTCCCCAGAATTTGGAGAACAAAAGTGTCAGAAATCCCTCTAAATTGTCTTGCTCCAGTTCCGGGATAGCCCTTATCCTGAGATTGCTTTCTTTACTTTTCAGTTCAACCAATGACAGGTAGGCTTGTTGTTCCCCTACCTGTCTTTTCAGAGGCCTTACTTCCCCTTTAATTTCATCAACCTTTATATTCGCCTGTTCTGCTTTTAGATTGGCTTCCACAGCTAATTTGTAGTTTTCTGCCGTAGCTCCTTGCAGTTTCTCAATTGCCTGAGTGTGCTGCGAAACCTGTTCAGTTAATTTGCCAATAGAGGATGTAGCTTGGTCAATTTTTGATGTTTGATTGTCCACTTTTTGATTTAAAACTGCCAGTTATTCCAAAATTTGTTTCAAAACTGTTTCAGATCCTCCAGTTGCCATATCTTCTGCAGCAGGCTGTGCAAGTTCCACCTCCTGTGCTGTCAGCACAGTTGGGACGGATGATCTGCGGTGATGAGTTAAAGTTGTTTGCAAGAGTTGCCCAGATTTTTTCTCTTTTTCTTTATCTTTGGCTTTAGCTGCTCTTGTTCTCCCTGAGCCGCTCATTCCACACCTGCCTCTGTTCAAGGTCAAATGATCTTTTGTCCCATGGGAAAGACAAGTCCAAAGTATAAACAAATTAAACCACAAAGAATTTCAATAAAGTTCAATTCCCAGACCACTATACTTCCAGAGTCCTATAGGGGGAGTATTTCAAAGTTTCAAAAAAGAAAGGAACTATTTTCCGCCATTGAAGTTCCTATATTCCCCATGTTAAATTTTTGTAGTTCCCAAACACAAAAGGAAGGTTTCCAAAACTTCCAGTCTCTTAAAATCCAGCCACAAGGTGTCAAGATAGGTCCAAGCAACAATGTTAAACATTAATGTCTCAGACTATGCAACAGTTTCAATTTCTGCAACAATGTCGTCAATTTGACAGCAGTTTGACAGTTCTCTTCTATACACTGGCAGCCCGATGACGGGGTTATCCCTTTCAACTCCGTTTAGCTCAAAGATAGGGGGACAGTTCCAAAAAGTAAAAGTCCATAAATTTCACAATTCTTTCCCTTTTATCCTCAAAATGCAAAGTCTATCAATGCACTCTTTCTTCCAGTTTTACAGTCCCTTTTAAATACTTCAGCTCGCTTCAGAGCCCTTGCTTTGATCTAATTAGCAGAGTCGGGAGGCGGACTTCCTGTTACTCGCCTCCCGTTTTCAGCCGAATTTCTTCAATTTGAATTAAAAATTTAAACCCCTTACTCACGGGTATGTTGCTCCAATTCCGATATTTTCAAGAAGAAAGGTCAGCGCTCATCAGCAGCAGCAGCGCGGCTTTGCTTCCGCGAAAAGAGCGATGAACTCACAGCGCCGCTCCCCCTTTCACGTTCCGGAGCCTCTTACGAGGCTCCTTCTCCGCTTCTGGGGGGGCTCAAGGCTCGCTCTGCCTGCGGTTTTTCTTGATGGGTCTCCGCTTTGCCGCAGCGGACGACCCTTTTTCGCGGAGCCCCTCTTCACAGTGCGAAGAGGACCGCCATTGCTGTTTCGCGCCGCCTCCGCCCATCATTTTGGGCATGAGCTGGTTGGCCTTGCACGATCTGGTGGTCTCCTGGCATCAGCGTAACCTGACGTTTGGATCGGCGCATTGCTTGGAGAACTGTTTGGAAGTAAAGGAGCCGTGAGTTGGTAGTACCAGAGTGGCAGCTACACGCGTGGGAGAGAACGGCGGCATCCCTCCAGAATATATGGACCTGGTGGAGGTTTTCAGCGAAAGAGAGGCAGACACGCTGCCACCGCACAGGCCTTACGATTGTCAGATCAACTTGGTCCTGGGGGCCAAGTTACAGGCAGGAAAACTATACTCTATGTCAGATCAGGAGATGGAGGACTTGAGAGCCTTTATCGACAAGAACTTAAGGAGAGGTTTCATCAGGGAGTCCAGGGCAGTGGGCGGAAGCCCTCTGTTCTTTGTGGACAAAAAAGCTACGCGAGAGGGGAGGCTTGTAGTGGATTTCAGGTGAATTAACGCCCAGACAGTCCCCATGGCCTTCCCCATGCCAAATATCGATGACGTATTGGTGCGGGTGCGAAAGGGAAGTTTTTTTACGAAACTGGATCTGAGAGGGGCGTACAATCTCATCAGGGTGCGAGAGGGGGACGAGTGGAAGACTACCATGTTCACACCGCTAGGAGCATTCGAATATCTCGTTATGCCCTTCGGTTTACAGTGTGGTAGCCCGTGCTTCCAAGCCTTCATGCACCACGTGTTGGGACCTTTGCTCTATAGAAACTGCACTGCGTTCTTGGATGACATACTTATCTACTCTCCAGACGAAGAACAGCACGTGAAGGACGTGCAGAAAGTTCTAACTAGGCTCAAGGAGCATCGCCTGTGGGTGAAACTGGAGAAGTGTCAGTTTCACACGAGAGAGGTCGAGTTCCTGGGCTACAGGCTGTTGGACAAGGGTCTGGCAATGGACCCGGAGAATGTCAAGGCGGTGGTGGAGTGGAAAAGTCCGAAAACAAGGAAGGTTGTTCAGCGGTTCCTCGGCTTCAGTAACTTCTACCGGAAGTTCATCAAGAACTTCACGCGGCTGGCGACCCCCATAATGGATTGCCTCAGTGGCAAGAAGAAATTTGAGTGGACGGAGGTGGCGCAGAGGGCCTTTGAGAGTCTAAAGAGGGTCTTCGCCTCCGAGGAACAACTGCTGAATGTCAACCCTGAACTACCACTGCGGGTGGAGACAGATGCGTCGGATCAAGCGATTGGAGCGGTCCTCATGCAGCAGGATGAGGAGGGGGAGTGGCGACCATGTGCCTTTTTCTCCCGGAAGCTCAATAAATCGGAAGTAAACTATAGTATCTATGATAAGGAATCGCTTGCTATTGTGGCTGCGTTCAAACAATGGCACCATTTTTTGATTGGGGCGAAGCATCAGATACAGGTGTGCACAGATCACAAGAATTTGGAGTACTGGCGGACAGCGAGAGTGATGTGCCAGAGGCAAATACGCTGGGCACAGTTCTTTGCCAACTTTAACTTCAGGATTCAGTACGTACCGGGGGAGCAGAACTTGAGGGCGGACGCTTTATCCCGTAAACCAGAGTATATGGCAGAGGAAGGACCGCCAGTAGCCCGGTTCATGTTCCCCGAGCAGAGGTGGGCTTGCGGGGTGACCTAGGTGAAGGACGATGAACTGCTACGATTGATGCAGGACGATGCTTTTGCCAGAGGAAAGTTGGATGAACTTGGGCAAGGGAGAGGGGCTGAGGTAGGTTTCGAGGAGAGAGGGGGGCTTCTGTTTTATCGGGGGGCTTTGTATGTACCAGGGGAACCTCTCCGGGCCCGAATCCTCCGACAACTTCACAACAGCTCGACGGCAGGACATTTTGGGCAACATAAAACTATGTTGTTGGTCACCAGGGGATTTTGGTGGCCCAAGGTGGGGGAAGATGTGAGGGAATATGTGCGAGGGTGTGAGACCTGTCAGAGAGCCAAAGGGGAGAGGGCAGCTCCGGCAGGGTTATTAGAGCCTCTGCCAACACCGGGGAGGCCATGGGAGGTGGTATCAGTAGACTTCATCACTGACCTGCCCCGGTCCAGGGGGGGAACGGCGGTGTTGGTGGTGGTGGATCTACTTACCAAAATGTGTCATTTTGTGGCATGTTCTCATGCGGTAACTGCGGAGGAGACAGCCAAATTGTGGAGCACGTGTTTAAGTTGCATGGGGTCCCTTCAAGGGTCATTTCGGACAGGGGAACACAATTTACCTCAAGGTTCTGGCGCAAACTCATGAGTTTGCTGCAAGTCGAGGTGAGTTTCACCACCGCCAGACATCCCGAAAGCAATGGGCAGGCGGAAAGGGTCAGTGCAGTGTTACAGCAGTACCTGCGCTGTTATGTGGGGCAGAGGCAGAACGATTGGGTGGACAAATGAGCGCTGGCGGAGTTTGCATACAACAACTCTGAGAACATGTCCACAGAGATGACTCCGTTTTTTGCTAATCACGGGTGTCATCCTAGGACTTTCCCTGGGAGGGGGGAGGAGTCGTGGAGTGTGCCAGCCGCTGAACAGTTTGCGGAGGAAATGGAGGTGATTCAACAGCAACTGAGGTTGAACTTGGAAAGGGCCAAGGAGGTATACAAGAGGCAAGCAGACAAGCATTGGAGGGAAGGGGAAACCCTTCAGGTAGGGGATAAGGTGTGGTTATCGATGCAAGGTTTGCCTTGGAAAGGGGGGTGTAAGAAACTCAAACCCAGGAGGGTGGGTCCCTTTGAGATCATACAGCAAGTCAACCCAGTGGCCTTCAGATTGAGGCTGCCAGAGAGCATGAAAATTCATTCCGTGTTTCACCGGTCACTATTGTCGGCTTACCGGCTGGGCAGAGGGGAAGGGGAGGTGCCACCGCCCGAAGTCGAGGAAAGGGAGCGGGGACACCAGATAGAGGAAACACTGGATTCACGTTGGAATGGGAATCAGATGGAGTATCTTGTGGCTTGGGAGGGGGCTCCCAGTTCGGACAACACGTGGGTGCCGTCAGATTGGGTCACTGAGGAGGGTTTAGTGGAGGACTTCCACGAGCTATTTCCCCATAAGCCACAACCCGCAGGGAGGTTTTCTGAGCAGGTGTTTGGGCCGACGGACGATGAAGAGGATTTTGAAGGGTTCCCAGTGTCGGACCAAGAGGAAACACAGTGGGGGGGAGGAGTGAGCAAAGATCGCCCGGGTCCGTCAGGTGTTAGGGTTTGGGGTAACATTTTTGATGATACCGAAGAGGAGGAGGAGATTTTCCTGGGATTTACCCCCGAGAGGCATGAGGAGGATGCATCGGGTGAAGCAGCCTCTCAGGAAGAGGAGGGGAGGGGGGCCTTTGAGGAGGGGGTGGATGTCAGGGAACTGCAAGCAGCGAGGGAGGGAGGAAAGGGAGGATACAGAGAACGATCCCCTCTGATTAGCACTTGCTTGTCCTCAGAGGAAAGAGAAGAGGAGAGTGAGTCTGAGCAGGAGGAGCTACTTCCGAGAGGCGGTGCTCCACGTCACAGGGAAAGACGGAAGGGGTTGGGCCGATGGCTGTGCTGGGGGGAGTGAGGGAAAAAAGAGGCTAGTCGAAGCAACGCGTCATGAAAGACTGATTGCTTTGTTTATTCTGCCTGTAATTGAGTCAGGAGGAAATAAAGAGTGGAATTTATGGCTGGCTGCCTGGAATGCTTTCTTTGCTGAGAGCAGCAACACGAAGCAGCTGGAAAGCTGACATTTATGGTGCAACTTGTCTGGAAAAATTAATGAGCAGACGCTTAGATTTTATTTCATCGGAACTGAGAAAGATGGCGCCTGCCACCCAAGCAGGACTTTCGGATCAGCGTGTGAAGATTTATTGCAAACAAAAGACTTACCAGCTTTAAAAAAGGGAGAGCCTTACAAAGTTCACATAGAAGCATAATAATGTTTACTTTAACTCGCCTGTGGAAAGAACTCAGAGGCTATTAAGAAGAAAAAGGATAACAACAAGAAGATCGAAAGATGGGATTGGTGAATACTAAAAGCAGCAGAAATATGAGATGACTGGACCCTTACTGAACTCGAAGCCTGGGAACCCCCAACAAAAAATTATAATTTGACAAAATGTTTGGACTTGATGATATGTATTGGTATAATTTGGAATAATTAATGTGATATGATTGTATTGTTAAATGGAAAACTTAACAAAAAATTTTATTTTTTTTAAAAAAAAGAGGAAGTGATGATATTCCAGCTGAACTATTTAAAATTTTATTTATTTTTTAAATAATATTTATTATTTTTAAAGATTACAAAAAAGGAAAAGAAGAGAAAAGAAGAGAAAAGAGAAAAAACAAAAGAGAAAAAAAATACAATACAGTATATAGACAATACAAAACACAACCTAAACCCATTAAACTAAACACATTAAACTAAACTAAACAAAACCCAACCCCTAACCCTAAATAAAACAAAACAAAAACAATTTAAAAACATACATCACACCTTTTCCATACTCTATCTTTCATTCCCTTGTTTCCTCGACCTCCTCTCACCTCCCTTTTCGTATTCCACTTCTATTAATTGTTTCAGCAAATCCTTTCCATCTTTCTCTATTTTCTATCGTATTGTAAATAACATATTTTTAAACCTTATTTTCCATTAAAACTAAAATACTTATATATGCTTAACTCCTTATAACATTTCTGCTAAGTCCATAAAATATCATTCCACCATTTTTCTATCACTCATTAATTTTACAATATTTCTATATATAAACTTTAAATTTTCCAATCTTCTTCCACCATCTCCTCTCCCTGGTTTCGGATTCTGCCAGTCCTTTCCATCAATTCCATATAGTCCATCAACCTGGAGATCTTATGTCCGAGGCTCTTAACTCTTTTCCAGGTCCCTTCTGCAGGTCTTCTTCATATTCTTTAATGCTAAAGAGCAAATCTCGGGAAAACTCCAACCTAACAATACTTTTATTCCTTCTGGACTGGTCAGCCAAATTTCCATAGTGGAAGCTAAGATCCATAAAGTGTTTCAGGACATGTTTCAAGATTCCTCCAAATCCAAAGGCCCCCAGAACTTCAATCTCCTCCAGACCCAAGTCCATGTCCCAGAAGTCAGTTAATCCCTGCATAGAGGGATCTTTCCAACTTTCCTTCTTCAGTCCAAGCCGGGATCCAATCCTCAAAATCTGACTTTTTCTAGATTCAATCATAAAAGGCCTCAACTTGTAGTCCTCAATTCGCTTCTGTAAAACTAAGGATCCCGCTTGTATTACTTTAGGTTCAACAACAACAGCTTTCTCCTTCTCCTCCACCATTTGTCCTGCCAAAGTAGATTCCTGTACCAAGTCCTGAATTATTTCTGTGTTGGTGCTCACTTTTTGTCTCAAATTAATCACTTTCTGTTCCAAGTTATCAATTTTAAAAGTCATGTCATCCGTCTTCTTATGAAGCTGTTCCAGCGAATAGCTTATCTTACATAATACAGTCACTATGGCTTCTCCTGTCCACATTTTTAAATGGTCCAAGGTCAATCTCTGGTTCTCACAATTCCTTATCTTGCAGCTGGCGATTCCCCAGTTACACTCCTGTAACAGTTTCAAAAGCTCCCTCTAGAGGGAAACAGTCTCCACTTGTATCAATCCTTTCAATACACAACTCAAACCATAAAGATAGTTTCAATTTTCAGTTACTTTTCCTCCTTTTTAAACGCAGAAGAGGGCAATGGAAACAGTATCTTTCTCTTATTTAGCTAGCTGTCAAATATGTTCTGTTCGCAGTTAATGAACTCTTTCTGGCAGCCCGTTTCCAGGTTCAGAACAGTGGTAATTTGATTTTTCACTCTCTCCTGCAGGCTCGCTAGGTCCAAAATTTCCCCCCTCTTCTCCTGCTTCCAAGGGGGGTTTTGTAATTTTAACCGATGGAAATTTAATCCTTTGCCAAAAGCTTTCTTTTTTAAAAAAAAAATATATTGATTTTAATTCGTTTTGCTACATCAAACATTAAAACAAACAAAAGAAACATACATAACACATACACACAAAAAAGAAATACATAAAAAAGAGAAATAATAATAACGAAAACAAAAGAAAAAACATCTCCTAACATAAGATACCAACAAATTAACTTACATTTACTAAATAACACACAACACTGATTGACTTCCCTTCATCTCGGTTTCAGAATATATTATATGATTTTTTATCTGCAGTTTCTTTTCCTCAACTTTGCCAAAAGCTTTCAAAGACTTTAGCTTGTAACGTCTTTGCTTCAATCTATTTACAAAAGCGGAAGGCGGACTTCGTGTTTAAGACCTTCCCGCTTCGGTGCCAAATTAAGGTATTTAAAGATCCAATTTTCCGTTCTACTCACGGGTAGTTGTTTAAAGTCCAATTGTCCACAGGAAAAAGTCAGCACTCTCCGGCAACAGCAATGCGGCTTCACTCCGTGAAAGAAGCAGTCAATTCGAAGCACCGCACCACTCACCCCACATCGCTCCGGATCCCCAAAACAGGGTTTCCCCGCGAGTAGGGGAGGCGCAAAAGGTGCCAGCTGAATCCCAGGTTCACAAGCTTCTCCCGTTTGTGATTTCAGTGGGTCTCCGCCTTCGCCGTGGCGGTCAGACCCTGCTTTCCACGGAGCAAGTTCCTCCCGATCGGAGGAGCTCCGCCATTGCCGGAGGCGCCAACCCAGAAGTCCCTGAACTATTTAAATTTTTTAAAGATGATGCTTTTAAGGCGCTACATTCAATATGCCAGCAAATTTGGAAAACTCAGCAGTGGCCAGAGGATTGGAGAAGATCAGTCTACATCCCAATCCCAAAGAAGGGCAGTGCCAAAGAATGCTCCAACTACCGCACAATTGCACTCATTTCACATGCTAGCAAGGTTATGCTTAAAATTCTACAAGGAAGGCTCAAGCAGTATATGGACCAAGAATTCCCAGAAGTGCACGCTGGATTTAGAAGAGGCAGAGGAACCAGAGACCAAGTTGCAAACATGCACTGGATTATGAAGAAAGCTAGAGAGTTCCAGAAAGATATCTACTTCTGCTTCATTGACTATGCAAAAGCCTTTGACTGTGTTGACCACAGCAAACTATGGCAAGTTCTTAAAGAAATGGGAGTGCCTGATCACCTCATCTGTCTCCTGAGAAATCTCTATGTGGGACAAGAAGCTACAGTTAGAACTGGAAATGGAACAACTGATTGGTTCAAAATTGGGAAAGGAGTACAACAAGGCTGTATATTGCCTCCCTGCTTATTTAACTTATATGCAGAATTTATCATGCGAAAGCCTGGGCTGCATGAATCCCATGCCGGAATTAAGATTGCTGGAAGAAATATCAACAACCTCAGATATGCAGATGGCACAACCTTGATGGCAGAAAGTGAGGAGCAATTAAAGAACCTTTTATTGAGGGTGAAAGAGGAGAGCACAAAATATGGTCTGAAGCTCAACATCAAAAAAACCAAGATCATGGCCCCTGGGCCCATCACCTCCTGGCAAATAGAAGGGGAAGAAATGGAGGCAGTGAGAGATTTTACTTTCTTGGGCTCCATGATCAGTGCAGATGGTGACAGGAGCCACGAAATTAAAAGACGCCTGCTTCTTGGGAGAAAAGCAATGACAAACCTAGACAGCATCTTAAAAAGCAGACATCACCTCGCCAACAAAGGTCCGTATAGTAAAAGCTATGGTTTACCCAGTAGTGATGTATGGAAGTGAGAGCTGGACCATAAAGAAGGCTGATTGCTGAAGAATTGATGCTTTTGAATTATGGTGCTGGAGGAGCCTATTGAGAGTCCGATGGACTGCAAGAAGATCAAACCTCTCCATTCTTAAGGAAATCAGCCCTGAGTGCTCACTGGAAGGACAGATCGTGAAGCTGAGGCTCCAATACCTTGGCCACCTCATGAGAAGAGAAGACTCCCTGGAAAAGACCCTGATGTTGGGAAAGATGGAGGGCACAAGGAGAAGGGGATGACAGAGGACGAGACGGTTGGATAGTGTTCTCGAAGCTACCAGCATGGGTTTGACCAGACTGCAGGAGGCAGTGGAAGACAGGAGTGCCTGGCATGCTCTGGTCCATGGGGTCACGAAGAGTCGGACACGACTAAATGTCTAAACAACAACAACAACAAATCAAATTAAAGAGCCACTAGAGAAAAGACTGAGTGAAGAAGGGGGGGTGGTAAAATTGGATTTTAATTACAACTAAACGACTAAACGACTAAACAACAACAATTGGGAGAGATAGGAAGCCCAGAACACTTGTTCTTTAAATGCCCCTTTTATGAAGAAGCACGTAGTAAGATCATGGATCCCCTACTGGTGAGGCTCACTGACCTCCCGCAAAAGCAAAAATTTGACCTTTTGCTGTTAGGCAAAGATCAGAAGATGACCTGGATGGTTGCCAGATTCTATGTACAAATCTGTAGGCACAGACCATAGCCCAACTCAAAATAGTCCGGCACGAAAATCCCCAAATTCGGTTCCATAGGTGACTCTGAGTCAACTCCCTGGGATAGTTTATTGTTGTACATTGTTTTAATTGTCTGTTTTAACCATATTTGCACATCAGTCTCTAATGTTGTGAGTGTCCTCCATTTCAGAGGCTTCTACTCTGCAGCCTCTTATAGTTGTTTTAACTGTGAGTCTTTTAGTTCTTATGCTCTTACAGTTGTTTTAACTGTGTGTTTTTATTGGTTTTTAGTTCTTATCTGTTTTAATTATCAGTTTTTATCCATCCATTATCCGTGTTTAATCTTGTATTTTATTCAGATGTTTTATCCTATGCTTGTTTCTTTGTCCTTATCTGCTCCAACATTTAGCAGCTAAAAAAATCCTAACTGCTATTTTATTTATATGCTTTTCTTTTGTTTGTTTGTTTGTTTGTTTGTTTTTTACTCTGGCCTGTGACCGTAATAAAGTTCATTCATTCATTCACCACGCCTGCTTAAAAAGGGAGAAAAATATCAATTCCTGACAAAAGCCCTAAAAGCAAAGACAATATTTTTTCAAATGGGAATTTCCCGAAGGAATTTATTTTAATTTCAAAGGGAAGAGAAGAAGACTAGAAACAGTGGAAGATGCAGAATTTTTTTACAGAACATACAGAAATGAATTAGGGGGTGACAGACAAATAGTAGAAAAAGAATCCAGCCCAAAAAATATAAAACCCAAAAGCACAAACCAAGACGACAGCTCGGGAAGTGATTAAGAGAATAAACAAAATAATAATAATAAAACAAGGAATAAACAAACAATAACAATAAAATATATTGTAAATAAACTCTGTGATATATCTAATTTTAATAAATAAAGATGAATTTAAAAATACTGTTGTGGAATGTTAAGGGATTAAATGAAAAGAAAAAATTAAATAAAATAAATCATATACTGGGTAAACAAAGAAACAATGTTATCTGCCTACAAGAAACACATGTTACAAAAGAACACAGAAGAGTTTTGATCAATGCCAAATTAGGAAATGAATTTATAGCAGCCAACCAAGTTAAGAAAAGAGGAGTCGTAATATATGTTAGATCTAGTCTGGATCCAGAATTGATATTTTCAGACCCGAACAGAAGAATAGTGATACTTAAAATTACAAATCAAGGGGGGAATGATACTAGTTGGAATATATGTGCCAAATGGGGGAAAAAATAGCCTTTTTCAAGTATTTAGAAATAAAGTTGATGGACTATCTGGAGAACAAAATAATATTAACGGGAGATTTTAATGGGGTAATAAACCCACAATTAGATAGATCTGGAGGGAATAAAAACCATGGGAAGTTACCATCTACCTTTGAAAAACTAAGTGAAAATTTTGATTTAGTGGACTCTTGGAGATATAAACATAGAACTGAGAGAGAATATACATATTTTTCCAAGCCAAATAAATCAGCTAGCAGGATAGACGCCATTTGGACCTCCAAAGAGATACTAGGAAGATTTGAAGATTGGAAGTAAAAATACTTCCCAAAACAATTTTGGACCACAATCCGGTTTTGTTGAAAATAAAACCAGACTGGACAACAGGATTAAGGAGATGCAAATTAAATGAATCATTATTAAAAGATGAAAAGATAATAGAAGGGGCAAAAAAAACAATTGAAAGAATATTTTGAATTGAATAACAATCAAGACAGTGATATTTTGATAAACAAAAAACTGGGGGTTGAGTTTATAAATTCTATTGCAGGGGGAAAAAGAGGGGTAGCGATATATGTCAAAGAAAAATGGGAACCCAAATTAATCTGTAAAGATGATGAAGGAAGGATTCTGGGTGTACAAATTAATTTTCAGGGTGAAAAATGTAACGTGATAAACATATATGCCCCGAATCTGAACAAATTGGAATTTTTTTAAGAAATTGGAACAAATATTACTAGAGCTAGAGTGTAATAAGATGATATTACTGGGAGATTTCAATGGAGTGCTGGCACCAGAAATTGACAGACAAACAGAAAAGAAAAAGTGTAACCAAGGGAAACTGCCAAGATCCTTTAATAACCTGGAGGAAAATTTAGATTTAATAGACATCTGGAGATACAAACATCCAATAGAGAAGCAATTCACCTTTTTTCAGAACCACATAAGAGCTGGGGCAGAATTGATCAAATCTGGGTCTCAAGAGAACTTACATTAAGAACTCTAAAATGTGAAATTCAACCTAGAACTCTCTCTGATCATAATTTGATAATGTTGGAAATAAAAGGGGTATCACAGGGCAGGTTCAGATGGAAAATGAATGAATATTTATTGGAGAGTGAAGAAGTTATCGAAAAGGCTAAAGCCACCTTAAAATACTATTTCAGTTTGAATCTTAATAAAGAAACAAGTATAGATGTAGTCTGGGATGCCAGCAAGGCGGTCCTAAGAGGCTTCTTTATTCAGCAAAATAGCTATAAGAGGAAAGTAAGAGAACAAAAGAAAGAGGAAATCCTCAGTCAGTTAAGAGAATGTGAGAAAAAATTAATAACAAATCCGAAAGACGAACAAAACTTACAAATAACAAAAATATTACAAACACAGTACTCAATGCTAACAAGTCAAGAAATTGAATGGAAAAATAAGTTAATGAAACAAAAATACTTCGAATCGGCTAATAAAACAGGTACATTATTAGCTTGGCAATTGCGAAGAAGGCAAAAACAAAATGTGATAAATAAGATAAAAATAGAGGAGCAATTGATAGAAGACCCAAAAGAAATAAAGGAAAACTTCCTCAAATTTTATGAGAAATTGTATAAAAAGGAAGATGAAGAAATAACCCGAATAGAAAAATACTTAGAAGACTACAGCAGGAAGACTATAAAAGAGGAAGAAAGAGCCCAATTAAATAAACCTATAAAAACAGAAGCGATCCAGGATGCGATAAGAAAGATGAAACTAGGGAAAGCCGCAGGACCGGATGGATTGTCAGCTAAATACTATAAAGTATTAGAAAACCAATTAACGCCAGTGCTATGTGACATCATAAATAATATATTAAGAGGAGGAAGGATACCAGAGATGTGGAAAGAGGCCCACATTACGATGATCCCTAAACCCGACACGGATAAACTAAATATTAAAAACTATAGGCCCATATCATTATTAAATAACGATTACAAAATCTTCGCAGAGGTAATGGCAAGTAGACTTAAAAAATGTCTAGTAAATCTAATTCATAAAGATCAAGCAGGATTCCTCCCAAATAGGTTACTCAAAGACAATGTAAGGCATACCATAAACATAATTGAATATCTGGAGTGTAAGAATGAAGTACCTGCGGCGCTGATTTTTATCAATGCTGAGAAGACATTCAACAATGTTTCATGGCCGTTCCTACTAAAAAGCATGGAGAAAGCAGGGCTAGAGTGTGAATTTATGGAAGGAATAAAAGCAATTTATTCGAATCAATCTGCCAAATTGATTATAAACAACAATTTAACAAATTCATTCAAAATTGAAAAAGGAACAAGACAGGGTTGCCCTCTATCCCCGCTTTTATTCATTATGGTATTAGAGGTAATTACGAACAAAATAAGAGCAACACCAGAGATTCGAGGGATCAAAGTAGGAACGAAAGAATACAAACTAAAAGTGTACGCAGACGATTTGATGTTATCCCTAGAAGAACCGCAAAAAAGTGTCAGTAAGGCTCTGGAAATATTAGAAGAATATGGCAAACTATCCGGTTTTAAATTGAATAAATTAAAGACAAAAATGCTGACTAAAAATCTGGGAAAGGATGAAAGAGAAAAATTATAGATACAGAATGGAATATTAATTGCACAAAATTGGAAAAGTCCAAATACCCCAACGGTCAGAGATTGGCAAACAAAATTATTTGAATATGTTGAACTAGCAAAAATGACGCAAAAAATTAGAAACCAAAAAATACAAAGTTTATTAGTGATTGGAATAAATTTATGGTATATATTGAAGGAAACTATAGAAACTTTAAAACTACAGCAGGTCTGATATAAACCTTACGATGCGCAAACCATTAATAATTATTAGCTGCAGAAAAAAGAAAGAATTTTTATCAAGAAGCCCGAAATCGGAAGGGAAGGAGGTCAATAGATGTGTAGAGGAAAGATCTAAATATCTAAAGATATAAAGATTCGAGGAATAAGACAAAGAACTGTAATGGAAATTGATGTTATTTTTGTGTTATGTACGGATATTTTTTCTTTTTTTTCTTTTTTCTGAAACTGTTGTTTTGTTTTTTCTTTTGGTTATTTAAGTGAAACTCAATAAAAAGAAATTAAAAAAAAAGACAGTGATGTGAGAACAATATGGGATGCGAGTAAAGCGGTCATCGGGGGTACTTTATAAAACAAAATGCGATGGCAAGAAAAGAAAGTGAAAAGGAAAAAATAGGACTGTTGGAAGAAATAACGAAAAAGGAAAAAGAATTAGCTAAACAGCCATCCAACGATAAAATTAAAAAAGAAGTCATAGAGCAAGAAATAGATCGGAATTTGAGATTGTATAAGCAGAATAACTTTGAATTCACCAGCAAGCCAGGAAGATACCTGGCATGGCAACTTAAAAAATAATAATAATGAAAAACCTAGAAACAGAATAAAAATTGGTGAGAAATATATAGATGATCCCAATATAATAATACAAATCTTTGTGAAATACTATAAAGATTTATATTAAAAAGATGCAGATACAGGAGGGGAAATGGAAAATTATTTACACCAACAAAAATCCCAGAGATTAAGAAAGAGGAACTTCAAAAGTTAAATGTGCCAATACCGGAAGCAGAAACTAAAAATGCCATCCAGAAAATAAAAACAGGTAAAACACCTGGCCCAGATGGCCTTCCAGCAGAATATTATAAAAAAACTGGAAGAAATAATAACAACACCACTAACTGAAATAATGAATAACATTTTCAATCATGGTAAAATACCGGAGTCTTGGAAGGAAGCATACATAACCCTTATACCTAAACAAGGAGGAGATCCAGAGTTAATGTCCAACTACAGGCCAATATCACTTTTAAATTGTTACTATAAAATCTTTGCCAATATTATGGCGAGTAGACTTAAAGAGGCTATTAGAGATGTCATTCATCAGAACCATGCTGGATTCCTCCCAGGCAGACAGATTTCAGAGATTACTAGAAACATCATAGATATTTTAGAATATTTAGAAGCCAATAGTGACAAAAAAGCAGCTTTATTATTGCTGGATGCTGAAAAGGCGTTTGATAATGTCTCCTGGCGCTATATGAAAAAACAGCTGGAAATAATGGAAATTGGGATACAGTTTAGGAAGGGAATAGAAGCAATATATGAGCAACAAACAGGCAGACTCTTAATAAATGGCAACCCTACAGACAACATCTTAATTACAAAAGGGACCAGACAGGGATGTCCCCTGTCACCTTTGTTGTTCATATTAGCACTAGAACCACTCCTTCATGATATTAGAAAAGACGAGAATATAACGGGGAAAAGGCTAAGGGAGAAAACCTATAAAGTTAGAGCCATAAACTCAAACAGAAGATATGGAAGAATGATGGGGCTGAAAATAAATTATCAAAAAAGTAAACTGCTGAACAAAAATTTAACCCAGGAAGAGAAAAAAAGAACTCCAAGAAAAAACAGGTTTAGAAATTAAACATAAAGTAAAATATTTAGGGATTTGGATTTCAAACAGAAATATAAACCTATATGAAGATAATTATATTATAACATGGAAAGATATTTTTAAAAATATGGAAATATGGAATAAACTTCATCTTACCCTATGGGGAAGAATCTCGGCAGTGAAAATGAGTATTCTTCCCAAAATGATTTTCCTATTTCAAACAATACCAATATTAGGAGGAATGACCTGTTTTAAGGAATGGAAAAAGGACATAGCCAGATTTATATGGAGCGGGAAGAAACCGAGAATCAAACATCAGCTATTGATAGATAAAAGGGAAAGAGGAGGTGTCAGGGGCTCAGGAGCAGAGGCACAGGAGAGGGAGGAAATGGAGAGGGAGGGGGAGGAATCCGAAGGGAGCGTAGGCGGTGACAGTGATCAGAGGGATTCCATGAGCCTCTCCAGCGAATCGGAAGATTCACAGAAGGGAGCGCCGATGGCCAGGGCAAGGGGGGTGCCAAGGGGGAAACCCCAGAAGGAAGGGGTCAGCGGGGACTCCCAGAGCAGCAGTTGGAAATCAGGACCAGCTTCCCCACCAGAGCGCAGTGGGGGGGAGGAGTCCCAGGCATCGGGACCAGTGTTTTCACCACCAGCGAGAGGAGATGAGTCAGGATTGGCCACGCCTCCATCGGAGAGCGGGGAAACGGTCAAGAGGAAAGTTACCGGCTGGGCGCGCGCGCCAAGTTCAAATGTACAGGCAGGTAGCCCGGATAGGGAGCCAGGTCCTAAAGCCTGCCGGAAGGAGGGGCAAGACTCAGCGGGGTCAGCGTCAGAAGAGTCCAGAAAGGAGGAAACCCCAGGGGGCAGAAGGACCCAGAGGAGGAAAGAACAACGGAAGAGGTGGAGTAAGGCTAGAGTCTTAAACTGGTGTCTAGGAGGCGGAGACTCAGATGGAGCTTCGCCGGTCTAGGTTCTAAGACGTAGAGTTGCACGCTGCGGTTTGGAAATGGAAACTAATCTTCAATAAAGACTTTTATACGTTATTACTGACTAGCGTTGGTCGTCTGTGAGCTGGGACCTGGAGGCAACTCTGACAGGAGGATTTGCGTTGCCAGATCTGGAATTATATCACACGGCCGCAGGAATGCAATGGATAAAAGATTGGATTACGTTAAAAGAAACTGACGTGTTAGATCTAGAAGGCCACGATAATAGGTATGGCTGTCACGTATATTTAGTATACGACAAAGTGAAAGTCCACAGGGGATTTCTGAGCCATGTGATAAGGAAATTGTTATACAAAATATGGATTAAATACAAAGGAATATTGGAGCCAAAGATACCCCTGTGGACCTCACCCACAGAAGCCATGGCAGTCAAAAAAACAAACATGAAAGGAGAATGGCCGACATACAGATTAGTCCTGGAAGTAGATATGAGGAAATTAAAAACTTGCTAACAGATTGGCTACAATATTTTCAACTACATCAAAGATTAACTATAGATTCAAAACAAGGAATTGCAAATGAAACATCTAAATTCGAAAGAGAATTAATATTTAACAAAAAGAAAAATATTTCACGAGTGTATGAGTATTTTCTGGAATGGGAAACAAAAGAGGAACAAGTTAAAGCAGTTATGGTTGAATGGGCGCAGGACTTTGGGCATAATATACTTATGGAGCAATGGGAGAGATTATAGACAACAGACATTAAATTCTTTTTTTAAAATATATATATATATTTATTGTTAAAATAATTCAACATTAATACACATACAAACATACATTTCATACAACATACCTACACTCAATCCCACAGATAATTCCCATCGCCATCCACCACCCCTCACCCTTTGTGTTAGACTTCCAATCTACTCAATTGCAATTTCTTTCCAACAGACATGTTTCTGTTCCTGATGGAGTGTTTGTTGTTTTATCTGTCTGATGTAAATAAAGCTGTCTAGTTTAGAAGAACTACAGCGTGTGGACTCTATCTTCACTCACACATCAAGCACTCACTGCCCACTCTGCTACAAGTCCGGGAATTCTGTTGCTGTGGAAATGTACCGGACCGGTCAGGTTATGGCGAGTTGCCAGCCACGTTTGTGCTGAGTGTGAGGATGGGAAGAAGCAAAGTCCAGCTCTGAGATCCTGTCTGCTGCAGTGAAGGGGCAGAGGCAGCGCGATCTTGCTGGTGAAAGCAGGAGCCTGCTGGAGGAGGCATCTTTGGAGCAACCGGCTGGCAGAAAGCGTGAGTAAGCTTGTAGGCCCGGGAAGATGTCGCAAGCGCAGGAGACTTTCACCATCCCTTTTGAGAGGTTGAATGGGCGCAATTGGGAAGATTGGTCCAGGAGAATTAAGTACTGGCTTTTGGGCAAACAGCTTTGGAAGTGCACCCAAAATGACCCGCCAGTGGCAGCTGGAGGGGCAAATGCTGCAGAGATTGAAAGAGGCCGTTGCGGCTATGCTTTTTGATTCTGGGCTCCCACAACGCTTTTGGGCAGAGGCCTGGCGGTGTGCTTCGTTTTCTCAGAATCACTCTTATTGTTCTGTTGTAGGAGACACGCCCTATTTTCTGCTGCACGGCAAGAAGACCAAGGTGCACTTCTTCTGTGTTTTTGGTTGTGAGGCTTGGGTTCTTGTGCCAAAGGCCAAACGCAGAAAGGGTGGACCAAGGTCCAGGAAGATGATCTTCTGTGGGTATGAACCAGGGACCAAGGGGTGGAGATTTGCTTATCCAGAAGGCAATCAGTCCAGACTTCTAGTCAGCAGGAGTGCTGAGTTCAGTGCGCAAAGTGGGTGGACACGCATACATGGAAACCCAGATGTACTTTCAGAGAGTTTTCTTGACTCAGCTGATGAGGAAGAGGTGGAGACTGATCCTGCTGCTGAGGAACAGAGTCCAGAGCAGGAACAGCCTAGAACCTCTCCTAGAGCTGTCAAGTCAGAGCCAAAAAGTGAACCGTCCTTGCCCACAGGTCCAGTTGTAAAGTTCAAGAGGCACAGCAGGTCAGAGGGGGAGCTCTCTGACACTGGGGACGGTCTAGCTGGCCCTAGTGGATTAGAAGAGGTACCGGAGCTCACGCTGAGACGGTCAACCCAGGCGATGAAGGGTAAACCACCTGACAGGCTTGAGGCCACAAGTGTATGGGTTGGGGTGGCTCAGTGTGAACCTGAAAATTTGAGGATGTTCAGAAACTGCCTCAGGAAGAAGCCAGGAAATGGCAAGAGGCAATGCAGAAGGAGATGAGCTCAATGGAGTCTCTAGGTGTGTTCTCCCTCACAATGTTGCCGGCTGGCAAACAGGCTGTGAGCAGCAGGTGGGTTTATCGCATTAAACCCACAGAAACTGGAGAACCGCAGTACAAGGCTAGGCTAGTAGCCAGAGGGTTCACAGAGAGGAAGGGGCTGCATTACACTGAGGTGTATGCTCCTACTTCCAGAAGTGAAACTGTGCATCCTGTGAGAGGTGTGCGCTGCCAAAGCCGGCATAGATAAACTCCAGGCTCGCTGCCAGTTAAAATCTCTTTGATTTATTAACACAGTCCAAAAGGACATTTTCAGAGCTTCAAAGTGTGTCCGACCCGGGCAGCACAGATGCCGCGTCTAGTTTCTTTTTCCTTTTCCTCCCCCAACATGCAAGTCGGCTGAGACCCCGCCTCTGATTTCCTCTGTTCAAAGCATAACTAGTTCCAGGTTCAGCCTCTCTGCTCTCTGCCTCCTCTTCGCTGTCAGAAAACAGACTGCTAATTATCTCTTTCGGCTCTCTATAAGTACTGGTCTCTCCCCTTAGCTCTCTAGCCGTTTGCCTCTCCCTGACATCCACCCCCTCCTCAAAGGCCCCCTCCCGCTCCGGAGACCCGACTGTACCCATCTCTCTTTCCTCTAGGGTGGTAGGGGAGAAACCAGCAAAACTACCCTCTTCCTCATCCGTCTCTTCAAACACCCCCCTCCAACCCCCAGTTCCCAGTGTTCCCCAATCAACGCCTTCATCTTCTTCTTCCTCCTCGTCCGATGCTGGGAAACCTTTGAATTCCTCTTCGTCGTCTGTAGTTTCGAACACCTGTTGAAAGAATCTACCCCGGGTTTTGGGTTTGTCAGGGAAAAAACTGTGGAACTCCTCCACCAGGTCCTGGTCTGTGATACTGTCTTCCGGTACCCAGGTATTCTCTGATGTCGGGGCCCCTTCCCACGCCACCAAATATTCCAAATTTTCCCCTTTCCAGTGAGAATCCAATATTTCCGTCACCTCGTTTTACTGCTCCCTTTCCTCCATCTCAGGTGGTGGGCTTTCCCCCTCCCCACTACCCTGTCTCCTTCCCCCCTCCCTGTAGGGGAACAGCAGTGACCTGTGGAACACCGGGTGGATTCTCATGCACTCTGGCAACCTGAGCTTAAATGCCACCGGATTAATTTGCTGGATAACCTCAAAAGGTCCCACCTTCCTGGGCTTGAGCTTTTTGCAGCCCCCCCCCCTCCAAGGCAACCCTTGTGTGGACAACCACACCTTGTCCCCAACCCGGATGACCTCCCCCGGTCGCCTATGTTTGTCGGCCTCCTTCTTGTATAACTCTTTAGCCCTTTCCAAATTCAACTGCAGCTGCCTGTGGATCGCCTCCATCTCCTCCCAAAACTGTTCGGCTGCAGGAACACTCCACGACTCTTCTTCCCTTCCCGGGAAAGCCCTTGGATGACGCCCGTGATTGGCAAAGAACGGAGTCATCCCAGTGGATACATTCTCCGCATTATTGTAAGCAAACTCTGCCAGGGCTAGTTTGTCCACCCAATCGTTCTGTTTTTGACTCACGTAACACCGCAAATACTGTTGCAAAACAGCATTCGCCCTCTCCGCTTGCCCATTGGTCTCAGGGTGCCTAGCCGTCGTGAAACTCACTTTCACCTGCAGCAACCCCATGAGCTTGCGCCAAAAACGTGAGGTGAATTGAGCCCCCCGGTCCGAAACCACCCGTGCAGGTACCCCATGCAACCTGAATACATGCTCTACAAACAGCTAGGCTGTTTCTTCCGCCGTAACGGCATGCGAACAGGCCACGAAATGGCACATTTTGGTCAGGAGATCCACCACCTGACCTGAAGGTTTTCCCCTGGAACATACAAGGGCCCCCTATGGTACAGGAGTCCCCCTTTCACTTCAAAACCCCCCTTGGCGCCCCCTTTTTCTCTTAACTCCCCCATCTTTCGTCTGGCAAAGTCGTCGTCTCTGAGCAGTTGCATTAGTTCATCATCTTGGATCAACATCCCCCCCACACATCCATTTGCTCTCGGGGAACATCAGCCTTGCCACCGGAGGTCCTTCTCCCATCATATACTCGGGTTTCTGGGACAGCGCATCCGCCCTCGCATTCCGCTCTCCCGGCACATATTGGATCTTAAAGTTGAAGTTGGCAAAGAACTCTGCCCATCTTATCTGTCTCTAGCACAACATCCGTGCCGTACGCCAATACTCCAAATTTTTGTGGTCCATGCACACCAAAATTTGGTGCTTGGCCCCAATCAGGAAGTGCCTCCATTGTTTGAACGCAGCGACGATCGAAAGCAATTCTTTATCATAGATGGTGTAGTTCTGCTCCGATTTGTTCAGTTTCCGCGAAAAAAAGGCACATGGCCACCACTTCCCCCTTTGATCTGGCTGCAGCCGCTCGCCCCTATCGCCCGTTCAGACGCATCTGTCTCCACACCAAAATTTGGTGCTTGGCCCCAATCAGGAAGTGCCTCCATTGTTTGAACGCAGCGACGATCGAAAGCAATTCTTTATCATAGATGGTGTAGTTCTGCTCCGATTTGTTCAGTTTCCGCGAAAAAAAGGTACACGGCCGCCACTCCCCCTTTTGATCTGGCTACAGCAGCACCGCCCCTATCGCCCGTTCAGACGCATCTGTCTCCACACGTAGTGGTTGAGCGGGGTCGACGTGGATCAGTTGCTCCTCCGAAGCGAAAGCACTCTTAAGCTTCTCAAACCCCTCTTGGGCTGCCTGCGTCCACTGAAACCTTTTCTTGACACTGAGACAGTCCATTATGGGCGCCGTCAGTTTCGTGAAATCCTTGATGAATTTCCTGTAGAAATTGCTGAAACCCAGGAAACGCTGAACATCTTTCCTGGTCTTGGGGCTCTCCCATTCCACCACCGCCTTCACTTTCTCCGGGTTCATGGCCAAACCCTGGTCCGACAGCCGGTACCCCAGGAATTCGACTTCCTTTGCGTGGAACTGACATTTCTCCAGCTTGACCCACAAGCGATGCGCCTTAAGTTTGCTCAGGACCTGGCGTACATCCTTCACGTGCTGTTTCTCGTCTTCAGAGTACACTAGCAAGTCATCCAAAAAGCAAACACAGTTCTTGTACAGCAAAGGTCCTAGTACATGGTGCATGAAGGCTTGGAAACAGTGACTTCCGCACTGCAACCCGAAGGGCATAACGAGATACTCAAACGCCCCCAGCGGAGTGAACATGGTGGTCTTCCACTCATCTCCCTCTCGCACTCGGATGAGGTTGTATGCCCCCCGGAGGTCCAGCTTGGTGAATAACTTCCCTTTCCGCACCTGGGCCAGAACATCGTCGATCCTCGGCATTGGGAAAGCCACCGGTTTCATCTGGCTGTTCAAAATTCTGAAGTCCACCACAAGGCGCCTCTCTTTCGTCAATCTCTTGTCCACGAAGAACACGGGGCTCCCCCCTGCCGCCTTGGACTCCCTGATGAACCCCCTTCTTAGATTTTTCTCAATAAAATCCTTTAGATCCTTGATCCCCACCCTCCGACATGGAATAGGTCTTTCCCACCGGCAACGTGGCCCCCGGGACCAGGTTGATCTGACAATCATATGGTCGATGCGGCAGCAACGTGTCAGCCTCTTTCTCGCTGAAAACCTCCTGTAGATCCCTGTAACACGACGGGATTTCGGTCGTCCCCGCTCTGCATGCTGCTGCCCTCCATTTGTTGAGGTCGCTCTAGACCCAGGCAGTTCTCCATGCAGTACATCGAACTGAACGTTAGGGACCATTGATGCCAGGAAACTACCAGATTGTGCATCCCCAACCAGCTCATGCCCAATATGATAGGCGGACCCGCCAGCGTGGCCACTTGAAAGGAGATCACCTCGGAGTGGCTAGACACCCGCATCCGCATTGGAGGTGTTTGATGAGTCACTTCACCTCCCAGTAGTTCTCTCCCATCAATTGTGGTCACTTGCAACGGAAAATCCAAAGGCCTCAGGTTCAGTTGGTTCTGCACTGCAAACTCCTTGCTAAAAAAGGACGCTGAAGCTCCCAAATCAACGAGCGCCCACTCTTCCACCGCCTGGCCATTTGGGAGTTCTAGGACCACCTTCAACACTATGCTTGCTTTGGGGTGCTCAAGCCGAGGACTTTCAGTGCTGCTTCCGCCTGGCTGCTGCCCCGGTTCACCACCAGCCAGGCTTCTCCTTTTCCCGAAGGCTGGGTTTCCTCTGCCTCTGCCTGTTGGGTGGCCCCCACCATTCCCTGCCAGTTACGACGCTCAGGACACACTCTGGCAAAGTGCCCAGTTTTCTGACACACAAAACATCTCTTTGCCGGTTGCCAGTCTTTTTTCTCCTTCCCGCCCGACCGTTGTACTTTCACCGCAAGAGCAGCCTTTGTCAATTCGTCCATGCTTTTAGGGCGGGGGCCCCTCGCAAGCTCGTCCTTAATTTCTGGGTTCAGTCCATTTTTAAACAAAGCTTGTACAGGGTCTGCTTCTAAATCCCAACCCAGTTTCTGCACGAGCATAGCGAAGTCTGACCAGTAACTGCGTACCGTGGATTTGCCCTGCTTCAAAGCCAACAGCTCCTCCTGCGTCTTGTCAATTAAACTTTGATCTGCATAGATAAAGTCCATAGCTTGCTGTAATGGGAATTAGGGTTGCTTGTGCGTAAATTCCAAACTGCTCCGAGCTGGTAGTATAGCTGGACCTTTCCCCGGTTTGACAGCCCTAAAACGCAACTCTCTCAGTCACTGGCAGAATCCGTCAGTGGGCGTTTCCTAAACTTCCTCCAACATAAGAATTCCTTAACAGACAACCTCCTCCTCGCTTCTCTGCGCGGAAGCCTTCTGCGCAGAGTGGGTGTGCCAAGCGGTGGTCCTGCACTCTCCTCACTGACCTCACTGGAAGAGTCTCGGAGCCTCCCCTCCGAAGTACTCTCAGCCTCTCCTTTCTTCCTGGTGTCACCTTGGTTTCCTTCCCCAGCGGAAGCTCTCTCTCTCCCCTTGCTGGTTCCCTCTCCGGCATCATTAGGGAGCCTAACCTCTCCACTCGGCTCCGATGCCAGTTCCCTGACACTTGCCAAAATTTGGCCACATTTCTGAGAGCTTCATTATTTGAGGCTATTAACGGCCGGATCCAACTTCTAGCCCCTCCTGCCAGGTGCCTAATTATGTGAGCAACTTTCTGGGCATCGTGTCCAAAATGAACCGATTGAAGCTCTAAAAAATATCGCATCTCAGTTTTGAAATCCAAGTAACTTTCCGGATCGCCATGGAACGTTTCCACCCACACTGACTTGGCCCCATCTGCCGATAGCCCACCTGTGGCTCCTCTCTGCGCAGCCCTGGCTTCTTCCAAACGGGCCTGCAAGTCGGACGATCTCTGTTCCAGAGCGACATTTCTCTTTCTCAGCTCCAAGACCTCCTTCTCCATTCTGAGGCTTATTCCTTATTCCAAAAGCTTTTCAGCAGCAAGAGACGAGATGCGGCATACTGTGAGAGGTGTGCGCTGCCAAAGCCGGCATAGATAAACTCCAGGCTCACTGCCAGTTAAAATCTCTTTGATTTATTAACACAGTCCAAAAGGACATTTTCAGAGCTTCAAAGTGTGTCCGACCCGGGCGGCACAGATTTCTAGTTTCTTTTTCCTTTTCCTCCCCCAACATGCAAGTCGGCTGAGAGCCCGCCTCTGATTTCCTCTGTTCAAAGCATAACTAGTTCCGGGTTCAGCCTCTCTGCTCTCTGCCTCCTCTTCGCTGTCAGAAGACAGACTGTTAATTATCTCTTTCGGCTCTCTATAAGTACTGGTCTCTCCCCTTAGCTCTCTAGCTGTTTGCCTCTCCCTGACACATGCTCTTAGCAATTGCTGCACAAAGCGGTTTGCAGGTGCATCACTTTGATGTGGATGTAGCCTACTTGAACTCAGACCTCCAGGAGAAGCTGTACATGCTTCCTCCTCCAGGGTTTGAGGTCAAGGGGCAAGGCATTGTGTGGAGATTGCACAAATCGATTTATGGTTTAAAACAATCAGCCAGGAATTGGAATTTGTGTCTGAATGAAGCCTTAGAAAAGCTAGGTTTCAAGAAGAGTCTTGCTGACAGCTGCCTGTACCTTAAAGGGTCAGGAGAGTCACAGGAAATGATTTTAGTCTTTGTTGATGATATAGTCCATGTCTCAAAGACACAGAGACAGGTGGAGAAGTTTGCCAAAGTGCTTGGTAAACGGTTCAAGTTCAAGAACCTGGGTGCAGTAAGAATCTACCTGGTCGTGGAGATTTTTAGAACTGAAGATGGAAGTTTCTTGCTCAGTCAGAGAAGTAAGATTGAGCAGTTGCTTGAGAAGTTCAGGATGTCTGAATGTGCAGGGGTCAGGACACCCATGGAGACAAGCTACATGAAAGACAGTCAGCAAGTAGAATGCGCTGAGTTCGAAAATGCTGAGCTCTTTCAGTCAGCCCTGGGTAGTCTGTTGTATCTGTCCCAATGGAGCTGACCCGACATAGCTTTTGCTACCAATCTGCTCAGCCAGGATGCTACAAACCCAAGTGTACAAGCCTGGAATGGTGTCAAGCGGGTGCTGCGTTACCTGCAAGATACCAAAGACTTTTCTTTTTTTTTATAAGATATTTATTAAAGATTTTCTTAATACAATAGAAAAAACAAACAAAATAACATGTAACTTTACAATAACCATATTTTCTTCGGTCCGTTGGACTTCCTCGCGTCTCTCGTTCCTGCGTTCCAAGTTTATCAAACTTTACACAGCAATTTATCACCTTGTTTCAATTCTTATTTTATAATTTTCCAATATTGTGTTCCTAATTTTAGATAATTTTACCCAAACCTTAAAAGCTTAATTTTAGCATAATATTTATCCAAAATTTATCTTTTCTTAGATTTTCACTTATCTTCATATTCCTTTCGACTAACTTAATGGTGCCCTATTATTAATAATCTTGCATCTTTCTTAACACTCATACAATTTACAATATTTTTGTAAATAGTCCTTAAATTTCTTCCAGTCCTCCTCCACAGCCTCTTCTCCCAGGTCTCGGATTCTGCCAGTCATTTCTGCTAGCTCCATATAGTCTATCAGTTGCATCTGCCATTCTTCCAGTGTGGGCAAATCTTGGGTTTTCCAGTGCTTGGCGACAAGTATCCTTGCTGCTGTTGTTGCATACATAAAAAATGTTCGGTCCTTCTTTAACACCCTCTGGCCGACGATGCCTAAAAGAAAGGCCTCTGGTTTCTTAGGGAAGGTATACTTAAATACCTTTTTCAACTCATTATATATCATTTCCCAGAAAGCCTTAACTCTAGGGCAGGTCCACTAGAGGTGAAAGAACGTTCCTTCAGTTTCTTTACATTTCCAACATTTATTATCAGACAAATGGTATATTTTTGCAAGCTTGACTGGAGTCATGTACCACCTATATATCATTTTCATAATATTTTCTTTCAAGGCATTACATGCCGTAAATTTCAGACCGGTGGTCCATAACCTTTCCCAGTCAGCAAACATGATATTGTACCTAATGTCCTGTGCCCATTTTATCATAGCCGATTTGACTGTTTCATCTTGTGTATTCCATTTTAACAGCAAATTATACATTCTGGAAAGTACCTTAGTCTTAGGTTCTAGCAATTCCGTTTCCAACTTTCATTTTTCCACCTGGAATCCTATCTTTTTATCCAACTTAAAAACCTCTTTGATCTGAGCATAATGTAACCAATCTCGCAAGAATACCAAAGACTTTTGTATCAAGCTGTCAGCCAAGGGCGATGTCAAACTGATGTGCTGGGCAGACAGCGATTGGGCGAATCTGGAAGACAGAAAGTCTGTTTCTGGTATGGTGGTGAAGTGCGGGGACTCTTTGGTTGAGTGGAAGTCCCAAAAGCAAAGTCTCATAGCGCTCTCCACTACTGAGGCTGAGTTCAGTGCGCTGTCTGAGATTTGCAGGGAATTGGAGTTCTATGTGTGCTTGGTTCAAGAGATTTGCCAAGAGTGTCGCTTGCCCGTCTGTGATGGCCTGGGATTCCGATTCTGAGAGTGAACCGGAGGAATCCCAGCTGGCACAGGAGTCCCCGCCTCCAGGGCCGGCTGAACTGGGGCAAGGCCTAGATTCTGAGGAGCCTGCACCTGGGCCGAATCCATTCTGGCCCCAGAGGTGGTTGAGGACACAGTGCCTGGAGGTGAGTCTCCCCCTGGGCCCAGTAACCCTTTAACCTCTCCTGAACTGCAGAGGCTTAGGGCAGAGAGGCGAAGGGAACTGGTTTCTCCCAGGAGGAGTGCTCGCCTTAAGGCCAGGGGAGGCGGGGCTCCTGGGGGCCGGGACCGCCCCTGGCCTCAAAGAAGATAAAGGCCAGTCAGCCTGGTCCCAGGTTGCGGGAGCAACGTTGTCATTGAAGAGCTGCTTCGGCCAGCATCCAGTCCTGTTCCTCCAGTGTTCCTGTTCCCCGCCCGGCTTCCTGCTTTTGATCTTTGAGTGTTCCTGTCCCCGCCCGGCTCCCTGCTTCGGACCTCGCCTCGCACCTTGTGGACTAATTCCAGGCTAGTGACTCAGGACTGAACTTTGACTACGGTAACAGTAATCTCCCCCCCGGGACCAGCACAGTTTGCTCCCGCCACACCCGCACTCCCCCTTCGTTGGGGTGCGTTCGGGAAGAGCCAGAGGCCATGGCTGACCAGGCAGATGCGCTGGTGGCATTGGCTAAGGAGAACCAGGCCTTGACCCACACTGTTCAGCAGCTAAGCGTCAGCAGCGGTTGGATGCCTTTCCAGATCCTGGGGCCGACGCCCCAGCTCCAGGCAAGTACCCAGTGGCCTTCCCAGAGAAATTTGATGGGGCCCTGGCCAGTTTTCCCATGTTCCTCGCCCAGGCCAAGTTGTATATTCAGGGGCGAGCCCGGAACGTCCCTGACGACCGCACCAAGGTGCACTTTTTGATCAGCTTGTTAAAGGACCAGGCGGCCAAGTGGGCTTTGCCACTGCTCCGGCAAGACTCTCCTTTGCTAACGGACTATGTGGGGTTTTGTAACCACTTAGAGACTGTGTTTGGTAACCCTCTGAAGGAGAGCCAAGCCAATCGGGCGATTCGTCAGTTGAGACAGGACAAGTCCACAGCCGCCGCCTACGCCACAGAATTTCGGCTGTTGGCACAAGACTTGTCTTGGAATGACTCTGCACTACGGGACCAGTATCTTGAGGGACTGTCGGACGAGATACTGGACCAGTTGGCCATGATGGATCATCCCACCACGCTGGACACCCTCATTCAGCGGAGCCTGCAGATAGACGATCGGTTGGAGGACCGTTGCCAGGCCCGGGACCGCCAGCACTTCTGGCTCCTAGCGCCAGTCCTTCCCAGCAGGTCCACGCCCACAGCCGAGTTGCCAGTCGAGCCAACGCAGCTCGGGGCTGCGCGACCTCGCCTCTCCCCCTCGGAGAAGATGCGGCGTCGGGAGGGGAACCTGTGTCTTTACTGCGGTGGGAGTGGACATTACGCCCGTTCCTGTCCCGAGAAGATGCCAGTCGCAGGGAGACCGCCAACCTCGGTAGCCGAAGGCCCTAGCAACATGGGGTCCCAAACCATGCAAGAGGGGCCCTCACCAGTGGAATTGCGACATCTCATGGTACCGGTGCGTCTCTACCCTCCAGGTGGGCCCTGGATTCTTACCCACGCGCTGGTAGATTCGGGGGCAACCCGCTCCTATATGGACGCTGCCTTTGCCGCTCATCATCAGGTGCCACTTCAGAACAAGCCAGAACCGGTACAGGTGGAGGCAATTGATGGACGGCTCCTGCGTTTGGGTGCCGTCACTCGGGAGACCCAGCCCTTGGTCCTGTGTCTCCAGCAGCACCGGGAGGTGCGAACCTTGGACATTGCCTCCATGCCCCGGTTCCCCCTGGTGCTTGGGATGGACTGGCTGGAGGCTCACAATGTTCAGATTGACTGGGTCAATCGGACTGTGCACTTCACAGACCCATGTCCCCATGCTCAGTCCGAGATGCTAGCGGCCGCACCCACTGAGGAGGCTGCATCCACGCTCCCCGTCGAGTACCAGGACTACCAAGATGTGTTCGAGGAACGGGGGGCAGACCAGCTGCCACCACATCGGTCTTTTGACTGCGGCATAGACCTCCAGCCCAGAGCGCCCCTACCGGTGAGTCGCTTATACTCTCTAACAGAGCCAGAGAGCGAAGCTTTGCAGAACTTCCTGCACAATGTGGAGAGAATCAGAACTTACAGGGTTAAGAAGTTCTGAGTGACGTCTCACATTCCTGAGGCGTGGCCAGTTTACACAGAAGGGAGTGTCTTTCTCTGTGTGTTTTCAGTCTGTTGTTCTGTTTCCAGACGGTGAGGAAGCAAGATGTCAGCGCGTTCACCGGGTCTGATCTATGTCTGATTTATGTTGTTTTTCTACACGATTAAAGACTGAGAAAAGATAAGCTAGAACACTTGTCTGCAGCCTGATTTATCACACACGCACCGCATCAGTTTTCTACGCTGCGTTAACTCTGCTACAAGTAGCTGACGGTAACCAGAGCTGCGCAAGGAAGTGTGCCGGGCTCCAAAAGGCTACACAATAGCCATAAATTTCGCCATAGGTTATGGGAGGTCAGCCAAAGCTTTGAAGCTGATGCCAAGACGTGCCGGTGTGTGTTGAAGCCAGCCGAACAGAAGCTGGGGCCAGCTGGGAGTCCTGCCTGACGGTTCGGAGGCAGAGGAACTCGCTGGGAGAATCTGGTCTGCTAAACGGGTGCCGGAGAGCTACTACTGGTTACGTGAGTACGCTGGGCCCCGGGGGAGAAGATGGCAGACGGCCATGAATCGTACGCCATCCCTTTCGAAAAATTGGACGGAAAAAATTGGAAAGAATGGAGTCGGAAGCTGGAGGCCTGGCTGGTAGCCAAGGGCTTGTGGGAGGCAATCCAAGGGCCTCCACTACCCCCACCAGTGGCCGGTGCTTCAGCAGCAGACGTTGCAACTGCTCACGCTTCGCAGAGAAAAAATCAGAAAGCCCTGGGAACTATTGTGCTCAGTTTGGAGGGTTCGCAACTGCCTTTGGTAGAGGGGCTGGACACTGCTCATGAAGCTTATCGAGCTTTGGAAAGAGTGCACCACAGAACCACAGCTGGGGCAAAGATACACACTACCAGGCGCCTGTTTGAGATGAAGCTGCGTCCTGGTGATAGCATTAGAAAGCATGTGACTGAGATGCTCTCTGTGTTCAACCAGCTGAGGCTGTTGCAAGTGAACTTTTCTGAGGAGCTGAAGGTTTATATTTTGCTCAGCTCTCTGGACAAAAGTTATGACAATTTGTGTCTAACTTTGGAATCGATGGATCCTCAAGCGCTGACGCTGTCCTACGTCACAGGACGTTTGGGGGATGAGGAGGAACGCCGGATCAGAGAGGGCAGGGCTGGCACGGGGGGCTCTTCCAGTTGCAGGGGAGCCAGGCCAGCGGAATGCAGGGTTCAGGCTTTTTCCACTCATCGCTGCTTTGTTTGCAATTCAACTCCGGTGAGGAGAGAGTGCTACGCTGGGTCATAGACTCTGGAGCCAGCCGGCACCTGATAACAGAGACACCTGCTGTCTAGATGAGGAACTGCAGAACTGTTTCAGCTGGGAAAAGAATTGAATTCGCTGATGGGACGCAAAAATCGATATCTAATGTTGCAAATGTTTATTTTTCTGTCTTGCAGGCGGAGTTGGAAGTCTACGTGGCACCTGGGATGAAACATTGTCTTTTATCTGTCCCTTGTCTCTTACAGGAGTACCCCTGTAAGGTGTGCTTCGAAAACAATGTCTGTACAATTTTCAGAGGGGGGAAGCAACTGGTCAGTGTTGCAAAAGGGCAGAACAACCTCTTTGTTCTGGAAATGCCTCTGAAGGTTGAGGGAAATGCTGGGAAAGCACAAGCAAAGTATGCAACCGATCCCACTCATGTTTCATGTGCTTGTGTATGGCACAAGAAAACGTCACATGGTTCTTTGGAAGAGATCCAGATGTTGCAGGAGTGCACTAAAGGGTGCAAAATACAGGAATGTGGCAGATCCCTAAATTGTAGGGCATGCAAAATGGCAAAGGTAAAAGGGTGCAGTTATCCCAGGGTGGAGAGGGTAACCACAAAACCTTTTGAGCTTGTGCACACAGACCTTTTTGGTCCCATGCCAAAGCCAAGTCTGGGCGGGGCCAGGTTTGTGCTGACGCTGCAGGATGATTTCAGCCAAGTTACTTGGTCTTATGCGCTGAAATTGAAAGAAGATGCACCACAACTGATCAAAGACTGGGTTGCAGAGGTGGAACTAAGGTTCTCCACCAAGGTGAAGGGGTTCAAGAGTGACCGATGTGCAGAGTTTACTGGGTCTGCTCTGCAGGAGTTACAAGGTGACGGGTGCTACTTCTCCTCAGGAGAGGGGAGTGGCAGAGCTGAGACGTAGAGCTCTGATTCAAGCAACAGAGGTTCTACTGTGTGACTCTGGTTTGCCTCAAAGTTTTTGGTGGGAGGCGATGAGGACGGTGACATTTACGACTAACAGGTCCTACAATTCAGTGGTAGGTGAAACCCCACATTTTGTGCTCTACGGAGAGAAGCCGCAGGTACATTTCTTCCGTGTGTTTGGGTCACCGGCCTTGGTGCCGGTGCCAGAAGCTCAACAAAAGCAGGGTGGTCCTAAGTTCCAGAAAATGATCTTCTGTGGATATGAACCTGCAACAAAGGGGTGGAGGTTTGCATATCCAGAAGGTGATCAGACCAAGCTTCTGATCAGCAAACATGCTGAGTTCTGTGAGCAGGATGGTTGGTCAAAGCGCAATGCTAGTCCTGACGTTCTCTCAGAATGTCTGTCTGATTCTGAGGATGAGGGAGAGCCAGAGGCTGAACCTGTTGATGAGGACCAGGTCGATGACCAGGGCCAAGAACAGGGTTGGGCTTCTCCACAGGTTGTTAAAAGAGAGCCCAAGAGTGAGCCTTCGTCTCCTGTTAGCATAATGCAGAAAGCCCGAAGACGCACTAAGTCAGAGGAGGAGTCCTGTGATGTAGAGGACACACTTGCTGGCCCCAGCGGGTCAGAAGAAACACCTGAATTTGTGCTCAGACGGTCCACTCGAGCAACGAAGGGAATTCCACCTGACAGGTATCAGGCCAACAGTGTGTGGGTTGGTTTCGCACAGTGCGAACCTGGGAGTTTTGAGGAGGTTCAACAGTTGCCTGACAAAGATGCCGGGAAGGGGCAAAAGGCAATGGGAAAGGGATTGAACTCTCAGAGGTCTGTACATGTATGTTCACAGTTTCCCTCAGGATGCGAGACGAGAGGGGGTGTGGAGAGAATCAGAACTTACAGGGTTAAGAAGTTCTGAGTGACGTCTCACATTCCTGAGGCGTGGCCAGTTTACACAGAAGGGAGTGTCTTTCTCTGTGTGTTTTCAGTCTGTTGTTCTGTTTCCAGACGGTGAGGAAGCAAGATGTCAGCGCGTTCACCGGGTCTGATCTATGTCTGATTTATGTTGTTTTTCTACACGATTAAAGACTGAGAAAAGATAAGCTAGAACGCTTGTCTGCAGCCTGATTTATCACACACGCACCGCATCAGTTTTCTACGCTGCGTTAACTCTGCTACAAGTAGCTGACGGTAACCAGAGCTGCGCAAGGAAGTGTGCCGGGCTCCAAAAGGCTAAACAATAGCCATAAATTTCGCCATAGCAAGAACCTGGAGCGTGGGTTCATTAGGCCTTCTACCTCGCCCACCGCTGCGCCTGTACTCTTCGTTAAGAAGAAGTGTGGGGAGCTTTGCCTATGCCACGATTACCGGGCCCTGAACAAAATTACCATCCCAGACCGATACCCTTTGCCCCTTATTTCAGAGTTGCTGGAGCGGGTGTAAGGGGCGCAGGTGTTCACCAAGCTAGACCTCCGGGGGGTCTACAATCTAATTCGGATCCGAGCCGGGGACGAGTGGAAGACAGCGTTCGGGACCCGGTACGGGCAGTTCGAATACCTGGTCATGCCCTTTGGATTGTGCAACGCACCCGCTGTGTTCCAACGGTACATCAACCACGTGTTCCAGGACCTGCTAGACAAGTACGTGGTGGTGTACTTGGATGATATTTTGGTTTTCTCCCGTGACCCGGCTCGCCACGAGGGTCATGTCCGGACCGTGCTGCAGCATTTGCGGAAGCACCGCCTGTATGCAAAGCTCAGCAAGTGCGGGTTCCATCAGCGGTCAGTGGACTTCCTTGGTCACCGACTCTCTCCAGATGGGGTGCAGATGGATCCTGGGAAGGTGGCAGCGGTTTGGGAATGGGCGGCACCTCGGAACCGCAAGGACCTACAGCGTTTCCTGGGGTTCGCCAACTATTACCGGACCTTCATTGCTGATTATGCTCATCGCACCACCCCGTTGACCCGGCTACTGCGCCCCAAGACGCCGTTTTCCTGGGACAAGGAGGCAGAGGATGCGTTTCAGGGGTTGAAGGCCTGTTTCCAGAGAGCGCCGATCTTGCAACATCCTGATCCCTCTCGACCCTTTGTGGTAGAGACCGACGCCTCCAGTACGGCTCTCGGTGCCGTCTTATCTCAGCAGTACGGACCTGATGCGCCACTCTTACCCTGCGCCTTTTATTCCCGTCAGCTCCTTCCAGCGGAGTGTAACTATACTGTATGGGAGCGGGAACTACTGGCCATCAAGGTGGCTTTTGAGGTCTGGCGCCACCATCTTGAGGTGGCACGACACCCGGTGGAGGTGAGAACCGACCACCGGAACCTGGAGTACCTCCAGACCACCCGCAAGCTGAACCAAAGGCAGATCCGGTGGGCGTTGTTCTTTTCCCGGTTCCAGTTCCGGATCCGCTACATCCCTAGCTCCCAAAACCAGAAGGCGGATGCCCTGTCCCGGAAACCTGAAGACAACGCAGACATGGTACAGCAGGCAGTACCCACCACGATCCTACCACCGGCTGCATTCCTGGCCACCCAGGAGGCTGAGCCACTGCAGGCTCGGGTGCGGGAACAGCAGCGGGTCGACGCTTGGGCCCAGGAACGACTCCGGGAACTGGCCGAAGGGTCGTGCCCTCAGTATCCGGGGCTGGTCTTGCATCAGGGCCTTCTGCTGCACCACGGTCGCCTGTACATCCCGCCAGGGCCACTGCGGGCTGAGGTTCTCCGGATGACCCATGATGCTCCAGCAGCGGGACACTTTGGGCGGTATCGGGACCACCCATCTGGTAAGCCGTGAGTTTTGGTGGCCCCGCCTGAAGGCTGACGTGGCTCGCTACGTCGCTGGTTGTGATGTCTGCCGGCGGGCCAAGGGCCCTACCGGGCAACCCCCCGGCTTACTTCAGCCGTTGTCAGTTCCACCATGTCCTTGGCACACGGTTTCGCTGGACTTTGTAGTGGATTTACCCCCGTCTCATGGCTGTACCTGCCTTCTAGCTTTCTCTGACCACTTCACTAAGATGGTGCACTGTGCCCCCTGCCCATCTGTACCCACAGCCAAGGAAACCGCTCAGCTGTACCTTCAGCATGTCTTTCGCCTGCATGGCCTACCTGAGCGTGTGGTGTCCGACAGGGGCGTTCAGTTCACCTCCCGGTTCTGGCGAGCATTGCACCAGACCCTCGGGACAGAGGCCTGTCTCTCGTCAGCCTACCACCCACAGACCGATGGCCAGACGGAACGGGTGAACACGGTGCTGGAGCAGTACCTCCGGTGTTACTGCAGCTACCAGCAGGATGACTGGGTTGACCACCTAGCATTGGCGGAGTTCGCCTACAACAACATGGTGAATGCGTCCACCCAGTAGACCCCGTTCCAGGCCAGTTACGGTTATCATCCACGGCTGTTTCCAGATGTGCTGCCGGCATCCGCGGTCCCTGCGGTGACGGAGTGGCTTCAGGAGCTCCAGTCCCAGCAACAGCTTTTGATGGAGCAACTGCGCCAGGCCAAGGAGGCGTACAAGGCCCAGGCCGACTGCCACCGCCAGGTGGGGCCGGAACTTCACGTCGGTGACCTGGTATGGCTCTCCACTCGCCACCTCCACCCCTCTCGACCTTCGCGGAAGTTGGACGCCCGTTTCACCGGCCCATTTCCTATCGTGGACCAAGTCTCACCTGTGGCATTTCGTCTCCGGTTGCCCGCAACCCTGAAGGTTCACCCGGTCTTCCACAGGTCCCTTCTGAGTCCGGTGGCCCCACCCGATGAGTTCCACCCGAACCGTCCCCGACTGCAGCCAGTTTTGGTCCAGGGGGAGCCTGAGTACGAGGTGGAAGGCATTCTGGACTCCCGATACCGCAAGGGAAAGCTGCAGTATCTCATAGACTGGAAGGGGTTTGGACCGGAGGACCGTTCCTGGGAACCAGCAGACAACGTTCATGCACCTTCCTGCCTCCGAGATTTCCATGCGGCGTACCCCAGCAAGCCGGGCCCAGACCCTCGATTGAGGGGGGGGGCTGGGAGGGGGGATGGTGTGGTGGCCTGGGATTCGGATTCTGAGAGTGAACCGGAGGAATCCCAGCTGGCACAGGAGTCCCCGCCTCCAGGGTCGGCTGAACTGGGGCAAGGCCTTGATTCTGAGGAGCCTGCACCTGGGCCGGATCCTCAGGAGCAGGCACCAGGTGAATCCATTCTGGCCCCAGAGGTGGTTGAGGACTCAGTGCCTGCAGGTGAGTCTCCCCCTTGGCCCAGTAACCCTTTAACCTCTCCTGAACTGCAGAGGCTTAGGGCAGAGAGGCGAAGGGAACTGGTTTCTCCCAGGAGGAGTGCTCGCCTTAAGGCCAGGGGAGGCGGGGCTCCTGGGGGCCGGGACCTCCCCTGGCCTCAGAGAAGATAAAGGCCAGTCATCCCGGTCCCAGGTTGCGGGAGCAACGTCGTCATTGAAGAGCTGCTTCGGCCAGCATCCAGTCCTGTTCCTCCAGTGTTCCTGTTCCCCGCCCGGCTTCCTGCTTCTGATCTTCGAGTTTTCCTGTCCCCGCCTGGCTCCCTGCTTTGGACCTCGCCTCGCACCTTGTGGACTAATTCCAGGCTAGTGACTCAGGACTGAACTTTGACTACGGTAACAGTAATCTTCCCCCCGGGACCAGCACACCGTCATGGTTTGGGAGGACAATCAACCCTGTCTGAAGTTGGCAGAGTCTGGGCAGTTTATAAGCATATTTTATTAATTTTCCATACAAACATATAATCATTCCACATTACAGTTTCTATTAAACTTTTCAGTTTTTGACTTCCTTCGGCTTTCCTGCCAATCATTCGTATTTAATTTCTTTAAATACACATTTCCAAATTTTTATATTGCCTTTATGTCTTCCCCCTTCTTTTATTTTACTTTTTTACAATATTTCTTAATTTTATCACAGAGCTTCTCTAAATGCCACTAACGTTATTTCCTTATCACTTAAACATTCCCAATAATTTGTTAATTTTCCCCAGTCCTCGATGAATTTTTGATCTCGCTGATATCTGATCTTCCCAGTCAGTTTATCGAGTTCTGCATAGTCCATCAGCTTCGTTCTCCATTCCTCCAGCGTTGGTAGTTGCTCTTGTTTCCATTTCTGAGCCAGTAATATTCTTGCTGCTGTTACTGCATATTGGAAGATTTTATGGTCCTTTCTATTTATTTCATTACCTACGATTCCTAAGAGAAAAGCCTCTGGTTTCTTAACAAATGTATATTTCAACATTTTTTTCAATTCATTATATATCAACTCCCAGAAGCTTTTCACTTTCTTACATTCCCACCACATATGAAAAAATGTACCATGTGTCTCTTTACATTTCCAACACTTCTTACATGTTTTATACATTTTTGCAAGTTTTACTGGTGTAATGTACCATCTATACATCATTTTCATAATATTTTTTTTTAATGCAGTACATGCAGTAAATTTGATACTTTCATTCCATAATTTTATCCAATCATTAAATTGTATATTGTATCCAATATCTTTGGCCCATTTTATCATAACTGATTTGACTTCTTCATCTTTTTATGCCATTCCAACAATATCTTATACATTTTTGATAGGATTTTATATTCACTATTTATTATATCTATTTGAAATTTAGAGTCCTTCTCTGCATATCCATATTCTTTAAAATCTTTTTTAAACATTTCATTTATCTGCAAATAATGCAACCAGTCGTACACAAATTCTTTCACTTCCTCATAAGGTTTCATTTTCCATTTCCCCCCTTCTTTCATAGTCAAATTTCCATATGTAATCCAATTCTTTCTCATATTAGTTTTTTTTAACGGACATAACCTCTAACGGAGACAACCAGTGTGGAGTTTTTGGTTCGAGTAGGTTTTTATACCTCTCCCACACTTCTATTAACGATCCTCGGAAAATGTGGTTTTCAAAACTTTTATGGATTTTCTTCTTTCCCGCCCATAGGTACGCAGTTTAAAGCCAGAGCCAAACACCTAGACATCTGTTTCCAGAATGTGTGTCAGAGTGTTCAGTTGGGATTAGTGGAACTGAAATATTGTCGCGGTTCGAAGAACCTGGCAGATGGGTTCACGAAACTGCTGACCTTCCAGCGTCATGGGGAGTTCTGTGAAGGTCTGTGTTTGGGGTAAGTGGTCACACTTACATTCCCCCAGTGCAGGACAAGATATAAATGATATAAGAACATTTTTTATGTATGGTATAACAGCAGCCAGAACCCTTATAGCAAGGAACTGAAAGAATGAAACGCTCCCAGAGATTACAGATTGGCAGATACTCATGTTAGAATATCTACAATTAGCAAAACTGACGGGATCAGTTAGAGGAATATTGAAACAAAAAAACAACTAGAGAATGGATAATATTTAAGAATTATGTAAAACTTTATTGTACAAATAATATTAGCAGAAATTGAGTGATATTTGTAAAGAAAAGGATCAAAGGAATGTATACAAAGCAGAAAGAAATGATATTATACAATGTAAACCTGTGTAAAAAAGAATTTTATATCAAACAGTATAATGAGAAGGATGGGAAGGATTGTGTTGATGAGTACTTTTACTATGTAAATAAATTTCTCTCTCTTTTTAAAATTTGATTTCTTTGTTTCTTATCTTTGTTACTTCTTTATTTCTTTTTTTCCTTTATAAATTTTCTATTTTACTGTATATAATTTTCATTTTTTTATCTGTTAGGAGATAGTACATAATGTTTGTATAGACAGGCAAATATTTTAATCAATAAAGAATTGATTTAAAAAAGGCATTTCAAAGATAGACACTTTTGGCGAGTCTTGGCTTCCATTCTATTCCTTTATAAATGAGACAGAAGATACTTTTATTCCACACACAGCACAAGAATCTCTGTGGAGAGGATACTTGAATGGACAGTGCATAAATAAACATATTGCCTGTGTACTGTGTACTGTGTACTGCGTACGAAACTTAGTAAGAAGGTACCACTAGACAAAGTTACTGTATTTATATGCTGTTCTTGTATTTATGTGAAAACCAATAAAAATATTTGGATATTTTTTAAAAAGAGGGAAGCGTTCACAAAGTTCAGGTATGACTGTTCTGGTGGTGTTGATTCAAGGCCACACTTTCTGCTTTGTACTATGGGCCCTTTTTGACTAGAGATGGATCTTGCTTGCCACCAGGGAGTAATCCAGGTTGCAAGCAGCACTGTGGTAGTTCTGAGTGACACAAACACAATTTAGTGCTGATCGCCTTGTGACAGCGAAGTCCCTCTGGTGCCACTGGCCTGACCTTGGATGTCTCCAGAACACCCCGTGTTTAGCCTTGGCAGAGAAGAACATGTTTGTGATGCAGAGGCATAGACATATTGCTAGGGAATTTTACTTTTATACTGAACATCCCACTCTTTCTTTTGAAAGAAAGGAGTTGTATGGGGCTCCCAGTGGCCCTCCTCTTCAACCAACTGATCAGGTTTACCTTTCCATTAGCTTCCTATTGCTGTATGTGTTCTCAAATCAAACTGCTGAGATCTCTCTCTTTCTCTCGCTCCTCTTCCATAATTTCACAAACTTATTCGGACAACCACTGGTTTGCCTACTTTCACCAACAGCATATCCGAAAGCATTGCTAGGTATGAAGGTGTTTTTCCTCTGTAACAGGAGTTGAGGTGTTGCATTGTGTTCCTGTATTTTACAACAACAACAACAAAAGTCAGTGGAAAGGGGGTATTAGCTCCCCAGCTTAAAAGGCTGCAGTGACACCTCCCCATCTCCCAACCCCCATTTCATCCCCTGAACCACAGTGAGCAGTTCTTTTTTTGGCAAGAACAGGGCATTTGTCGTCTGGAAGTTTACAATATTTCACTAACACACTTGCTGAGCCTTGAAATTGGCTGCCTGTAAGCAAACATGTGTCCTGGATGCTTGGTGAAACTCTGGTGCTTAGTCCTGTTGTTGCTGTTGCATTGTTCATTCCACTGCTGGGTAAACAAAAAGCTCTTAGCCATGTGCCTAGGGATTGATAAGAATGGCAAGAGGCATGAGTCTGGGGAGAGCATTCCGCAGGTGGTACTACTGAAAAGTGTTGCCAGCCTCCTCACTTCTCTCAGATGCTCAGGTGGGGCATGTAGAAAAGGACTTCAAATGAAGACTGCATGGACTGAGCTGGTTTGTATGAGGAGAGGCAATCCCTGAATTATTGTGTTCCTGAGCCTTGTAGGGCTTTAAAGGTCAAGGTGCAATCAGGCTGAAATATACTCGGAGTCGAGTGTGGATTTCATGCACTTTATTCAGCTTATAGTAGCAAGGAATGAAAGTTTCCCCAAAGTATCTGCTTTATATACATTATTTACACAATGGGCCGCACATGATTGGCTAATTCCGGGATTCTCCTGTAGGCCAATCAGGTTGCAATCATACTGCTGCATTGTTCTAGGACCAATCAGACCGCTGAATTCTGAATCCTATTGTTCTAGGACCAATCAGACTGCTGCATTTTGGATCCTATTCAACTCAGTACATAACACAGGCTCTTTCTTTTCTTGAGGGATAGGACCATAGGTCAGAGGGTTGAGCACTTTCTTTGCATGCACAAAGTTCCAGATTCAACCCTTGGCATCTCTAGGTATGGTTGGGAGAGACTCCCGCCTGACACCCTAGAGAGCTGCTGTCAGTTGATGTCTACAGTACCAATCTAGATGGACCAGGGGTCTGTGTAAGGACACCTCTGTGCTATACATTTGCAGCAGTAGTATACCACTTCAAACAATCATAGTTTCCCGCAGAGAATCCTGGGAACTGTAGTTTGTTATGGGTGCTGACAGTTGCTAGGAGATTCCTATTCACGTCACAAATCAACAATTCCTAGAGTTATTGTTTTTATTTATTATATTTATTAGTCACTTTTCTCAAAATAAATAAAGTGAGTTCCCTGGGAAGAATAATTGATTGTTAAACCACACTGAGAATTGTATCTCTGTGATGGGAATAAATCTAACAACTTTCAACACCCTAAGAAACTGCAGTTCCCAGGATGCTTTGGGGGAACCCATGATTGTTTATAGTGGTATGATACTTGTGATGGTTATGGGTGGGTTACTCGTGTGTAAACTGCCTCCACTTCAGTTAGATCGTTTGCTCAACCATGTTTAGGGTTAGAGATCGCCCTCCGTGACCTGTTAGTCACTTGCAGAATCCGTCAGTGGGCGTTTCTTGAATCTCTTCCAGCATAAAAGCTGTTTGACCCCAAGTCTCCGCCTGTGTTCCCTGCGCGGAACGCGTCTGCGCAGGTAAGGGGACGGCAAGGGCGTGCCAGCGCTCTCTCCGCTGGTCTCGGTTGAAGGGTCTCGGAGCCCTGACACCGATTCCTCCATCTCCCTCTCCTCCCTATTGGTGTCACACTGAATTCCTTCCCCCCGACTGGTTCCCTCTCCGGCATCGCTCTGGAGCCCTGCCTCCGCTTTTCTCTCTGATGTCAGTTCCCTGACATCCACCTCCCCCCCAGGACCCCCTCCACCCCCGGCCTGACCCGGTGACGTGACCTTGTCCCCATCTTCAGCCGACGATGCAGGGAACCCTCGAAAGGAGCTGCCGTCATCGTCCGAGGACTCAAACCCCGCTTCCCACCCGCTCTGGTTTCTGACGGGAGTGCCTTCCCAATCTGATTCCTCCTCTCCTGACGATTCCCCTCCTTCCTCTGGGGACGCTGGAAAACCCACAAAATCCTCTTCCTCCTCATCCGTGGTGGCAAACTGCTCCTCCCAGAATCTCTCCAGGGGTTTGGGCTTCCTCGGATACCTGTTGTGGAACTCTTCCACTTGATACCCATCACCTATTTCCCCTTCTGGAACCCACGTGTTTTCTGACTCGGGTTCCCCCTCCCAAGCTACTAGATATTCCACCTGCCGCCCCCGCCATCGCGAATCCAGGATCTCCATTATCTGTTGGTGGTGTTCCCTCTCTTCCAGTGGTGGGTGTCTGAACCCTTCTCCTCCTACCTCCCGGACCCTCCGCTCCCCTCTGTACGGCGAGAGCAGTGACCTATGAAATACCGGGTGGATTTTCATGTTGTCTGGCAATTTGAGCCTGAATGCCACCGGGTTGACTTGGTGTGTCACCTCAAATGGTCCCAGCCGTTTCGGCCTGAGTTTCTTACACCCACCCTTGAAGGGCAACCCTTGAGTGGGTAACCACACCCGGTCCCCCACCCTAATGGTCTCCCCTTCCCGGCGACGTTTATCTGCTTGCCTCTTGTACTCCTCCTTGGCCCTTTCCAGATTCATCTTAAGCTGCTGGTGCAGTGCTTCCATTTCTTCCGCAAACTGCTCTGCGGCGGGCACGCTCCACCCCTCCTCCCCCCTCCCGGGAAAGGCCCTGGGGTGACACCCATAATTAGCCAAGAACGGGCTCATCCCCGTGAACACATGCTCCGCATTGTTATACGCAAACTCGGCCAGTGCTAGCTTATCTACCCAGTCGTTCTGCCTCTCGTTGACGTAACAGCGGAGATATTGCTGCAATATGCTGTTCGCCCTCTCTGCCTGCCTGTTGGTTTCCGGGTGCCTTGCCGTCGAAAATCCCACCTCCACCTGCAATAAGTTCATAAGCCTCCTCCAGAACCTCGAGGTAAATTGTTTCCCTCGATGAGAGATAACCCTCGAAGGAGCACCATGCAACCTGAAGATGTGAGTAACAAACAGTTGTGCGGTTTCCTCGGCTGTCACCGCATGAGAGCATGCTATAAAATGGCACATCTTGGTTAGCAGATCTACTACTACCATGACTGCTGTCTTACCTCTTGTTTTGGGCAAATCTGTCATGAAATCTATCGACACCACCTCCCAGGGTCTTCCCGCCGTGGGCAAGGGTTCTAGTAACCCTGCCGGGGCTGCCCACTCTCCCTTGGCTCTTTGGCAGCGGTCACACCCCTGTACATACTCTCGTACATCTTCCCTCACCTTCGGCCACCAAAACTCCCTAGTGACCAGTAACATAGTCTTGTGTTGCCCAAAGTGCCCCGCTGTAGGGTTGTCGTGAAGCTGTCTGAGCACCCTTTCCCGTAGGGCCCCCCCGGGCACATACATTGCTCCCTTGTAATACAGTAACCCTTCCCTTACCTCGAAGTCTCCCCGGTCTCCCCCATTTTCCCTTAGTTCCCTGATTCTGGTTTGGGCAAATTCGTCCTGGCGAATCAACTCGGTTAGTTCTCGTTTCCCAACCAACGCCCCCCCACAAACCCATCGTTCCTCAGGGAACACATGTCGAGCCTCCGGTGGTCCTTCTCCTTCCGTGTACTCCGGTTTCCGGAAAAGCGCGTCTGCTCTCACGTTCTCCTGTCCTGGCACGTACTTGATCTCAAAGAAGAACTTGGAGAACTCCTGTGCCCACCGAATTTGTCGCTGGTTGAGTACTCGCGCTGTCCTCCAGTATTCCAAGTTCTTGTGGTCAGTGCAAAGCTGGATTTTGTGCTGAGCCCCTATCAGGAGATGTCTCCACTGGCGAAATGCGGCATAAATAGCTAACAGTTCACGATCGTACACTGTGTAGTTCTGTTCCGATTCATTCAGCTTCCTTGAGAAGAAGGCGCACGGCCTCCATGTGTGTTGGGCCGGTCCCGGCTGGAGTAACACCGCTCGCTCCTATCGCTCTGTCCGACGCGTCAGTCTCTAGCCTCATGGGTTTCTGCAGATCCACGTGCAGGAGCTGTTCCTCCGAGGCGAACGCCTGCTTCAGCCTCTCGAAGGCTCGTTGGGCACCTTCCGTCCAGACGAACTTCTTTTTGCTGCTGAGACAATCCGTGATGGGTGCGGTTAAGTGGGCAAAGTTCTTGATGAACTTCCGGTAGAAGTTGCTGAACCCAAGGAACCTCTGCACATCCTTCCGGGTTTTGGGGGCCTTCCATTCCAGCACCGCCTGCACCTTGCCGGGGTCCATGGCTAAGCCTCTGTCTGACAACCTGTATCCCAGGAATTCCACTTCCTTGGCATGAAACTGGCACTTTTCCAGCTTGACCCACAGCTGGTGCTCTTGTAGCCTTTTCAGCACTTCCCTGACGTCCTGGACATGCTGTTTCTCATTGTCCGAATAGATCAGGACGTCGTCCAGAAATGCTACGCAGTTCTTGTACAGCAGGGGGCCCAGCACATGGTGCATGAAGCTTTGAAAGCAGGCGGAGCCCGACTGTAATCCAAATGGCATGACTGCATAGCGTCCATCGCCTGAAGAAACTTCCGGATGTCCTTCATGGCGGGGTTGTGCGCGGCCATTAGGGGTCTAACCCATTCCCTCGCGCTGCCCTCAAGGTGCCCCACGATATACGCCACCTGTGCTGCCTCGTCAGCAAAGTCATCATGCTGCAGCTGCAGTGCGTACTCTATTTCTGTCCGGAATCCATTGTATTCTTGGGGTTTTCCCCCAAATTTGTGTACCAGTCCGGGCACCTTCTTTGCCACTGGGGTGGGTCTCACCTGCGCGTCCTGGGTGCGCCTCTCGTCCAGCCGCGCCATCAGCAGTGCTACATGCCGTTCCAGCTCCTGGTTCCTCTTCACCAGGTCCTGCGCCCCCGCAGCTGGCTCCGCTGCCCCGGCGCCTCCAGTCTGGCTCATGTTTCCACTGCTTACTCACGAGTAACAGCAAGGCACTGCCGGATTGCTGTGATGGTTATGGGTGGGTTACTTGTGTGTAAACTGCCTCCACTTCAGTTAGATCGTTTGCTCAACCATGTTTAGGGTTAGAGATCGCCCTCCGTGACCTGTTAGTCACTTGCAGAATCCGTCAGTGGGCGTTTCTTGAATCTCTTCCAGCATAAAAGCTGTTTGACCCCAAGTCTCCGCCTGTGTTCCCTGCGCGGAACGCGTCTGCGCAGGTAAGGGGACGGCAAGGGCGTGCCAGCGCTCTCTCCGCTGGTCTCGGTTGAAGGGTCTCGGAGCCCTGACACCGATTCCTCCATCTCCCTCTCCTCTCTATTGGTGTCACACTGAATTCCTTCCCCGCGACTGGTTCCCTCTCCGGCATCGCTCTGGAGCCCTGCCTCCGCTTTTCTCTCTGATGTCAGTTCCCTGACAATACTGATTTAAATATATAGTGCAAACAGAGCATACGACAGCTCCTTTTCTCCTTAACGTCCACTGTCCTTTTGGTTCATGCAGATAAAATGTGGGGCAGGGGGGCAGTATTATCTCCTCTTCCTTTGCAGCGGTAACTGTGGTGGGCACTCTCTCTTAGGGTTTCTTCCTTGTCTGGACTAACGTTAACGGAAGTCTTTTTGGAGTGCCTTGTAATCTAATTAGGGAGTGAAATATTCAATTTGAAAGCTCTCTATTAACTTTCCAACCCATTTTTCCAGTCCCCATAACTGTAAGTGGTTCTCTGGTGTGTCGCTCTCTGAGAGAGCAGACTCTTTACTGCTACTGGTTCCCAGCATGAAGTCCAGTCTGGTGACATAATTTGTGACACAGGAAGATGGTGGTCAGCAGTGAATGCATGAAAGGAGCTGGAGACTTCACCTTTGGCCTTATTGAGGTAAGTTCTATTATGTGCCAAGAGGTTTTGAGTAAAAATAAATAAATATTGTTCCTGTGAAATTAATACTAAATGAGGCTGAGTACACGTCATACTTTAAAAAATACAAAACCAAAACATTAAAACTCCCCCCAAAAGAAACCTGGGAACTGTAGTTTGTTGTAGGTGCTTGAAATTGTAGCACCTGGATTCTTTTTTCTTTTTTCCCCAGAGAAGGGTGTGCTTTAAATGTATAATATGTACATAGCCTCAGTCAAAGGAATGATGAAAATAATAGAACTTACTCTTTTTAAAGCAGAAAACACCTACCAACTGGTGAATGTCTCCAGCAGGAGAGGGGAGGAAGATCATATCTTGTTTAGTGTAATGTTCCTGCTGATCAGAACCTTAAATCTTTCCTTTTTCTCATGTTACTTAGTTGTACAAATTGAAACAGAGCTAAGAGCTAGTCAAGTTTGAAGGACCAATTATTCTGGTGAATAATTGGGATGGTGATTGCTGGCAAATAATTCTTCATATGTGTGTTTGGGGGATTGGGTTGGGGATAGTTTTTTTCAAGGTATTGTGCTTCCTCTACCCATTGGGGTAATAGTGCCTCTTTGTATTGGATGATGCTTTGGAGAAACGTTTTGCATTGGGTAACAGATAATCAAATAATATAGCTATCAGTGGGTACATCATAATTAGGAAACACTCCTTGATCGCCACAGCCAGGGTGTCTGCAGTGCTCAGTAGGATAGAATAGAAACTCCCCCCGTCCGTCGGAGATAAATTTGCTTAGGCCGCAAATATTTTCTCCGCACTTAACTACAGTTCAGACATAGACATATTTCCCACCCCCCTTTGGTCCTGTATGTTATATAGATATGCACTAAATAATAACATGGTATCCACCCTTCCAGATGTGTGGGTTTATGTAAACCTGAAAGGGACTTGCAAGTCATGCCTCTTAAGGTCATTTGCAAGTATAGCAGTGCACATAGTTGGATATAGGATATCACATAAAAAGAACACATGTTGCATTTTGTTACTAAATTACTTGTGGCATTCTAACACTTTGGGAGAAATATTTTCTCAATCGTGGTCTATGCTTTACACTTAGCAGGAAGGTCCACTAATGACTGAAAAATGCAGTTTGTTTTGTTTCTTTTTTGTGTTCTCAGGTGTCAAAGTTAGTTCTCTGGTCTCACACCTCCAACATATGCACAGCAACACATCCTGATGAATCCCCTCAGGGCTTTCATTTGACCATGTGGCCTTGCCCCGGCATAGGTTTGGACATGTTGTGAGAGAGATGTCTTTGCCTTTTGCCTTTCTATGGGATTGCATTATTATTATTGGCCTTGGTCTTGCACTCTAGGAAAGTTGCTCAGTTCTTCTAAGGGGACCAGAGAAAGTTCAGTGCACCTGGGATACATGCCCAATCAGAACTGAGCCTAATTAGAATTTATTTAGCCCCATGGTTAAAACATTCTAAACCAATCTGTTAAAACAAAACCATTCTTTAAAAGGGCACTTGTCCAAATTAGTTAATTTAACTCTATAAGGGATCATTCCTGCTAAATCAAGGCACATACACTTTTCCTGTTATCTGGACTTTCATGGATCCTGAAGCTTCTCCTTGGTAAAATTAAAATTGGGTAGAGAAGAGTTAGGCACACAATTTGGTTGTCCAATTGAGATGGAAAAATGAGAGCAATTATGGGGAAAAACCTTAAGATTCATTGTGTGCCATCTGAGGGTGGGGAAACTATGAAAATGATATGCAGATGTTAGCATATATAATAATAATAATAATAATAATAATAATAATAATAATAATAATAATAATGTGTTGGAGATGTAAACAAAGTGAAGGAACCTTATTCCATGTGTGGTGGACGTGCCCTCAAATAAATAAAAATTGGGACATGATCTACACACATTTCTATTTGGCATTCTAACCAAAACATCCCAAACAATAAAAAAGAGTGTTGCTTCAAAACTACCTGATAAAATATGGTTCCAAAAATAATACTTGGTTGTGCTTAGATTAATTTAACAGCTGTACAAGAAAACTGAGATTAATAAATAAATACAGAACAATTGCTACTTAAGAACAGTATTGAAACTGGAAGAGATACAGAGAAGTCATAGAATGGATTTAAATAGTTTTCTGGAACAGAAAGAAAGTGACTGCAAAGAAAGAAATAGTACAAAAGTATTTTTTTCTGGGAACTTCATGTATAGAAAAAACAAATCACTGTTTGTGTCCTTTGAATAATGTGTGTGTGTGTGACAAAAATAAATAAATAAATAAAATAAAATGGGTAGAGAAGATTGGCACACTGCAGAGTGCCAGGTGGGACAAGCAAATATGATCATCTGTTGACTTAATCTAAATATAGCCTGCTCTATCGGAAAGCATGTAGTATATGAGAATCCTCCATGGAAAAACTTGGGGTGTAAGCCAAACCCTTCTGTTGTTCATAGTTATGCACCCTACATTATACAGAAACAATTACACACAGAAATTGGGTCCCCCCTTTGTGGAAGTAACACACTATCAGACACATTTCAGCATTCCTACATAATAACACATAATACACAAAACATACAAATTTTTAATTCTACACCATATCTTGAGGCAATCATGTGATCTTGAGACAATTCTTGCTGCTTTTACATGTATCTCCAAACTTGGGCACATGGGCATTTCTTGCCTGCATTTGAGTCACTGGGAGGAAGTTAACAGCCCTTCCAAACGTTGCTGAAATGTTATAGCTTTCTAGGTTCTTTCCTTCTTAGGTTGTGGTCAAAGAGATAAAATGTCATTCAAAATTCAATTAGTCAGTTTCTCAAGTCTTTTATGGGAAGAAATTGTTGTGGCCGCCGTGATGCATTGGCAGGCTGCTTAGCTGGTGAGGAGATGGTCTTAATATTTGGTATCCCGCAAAGCATCCTTTGAAAATAGGCCTGCAGGGGGGTTGGGGGTCTGAAGACATAATTAATTTTTTTTGTTGTTGTTTTTTTAAAGGAGGAAGATAATACTCAAGAAAGGAGAGAATATTCTAAAAATTTCTTCTTGGGAAGCTGTAAATAATACAAACTCATAGTTAAGCATTTTATTCATTTAAATATTATTATCATTTACATTTAATTTCCTTCACTTAGTTTGGCTGTGAAAGAAACGAAGGGACAAAACCTTTGTTAATTTGAACACAATTGGCAAGTTATTAAACATTTTGCTTATGTGGGTCTGAATTCTCTTAGAGGTTCACGTATCCTGTTTGAAAGGAATTTTTTTTATTTCCTGTGAAAATCTCTGTCAGGAATGCAGTTCCTATAATGCATAGGTATATAGTGCTCACAAAACAAAACCAGATAAAAGACAAACTCAGTGGGAAAGCTGTGAAAAGAATTTTGCATGTTAGATTGGAACTTGGCAGCCTCTTAATAGTTGATGGTTCTTAATGGTTCTGTACTAGGGCAAGGATTTTGGGCAACATAAGGAGAAGGGGTAATTCTCATTGCGTTTCCCTTTTACAGAAAGAAATTTGAATTTAAGCTTCATATGCGGAGCATAACTTTTGTCACATCTTAGTCAATCAATCAATTTCCTTTATTCAACCGATAGTCAGAAATAAAACATTACACAGTACAGAATTATAAACTAAAACATCATAGGGGTACATAAATAAGGTAGGGCCACAGTACTAGACCTCTCACAGATAACCCACATCAAAGCATTCAGTTATACGTTTCCGACACTTGAGTGCCAGGAAAAGGAATTTAGCCACTGACAAAGTTGTTTTCCCAGAAGACTTATTTAGCAGATATGCTGTCTGCTTTCCTCTTTGCCGGGAACTGAGCTGGGGTAAGATACTGTCTTAAATCGTTGTAGAAGGGACAGCTCAGTAAAATGTGCTCTGTGGATTCTACCTCACCCAACGCACAGTGGCATAATCTCTGGTCATATGGGACTCCTCCATATCTTCCCTTCAGAACCGCCGAGTCAAGAACATTCAGCCTAGCCGCAGTAAATAGTCTGCGTCACATCTTAGTTAAAACCTCCCTTTTCTTCTCTCTCCCTCCCCCCCCCCGCTTTGCTTTTCTTTTCTTTTCTTTCTTTCTTTCTTTCTTTCTTTCTTTCTTTCTTTCTTTCTTTCTTTCTTTCTTTCTTTCTTTTTTGTGCTGTGGGAGAAAAGATGGAAAAAAACACTTCTTTGTTAGTGGGGTTCATGTATCCTGTTGAAAGGGAAAACTATTTCATGTGAAAAATCTGTCAGGAAATGCTGTTCCTAAAATGCATAGGCATATACACACAAACAAAACCTGTTATAAAATTAATTTAAATCACTTTGGGGAGGGGACTACTCAAGAGAGGAAATTACAGTGGGAGTGCTCTGATATTTACCTGTGAAAAGAATTTGGCGTGTTAGATTTGGAACTTGGCAACCTATCGACTTTTAATGGTCCAGTACTTAGCCCTTTTGTCCTCCTTAAGTAGCCTCTGGAGCAAAGGACACATAAGGGTGATTTCCCTCAATGGTTGCAAGTTTTTTGCATAAAGAAATTTGAATAAATTTCTCCCTGCAGTCCGCTCTCTCTCCAAAACTCCTCTCCCCCACCTTTCTTCCCCACCTCTTTTTTTTTAGCTGATCTAGCCTCTGTGCATGTGCAGAGTTCATGTCTCAGCAAATCTTTTATACCATTAAAAGTGTTGCATCTTTTGGCTAAATTACCATTTGAATAAATAATAGACAAAATGGTAAAAAACTGTTAGATAATCACTCAAATGCTTGTTATCACCAGTTCTGCTTCAAAAACATCATGGCTTTCACCTCTCATCTTTTAAAACCAAAGAGCAAAGCTGGGCTGAATTTCAACTCATCACCACACCAGAATTTAAAAATTACCCTCCAATGTTTTGCAGGCTCATTGCCTTCCACATAGCCATAAATTGGGAGAGTTGAAAGGGACCCTGGGGTCATCTAGTCCAACCCCAAAATACAGGGATCATAGTAACAGTCATAGATTTGATTTAAAAGGAATACAAAAGTGAACAATTTTTCCTGAACTTGCATAGGAATAGTAAGCTTAGTTTAGATTTTAAAATAACCACACATAGGAAAGTGAGATGCAGGGTACCTTTAGCAAAGATTGCCCCCCCCCCTCCTTTGTAGTTTCCTTGTTAAAGGAAGCTTACTCGGGAGTAAATTTACCTGGCACAGAAGTAAGAAGGGGAAAAACTGAAAGAGACTGAAACGGGGGGGTGGGGGGCATTTTCCAAGAAAAGATGCCAGGAAATCCTGGCTGATCTTAGAGACTGATATCAGGACTGGACTCAGATAGACAATTGCTGGCTATGGAAGCTTCTACCTTTAATAACAATTTTCTTAGAAGGAACACCATATTTTCATAGGCATATGCTTAATGAAATACAGACACTGCATTTTAGCTTGAGAGAGCAGTTGTGCTCAACTAGGCTTTTGTAGCAGAAACATTAGGTTAACTTCACAGCATATTCCAAAGTAGACTGGAACACGTCTGTAGACTCACAAACTCAAAAGTTGCAACAAAACATCATTTACCATCAGACTTAAAATCACCCTCCTCACTTAAGCTATAGAGGGAAGAGGTGGGGTAATCCTCCTTTCAGAACACAAGCAAGCACATATACGGGATTTTTTCTTTTCTTTCCACCACTTGGAGGAAGACTCTCTTGGAGCCTCTCTTGAATAATAAACATTTGTACACACCTCAGTTTCATATTTAATAATAATAACAACAATAATTTATTATTTATATCCTGCCCGTCTGGCTGAGTTTCCCCAGCCACTCTGGAAGGCTCCCAGTGTTAAAACATGCCATGTTTAAATTGATCAGGTCCAACATGGTTTCTTTAAACTAAAATTTGAAGCAAGTTTGCAGTTTAAATTATGCACACTTAAGAAAGGCAGTCTGTGGATGTTGTGGCCAATTTTAAACACAAACCCCTTAAACATTTCTAAAATGACAGAGACAGAAGGAACAGACTCACATACACTTAACAGACAACACACATAACAGACAACGTGTAATATATAAACATATATTTCCATCCTTTAGTTGGTTATTGTAAGGAGTTGGCTCTCTTCCTGTTTGTTTCATTAAGCGAAGTTAGTAGGAAGGTCCCACATGAAGTGGTTTTATGAGCCTCCTTGCCTCTTCAAACACCACCAGTTAATCAAACTGGCAGGGCTCACAACGCTTGGTTGACTGGGTACCCCTTTATATATGCATGCTTTTTTGTTTTGTTTTTTTGTTTTTTTAAAAAATAATATTTTATTAGATTTTAACAAGGAAAAAAAATTACAGAACAACAAACAACAAAAAAACCAGAAAAATACGAAAACCAAAAATTTAACACAAAAAAGAGAGAAAAAGAAAAAGAAAAATCCCTCTTTTCAATTTCTCATCATTCTTTTACTTATTTTCCTGACTTCCTCACACCTCCCTCTTTGTATTCCATTTAAAAATTTGTTCAGCAAATTCATTTATATGTCCCAATATAATATTACTTCACATTTTCATTTATCAATAGTTTTATCTTGTCCTCAAATCGTTAAAATTTCAAAATTTAAACCATATTTTAACTTCTAACCTTTCTTCTAAAGCCAATTACTTCCTTTCCAACCTCTTTTAATATTTCATTAGTATTACACTAATTCCATAAATATAGGTTTATTACAAAAAGCATTTCTCATTCTAGATTTATCCATCAACCCTTTTCCTGGTTCCGGATAATGTCAGTCCTTTTGTCGTTATATCCTCATCAGTCAGGTGTTCTAATATCTGAGGCTCTCAGGTCACTTCCAAGCCCCCTCTGCGGGTTTTCTTCTTCCTGTTTGTAGTTACATAGATCCTTATTCCCTGTTGGGTTCTTTCACATTTTCTTCTCTTTCTCCTTGGGGAGACAATCTCCGGGGAGTTCCGTACAGTAGTATTCTTTATTTTCTTTTATCCAATTGTCCCATTCCCCGGAGTTGCACTCCCCAATGTTTAGTTTGTAATCCAAAGAGTAATTGTTCTAAGAGTGATCTTCCACTTGTTTCACAGTCCCACCAGAGATAAGAATTTTCTTAACTCCAAAATTTTGCCAGTGTCCTCCAAGTTCAGTCTCCCAGTGTTGCAGCTTTTGGTCATGTGGGACTTTAAATCTCTGTGCCTTTGAGGTGCATTCACAACCTCTTCCATCTTTCTCTGCCCTTGCACTTGCCCTGTTAAGCCAGTTTCCTGGATAAATTGTTGTACTGTTTCTATAGCTGCATTTCCCATTGGCTCCTCTTTGCTGACTGCAGCTGCTATATAATCCATCTTTTGATTCATCAAAGACACTTTCTCATCCAGCTGTAGCAGCACATCATATATTTTGTCCAGGGCAGATAAAACTTCCTCTCTAATCATTTCTGTCAAGGTCAGGGAGCTGGTCCCACGGTCTAATTTTCCCAGTTACAATGTTCTCTTTATAGATTGCAACGAACACACTGGTTGGCTTCCTCTAGGGAGTGTAGTCACTTTTTAGCATCCATTTTTAACATGTATCCAGCAAGGAAAAAATTACTTTCAATTTTCCGAGATTTTGTTTCCTTTCAGTGTAGAACAAACAGGCAGAAAGCAGCTTTGGAATTTTTTTTTCCTTCCAGTTCTATCTGTCAATTTTCTATTTTCAAATTGTAGGCATCACCGACAGTTTATTTCCTGTCATTCCGTCCCCAGGTTAGGGACAGTGGAAACTTATTTTCTTAAATCTCTCTCTGCAGGCTTAGAAAGTCAAGTTTTCCCCCCTTTCCTCCTGCTGTCTAGGGGGATTTGATGGTTAAAAGAGCAGGAAATTTCAAACTATCAATTTTCCCGGCTTTTAGCTTGTAAAGTTTTGCTTTGATCTTTATACAAGGAACGGGAGGCGGACTTCCTATTTGCACCTTCCCGTTTCGGGCCAAATTCAAAGCTATATTTTGATCCAAAGTTTTCAATTGTCCTACTTACGGGTTGTTGTTTAAAATCCGAATTGTCATAGGAAAAAGGACAGTGCTCTCCGACATCAGCTGTGCAGCTTCGCTCCGCAGAAGTAGCAATTGACTCTCAGCACCGCGCCAGCCCCCGTCTCACTCCGGAGCCCTTTGTAGGGTTCCTTTGCCAAACGGGGGGAGGGGCGCAAATGGTGCCCGCCGAGTCCCACGGCCACAGGCTTCTTTCGCCTGCGGTTTTCGAAAGGGTCCCCGCTTCGTTGCAGCGGTAGGACCCGATTTCTGTGGAGCTGTCTCCCTCTGAATCAGAGGGAATCTGCCATTATCGGTGGCGCCACCTCCGGAAGTCCTCATGCATGCTTTTTTGTTTTTGTTTTTCATTTTCTTTAAAAAAGAACTAAAGGGAAAGGACCCCTTCAAAGGATCTACCCTGAGTGTGGCTGAGGGGACGTGTGCCCCTTCCTTGCTTTTCGGGGCCCATTTTTGGCAGCTGCCTAGGATAATGAAAACGTAGAGGAAAAGCAAATTACAAGGATCCTGAAAACTATCCACGAGTCCCAGCCACTTGTCTGGTGCCTTCTCCATGGACTGACCTTTCACAGGGTTGGCCCCGAGTCCTGAGCTATCTGGTTTCCTCCCCAGACCTTCAGCACTCGCCCTTACCTATTCTGTATTCTGTGGGTGCTTCCTTTCCACTCTGCCGTGTCCCCCTAGCTCCTGCTAGGCTATCCCTCCTGGCAACCTCCTACCTATCGTTGCAAACTTATGAACGGGACCCTAATGGACGCCCACGCAGTGCGGTGCCAGCTCAGGTGACCCTTGGATAGAGTAGCAAGACAGTCCTTCTAGCCTCTTGCTTTCAATAGGACACCCGTTTGCAGAGAGGTGGGTTTTTTAAGCCGGTCCTCTCCGTCTTATTTCAGGCTCCTAATGGGGCGGCTGGCTTGAGGTTTTAAGATAAAGAGATAGAGCTCAGAACTCCCCTCTCGAGTTGAGCAGTGGTCCAAGGTCTTTCTCACAAACTGGACCAAGAGAAAGGTAAGGAAGAACGATAAATGAGAGGGCAGAGAATTCAGTTGCCAGGAGATCACCACCCCTTTCCCATCAGTGCACTGGATTTCAACCTATATTCACGCGTCTTCTGTTGCGATCCTGGGATCGATAAATAAGCCGGCTGGATCTTGCCTTTGCTCCCTGGCTGGGTCCCTCAAGGCTAGCAGATTACCACCCCTGAAGATGCCCAGGGGTCGAAAGGATCTTCCCAGGCAAAAGGGCCCGGTGCTGGCTGAAGATTTCAGGGCCCCTGGTCAGCAGCACGTTCGGGCTCCAAATGTTACGGAAAAATCTAGGTGTGAGGCTGCTCAGTCACCCAGCTGGTCGGGCAGAGCCCGCGGGTCCCTGCGGAATAAAGGAAGGATTCCAGCCAACCGGAGCAAATAGCTGTAGACCAAAGTTTATTGCGCATTAGGTTCAAAGAGCAAATTTGAAACCCGAGGATGGGGTGAAAAAGACTTTTAAAACTTTCCCACCATATCCCAGAATACAGTTTGTACAACGTCATTGCTACATCACTGACAAGTCACAAAAGGGGAGGGGTTAACTTTGGCAAACATGTCCAGACAAGTCCTTGGTACAAGATTAGCATAGACAAATATGTCTTAAGTACCCACCACCCAAAAGTACAATAGACGTTCCTTTGCATGTCTGGGCCCTGAGGCGAGTCAGGTGATGAGATTTGTCTTCCCTTGGCTAACAATGAGCCCAGCAATTGTCACCTCTGGGAACGTCCTGGAGTCCTTTTTTAAGGGGGAAATAGATTTGGAATGGAGGAAACTGGCAAAGGAGATGATTTTATATATTTTTTAAAGCTAGGTAAAGCCACTTCCGAGCTGGAGAGGAGGTGGGGTTGCGGGCCCACCCCTCCCACTCACGCGGGGGCTGGCTCTTAGCCCCCGCGAAAAGAGGAAATCCCCGGGCGTGCCTACGACCCGGCCCGTCAATCGGCGGGCTGGGGAGGCGTGGCATAGCCCATTTATGGCTGGTGCGTCCAGGGACCGCGCTCTTTGCCCTGTTCCAGCTGCCCGTTTTTTTGACCCGTTTTTTTGTCTGTTGGCTTTTTGTCTGTCGGCTTTTCTACCCTCTGTTCCTTTTACAGGACCAGCTTTTGGGAGCGTCTCTGCGTTGGTGTTTTGCTCCCAAGCTACATCGGAGTTGCTGGGACATCCAGACAGTCTCCCCTGATCGTCCGGCAGCTGGCTAAGTACTGTTAGGGTATTTCCGTTCCACCTTAAAAGGGAGCAGGATGTTTGTGTCACAGCCTGTGTATTTCCTGTTCACAGGATGTTTCTGTTGTGTCTATGCTTTCGTTTTCTCTCTGTGCCTGAGACATTGAAGCAGGCAGTCATGTTTTCTCTTTGTTCTGACCAACGCTGAATAAAGTTGTAAATAATGCTCTCCTGCGTGCATCTTTCGCTGTGTGAATTCTGCTGATAGGGCGTGCATCAGCTCTGGAATGTGGCAAGCTATTTCTGGAGCTCATGTTGCCAATTGATACTGCGTTTCTACGAGAAGTCGATGGACGTCCGGAGACAGCATGGGGGCATGATGGACTTTGTCTCCCTGGCAGTATCCCAACAACAGGTTTCGGGTCCAGATTCACGGCACTTACAGGAGAGTAAGACTGCGACAGACTGCTGAGGTATTTGTGGAAAAGTCAAGGCTTTTCGTTGCCGCGGCAAAGTCTCTTTGAACTCCGGCCGGCTAATTGGCCTGGGAGTCGAGCCAAGCAAGCTTCAAGATTTATGAGCTGCCGAGATAAGAAGTTTTTGAAGGCATATAGGCTCACGGCTCAAGTAAAGAGCTGGAATGGAGTTTTTCCAAGCCTCAGATGATGGCACTGAGTGCCCAAAGTTAAATCGGCACAATTATGAGACTTGGGCAAAATGGTGTGAAAGTCTATTACGACAGTTTGGAGTGTGGCATACTGTGTGTGAAGCCCCTCCAGTTCCTCTGACAGATAGATGGAGGGCCCAAGATTCAAGGGCCATAGACATAATAGTCTTGTCCGTCTCTCTGGAGGAAATTACTACGTTAGCTGGCAACACGACTGCACGTCAGATGTGGAATGCTTTGAAGATAGCCCATCTGCCAGTCATCCCAGCCCAGAGTTTGACTGCATTGGAGGTCCTGGCTGTTTCCCAGAATGTGAGTGAATACAGGGATGCTGAGGGGACCGGTTGCAAGCTGCAGGGGGAGCTGACTTTGATGTCATCCCAGGCAGCATTCCAGCCTCCAGGGGGAGCCAAGGAGTCGGCAGCTGAGAGCTCTCTTTCCCATGAGAGCCAAGGTCATAGAATCATAGAGTTGGAAGAGACCACAAGGGCCATCGAGTCCAACCCCCTGCCAAGCAGGCCGGAAGGCCAGAAGTAAACAGAGACAGATGCCTGCAGATGGCCCGAAGAAGAAGGGGGATGTAAAGCCCAAGCCAGGGAAAAACAAGGCTTTGTTTGCTGGCACTGCTTCTCCAAAAGCCGAAGGCAAGGTTGATGGCCAGGAGCAGGGGGGCAAGCAGCAAAAGCCCACGCTGGTGGAAAACAAGGTTTTGCTTGCTGGAAAAGCTGCTCCAAAGGCCAAGGCCAGATTTATTGTAGATTCTGGATGCACCCGCCATCTGGCAAAAGATAAGCATCTGTTTATCTCCTTCACACCTCAAGATGGAGAGATCCACCAGGCTGATGGAAAGACGTTGTGAATCACAGGAGAAGGGACTGTGAGACTGGCAAGTCTGCACACAACCATCAAAGATGTACTTTATGCTCCAGGTGCTGCAGACAATTTGCTCAGTGTCCCACAGCTGACTGGGCGTGGCTTTGAGATTTCCTTCAAGAGGAGCGTCTGTGTCATCAGGAAAGGCAAAGAGGACATTTTGCATGCAAAGTTTATAGATGGTTTGTTCTGTATTACTTATGAGGACAATGGTGCTGTGGCTGTGTCTAATGTTGATTCCTGTTGTGTTGCACAAACTAACAAAGTTCCTCATGCAGGATGCATTCACGAGGCACATCGAAGATTTTGTCACATGTCTTGGCAAGCGCTGGCCAAGATGCCTGGATTGGTTCAGGGTTTGAACATCAAACCCTGTAAGTTTCACATGAAATGTGTATCTTGTGCAGAGAACAAGGTGAAGGTTGCTCCAAAAGGCAAGGAGTCTAGCAGGCAGGCTTCCAAACCCTACCAGCTAGTCCACGCAGACCTGGTTGGTCCACTTGCGCCCTCTTTGGGTGGAGCAAGGTACTTCATGGTTCTAATTGATTCTTTTTCCAGGTACATTCATGTGTTTATGCTCGAGCAGAAATCGCAAGCATTTCCTAGGTTCAAGGCATTCTGTGCTTGGTTGGAGAATGTTCACAGTAAACGTATCGGCTGTCTGTTTACTGATCGAGGCGGGGAATTCACTTCTTAGCAGTTTGAAGCTTTCCTGACTGAGAAGGGAATCCAGCATGACTTGTCAACGCCTAGATCGCCATGGATGAATGGACTTGCTGAGCGAGCAAACCAAACAATGCTTCAAGGCCTAAAACCTTGTTGCATGATGCCAATCTCCCTGAGAAGTATTGGGGGGAGGCTCTGTCCACGTTTGTTTACACTTATAATCGCAGACTGTCATCACCTATTGGTTGTACTCCCTATGAGAAGATGTTTGGTAAGAAACCTTACGTCAAGCACATGAGAATCTTTGGTTCTGACATGTGGGTACACACCCCACAGAGCAACAAGCTTGGGAAGCGTGGGGCACATGGTTTGTTCATGGGGTACGAAAAAGGTGCATACAGGGTATGGATGACTGACTCTAAGTCCATTAAGTTCACAAAGAGTGTTGAGTACAATCCTAAGTGGGGGGGAAATGTGGGAATTTTCCAGAGTTACCCAGAGGAAGATGAAGGTGATGTGAAAAAAGCAGTTGGTGCTGGGGTAGAAGAGGAAGCTGAGGATGGTGATGATGATCAGAGTTCGGATTCCAGTTCAGTGGGCGGCGCTGCTGCTGGTGTCAGTGACAGTGATGACACAGCAGACTACAAGAGCGCAAAGGCCTCAGTCAGACCGTCTGATGCGTCTGACAATGAACTGGAAGAACCACTGTTCACCATTGGTCACTTTTCTCCTAAGAAGGAGGAGATGAGTCCAGAAGACTTGCGTCTAGTACGCAGATCTGAAAGAGCGACGAAGGGCAAACCTCCAAAGAGATTTGCTGATGAGTTTGCTAAGACGGCAACTGCTGTTCTTAGTAGCTCAGAGAAGGTGTGGGAACCTTCAAGCTTCAAAGAGGTTCAGGAGTTAACCTCTAAAGATGCTGAGCCATGGCTTAATGCCATGAAGGCTGAAGTTGATTCCTTGAATAGGAACCAAACGTGGAAACTGGTATCGGTAGTCCCAGGAATGAGACTGGTTGGCAGCAAATGGGTCTTCAAGGCCAAGACAGACCAGACTGGCAAGGTTGTCAGACACAAAGCCAGATTGGTCGCCAGAGGTTTTTCACAGGTACCAGGACAGGATTACCATGAGACCTACTCACCCACCGTCAAGTATGAGAGCATTCGGCTGATGCTCACGATTGCTGCAGAGGAGAAGCTGCATGTTTCCCATCATGACATTAATACAGCTTTTTTGTACAGGGTTTTGGGGGAGGAGCTGTATATGCTTCCACCTGACGGGATGCAGATACAGAAGGGGATGGTCTGTAAACTTCGGAAATCCTTATATGGTCTCAAGCAGAGTGCCAGGTGTTGGAACACAAAACTCATTGAGACGTTGCTTTCTCTAGGTTTTCACCAGGGCAAAGCTGATCCATGTGTGTTTGTCAAGGAGGAGGGGCAAAACAAACTGTATTGTTTATGTTTTGTTGATGATCTTCTGATGTTTTGGAAGAATCAGGCTTTGTACCAAAGCACCCTAGCTCAGCTGAAGGAGCACTTTGACATGAAGGATCTTGGTGAGGTATGCAACTATCTTTCTCTACAGGTGGAGAGGGACCAAGCAGGTAATTTTCTGGTACACCAAACACAGAAAATTGCTGATGTATTAACCAGGTTGAATTTGGTTGATGCAAACCCAGCAGACACACCGATGGTGACAGGTTACCAGGTAGATAGTACTGCTGAAGCGTTTTCTGACACTACACTGTACAGATGCATTCTAGGCAAGCTGAATTTCATTGCTAGATGTTCAAGGCCTGACATAGCTGTAAGCACTAACCTGCTTAGCAGACATGCTAACAATCCTACTGTTCAGGATTGGAAAGCTCTGAAGTGCATAGCCCACTATTTAAAAGGGACTTTGCACTACAGGCTGAGGTTCACCAGTCAGAAGACTGGAGGTCTTGAAATCTTTGCAGATGCTAGTTTTGGAAGTGACACCACGGATAGTACAAGCACTTCTGGAGTATGCTATATGTACAACCACTGTCTGTTTGACTGGCTGTGCAAAAAGCAGACGACAGTAAGCCTAAGTTCCTGTGAAGCAGAACTCAATGCTCTGTCATTTTCACTCATGGATTGTGAATGGTTGATGCAACTGTTTAAGGACATCAGAGTTTCTGTGAAATGTCCTATACAAGTGTATCAAGACAATAGATCCTGTTTGGCTTTGCTGAACTCAGAGAGTTGCAAGCAAAGAACCAAGTACTTGCAGATTAAGCTACATCGTGCAAGAGAGTGTATTCAGAAAGGACTCGTTCAAGTGTCCTACATTTTTTTTTTTAATCCTTTATTAGGCATATCACACCACACATTAACAAACAGACATCTTATAAAAACTGTGTAAAATATGGGTACAGCAAACACAATTTATCCTAGTCCTATTCTTAACTCCCAGAAATTAAACGGTGTACATGAATAACATAATACAATATAATATAAAATAATAATACAACGCAACAACTTCACCTACCATTAACAACCACTAAGTCTCCTTATCATGGCCCATTCTTTCTTCATGGACAGCTCTTAAAAATTCGGCCGCTATTAAAGTAATTTGATCATTGCTGTCCGCCAGCATGTCCTGAACAGTTGGTTGAGTAAAAATCTGTTTATTGAATTTTAGGGCCTCATATAATTGTATTCTGGCATAACTGCCAAAATCACAGGAAAAGAATATATGCTCTAAAGTATCTAGTTCCTTTTTACTGCATTTGCAGAGACGCTCAGATTCTGGGATAGCTAAATATCTTCCTCTCACTACCACCGAGGGAAACATGTTAAATCTGGCCAACATAAACAGCCTACACGATTCATGTTTCTTCAGATTTGTTATGTATCCCTTTTGGAAATCTCTACACAAAGGTAGATTTAAGTGGATAGGAGAGCAGGTGCTATGCTTTGCAACCTCAAGCATGGCGAGAACACTTTTTTCTGTAAGAGTCTTCCTAATAATTTCCCATGTATCTTTGGGATCAGAGATTTCCAAGTCAGTTAGAATGAGCCCTATAGAATCCAGTTTTCTCCTACATATCAATGATAGATTGTAGATTGCACTATCATTTAAAAGATCGTAAAGTAGAGAATTAGGGGATAGGGCTCTATAATGGAGGAAGATCCAATATTTCAAGGTCCTCAGCCATGCTCTTACTGATAAAGGCAATATTCCCAGCTCACAACATATTGTTTCATATTTTACTGAGTTTGCAAGTCCTAATAATGACCTCAAAAGGGAAGCGTGAAATTTATCCAACCTCTTGAGGTCACCTGAAATCCACACTGGTGTGCCGTATAGAAGTTGGGCACAAAGTTTCATATCAATCACTTGCCAGGTGTCCTACATGCCAGGAAATGAAATTCCTGCTGATCTGTTGTCTAAGGTTGTTAACAGAGAACAACTTAAGGTTTATGTACAGAGGTTGCAATTGGGTTGAACCACGGGTACTACAGGTTACACGGAAAGGGGGAGGATGTTAGGATATTTCCGTTCCACCTTAAAAGGGAGCAGGATGTTTGTGTCACAGCCTGCGTATTTCCTGTTCACAGGATGTTTCTGTTGTGTCTATGCTTTCGTTTTCTCTCTGTGCCTGAGACATTGAAGCAGGCAGTCATGTTTTCTCTTTGTTCTGACCAACGCTGAATAAAGTTGTAAATAATGCTCTCCTGCGTGCATCTTTCGCTGTGTGAATTCTGCTGATAGGGCGTGCATCAGCTCTGGAATGTGGCAAGCTATTTCTGGAGCTCATGTTGCCAATTGATACTGCGTTTCTACGAGAAGTCGATGGACGTCCGGAGACAGCATGGGGGCATGATGGACTTTGTCTCCCTGGCAGTATCCCAACAAGTACTTGGGTGTGGAGGGTGGTTTTTGTAATTTAATCAGGCAATCCCCTTTTTTGCGAGCCGAGTATCTGCGGGGCTGTGGATCTTTCTAGACTAATTTTCCAGGCAGGGAGGTTTAAATCGGTCCCTGCTTTAAGCCGTGCGCGCAGCTTCCCTGCTCACTACGCATCTGCTAGGACCTTGTCCGGGTGTGGGGAAGGTCCTCAATAAGGGTGAATTCGTCAGTGGGGAGGCTGCCTTTGTGATCGTGTAGCTCAGAGTATCCCCCCCCCCCCGCCGCCTCTTTATTTCTCCAGCCTCTTTATTTCTCCTCTTTCGTGGTGGGGAGGCTGCATTTGTTGTTGCATAGCTGAGAACATTCCTTCCCCTCTTGCCTCTTTATTTTCACCTCGTTTGTGGCGTCGCTGCAGCTAGGCAACCAGCAGCATTTACAGGCCCACGTGGTAAAGCTTGGGCACCCATCTTTTGTAAGGACGAGGTACTGGCAAACAGCCGTCGCCATTTTGGAGAGCCCACGTGGCGAAGTGTGGGCAGCCATTTTAAGTAAGGGAAGGGTACTGGCAAGCATATTCTTTATGGTTCAGGCTTGATAGTGATACAGGGCTGCTCCGATCTTTGGGGGAGGGAATAATAAGCGATATTAACCTTATTCCTGAGGACTTTGGCAACCCCTTCTGCCTGGCGTTTTGAATAATCGCCCCCTTCACACTGGATATTTTATCTGGTTTTGTCATCAATCCAATTTCCCTAGGGAGGCTTGTATTTGCAACTTTGTTTTACCCTTCCTTCTCAGCAGCAGCTCTGACGCTTCTTATAAATTGCCAGCACAGGCTAAGCTGCTCCGTGCTGGGGCTGCTACATTGTTGCGATCCCTCCTGCTGCTGGCTCCGGGGTCTGCAGCATTACAGGGGAGAATCTATTACTGTAGCAAGTTGCTGAATGACAGGCTTTTAAAGTGTGGTTTATTGGGGGAAATACTTTAAAAAATAATAATATAATAAAAGAGTCTTTGGAAGTGCTGAGTACTGGTTTCAAAGTCCTGACTGCTGACTGCTTTTGAAATTAATTGGTGTATTTAGCAAACTTTGTGGCTTATATGTTATTTCAGCTCTGCTTTTTAAAGCCTCAACTCATAGAGGCAATTAAAGGACTTGCTTACACTGTGGCTGGTTCTGGCAATTGAGGACTGCCTCTTTAAGCTTTTATTCACAGAGGCGGTAAAGGGGCTTCTTAATTAAACCTTCTTGGATAATCCCTCAATCCTACACGCAGGCTGATAGTGGCTCACTTGCTTCTTGTATATCACATAGAGTGTAGGACTGCAGATTTATAGGTAGTGTGTTTAGTGCGGAATTGCTGCATTTTACCATTGTAATCACCTGGCAAAGGGTATATTCATACACAGCCCATTATATTCATAGTATATGCTCATTGCATAGTCATCTCATACAACTCAATCCATCCCATTTAGCATGATTCAGTGCGCATATTGAGTGCATATAATGCAGTAAGATTGTGGGATACCCTTTGTCCAAACTGGGTTTCCTGCTGCTGGTGTAGTTAATAATGAACAGGGCGACGCTGGTCTAACCATACTTTTGGTCAGTCAGCCTAGGAAATACTGAACTAAGCTGACTTCTGGGTTAGCGCCTCCGGTAATGGCGGAATTCCTCTGATTGGGAGGAATTTGCTTCGTGGAAATCCGGGACTGGCCGCCACGGCGAAGGCAGAGACCCACTAAAAATCACAGGCGGGTGAAGCCTGTGAACCTGGAATTCAGCTGGCACCTTTTGCGCCTCCCCTACTCGCGGGGAAACCCAGTTTCGGGGATCCGGAGCGACGTGGGGTGAGCGGCGCGGTGCTTCGAATTGACTGCTTCTTCCACAGAGCGAAGCCGCATGGCTGTTGCCAGAGAGCGCTGACTTTTTCCTGTGGACAATTTGATCTTAAAGCAACTACCCGTAAGTAGAGTGGAGAATTGGATCTTTAAAAGTCTTAATTTGGCACCGAAACGGGGAGGTTTAAAACAGGAAGTCCGCCTTCCTCTTTTGTAAATAGACTGAAGCAAAGAGGTTGCAAGCTAAAGTCTTGGAAAGTCTTCTGTAAAGGACTAAACTTCCATCGAAGAGGGGGAAGTTTTGGAATGTGTAAACCTGCAGGAGAGAGTGAAGAACTTAAAATACCACCTCTCTGAACCTGGAAACGGGCTGCTAGTAAGACTGACGTTTTTGGAATGTTCATTGACTGTGAATAGAACGTTCGCTGACAGCTAGTTATTTTGTTTCCACTGTCTCCTTCTGCGTTCAAAAAGGAGTAAAAGATGTTGGGTTGAAATAACGACAGACAGGTAGCGAGCGTCATATGGAAGGCACCTCTCGAGCAAGTCTCGAGGAGACCCTTTTATTGAATATTACAGCATTGCCACGTATGTGCTTATTGCTGATTGGTCAACACAAGTACAAAGCAAAGGTTGCATATAGGCATTAATCAACAATAGATTAAAGGCTGGGAAAGGGAACACAGAATTGGACAGGCGTGAAAACCTCCTTATTAAACTTTTACTAGTGATTGATATAGCATTCATCCGTAGATGTGATCAACTATGCATATAAGAACAGGTCAAAGTACAATGTTTTCCTGAACTCAATGTGAACTGAACATTCTAAGGTGGTGAGTGAATGTCTTAGTATTAGAATGGTTTGTGCAGCATTATGTACAGAAGCGAAGCTTAGGAGCAAGACTTCCCATCAGGCCACAGTTATGTGCAAGACTTCCCATCAGGCCACAGTCATGTGTAGAATCATAGCATCCCATCAAAAAGTAACTGAAAATTGAAACTAACTTTAATGTTTGAACTGTGTTTAAAAGGATTAATACAAATAGAAACTGTTTCCCTCTAGAGGAAGCCTTTGAAACTGTTACAAGAGCTGAGCTGGGGGAATTTCCAGCTGCAAGTTTAAAAGCCGTGAGACTCTGGGATTGACCTTGATTTGGTTAAGAATGTTGACAGAAGAGGCCTTAGTGGTTGTTTTAAGTAAGATAAGTGATTCACTGGAACAGCTTAACAAGAAGGCGGATGTGATGGCTGTCAAGGTTGATAGTTTGAGACAAAAAGTGCCTACTAATACAGAGACTATTCAGAAGTTGATACAGTATTCTACTCTGACAGGGCAAACTGCGGAGAAGGCTAGGGAGAAAGTTGTTTTTGTTGAACCTAAAGTAATAAAATTGGAGAGAGAGAGAGTGTCCCAGCCTTACAGATGCAACTTGATGATCATAAGTTGATGCCCTCTATGATTGAATTTAAAGAAAATCAGATTTTGAGGACCAGAGTCCAATCTGAACTGGAGGACTTGGGTCAAGAAGAGATCAAACTTGTGAGGGCCCTCAGATTTGGAAGAGGAGGGAAAAAAGAAAAGAACAAAATAAGAGACTGTTGGAACTACCAGAAGAATCTAGAAGAACAACAGTCAAGAGAAAAATTTTTGAAAGACGTCCCGAAATATCTTTTGGATCTTAGGTCTAACTACGGAGATTTGTTTTTTTTTAAAAAAGATTTTTATTAAAGTTTCAAAAATTATATAAAAACAAAACAAAACAATAATACAAACAGACAAAAAAGAAAAACAAGTATAATTTCAATCCCTTATTTTCTTATAACTTACTTCCCCGACTTCCTCATACCTCCCCTCTCTGTGTTCCAATTTCTATTTTATTAATTCAGCAAATCCTTTCCCTTAATTTTCATTTAATTTTTGGCCTTTCTTTTCTTTTTACTTATCCATTACGGCTGGAAACCACATAATTTCTAAACCAACGTCATTCTAACATTCATTAATTTTGCAATGTTTCCTAAGATAGCCCTTAAATTTCTTCCAATCTTCTTCCGCTGTCTCTCTCCCCTGGTCTCGGATTCTGCCAGTCATTTCTGCCAGTCCCATGTAGTCTATCACCTTCATCTGCCATTCTTCCAAGGTGGGTAGATCTTGTGTCTTCCAATACTTTGCGATGAGTATTCTTGCTACTGTTGTAGCATACATAAAGAATGTTCTATCCTTCTTTGGCACCAATTGGCCGACAATACCCAAGAGAAAGGCCTCTGGTTTCTTCAGAAAGGTATATTTAAATACCTTTTTCAGTTCATTATATATCATTTCCCAGAACGCTTTAATCTTTGGGCACGTCCACCAAAGGTGGAAGAAAGTACCTTCATTTTCTTTACATTTCCAACATTTATTATCAGGCAAGTGGTAAATTTTTGCAAGCTTGACTGGGGTCATGTACCACCTATAAATCATTTTCATAATATTTTCTCTTAGGGTATTACATGCTGTAAATTTCATTCCGGTGGTCCACAACTTTTCCCAGTCAGCAAACATAATGTTATGACCAATGTCTTGTGCCCACTTAATCATGACTGATTTCACCGTTTCATCCTGCGTATTCCATTTCAACAGCAAGTTATACATTTTTGACAAATTTTTTGTATTGGATTCTAACAATTCTGTTTCCAATTTTGATTTTTCCACCTGGAAGCCAATTTTCCTGTCCATCTTATAAACCTCCATTATTTGATAATAATGAAGCCAGTCTCGCACTTTATCTTTTAATTTCTCAAAACTCTGCAATTTCAGTTTGTCCCCTTCTTGTTCCATAATTTCCCAATATTTCGGCCATTTGGACTCCATATTAAGCTTTTTCACAGCCTTCGCCTCCATTGGCGACAACCAACTTGGGGTTTTATTTTCCAACAAATCTTTGTATCTAATCCAGACATTATACAATGCTTTCCTGACAATATGATTTTTAAAGGCTTTGTGTGCTTTAACCTTGTCATACCACAAATATGCATGCCACCCAAAAGTATTATTAAAACCTTCTAAATCCAAAATGCCTGTGTTCTCAAGAAGCAGCCAGTCTTTCAACCAGCAGAAAGCTGCCGATTCATAGTATAGTTTAAGGTCTGGCAGGGCAAATCCCCCCCTTTCCTTTGCATCAGTTAAAATCTTGAATTTAATTCTGGGTTTCTTGCCCTGCCAGACAAATTTCGAAATTTCTTTCTGCCACTTCTTGAAACAGTCCATCTTGTCCACAATTTGCAATGTTTGGAACAAAAACAACATTCTAGGCAATACATTCATCTTTATAACCACAAGTCGACCAGACAAGGAAAGCTTCAAATTTCACCAGATTTCTAAATCTTTTTTCATTTCTGTCCAAGATTTCTCATAATTATCTTTAAATAAATTCACATTTTTAGCTGTCATATTAATCCCCAGATATTTCACATTCTTAACCACAGTTAATCCTATCTCATTCTGAAACCTCTCTTTTTCAATAGCTGTTAAGTTTTTCTCCAATACCTTAGTTTTTAACTTGTTCAATTTAAATCCTGCTACTTGACCAAATTCTTGAATTAATTCTAAGACCCTTTTTGTACTAGATTCAGGCTCTTGTAGTGTAAGTACCAGATCATCAGCAAATGCTCTCAATTTGTACTGTTTAGCTCCGACCTGTACCCCTTTAACCAGCTGATCCCTTCTAATCATGTTCAACAAAACCTCCAGGACTGATATAAAAAGTAATGGAGAGATTGGGCACCCCTGACGTGTCCCTTTTTCTATCTTAAATTCTTCCGTAACCACATTGTTTACAATTAGCTTTGCTTTTTGTTCAGAGTATATTGCACCTATACCATTTTCAAACTCTTGGCCTACCCCCATCCCCCGGAGATTCTTCCTCATAAAACTCCAAGAAATATTGTCAAAGGCTTTCTCCGTGTCCACAAATATCAAAACTGCTTTAGTGTTTATATTCACTTCAAGCTTTTCCAAAATGTCAATTATATTCCTTACGTTATCTGACAAATGTCTTCTTGGGAGAAAGCCCGCTTGGTCTCTGTGAATCTCCTCCATCAAAACTTTTTTCAATCTCTTAGCCAAAATGTCAGCAAAGATTTTGTAATCCACATTTAGTAAAGAAATAGGGCGGTAGTTCTTAAGTTGAGTCTTTTCAGTCTCTGTCTTCGGTATAAGTGTAATAAAAGCCTCTTTCCACGATTCTGGTGCCCTTTTCCCCTCCAAAATTTCATTGCAGACTTCCTTCAAAGGTTGTAATAACCACTCCTTCAAAGCTTTATAATATCTGGAAGTCAGCCCATCCGGTCCCGGAGATTTGCCCAGTTGCATGTTTTGAATGGCACCTTCTATTTCCTGTTCAGTTATTTTCTGTTTCAATGCTATTTTGCTTTCATTAGAGATTTTTTGTAATCCATTTATCTCGAGAAATCGGTCTATGTCCATTTCTTTCTGCGGCCCTTGTGAATATAGTTGTTTAAAATATCTCTGGAAGCAATTTCTAATCTCAATTGGGTTGTAAATGTTCTTTCCTTCCACTTCTAAATTTGTCACCATATTCAATTTTTGTCTTTTCCTCATTTGCCAAGCCAAAAGTTTCCCACATTTGTCTGCAGATTCAAAAGTCTTTTGTCTGATTTGTTTAATTTTCCATTCTATTTCTTGATTCATCAGTTCCATGTATTGTGTTTGATATAACTTGATTTCTCTCAGAATCTCATGAGACTTTGGTTTTGATCTTAATTTCCTTTCCCCTTCTTTTATCTTCTCCAAAATCTTATCTTTCTTCTCATTTTGGCTTCTCTTCTTTATTGCATTTTGTTGTATCAAGAATCCTCGCATGACGGCTTTACTTGCATCCCAGATTACTCTTTTTTCAACATTAGTCTTCATATTTATTTCAAAATAGTCTCTCAAAGTTTTTTGGGCCATTTTGTATACTTCTTCATCTCTAAATAAGGTGTCTTTCATCCTCCATCTGAAGGAGCCAGCTGTCATTAGCTTCATCTCCATCTTTACGGCGTTATGGTCGGAGCAGGCTTTTGGGCAGATTTCAACTTTTTTTATCTTTGGAGCTATTCCTCTAGTAACCCATATTTGGTCAATTCTAGTCCATGTCATTTTGGCTTCAGAGAAAAAGGTTCCCTCTCTCTCAAGAGGGTTTTTTTGTTCTCCAAATATCAACCAAATCCATATTGTCAGTCATTTCAAAAAAAGTTTTTGGTAGTCTTCCATCTTTAGTAACTACATGTCTTTGTGCTTTGTCCATATTTGTAGATACTACTCCATTCATGTCTCCCATCAAAATTACGTTATAATCCAGATAGTCCAGCAAAATCTCATGCAACTTCTTAAAAAATTCAGATTTCCCCTCATTCGGTGCATAAATTCCTACAATCAAAAATTTCTCTCCTTGGGCTTGAATTTCAATTGCCAAGAATCTTCCTTGGTCGTCTTTAAAAATTAATTTCGGCAACAATCTTTCCTTTGCATAAATCACCACTCTTCTTTTTTTTACTCTGTCAGATGAAATGAATTCTTGTCCCAATCTTTTATTAATAAGTATTTTCCTATGTGACCTCATCACATGTGTCTCTTGTAAGCAAATCAAGTCCAATTGTTCTTTCTTTAATATATGAAAAACGCTTTTTCTCTTCCGGGGTATGTTCAGACCATTACAATTCCAGCTTAGAAGTTGCAGAGCCATGATGGGATTATAGATCTCTATAGTAGGTTCTTGCATCCAAAATGTACTTCGGTATGTCTTTAAAGATCTCCACGTAGGAATCTTCAATTTGCAATGTTTTTTGGTAGTGCAAATTCAAAATTTTATCTCTTTCTTCTTTTGATCTTAAAGTTATCAAACAATCTCTTGCCTTATTCCTTCTTTGTCTTGTACCAAGTCTAAATGCACTTACTATCTTGAATTCTTCCTTCTCAAGGCCCTGTTGCCAAAATTCTGAAAATTCTTTTGTAAGAAAGTCCGCCAAATTGTCCTTTTCACTTTCCGGTACTGCTCTGATTCTCAAATTTCTCTCTTTCCTTTGCAAATCAATCATGGACAGTGTCAAATCATGATCCTCCAGTTTTTTGAAGACCGGTGGGATTTTTTCCTGTGTGGCAATCGCAATTTCCTTAGCCTCCTCTGCAATCTTTCGAGTTGTAGCCGATTCCTCTAATAGTTTTTCAAGAGTCTCTGTATTAGAATTCACCTTCTAAATGAACTTGGGTTCATTTATACTTGTAGTATTTAAATCAATTTTTGCTGAGACCTCAGCTACTTTCTTATTAGTTTCTGCAATTTGTTTATTAGTTTCAGCAACTTGTTTACTTGTCTCTGCCCCTTGCTTCGTTAAATGTTCCAAGGATTCATTAATTTTTCCAAGTGCCTTAGCCAGTGCATCTTCCGATGACATAATTCTTTGTTTTGTTTGTGAGGCAGCAGCTGCTCCTGTGGCTCCGGATGTTGAGGCCCTTCTTTGTTGTGGAATATCAATTTTGTATTGTCTACCAGATCTTAGACTTTTTTCCTGTAGCTCTACTTTCCCTTTACCATCCATAACACTCTCATGCCGAGCCAAGGTCAGTCACACACTTGTAAGATTGTTTAGAATAGGAATTTTCCAGTGGCTCAGCAACTAGTAGTTCAATTGTTATTGTTACAATCAAGTCTCCTCTAGGGGGAGAAATCTCTGGCTTCACTTTGCAATTTTTGAAACAAAGTATTCTTTAAAAATCCCCCATGTCTCCTAAAAGTCCACAGTATCAGTTTTCCTCAAAGTTATTTAAGTGCAACACAGTCCATATATAATCCAGGGACACTGTATCCTTTCAAAAAGTTAGTTCAAAAGTTTGCTCAAAAGTTACTTCTTTACCTTAACGTGCAGACAGCCTACAGCCAGCTTCCCTGTCAAGGCAGTCCGTCCCCAGGGTGTTAAAACAACAGTAAAAATTCCAATTCCCTTCTTTCATGCAGGCAAATAAAGTACACAATTTCCTCCCCTCCGTTCCTGTCTACGGAAGGAGGACTATTTTTTGACGGTGGATTTGTTTTTGTCCAAAGATAGATTCTCTTACAGTTACAGCTTAACAGTCTCTTTGCTTTAATCAATCTGCAGAGCGGAAAGGCAGATTTCCTCTTTATGCCTTTCCCGTCTCGGTGCCGAATTTCCTCAAATTTAGCTTCAATTTAGTCCTTTAATTTCCTCAAATTCAGCTTCAATTTAGTCCTTTAATCATTAATCCTACTCACGGGTAGTTGCTTTTCTTGAGTCCAATTCTTCGGAAGAAATCAGCGCTCTCTGCTAATGGCGTTGCGGCTTCACTCCACAGGCTTGGTAAACAACTCTCAGCACCGCGCCGCTCACCCGCTGCTGCTCTGAAGCCTTTAAAAAGGCTCTTCGCAGTTTTGAGGGGGCGCAAAAGGTGCCCGCCGAGTCTCCTTGTTCACAGGTTTCACCACCTGTGATTTGTGAGGGTCCCCGTTTCGCCGTAACGGCAGGACCCGAACCCGTAGAGCAGACTCCCTCTGGAGCTCAGAGGGAAATCCACCATTAAGCGCTGGCGCTGACCGGAAGTCTCTCTAACTACGGAGATTTGGTCGCCCTGTCGAGAAGGAATAAAATCATCTCTAGGTGGGAGTTTCCCCGAGATCTGCTCTCCAGCCTCAAAGGAAGGAAAATAAAAATAAGATCAGCAGAAGACAAAGTAAAGTGCATGTATAAGTACGAAGAAGATCTGCAGAAGGGACTTGGAAAAGAGTTAAGAGCCTCGGATAGAAGATCACCAGGTTGATGGACTATATGGAATTAGTGGAAATGACTGGCAGATTCCGAGACCAGGGAGAAGAGACGGTGGAAAAAAGATTGGAAAAAGTTTAAAGACTATTTATAGAAATATTGTAAATTAATGAGTGTTAGAAAAATGTTGGACTGAAGTTACATGGCTTTAGTAGAAATGTTATAAGGAATTAGGTACAATTAGATTATTAGAGTATTAAAGGGAAAATAAAGTGGTGCCCCACAAGACGAATGCCTCGCAAGACGGAAAACTCGCTAGACGAAAGAGTTTTCCGTTTTGGAGGTGCTTCGCAAAACGAATTTCCTATGGGCTTGCTTCGCAAGACGAAAATGTATTGCGAGTTCCTGCGGGTTTTTTCCCACCTCCCCTTTTTCTAAGTCGCTAAGCCGCTTATCTGATAAGCCGATAAGCCGCTAAAAGCTGCTAAAAGCCGCTAAAAGCCGCTAATAGCGCTAATCCGCTAATCCATCAATGGGCTTGCTTCGCAAGACGAAAAAACCGCTAGACGAAGAGACTCGCAGAACGGATTCTTTTCGTCTTGCGAGGCACCACTGTAAGATTAAAATATGTCAAGATAACTGTATGACAGAAAATAGAGGAAGATGGAAAGGAATTGCTGAAACAATTAATAGAAGTGGAAGACAAAAAGGGAGGTGTGAGGAGGTCCTTGAAACAAGTGAATGAAAGTTAAGATATTGAAATGATCTGATCTGAGTTTTAAATTGTTTTTGTTTTGTGTGGTTTATTGTGTAAATGTTGTGTTGTGTAATGTTTATACATTGTATTGTATTGTGTTTTTTTTCATTTTCTCTTTTCTTTCCTTTCCCCTTTGTAGTGTTTAAAAGTAATAAATATTATTTTTTTTAAAAAAGGAAATACTGAACTAAGCTTAGGGGTCTAGTGACACGTGCATTATATAAATAAATTCTTAAATTACATAATTCGGAGCAGCTTCTAGCGGGTACGCATTTCCACCAGTGTGGACAATACTGAGCTATTAGTTTGCAGATAATTAGAAGGTTTCTTAGGTGTCTTTCATATTGCGGAATGGCTTCTGGGGGTAATCGGAAGGCATCCTCCACTGGTAATCAGCTGGGATCTTCCACGGGTAATGGGGGCGCCCAATTGCCGACCATGCCCTGTGATCCTCAAGCCTTTGCTCAATTCTTCATGGCTTTTGAAACGTTTTATAGGCAGTGTAGGTCGAGGGCTCTGGCACTTCCAGTGCCGGAATCTTCACAGGAGGTTATACCCGATACTCCCCTTATCAGTCAAGAGCAACAGGGCACATCAGCCACTGCGTCGGTCAGCGGTCAGATAGAAACCACGGCAATCGGATGCCCCAACACTCGCGCCCAATCAGCCATTGCTAAGAAACCAACCTCAGGCGCCGGTAAAGGTAAGGCACCCGCAAAGAGTGCCACTAAGGGAAAGGCGCCTGCAAAGGGGGCCAGCAGTAATCCCATGTCACAGGGTGTAGGTACCCCCAGTGTTTTTCAGGAACAGCAGCCCCAGCACAGTTCAACGGAGGGTAGCTCGGGTTCCGACTCTGATACGGAGCAGCTGGAACCCCAAGTCACCCAGCCAGCGGCCAATGAGAACTCGGCCAACAGTGAGGTGCAAGGGGGCAAAAGAAAATCCAAGAAGAAGCATACGTTGGCTAAGAAGAAAAGAAGTAAGCAGTCGGAGACAGAGGATGAGTCAGGTACGTCCTCCTCTGATTCTGATAGCGAGGGACCTATGGATGGATACTGGGGTTTTGGGAAAGATAATCATGGGATCCCACTTTGGGCACATGAGAGAAGAGCTAATTCGCACCGTAAGACGTTCAATGGAACATTGGAATGGAAGGATGGGGCGTTGGTGGAAGATGTAAAGATTTCCACCAATCAGTCTACTGATTTTATATTAGGGAACCATTTGTCCCAGAGGAAGAGGAATAAGATCCTCAATGGTGACTATGTAGATATGTTTACCCTTCTCCCTCCTACCAAGCTAACTGGGAAAGGGGAAAAGAAGCGCTCTTTCGGTAAGCGGAAGTATAGGACACCTAGGGCCAAACGCACCTTTGAGAACTGGTTGGATGGGTACCAGGTCTTCATGGGAGTAATTTGCGCAGCTTACCCCAAACGTTCGATTGATCTGGTTGCTTATTTGGCTCACGTGAGGCGGGCTCACACGCTGGCGGGTGAGACCGCGGCACTAACCTATGATGAGAATTTTCGTAGAAACGCTTCTCTCCTGCCCTCCACCCGGTGGCACCTAAGGGATCCTAATTACTGGGGCGAGGACGTTGTCCCTTACGTCGAAAAGAAGAACCAGGAATCGGCCAAGTTGGGTAAGACAGAGGCAAAACGGCACCGCTAGTGCTGGGAGTACAACAGGGGTGTGTGTTCGCAACCTTCCTGTAAGTATCTTCACGAATGTGAGCGGTGCCTGGGAAACCACCCTGCCTCTGCGTGCTTTAAGAATAAGCAACAGCCCTTTCAGGGGGCAGGGGGTACTTCAACAACAATGCTAGAGGTGCCCCCGGATCCTCCCACCAGGGACCCAGTAACCGCCAGTAACTTGTATCTTGGGCTTGCCTTCTCCCCCATCTGCCTACAGCCCCTCAAAACCCTCCTAGACCAATACCCTGATAGAAAAGCCGCTAAATACCTTTGGGATGGGTTCTCCATGGGGTTTAGAATCCCCATGGCATTTCTCCCCAACACCGGGGACCCCCAAAATCAAAAGTCCGTACGAGAAAGGCCTGAGACAATTAGGAAAAGATACAGAAGGAAATTATGGCAGGTAGGGTTGCAGGTCCCTTTTCCGAGCCCCCCCTAGAGGGGCTTCACTTATCCCCTCTGGGCATCGTACCGAAAAAGGTTCCGGGGGAGTTTCGCATGATCCACAACCTCTCTTATCCAAGAGGAGGCTCTGTCAATGATGCGATACCTCAGGAACTGTGTACAGTGAAATACGCCTCTTTTGACCAGGCAGTTAAAATGATTCGCAGATGCGGGCAAGGAGCACTTCTAGCAAAATGCAACATCGCGTCCGCATTCCGCCTCCTGCCTGTGCATCCATCAGATTTCCATTGGTTGGGGTTTAGATTTGAGGGGGCGTATTTCATTGACAAAGCAATGCCTATGGGCTGCTCCATTGCATGCTCGGCATTCGAGTCTTTTTTTTTTTTTAAGAATATTTATTAAAGTTTTCAACAACTTAAATAACAAAAAACCAACAAAAAAAGAAAAAAGAAAAGCAAAAATGACAATAAGATAGACATACATACAAAACAAATAACAAGTATAATTTCATTCCCTTATAGTCGTATACCTTACTTTCCCGACCTCCTCGTACCTCCCCTCTCTGTATTCCAATCTCTAATCAAGCCAATTCAGCAAATCCTTCCCCTAATTTCTGATTTAATTTTTAATCTTCCTTTCCTTATACATAATCATTGCAGCTAAAAACCGCTTAATTTCTAAGTCAACATCGTTCTAACATTCAATAATCTTGCCATGTTTCTTAAGATAGTCCTTAAATTTCTTCCAATCTTCTTCCGCCGTCTCTTTTCCCTGGTCACGGATTCTGCCAGTCATTTCTGCCAGTCCCATATAGTCTATAACTTTCATCTGCCATTCTTCCACAGTAGGTAATTATTGTGTCTTCCAGTACTTTGCGATAAGTATTCTTGCTGCTGTTGTGGCATACATAAAAAATGTCCTATCCTTCTTTAACACCGATTGGCCTAACATACCCAGGAGAAAGGCCTCTGGTTTCTTCAGAAAGGTATATTTAAGTACCTTTTTTATTTCGTTATAAATCATTTCCCAGAAGACCTTAATCCTTGGGCATGTCCACCAAAGGTGAAAGAATGTACCTTCATTCTCTTTACATTTCCAACATTTATTATCAGACAAGTGGTAAATTTTTGCAAGCTTGACTGGGGTCATGTACCACCTGTATATCATTTTCATAATATTTTCTTTTAGGGCATTCATTACATGCCGTAAATTTAATACCGGTGGTCCACAACCGTTCCCAGTCTTCAAACATAATGTTATGACCCACGTCTTGCGCCCACTTGATCATAGCTGATTTAACTGTTTCATCCTGTGTATTCCATTCCAACAGCAGATTATACATTTTCGACAAATTCTTAGTTTTGGGTTCTAACAGTTCTATTTCCAATTTTGATTTTTCCACCTGGAAGCCTATTTTCCTATCTAACTTGTAAGTCTCCACTATTTGGTAGTAACGGAGCCAATCTTGCACTTTATCTTTCAAATTCTCATAACTGCAGTTTCAATTTATCCCCTTCTTGTTCCAAAATCTCCCAATATTTCGGCCATTTAGATTCCATATTAAGTTTTTTAATGGCCTTTGCCTCCATAGGGGACAGCCGCCTTGGAGTTTTATTTTCCAACAAATCCTTATATTTGATCCAGACATTGTACAATGCTTTCCTGACAATATGATTTTTAAAAGCTTTATGGGCTTTAACCTTGCCGTACCACAAGTAAGCATGCCACCCAAAAGTATTGTTAAAACCTTCTAAATCCAAAATATCTGTATTCTCCAGAAGTAGCCAATCTTTCAACCAGCAGAAAGCTGCTGCTTCATAATACAATTTAAAGTCTGGCAGGGCAAATCCACCCCTTTCTTTAGCATCAGTTAATATCTTAAATTTTATTCTAAGCTTCTTGCCCTGCCAGACAAATTTTGAAATATCTTTCTGCCACTTCTTAAAACAATCCATCTTATCGACTATTTGCAATGTTTGGAATAAAAATAACATTCTAGGCAATACATTCATCTTTATAGCTGCAATTCGACCCAACAAGGAAAGCTTCAAGTTTGACCAAATTTCCAAATCCCTTTTTACTTCGGTCCAACATTTCTCATAATTATCTTTAAACAAATTCACATTTTTAGCTGTCATGTTTGTCAGGGAACTGCCATCGGAGAGTCAGGTGGTGGAAGGGCTCAAGGAGGTTAGGAGACCCTCGGATGCTGAGGAAGGAACCAGCAGGGGGAGAGAGAGAGTTCCCGCAGAAACTCAGTCGGAGGGATGGCTCCAAGACACTTCCAGTGAGAACAGCGGAGAGGTTTCAGGACCTCCGCTGGGGACGCCCACTCCGCGCAGGAAGCTGTCACGCAGAGATTCCAAAAGGAGGGTTTCCGTTAAGGAACTCCTATGTTGGCGTAAATTCCGGAAGCGCCCACTGACGGATTCTGCCAGCGATTGAGGTAGCCATGCACCCATGGCTCCGCGGACGGGGAGAGTTTAGAAACTGATTGCAGGAGTTAAGAACTCAGCCATTTACGCACAAGCAGCCCCTTAACTCATCACAGCAATCCGTCAGTCTTCGACGCTGCGTGTGCGAAAGAGAGGCATCATGAGCAACCCAACTGGAGACGGAGCAGCGGGAGGAGCTGGGGCGGGACCAACTCTGGAGGAGAGAAACAGAGCGTTGGAACACCAGCTGGCACTGCTAACGGTGCGTCTCGAGGAGAGGAGAGCTCAGGATGCACAGGGGAAGCCCACCCCCATCGCAAGGAAGGTACCGGGGTTGGTACAGAAATTCGGGGGTGACCCAAGAAACTACCAAGCCTTTAAGACAGAAATGCAATACGCACTCAACCTGCAGTTTGATGACTTTGCCGATGAGGAATCGAGAGTGGCTTTTATGATTGGGCACCTCGAGGGGGGAGCTAGAGAATGGGTGAGGCCCCTGATGGCATCGAATAATGATGCCCTAAAGGACTTGAGGAAATTCTTTATCGCGATGGATTTGATGTTTTCCAGCCAGATTGAACAGGGCGTGGTACGCAGACAGTTAATGGCATGCAAACAGGGGAATCAGTCCGTCCGAGAGTATTGGACACAGTTTACCATGCTCATACATAAATTGGGGTGGGACCTGTGCTCGGACCCGATTCAAATGCTGTTTGAAGAAGGGCTATCCCCGGCGGTGAAAGATGAACTTTCCCGCGTGCCCCGGCCGGAGTCTATGGATCAGCTGACTAAATCGGCTCTTGCGATTGGATCACACCAAGAGGCAAGGGCTCTGGAGAAGTGGGAAGGGAGAGGAGAGCGTTGGAGTGATTTCCGCATTCCTGAGATGCCAGGGCAACCTTCCCCGCCAGCGGAACCAATGGAGATTGGTACTGCGCACGCGCACGGCATTTCAAACGTCCAGGAAGGGCGGAAGAAGGAGGGGAAGAGCACCAAAAAATGCTACCTCTGTCAACAGCCGGGACATTTTGCCAGAGTGTGCCCACAAAGGAAGGGATGGCAAGGAATGGTGGGAGCTGTTGGGAGTGAGGAGGAGGGGGTTAAGGAGCAGGTAAAAGCCAACGCCTGGCTGCCAGCGACAGGGCACAGCAGCCAGGCCAAGGATCAGTGAACGTGCCCAAGCCTGAACCCCCAAGAGCTGCTCTCGTCGTGGAGGTGCTGCTAGAGCTCCCCAATGGACATCCACTCACGATAAAAGCCCTGTTAGACTCAGGCAGCTCCTGCAATTTCATGAGTAAGGAGTTTGCATCAGAGCATCAGATACAGACGCTGCCCTTAGGTAATCCCTTGCAGGTGACCACGATTGATGGGAGGGAACTTCTGGGAGGGGAAGTGAGCCAACAAACGGTCCCCATGACAATGAGGGTGGCAAGGCACACGGAAGCCATTGCCTTTCACGTAGCCACTCTGGCGGGGCCGCCCATCATATTAGGGATGAGCTGGCTGGCGTTACATGACCCGCTAGTGGGATGGCACCAGTGGACAGTCTCTTTTGGATCAGCTCATTGCCTAGAACACTGCAAGGGAAGAGAAACTCAGGGGTTGGCTAGAGCAAGTCTGGCAGGGATGGTGGTGGGAGAAAAGGGTGAAATACCACCACAATACGCAGACCTGAGTGATGTTTTCAGCGAGAAGGAAGCAGATAGACTGCCCCCGCATAGACCCTTTGACTGTCAAATTAATCTACTCCCGGGAGCCCAGTTACCAGTGGGCAAACTGTACGCTATGTCGGACAGGGAGTTTATAGACAAGAACCTGAAACGAGGGTTCATCAGGGAGTCAAGAGCGGTGGGGGGCAGCCCAGTGTTTTTTGTGGACAAAAAGGACTCAAAAAAACCCAGGTTGGTCGTGGACTTCCGGGCCGTCAATTCGGTGTCAGAACCAGTGGCCTTTCCCATGCCCAGGATTGACGACATTCTGACCAGGGTGAGGAAGGGAAAGATTTTTACCAAGCTGGACCTGAGGGGGGCTTATAACCTGATACGGATGAGGAAGGGGGATGAATGGAAGACCACCATGTTCACCCCCTTGGGGGCCTTTGAGTATCTCCTTATGCCCTTCGGATTACAGGCGGGCTCAGCCTGCTTTCAGTCCTTCATGCATCACGTCCTGGGACCTCTGCTCTATAAGAACTGTGTGGCCTTTTTAGACGATGTGTTAGTCTACTCAGAGGACGAGGAGCAGCATGTCAGAGATGTCAGGGAGGTCCTAAGCAGGCTGCAAGCAAACCAGCTGTGGGTAAAATTGGAGAAGTGCCAGTTCCATACCAGAGAGGTGGAGTTCCTGGGGTACCGTTTGTCAGACAAGGGGTTGGCCATGGATCCCAGTAAAGTCCAAGCGGTACTGGAATGGAAGACACCCAGAACCAGGAAGGACGTGCAGAGATTCCTGGGGTTTGGAAACTTCTATCGGAAGTTCATCAAAAACTTTGCCCACACCCGAACGGCCATGGGAGGCAGTCTCCATAGATTTTATGACGGATTTGCCCAAATCCAAGGGGAAAACGGCTGTCATGGTGGTAGTAGACCAGTTAACCAAGATGTGCCACTTTATAGCCTGCTCACATGCGGTAACAGCGGAAGAAACCGCCAGGTTGTTTATAGAACACATTTTTAGGTTGCATGGCGCCCCCTTGAGGGTGGTCTCAGACAGAGGGAAACAATTTACGTCCAGGTTCTGGAGGAAGCTCATGAGCTTACTGCACGTAGAGGTCAATTTCTCGACCGCCAGACACCCGGAAACAAACGGGCAGGGGGAAAGGGCAAACGGTATTCTGCAACAATACCTGAGGTGTTATGTAAATGACAGAGAGAATGATTGGGTAGAGAAATTGGCCCTGGCCGAATTCGCCTACAATAACGCGGAAAATGTGTCCACGGGCATGAGTCCATTTATGGCCAATTACGGGTGTCACCCCAGGGCCTTTCCAGGGGAAGGAGGGGAAAGATGGAGTGTACCGGCCGCGGAACATTTCGTGGAAGAAATGGAAGCCATACATCAACAGCTCAAGATGAATTTGGATAGGGCCAAGGAAGAATACAAGAAGCAGGCAGATAGGAGCAGAAGGGAAGGCGAGAGCATAAGGGTGGGGGACCAGGTGTGGTTGTCAACAAAAGGGTTGCCCTTCAAGGGTGGGTGCAAGAAATTGAGACCGAAACGACTGGGACCCTTCGAAGTTATACAACAGGTCAATCCGGTGGCCTTCAAATTCAGGTTGCCAGACAACATGAAACTGCATCCAGTATTCCATAGGTCATTACTGTCACCGTACCGGGAGGGGCGGGAATCTTTGGGACGTGAAGGTGAGGTTCCCGCGGCACTGGAAGTAGAAGAGAGGGAAAGCAGTAGTCATGTAGCAGAAATACTCGACTCTCGGTGGAAGGGTAGACAGGTGGAGTACTTAGTGGCATGGGAAGGGGAACCAGAGTCCAAAAATACCTGGGTACCGGCAGAAACGGTTGATGATGAGATTTTAGTAGGAACGTTTCATCTCCGGTACCCAAGGAAGCCTCAGCCCTTGGCTAGGTTCTGGGAGGAACACTTCAGCACCACTGACGAAGAAGGGGAGTTCGAGGGGTTCCCAGAATCAGGACAAGAAGAGGAAGAAGAATCAGAGGGGGAAGAGTATTCGGGAAGAAGGGACAGTAGTAGGTGGAGGGCGGTTTTCGAGTCATCCGAAGATGAGGAAGAGTTGTTCAGGGGGTTCCCAGCCTCACCACCCAGAGAAGAGGGGGAAACGGGGGGTGAGGGGGGTCCTGGAGGGGAGGTGGATGTCAGGGAACTGCCATCGGAGAGTCAGGTGGTGGAAGGGCTCAAGGAGGTTAGGAGACCCTCAGATGCTGAGGAAGGAACCAGCAGGGGGAGAGAGAGAGTTCCCGCAGAAACTCAGTCGGAGGGATGGCTCCAAGATACTTCCAGTGAGAACAGCGGAGAGGTTTCAGGACCTCCGCTGGGGACGCCCACTCCGCGCAGGAAGCTGTCACGCAGAGATTCCAAAAGGAGGGTTTCCGTTAAGGAACTCCTATGTCGGCGTAAATTCCGGAAGCGCCCACTGACGGATTCTGCCAGCGATTGAGGTAGCCATGCACCCATGGCTCCGCGGACGGGGAGAGTTTAGAAACTGATTGCAGGAGTTAAGAACTCAGCCATTTACGCACAAGCAGCCCCTTAACCCATCACAATGTTGATCCCCAAATATTTCACTTTCTTAACCACAGTTAGACCTGTCTCATTCTGAAACCTCTCCCTTTCAATAGGTGTTAGATTTTTTTCCAATACCTTAGTTTTTAACTTATTCAATTTAAATCCTGCTACTTGACCAAACTCTTGAATTAATTCTAAAACTCTTTTCGTACTAGATTCTGCATTTGAGTCTTTTAGTACATTTCCCAATTGGGCCCTGCGCTTCAGGACAGGGTCGGTGGGCAGTTCGAATTACCTGGACGACTTTATTCTGGTTGCAGATAATAGACAGCGATGCTCTGCCCTCTTGGAGGCATTCACAACGCTAGTGGGGGAGCTCGGAGTACCACTGGCTACTGACAAAACGGAGGGCCCAGCCACATCGCTGGTTTATCTGGGCATTGAGTTAGACACCGTGGCCCAAACTTCCAGGCTACCCGAAGAAAAACTGGTCACCCTTAAGGCAGCTCCGGCCCCTGAAGAAGGTTACCCTTAGGCAAATTCAATCTCTGTTAGGTCACCTAAATTTCGCTTGTAGGGTTGTGGCGCCAGGCCGGCCCTTTTGTGGCCGCCTGGTCAGATTGTCAGCGGGCCTTAGGGCGCCCCAACATAGGGTGCGCCTCTCCAAAAAAGTTAAGTCTGATCTGGGAGTCTGGCTACAATTCCTCGACAGGTATAACAGCATATCCTTTTTTTAAAAAAGAAATATTTATTAAAGTTTTCCAAAAATATGAATACAAAAATACATGAAAAAAGAAAAAAGAAGATTAAAAATACAACATACAAAATACAAAAAGAAAATAAGAAAAAATAAAAAAAACAAATCCGTTTTTCATAACTTTAAACTCATTTACTTGTTTCTTTGACCTCCTCACACCTCCCCTTCTTGTATTCCCATTTAAAAATTCAAATCAGCAAATCCTTACCCTCTTTCATTTATCTTAACTCTATATCATCTCATTTTATAACTCTAAATTTTCATCCATTATCAATTCATTTTTGCATATTCTTATTAACTTTGTTGCTAATGCCACTTATTTTCAATCCAACATCATTTTAACATTAATTAATTTTACAGTGTTTCTGCAGCTAGTCTTTAAATTTCTTCCAATCTTCTTCCACCAACTCTTCTCCCAGGTCTCAGATTCTGCCAGTCATTTTCGCCAATTCCATATAGTCCATCACCTTCATTTGCCACTCTTCCAGGGTGGGTAGATCTTGTGTCTTCCAATACTTTGCAATAAGTATTCTTGCTGCTGTTGTTGCATACATAAAGAAAGTTCTGTCCTTCTTTGGCACCAATTAGCCGACTATGCCCAGGAGAAAGGCCTCTGGTTTCTTCAGAAAGGTATATTTAAATACCTTTTTCATTTCATTATATACCTTTCATTTCATTAAATACCTTTTTCATTTCATTCCCAGTCAGCAAACATAATATTATGACCAATGTCTTGTGCCCATTTAATCATAGCAGATTTAACCGTTTCATCCTGCGTATTCCATTTTAACAGCAAGCTATACATTCTTGAAAGTATCTTAGTTTTGGGATCTAACAGTTCTGTTTCCAGTTTTGATTTTTCCACCTGGAAGCCAATTTTTTTTGTCCAAATTATGGGCCTCTCTTATTTGATAATAATTAGCCAGTCTCACACTTTATCTTTTAATTTCTCAAAACTCTGCAATTTCAATTTGTCTCCATCTTGTTCCAATATTTCCCAATATTTCAGCCATTTGGCCTCCATATTGAGCTTTTTCTGAGCCTTTGCTTCCATTGGTGACAACCACCTTGGGGTTTTATTTTCCAATAAGACATTAAACAATGCTTTCCTGACAATATGGTTTTTAAATGCTTTATGTGCTTTAACCTTGTCATACCACAAATATGCATGCCACCCAAAAACATTATTGGAACCTTCTAAGTCCAAAATGTTTGTGTTCTCAAGAAGCAGCCAGTCTTTCAACCAGCAGAATGCTGCTGATTCATAGTAAAGTTTAAGGTCTGGCAGGGCAAATCCACCTCTTTCCTTTGCGTCAGTTAGTATTTAAAATTTTATTCTGGGCTTCTAGAAATATCTTTCTGCCACTTCTTGAAACAGTCCATCTTGTCCAAAATGTGCAATGACTGAAACAGAAATAACATTTTTGGCAATACATTCATCTTTATAGCTGCAATTCGACCCAACAAGGAAAGCTTCAAATTTGACCATATTTCCAAATCTTTTTTCACTTCTGTCCAACATTTCTCATAGTTATCTTTAAATAAATTTAAATTCTTAGCAGTCATATTAACCCCCAAATATTTTACTTTATTAACTAATGTTAAACCTGTCTCCTTCTGAAACCTCTCTCAATCGGTGTAAAAATTTTCTCAAGCACTTTAGTTTTTGACTTGTTCAGCTTGAATCCTGCCACCTGACCAAATTCTTGAATCAATTCTAATACTCTTTTCGTACTAGATTCTGGCTCCTGTAACGTCAAAACTAGGTCATCTGCAAAAGCTTTTAATTTATATTGTTTGGCTCCAACCTGAATACCTTTAATCAGACGGTCCCTTCTAATCATATTCAGCAAAACCTCCAGGACCGAAATAAAAAGCAATGGGGAAATTGGGCAGCCTTGTCGTGTCCCTTTCTCTATCTTAAATTCCTCTGTCAACACATTATTGACTATTAACTTAGCCTTTTGTTCTGAGTAAATTGCACTTATACCATTTTCAAACCCTTGGCCCACCCCCATTCCCTGAAGATTTTTCTTCATAAAATTCCAAGAAATATTATTAAAGGCATATCCTTATGGCAAGATACCATGGCACTCAATGCTGACTTGCTAGTCCAATCAGACGCGTCGGGTTCCCTGGGATTTGGCGTTTATTTCAGGGGACAGTGGTGCGCTCAAAGGTGGCCTGCAGACTGGCAGGGCAAGCCCATTACTCGAGACCTTACATTCTTAGAATTTTTCCCTATTGTAGTGGCAGTACATTTATGGGCAGGACAATCATAGGGTTTGTTTCAACACAGATAATCAGTCAGTAGTAGCGGTGCTTTCTAGACAGTCTGCGCGTTCCACCAGAGTGGGAAACCTGTTACGGTCCTTTGTCCTCTTGTGCCTTGAGCAGAATATATATTTTTCAGCCAAATTCGTGCCTGGCGTTAATCGCGGATGCTCTGTCTCGTTTTCAGATGGAGCATTTCCTCTCATTAGCGCCGGATGCACAACAATAACCGCTGACTTTCCCGGAGCATCTCTGGAGCCTTGGGAGCGAGAAGTGATGAAGGGAGTATTGGGTGCAGTTGCCCCTTCCACAATGAGATCCTGTAAGAAAGTGTGGGCCGACTTCCTAAAGTTTCACAACAGTATACCCAACGCGAGGCAGGATTCAATTCCTTCAACGAGGGAGGTCCTCCGCTACTTAGCTCACCTGAAGAAGCTGGGCAGGGCACCAAAGACTCTCAACATTCAGTCCGTGGGGATTTCATACTTTTGTAAAGCATTGTTCGCTACCGACCCGTGTGCTGAATTTGTAGTGCGTAAGGCCTTAGAGGGGTGGCGCAGGCTCCACCCCCCTAGCATTGACAAGAGGAGGCCCATAACTTACGACATCCTGACTCAGATCCATAAGACATTAGGAGCAATATGCTGGTCAAAATATGAAGCTCGCCTATTCTCAGCTGCTTATTCCATAGCCTTCTTTGGTGCCCTCCGTATAGGGGAGGTAGTATGCGATGGGGGGGGTGGCCCACGGCCAGAGGGGCATTCTGCTAAGTGACCTGACCCTGTCCAGTCTGACCTAATTGTGCAAGTACGGAGCTCCAAGACGGACCAGCAGGGTAAGGGGGCCCTCCTTCGCTTACCAGCGGCACAAGGGAGCAGACCTTGCCCAGTTAGGGATACTAGGCGTTTCCTCTATCTAAGACCCAACAGCCCCGGCCATTTCTTAATTTACGCAGATGGATCGCTCTTGGCCAGGCACCAGTTTACTCGTGTGATGCGCATGGCATTGGCAGCATGCGGCTGCCTGCGGCAGAATTTGCGGCTCACTCCTTTCGGATTGGAGCCGCTACCACCTCGGGCTCTCAACCGAGAGGATAAAGGACATGGGGCGGTGGAAATCTAATGCGTACAAAGCTTATGTTAGAAAGAATCTATGACTAGCTGCTGGTGTCCTGACCTTGGTTTGTCTTTCCATTTCCTTTCCAGAATACATGAGGGTGCGCATTTGGTTGGTGGGCCACAGCATTGTGCATTGGGCTAAGAATCGAGCCTTGAGCACCGGTTTGGGGAAAAACTTGAATTTACCTGGAAATGTTGTAGTGACATGGATTGCGCGAAGAGGGATGCGCTGGAACGAATTCAAGCCTGCTGTGGGCCCACCTGATGCCTTGGTTATCCAGTTGGGGGAGAATGACCTAGCATACCGAAAAGCTATAGACTTGAGATGGAACATCTTTGATGACTTTGCGGATTTGATGGCGGCTTATCCAAACATGACTATCTTGTGGTCCTCGCTGCTTGAAAGGAGGACATGGAGGGATAGTTTGAGCCCGGTTGCAATCAATAGAGCAAGAAAGGTTTTGGAGCGGGCTGTGGCACGTAGAGTGGCGGCTCTGGGTGGGTGCGTCATAGGCCACCCCAGTATCCAGTACAGCAACAAAGCCCTCTACAGAATTGATGGCGTGCATCTGTCAGATGCTGGTAACGACATTTGGTTGGGGGACATCATAGCAGGGATTAGGAGTTGGTTACAGGTTTGAAGGTATTGGCGGCGAGCTTTGCTCGATTGGCAGTTAGGCATTGGCAGGGGTAATTGTTATGCAAATGAAGGGGGGAAGGAAGCGCCATCACCTTCCCCCAATGAAAAGGGTAGTCTGGTAGAGGACTCTGAGGGGCGTTGCCCTGTCCAAAACCTAGGGAGGTGAGGGCCCACGGCACACCCCCGAGCGGTGACACCCATGGGATCCTAGTTGGCGTACTTCAACAGGACTCCCACGGCTGGTGGATAACCCTTCCCGGTCTCCATTCCGGGTAGTCAATAGGAGCCAATGCCTAAGGCCAATACCTTCCAATTCCTGTAATCAATAAAGTTGTGGCCTTTTACGCCCATTAACCTTAAATAATGTGTCCAGTGTCTTCATTTCACATGGGGGGAGGGGACTTACCATGCAACTTCCCTGAGCTGTCAAGTTGAAAGGATATATTCAGGCATAATATTCGTAATATTTAACTTTAAATATGTGCCCCCCGTAATTTCTGTAACAGTGAGGGAGATTTCCCTAAGCCCAGGTATATTTGGCTCCTGGGCCTAAGGTTCCACATCTTTGGATAGACAGATTTCTGCTAGTACCTTACAGAATGATAGTTCACATCATAGAATTGCTTTTGGTTTTCCCCCTACCATTTGTCAACAGTCAAAGCCTGAACACCTTTTGGCAGTGTAAAATCTACCTTGTTTGGACCGGTTTTTTGGAGCTTAAGGTTAGATCATGAACATGTGAAGATTTCAGTCAAGTGAGGAATTGTTCTGTTGGTGCTTAAAAAAACACACACAAAAAACCCACCTTTAGTTCCCAATGCCATCCGTAAGGATGAAGCAGACTGTATGTCTAAAAAGTAATAAAAGGAAAATGTGAGGTTGTTTGCAAAATGAAATAAATCTGAGGACTGTAGCCAATCCTACTCAGATTAGGTAAATTGAAATTTATGAGCATCGTTAATTTAGGCATGTTCATTTCAGTGGGTCTGCTCTGAGTACAACTTCTTTTGATACAACCTTGGATTTATAAGGAACCTGTTAGACCCTTGACATACATTTGCTGCTGCTCAGTGCTAAACAAAAGTTTATGAGGCTTGGATAGGAGGGCATCTTTGGTGCATTTATAATAGTGCCTCCCTATTTATGTGTCATGGTAGAGGGTTGTATGGCTGTTAACAGTGGGCAACCACCTCTCTTGTTTCGTGTGCTAAGTGCGTTTTGTGTTCATTTCCTTCCAGATCAGTCTCAGCGAGGCAGCCTCTTCACCTTCTTCCTGAACAATCCTTTAATGGCATTCCTATTTGTCTCTGGATTATCAAGCATGTGCAAAGGATTGTAGGACAAGTGTCATGATTACCTTCGCAAAATCAACCGGGATATTGCACAATTGCTGACTTGAGGCGTTTCCAAAGTAAAGGAAGGATTGAACTCTGATTAATAAGAATACACACAGAGGCTTGAACCAGCAAGACTCTGGGAAGGGTGCGTATAATAAGAATTCCTGTCCACCCTCTGGCCCAGGTCGTTTTATTCACAAAAGAACTTTTTACATCATGTTCGTGAGAACCAATCAGATTTCCTCTGAGCATTTCAACAAACCCCATGTGGGGACAAAGTTAAACTACAAAAACTAATTAAGCATGCATACTTCTGGGGGTAAATAAAACAGAACTACAAAGGAGTGCATTTGGCAACCCTGGAGGTCATAAACAAGCGATATACATGATAAGAAGGATGGCCAGGAGGACAGCTATCATCACCTTCATGTGAAACTATTTCCAGGCCCTAAGATCAACATCCTGAGATTAACATATCAGAAAAGCTACATCAAAGAAACTGCCCGCTATCTTTCACAGCCCAGGATGCATGCCTGGCGAAGCAACTGGCAGCTGGGCTGTGTACGTGACTTGTCAAGCAGAGAGAAATGGACAGTAGAGAAAATGGCCAGAGATGCAGAGGGTTGTGGGATTTGATCAGAAATTATTGTCAATGAATCAAAACCCAGTCAACGCCATGCTTTCATTGCTGACACAATGGCTTGATGCATATTTTATAATTCCTCATAGTAATCCCTGTCGGAACTCCGCTCGGCCAAGCCGATAAGGCCTCATCTTCCTCCGAGCTGAGCCTTTGAAATCGCCTCCGACGTGTTTAATGACCTGAGCCTTTGATAAGGCTTGAAGCACATTCTATCCAGCAGGGTTCCCAGCACAGGGAAGAGACGAGAGGTTTAGCTACATTGTAAAGAGTTTTATTTCTAAACTACACAGAACAGAAAAGACATCCTCTCTCTATGAAAGCAGAGAGCAACGGAACAAAGGAAACAGGAAACCACACTAAAGTCACATCCCGTCTCCCTTTCCCATGAGACTGGAAGGTCTCTGGAATGTAAACAGAGTCCTGTGACTCCACGCAGGTGTTCAGTGATAAGAACAGAAACTAACAATCCCATCTGATCCCCACACTCTGGATATTTGGACTCCTGCACTGACTCATTCCCGATCCATAGGTATGTACTGTAGGTATGCTTAGATCAAGGGAACCATGCAGCTGAAAATGAACAAAGATGATGAGTTATTTTTACAAAAAAATCTGAGGTTGTATCACATCATAGACATCTTCAGAGTAGACAGACTGATGTTAATGAGCCTGACTAGCATTAGATGCAACTCAGAGTCTCCTTTCCACTCCAGAAATTTAAAAAATAACTTTCTGAATTCAGCTTTTCTTTAAGAGCTGCCTTCTTTTTTCCCCCAAGAATATTTATTAAAGTTTTCAATAATAATACAATAAAAATCAAAGAAAAAGAAAGAAAGAAAGAAATAACAAAAATACAAAAATAAAAATAATTAAAAACACATAAAGTTTCCATTACTTATTTTTCATTAACTTATTTCCCGGACCTCCTCATACCTCCCTTTTTTGTATTCCAATTCATATTGTTAGTTCAGCAAATCCTTATCAATAAGTTTTAACCTATTTCTAAACCTTTTTTTCCATATTCTCTTAAAGCATTACAGCTGGAAACCACTTAATTTCTGTCCGACATCATTCTAACATTCATTAATTTTGCAATATTTCTGTAAATAGTCTTTAAATTTCTTCCAATCTTCTTCCGCCAACTCTTCTCCCTGGTCTCGGATTCTGCCAGTCATTTCTGCCAATCCCATATAGTCCATCACCTTCATCTGCCATTCTTCCAGAGTGGGTAGATCCTGTGTCTTCCAGTACTTTGCAATGAGTATTCTTGCTGCTGTTGTAGCATACATAAAGAAAGTTCTATCCTTTTTTGACACCAATTGGCCGACCATGCCCAGGAGAAAGGCCTCTGGTTTCTTCAGGAAGGTATATTTAAATACCTTTTTCATTTCATTATAAATCATTTCCCAGAAAGCCTTAATCCTTGGGCACGTCCACCAAAGGTGAAAGAATGTACCTTCATTTTCTTTGCATTTCCAACATTTATTATCAGGCAAATGATAATTTTTTGCAAGCTTGACTGGGGTCATGTATCACCTGTAAATCATTTTCATAATATTCTCTCTTAAGGCATTACATGCCGTAAACCTCATACCTGCGGTCCATAACTGTTCCCAGTCAGCAAACATAATATTATGTCCAACATCTTGTGCCCATTTAATCATAGCAGATTTCACCGTTTCATCCTGAGTGTTCCATTTCAACAGCAAGTTATACATCTTTGACAAAATCTTAGTTTTAGGTTCTAACAACTCTGTTTCTAATTTTGATTTTTCCACCTGGAAGCCAAATTTCTTGTCCGAGTTGTATGCCTCCATTATTTTATCCAAACATTAAACAATTATTTCCTGACAATATGGCTTTTAAATGCTTTATGTGCTTTAAACTTGTTGTACCACAAATATGCATGCCATCCAAAAACATTGTTAAAACCTTCTAAGTCCAAAATGTCTGTGTTCTCAAGAAGCAGCCAGTCTTTCAACCAGCAGAATGCTGCTGATTCATAATAAAGTTTGAAGTCTGGCAGGGCAAATCCACCCCTTTCCTTTGCATCAGTTAATATCTTAAATTTTATTCTAGGCTTCTTGCCCTGCCAGACAAATCTAGAAATATCTTTCTGCCACTTCTTGAAACAGTCCATCCTGTCCACAATTTGCAGTGTTTGAAACAAAAACAACATTCTAGGCAATACATTCATCTTTATAACTGCAATTCGACCCAACAAGGAAAGCTTCAAGTTTGACCAAATTTCTAAATCTTTTTTCACTTCTGTCCAACATTTTTCATAATTATCTTTAAATAAATTCCCATTTTTAGCTGTCATGTTAATCCCCAGGTATTTCACTTTCTTAACCACAGTCAGACCTGTCTCATTCTGAAACCTCTCTCTTTCAATCAATGTTAAGTTTTTCTCTAAGACCTTAGTTTTTAACTTGTTCAGTTTAAATCCTGCCACTTGACCAAACTCTTGAATTAGTTCCAAAACCCTTTTAGTACTAGATTCTGGCTCCTGTAACGTCAATACTAAGTCATCTGCAAATGCTCTCAGTTTGTACTGTTTGGCTCCGACCTGTATACCTTTAACCAACCGGTCCCTTCTAATCATATTCAGCAAAACCTCCAGGACGGATATAAAAAGTAGTGGGGAAATTGGGCACCCCTGTCGTGTCCCTTTTTCTATCTTAAATTCTTCTGTTACCACATTATTTACAATTAATTTAGCCTTTTGTTCAGAGTATTTTGCACCTATACCATTTTCAAAACTTTGGCCTACCCCCATCCCCTGTAGGTTCTTTTTCATAAAACTCCAAGAGATGTTGTCAAAGGCTTTCTCCGCATCTACAAATATCAGAACTGCTTTAGTGTTTATATTCACTTCTAGCTTTTCCAAAATGTCAATTATGTTCCTCAAATTGTCAGATAAGTGTCTTCCCGGGAGAAAGCCCGCTTGGTCCTTGTGAATCTCTTCCATCAATACTTTTTTCAATCTCTTGGCCAAAATGTCAGCAAAAATTTTATAATCCACATTTAATAACGATATAGGGTGGTAGTTCTTAAGTTGAGTCTTTTCAGTCTCTGTTTTCGGTATAAGTGTGATATACGCCTCTTTCCACGAGTCTGGTGCCCTTCTCCCCTCCAAAATTTCATTACAGACCTCCTTCAAGGGTTGTATTAACCACTCCTTCAAAGATCTATAGTATCTGGAAGTCAGCCCATCCAGTCCTGGAGACTTGCCTAGTTGCATATTTTGGATGGCACCTTCTACTTCCTGTTCAGATATTTTGTAATTCAGCATTAATTTACTTTCTTGAGAGATTTTTTGTAATCCATTTGTCTTCAAAAATCGGTCTATGTCCATTTCCTTCTGTGGCCCTTGTGAGTATAATTGTTTAAAGTACCCCTGGGAGCAATTTCTAATCTCAATTGGATTATGTATGTTCTTTCCTTCCACTTCTAAATTTGTAATGGTGTTTAATCTTTGTCTTTTTTTCATTTGCCAAGCCAGCAGTTTCCCACATTTATTCGCTGATTCAATTGTCTTTTGTCTCATTTGTTTAATTTTCCATTCTATTTTCTGATTCATCAATTCCATGTATTGTACTTGATATAATTTTATTTCTCTCAGGATCTCCTGCGACTTTGGTTTTGCTCTCAGTTTCTTCTCCCCTTCTTTTATTTTCTCCAAAATTTTATCTTTTTTCTCATTTTGGCTTCTCTTCTTTATTGCATTCTGTTGTATCAAAAACCCTCTCATAACAGCTTTGCTTGTGTCCCAGATTACACTTTTTTCAACATTGGTGTTTATGTTTATTTCAAAATAGTCTCTCAAAGTTTTTTGGGCCTTTTTATACACTTCTTCATCTCTAAATAAGGTGTCACTCATCCTCCATCTGAAGGAACCAGTTGTTATTTGTTTCATCTCCATCCTTACAGCATTATGGTCGGAGCAAGTTTTTGGGCAGATTTCCACTTTCTTTATCTTTGGTGCCATTCCTCTAGTTATCCATATTTGGTCAATTCTAGTCCATGTCATCTTGGCTTCAGAGAAGAAGGTTCCCTCTCTCCCCAGAGGGTTCTTTGTTCTCCAAATGTCAATCAAGTCCATATTGTCAGTCAATTCAAAAAACGTTTTTGGTAGTCTACCATCTTTGGTGACTACCTGTCTTTGTGCCTTGTCCATGTTTGTAGATACTACTCCGTTCATATCCCCCATCAAAATTAAATTATAGTCCAAATAATCCAGTAAAGTCTCATGCAACTTCTTGAAGAATTCAGATTTCCCCTCATTTGGTGCATAAATTCCTACAATCAAAAATTTCTCTCCTTGAACTTGAATTTCAATTGCCAAAAATCTTCCTTGCTCATCTTTAAAGATTAATTTCGGTAATAATCTCTCCTTTGCATATATCACAACTCCTCTTTTTTTAACTTTATCAGATGAAATAAATTCTTGTCCCAATCTCTTATTAATAAGTATTTTCCTGTGTGGCCTCATTACATGTGTTTCTTGTAGACAAATCAAGTCCAATTGTTCCTTTTTTAGTATATGAAAAACACTTTTTCTCTTCCGAGGGGAGTTAAGACCATTACAATTCCAACTAAGAAGTTGCAGAGCCATGATGATGGGGTTACTTCACTTTACCTCCAACTGCTCCAAGTAACTGCTCTTGTTCTGTCGGTGGTGTCTCTTTCCCTGGACTGTGTAGTCCAAAAGATAAGTTTGCTATATCAAGTATTCCTTTTTCCAAGCTGCCTTCTTACTTTCTGCAGATCAGGCCTTTCTCCAGTTTTTTGGAGATGAATTCCTTCACTTACTTCCAAAAAGATTCATCTTTTGCTCAGCTACCATGAGGATACACAAAATCTTCCGGGTATTTATCTATTATTTATTTTATATAAAAATAATAATACTGAATGTGGATTGTATCCAACCAAGCTCTACTTGGAGTAGACCCAGTGAAATCAAAGCAGCCGTCAAGTTTTTAGCAACATTAGGCCCAGTCCTGTAGGAATGCTTTCCCTAAGGAGACTCAGCAGGCACCTTCTATTTTAACCTTTCAAAATTTGCCATAAACCTTTCTATGCCACCAAGCATAGACAATTAAGAAAACATCTATGATAGTTATGCTGATTATTATATTAAATCTTTACACAGCTTTTTTCATATGTCTGTGTGTGTGTTAAAAAATAATAAGGTAAAATTTAAAATCACAGATCATCAGTGTCAGGGAACTGACACCGGAGCCAGAAGTGGAGGAAGGGCTCCCAAGCGATGCCGGCGAAGGGCCAAGGAGTTGGATAGACTACCCCCCCATAGGCCCTTTGACTGCCAAATCAACTTACTCCCAGGGGCTCAGCTGCCGGTGGGTAAACTGTATGCCATGTCTGACCGGGAAATGCAGGAGTTGCGGGAATTTATTGACAAGAACCTGAAAAGAGGTTTCATAAGAGAATCAAAGGCGGTGGGGGGCAGTCCAGTGTTCTTTGTGGACAAAAAGGATACTAATCAGCCTAGATTAGTCATAGATTTCAGGGCCTTGAACCTTGTATCAGAACCCGTGACCTTCCCAATGCCCAGGATTGACGACATTTTAACACGGGTGAGGCAGGGGAAATTTTTTACCAAGTTTGAATCCTCAGGGGATGGCGACAGCTCCTTCCGGGGATTCCCCGCATCGTCGGCCGAGGAAAAGGACGAAGTTGGGTCAAAAGGTCGGGCCGGGGGTGGAGGGGGTCCTGGGGGGAGAGGTGGATGTCAGGGAACTGACATTGGAGCCAGAAGTGGAGGCAGGGCTCCCAAGCGATGCCGGAGAAGGGCCAAGCAGGGAGAGAGGGGACTCAGCAGCTGGGGAAGGAAATCAGCGTAACACCAGGGATAAAGGGGGGCGGATGGGGGAATCGGAGAGAGGGCTCCAGGACTCTTCGCTGGAGACCAGCGGGGAGAGCACAGGTCCTCCGCTACCCACACCCACCCTGCGCAGAAGACTTCCGCGCAGGGAAAGTAGGCGCAGACTTGGCGTCAAAGAACTTCTTTGCTGGAAGAAGTTCAAGAAACGCCCACTGACGGATTCTGCTAGCGACTGAACAGCCACGAAGTGAAGGGCTGTCCAGCCAGGAAAGGTTTAACCAGGCTACCTAGCCAGGAGTGGTGGCAACTTACGCTTCTACGCAAAGCGGCAAGCCGCTGGGGAAACCATAACTGGGTTTGTGACCTCTCTCCGCCAAGCTGCCCGGTTCTGCAACTTCTCAGAGCTGGAGAACATGCTTCGTGACCGCCTCGTCGGTGGCCTGAAGGATGAGAAGCTGCAACGACGCCTCTACGCTAAGAAGGACCTAACGTTCCAGGTCGCTCTGGAGGAGGCCCTGGCAACGGAAGCTGCCGAGAGGTCGACGCAAGAGGCACGGCCGAGCCAGCCGTCCCAACCGAGGGTCCACCACGAAGACCTCACCGACGACTCAGGATCCAACAGGGAGGAGGTGCACCGAGTACAGCAGCGCACTCAAGCAGCCCACATAGCACAGCTGCCTCGACGAGAAGGAGGGAACTGCGCAAGCTGTGGAGAAAGTCACGAGAGGAGGACCTGCCGTTTCCGCAACGCAGAGTGCAGGCAGTGCAGAAAATTGGGACACATCGCCCGGGTGTGTTGGGCTCGGCCCACCCAATGCCAGGCATCAGATGACCAATCCAAGAGCCCCAGGTCCCGGGGCCCAACGCACCAAGGCAACTCGACGGAGCTCACAGACTTCCAGGTATACCAGTTGCCCCACCCCAACGTAGAGAAAATTTATGTAGAGGTACAGATAGAGGGGGCCCCATGCCGCATGGAGCTTGACACGGGTTCAACTCTATCCATAATCTCGGCAAGGACCTTAAGGAAACTGTGTCCTACTGGGGGTCCCAAACTCAGGCCGCCCCATTCACCCTCCGGGACTTCCAGAAACGTAAGGTCCCCACAATGGGGGTGGGGACCTTCAGGGTGCAATACCGAGGGCGGACGCGGCAACTGGACTTGCTTGTGGTCAAGGGCCCCTACATTAGCTTACTGGGATTGGCATGGTTTGGACCACTGGGGCTAGCCGTCACCGGGGTGAACCACATGAGCTTACAAGTGGACGTGGACGCCATATGCAAGGAATTTCCGGGGGTTTTCGATGGGAAATTGGGACAGTATACGGGACCCCCCATTGCTCTACAGCTGGACCCCGCAGTACGACCGGTCAGGCTCAAGGCCCGCCGGGTCCCGTTCGCCCTGAAACCCCGTATAGACGAGGAATTGGACCGACTCGTGGAGCAAGGAGTGCTGGAGCCGGTGCCTAATGCCCCCTGGGAAACCCCAATCGTCACACCTGTCAAGCCTAATGGTTCGGTCCGCATCTGTGCAGACTACAAATGTACCATAAACAAGGCCCTCACGGCCCATGCATACCCAGTGCCAGTGGTCAGCCATGTCCTTGCCACCCTGGTTGGGTCGAAATTTTTTGGCAAGCTGGACTTGGCCCAAGCATATCAACAGCTGCCAGTAGATGAGGCCACAGCAGAGGCACAGACGATTGTGACGCACAGAGGAGCGTTCAGGGTAAAGAGGCTGCAATTCGGTGTCAGCATGGCACCAGGCATATTCCAGAATCTAATGGACTCTCTCCTTAAAGGGATTCCTGGTGTTACCCCCTTCTTCGATGATGTGTTGATTGCCGGGCCCACACCAGAGGAGTTTGAGGACCGCCTCCGCACCGTTTCCAGATGGCGGGTCTCAAGGTGAAGCGGAAAAAAATGTCTACTAGGAGTGCCTCAAGTGGACTTTCTGGGATTTATGGTGGACGCAGAAGGGGTCCACCCGACTGGGGACAAGGTACGGGCCATTTGTGATGCCCCAGCGCCCAAGAACAAGACTGAACTTCAGGCCTTCTTGGGACTATTGAAGTTCTACCATTCCTTCCTTCCCCACAAGGCGGCGGTAGCGGAGCCCCTACACAGACTCCTGGACAAGCGGGCCCCTTGGGTGTGGGGCCAGCGCCAGGAGGCCGCATTCCAGGCAGTCAAAGACTTGCTTGTCTCAAACTCGGTCTTGGCACACTTCGACGAGAGGCTGCCGGTGGTGCTAGCATGCGACGCCTCGCCCTATGGCATCGGCGCTATCCTGGGACACCAACTCCCGGATGGAAGAGAGGTACCGGTGGCATACTTTTCCCAGACACTCAACAAAACCGAGCGGAACTACTCGCAAATCGACAAGGAGGGTCTGGCAATTGTGAAGGGAGTAAAAAAATTCCATGATTTCTTGTACGGGCGGCCCTTCACCGTGGTAACTGACCACAAGCCCAGAATTAAGTTTAAGATATTAACTGATGCGAAAGAAAGAGGGGGCTTTGCCCTGCCAGACCTAAAGTTGTATTATGAGGCCGCAGCTTTCTGCTGGCTAAAAGATTGGCTACTTCTCGAGGACACTGACGTATTAGATTTGGAAGGTTTTAATAATGCTTTCGGGTGGCATGCATATTTATGGTATGACAAGGTTAAGATCAACAAGACTTTCAAGAACCATATTGTCAGAAAAGCAGTGTTTAAAGTCTGGATAAAATACAAAGACTTATTGGAAAATAAAACTCCAAGGTGGCTCTCACCATTGGAAGCTAAAGCCCGGAAAAGACTCAATATGGAGGCCAAATGGCCGAAGTATTGGGAAATACTAGAAAAAGATGGAGATAATTGGAAATTGCAGAGTCAGGAGAAAATGAAGGACAAAGTGCGAGACTGGTTACATTATGCTCAGGTTAAAGAAGTTTTTAAACTTGACAAAAAGCTAGGATTCCAGGTGGAAAAATCAAAGTTAGAAACGGAATTGTTAGAGCCTAAGACTAAAGTACTTTCAAAAATGTATAACTTGCTGCTGAAGTGGAACACACAAGATGAAACGGTTAAATCGGCTATGATAAAGTGGGCACAGGATACTGGATATAACATTATGTTTGAAGACTGGGAGAGGTTGTGGACCACTGGGTTGAAGTTTACTGCATGTAATGCTTTGAAAGAAACTGTTATGAAAATGATATATAGATGGTATTTGACCCCAGTCAAACTTGCAAAAATATACCACTTGTCTGACAATAAATGTTGGAAATGTAAGGAAAATGAAGGAACATTCTTTCACCTCTGGTGGACTTGCCCCAGAGTGAAGGCTTTCTGGGAAATGATATATAATGAGTTGAAAAAGGTATTTAAGTATACCTTCCCTAAGAAACCAGAGGCCTTTCTTCTGGGTATTGTCGGCCAGAGTGTGTTAAAGAAGGATCGAACATTTTTTATGTATGCAACAACAGCAGCACGGATACTTGTCGCCAGGCATTGGAAGACACATGATCTACCCACACTGGAAGAGTGGCAGATGCAACTGATAGATTACATGGAATTGGCTGAGATGACCGGCAGAATCCAAGACCTGGGAGAGGAGACGGTGGAAGAAGATTGGAAGAAATTTAAGATTTATTTACAAAAATATTGCAAATTGTATGAATGTTAAGAAAGATGCTAGAGTACAAACAACTTGGCACCATTGAGTTGAAGGAAGTGAACTAGGAAGATAAGATAAATTTAAGAAATGATAAAAATTTTGGAATATGTTGGTTATATCTAAATTTTCTAAGATTTGAATAAAACGATAGTCAAAATTAGAGGTATAACATTGGAAAATTAGTTATGATGATTAAAAAGTAAGGGGACAAATTTGCTGAGTAAAATTATAACCAGGAACGCAGGAGCGGGAGATGTGAGGGAGTCCAAAGAAGTGAAAAGATCTATGTTAAAGAGATGTGAGATTGTATTGTTTTATTGGCATTGTGATTAAACCAAAAATTGTTAATAAAAATATTTATATAAAAAAAAATATCAACTAAAGCCTTAATAAAAGGCTCTCTTGTGACGCAGTTTTTAATCAGGATCCACCATTATGAGACAGACTTTGTTGCGAGATTAATAGGCACAGGGGGAGGCAAGCCACTACTCTGTTATCATGTTTGTATTCTAAGTTCGACTTGGCAAATCTTCCCTGGAAAGCCTAATTTATGATGCAACCTGTCTGGGAAAATTAATGAGCAAACGCCTAGATTTTATTCATCGGAACTGAGAATGATGGTGTCTGTCGCTTGAGGAGGACTTTTGGATCAGCGTGTGAGAATTTATTGCAAACAAAAGACTTACCAGCTTTTTTAAAAAAGGGAGAGCCTTACAAAGTTCACACAGAAGGATAATATTGTTTACTTTAACTCGCCTGTGAAAACAACTCAGAGGCTATTAAGAAGAAAAAGGATAACAACAAGAAGATTGAAAGATGGGACTAGTGAACACTAAAAGCAGCAGAAATATGAGATGACCAGACCCTTACTGAACTCGAAGCATGGGACCCCCCCAACAAAAATATATAATTTGGCAAAATATTTGGACTTTATGATATGTATTGGTATAATTTGGAATAATTAATGTGATATGATTGGATCGTTAAATGGAAAACTTAATAAAAATTATTATTATTATTATTTTAAAAAAGGAACAGTCAGTTACACTCCTGCCCCTTTTGGAGCAGAAGGTAAAATCTCCTGGAGTATCAGGCTATATTGAGCCATTCAAAAATGAAAGATTAAATTCTAAAACCAATTGTAAGAGTTTTCCTCCCGCTTTATTAATAGTAATGTCCTTTGAAATCCTCCCTATTCTCAAAGCAAGTGGAGCATCTTCGGCTAGAGTTTATAGCGTTTATAGAGAGCTGTGTTGTACTCAGGTATAAAACCCTACTGCACTAGGGGTTCGGTGCCCAGGCTCTGGAAACGATTCCACTGGGTCATTATTGCTCGAGCAATAAACATAACCTTCTTTTTCTCCACTGCTGCGTCTGTCAATTCTTGGACACAACTTGAGTGGGCCACAGGTATTCTATATACCCTTGCAACAAAATCAGGGGGATATTTGGAAATTTACTGCGTATTAAGTACAGCTCTTCTGAGACTATATTCCAACAACAATCTGGTCTGGCTTCTGACTCTCTGGGAGGGAAATATATATTTTAAAGAAGAATTTCCTTGTGAACATTGGAAAATGATATCAATTGTGCATACTGTCCAATATTTCTAATGCAATTAATGTTAAGGTTAGAAGACTGTTTAATACTACAGATCAAACCGGCTTTGGGGCATCCTTTTCCTGACATTTTAGTAGCGGGTAAATTATAAGTAATAAAATTAAGAATATCTAAAGGTTTAAGAGACCAAGTTTCCTGCAAAAGGATTATATCATGAGAATCAAGAAAATTTATAAAATCTGGGTCAGCTATTTTACATGTTAGTCTGGCTACATTCCAGGACATGCTAGAAAGCGTTTGCAGAGATCTATGATTTACAGATACTAATGGTCAATCCGATAAAGGGAGGACATTTCCTGTAGTGATCAGATGGGATTACCATGAGGAATTATAAAATATACATCAAGCCATTGTGTCCACGATGAATGCATTGTGTTGACTGGGTTTGATGTATTGACAATAATTTCTGATCAAATCCCACAACCCTGTGCATCTCTGGTCATTTTCTCTACTGTCCATTTCTCTCTTGCTTGACAAGTCATGTACACAGCCCAGCTGCCAGTTGCTTCGCCAGGCATGCATCCTGGGCTGTGAAAGATAGCGGGCAGTTTCTCTGATGTAGTTTTTCTGATATGTTAATCTCAGGATGTTGATCTTAGGCAGGGGTCTGCAACCTTTAAGACAAAAAGAGCCACTTGGACCCGTTTCCAAAAAAACAACAACAACTGGGAGCCGCAAAAACATTGCAACATTTAAAACAAATATAACACTGTATATATTGTTTCTTGCCTTAATGCTGTATATACAGGATCGTGCAGTCAGCTGTCAAGAAAAAAGGACAAATAGCTAATTAAAATATTTAATTTACAACCAGGTAACCAGGTTAATGGGACTTTTGCTCCTGAACCTCAGTGCTCAGTGTCTGCACATCAGGGCTGTAAGACGTCACCTTCATTTTCACACAGGCTTGCAAGCTGTCATCTGTGAGGCGTGATCGGTGTTTGTTTTTAATATAGTTCATGTTGGAGAAGACCTGCTCACATACATATGTGGAACCGAAGATCGACAGGACTCCAAATGCATACTTTTTCATGTTTATATAAGTGTTGGGGATGGCATTCCATGTTTCGAATACAAGTTTGTCCTGTTTGGGAAGGTTTTCAATATCACTCCATTTATGATTCTGAGCCAGAATGGCCTTCTGACGGGCAACATCCTCAAGAGTAGCGGTCAAGCATTTGAACTTGGACACCCATATATCTTTGTCGGCTATATCGGCCAGTTCCAGCTCAAGATCAGGTTGACTTACACCTGGAAATGCAGTCATATTCAATAGGGATGGATCGATCGCCAGGGGAGTGACAGGGAAGGATAATGTGTTTTTTTCCTCTCTGAACCCACAGAATCGTTTCCCAAACGAGCTTTGCATTGCGGTGATTGCAGACTTGAAATATTCCAAATTTATCGTATCATGACTTTGTTTGAACTCTCTCAAAGAGGGAAAGTGAGACAGTGTACCTCTCTGGAAATCTTTGACAAACACTGTCAACTTGCGCTCGAATGCCAAAACCTCCTCCAGCATGTGCAGGGCTGTGCCTCCTTTCCCCTGAAGGGTTGTATTTAGCGTGTTTAGATGGGCTGTCATGTCTACCATAAAATGTAATTTTTCCAGCCACTCTGGCTGTTCCAGCTCAGCAAAGGTAAGCTCTTTGCTGGCCAGGAAGGTTTTTACTTCTTCCAAACATGTGACAAAGCGTTTTAGCACCTCGCCTCTGGACAACCACCGGACCTTGTTGTGGAGCAGGAGGTCCGAATATGTGCTTTCCACCTCATCCAATAGCAAACGAAACTGGCGGTGGTTTAAACCCTTTGCCATTATCTTATTAACAATCTGAATGACCACATCCATCACTTTTGTGCATTCGGGGGGAAATGTTTGAGCACACAATGCCTCTTGGTGCAGGATGCAATGAAATGACAGCAGCGTTCTACCCAGTGCCTTCTGCAGTAGAGCCACAAAGCCCTTCTGTGCTCCTCTCATGCTCGGTGCCCCATCAGTAGCCACTGAGACCAGGTGGTTGGTGTTTATTTTTTTAGCACTTAAAAAGTCCAGGACAGCCTTACAGATATCCTCACCCCTTGTTTGGTCTTTTAGTGGTATCAGCTCAATCAGTTCTTCCTGTGGCCCAGAAGAGTTCACATATCGGCAGAACAGCGCTATTTGTTCAATATCACCTTTATCTTTGGACTCATCACAGGCGATGGAGTACGCCACAGCTGAATTAATGTCTTGAATTTGCTGTTTGCTAATGTTTTCTGCCATTTTTAGGGTTCTGTCTTTAACAGTCTTCGCAGACAGAGGCATGTCTTTGATTTTCTGCACAATTTCATTCTTGTTTTTGAAGTCCATGTATAGATGTTCCGAAACCTTAAGGAATGCTTCTTTTATATACTCTCCATCTGTGACCGGCTTCCCATGCTTGACTATTTCCTGAGCGGCTACAAAACTAGCATATGTTGTGGAATTTGCAGACTTCACCCAATTCTTGAAATTATTTTTGCTCCTATCAACCTTCCTCATAAGTTCTGCAACGGCTTTTCGTCTCTCATCTCCATCTGGATATTTTTCTGCAAAGGCTGCGTGTTTATTCTGGAAATGTCTTGCAATATTTGACTTTTTGTTGTTTGCAAATTTCTCACCACATATTAAGCATACTGGTAAACCAGTCTTGTCAGTAGAGAATGCAAATGATTCTGTCCATGTATCATTAAACATTCTGTTTTCTTCAGAAATTTTTCTTTTCTTGCCTTTATCCATGGCTGGCCTACCGGGGGTCCAAAACAGGGACGTAATTAGAAATCAGAGGGCTCCATAGCAAAATTTGCTATGCCCGATGTCAGGGAACTGACATCAGAGTGAGAGGCGAAGGGGAGGCTCCCAGATTCTGCAGGCAAAGGACCCAGCACCAGGGGGAGAAGCAGCTTGGTAGAGGGGGGAGGAAATCAGCGCAACACCAGGGATAAAGGGGGGCAGATGGGGGAAGCGGAGAGAGAGCTCCGGGATTCTTCTCTGTACATCAGTGAGTAGAACCCTCCACTAGCCACGCCCTCCCTGCGCAGAAGACTCCCGCGCAGTGAGAGGAGGAGGCGACTGGGAGTCAGACAGCTTCTATGCTGGAAGAGGTTTAAGAAATGCCCACAGACGGATTCTGCTAGCGACTGAGACAGCTACGCGGAGATGGGCTGTGCAGTCAGAACGGTTTTAAAAGGCAATTAAGCCTAGAGAGGCGGCAGTTTACGCACGAGTAACTCAGACCCATTACACATGCCCCAAAGTGTACCATAAATCATAATCAGTGCCTGATGTAAATAATAATTAATAATGAGGCATTCGTCATTATAAAAATACCTTTTTTGACACTTTTTATTATTTCTTTGTTTGACCCCTCAGAATTACTCCTCCTCATAGAAATAAACATTAAATTAACAAGTTACCTTTTTTTGAGTGTGTGTTCTTCACTCCCCTTCAAAACAGTGACCAGTGTATATGGCCCCTTTCAATGCAGCCTGCTTACAAAGGCGGGAAAGACCAGCAATAAGCTGTTGCATAATGATCCCCAAGGAAAGCGTTAGCTATTCATAGAATCATAGAATCATAGAGTTGGAAGAGACCACAAGGGCCATCGAGTCCAACCCCCTGCCAAGCAGGAAACACCATCAGAGCACTCCTGAGATATGGTTGTCAAGCCTCTGCTTAAAGACCTCCAAAGAAGGAGACTCCACCACACTCCTTGGCAGCAATTCACCAAACTTTCACCAAACTTTCCCCTGCTTAAGTTTAAAAAGGGGCTTCAAGCAACTAAAAAGGGGCTTCAGGCAACTAACTCCACGTGGAATTCCACGCGACCGCGACTTGCTATGCCCAATAATCAATGCCACAAAATGCCACAGAAAATTAACCAGGGCCCCAGTAAACCATAAATCATAATCAGTGCCTGATGCAAATAATAATTAATAATGAGGGCCCAATGTCATCCTCGTCATTATAAAAATAATCCCTCTCTTCGCGCCGCCCAGCCTCCCAAGAAAAAACCCCCACCTCAAACAGTCACAAAGCACAAATTCCACGCGACCGCAACTTGCTATGCCCAATAATCAATGCCCCAAAATGCCATAGAAAATTAATCAGGGCCCCAGTGTACCATAAATCATAATCAGTGTCTGATGTAAATAATAATAATGAGGCATTCGTCATTATAAAAATACCTTTTTATTATTCATTTGTTTGACCCCTCAGAATTACTCCTCCTCATAGAAATAAAATTAACAAGTTACCTTTTTTTGAGTGTGTGTTCTTCACTCCCCTTCAAAACAGTGACCAGTGTATACGGCCCCTTTCAATGCAGCCTGCTTTCCCCAAGGAAAGAACAATTCACCAAACTTCCCCCTGCTTAAGTTTAAAAAGGGGCTTCAGGCAACTAACTCCTCCGCCTCCTCCCCTCGCCTCGCCTCCTCCCCTCGCCTCCACTCCTCGCCTCCTCCCCTCGCCTCCTCCCCTCCCCTCGCCTCCACTCCTTGCCTCCTCCCCTTGCCTCCTCCCCTCGCCTCCACTCCTCGCCTCCTCCCCTCGCCTCCACTCCTCGCCTCCTCCCCTCGCCTCCACTCCTCGCCTCCTCCCTTCGCCTCCTCCCCTCGCCTCCGCCCCTCGCTTCCTCCCGTCGCCTCCGCTCCTCGCCTCCTCCCCTCGCCTCCGCTCCTCGCCTCCTCCCATCGCCTCCTCCCCGGAGCCGCAGCAAAGGCTTTAAAGAGCCACATGCGGCTCTGGAGCCGCAGGTTGCCGACCCCCGATCTTAGGGCCTGGAAATAGTTTCACAAGAAGGTGATAAAGATCCCTATCCTCCTGGCCATCCTTCTTATCATGTGTATCGCTTGCTTATGACCTCAGGGGTTGCCAAACGTACTCCTTTGTAGTTCTGTTTTATTTACCCCAGAAGTATGCCTGCTTAATAAGTTTTTGTAGTTTAACTTTGTCCCCATGTGGGATTTGTTGAAATGCTCAGAAGAAATCTGATTGCTTCTTACAAACACTCTGTAAAAAGTTCTTTTGTGAATAAAATGACCTGGGCCAGGGAGTAGAGAGACAGATTATTATACGCACCCTTCCCAGAGTCTTGCTGGTTCAAGCTTCTGTGTGGATTCTTATTAATCAGAGTTCAATCCTTACTTTACTTTGGGAATGCCTCAATTTCCACTTAATTTGTTTACTTCACCAGAAGGATTAATATCAGAAGAGCATTCCAGTTCAGGCAAAGAAGACCATGTCATTGTGAGAACTTCATCAACCTTCTGGATCTTTAACAGCTGGGAATTGTTGTCTGTTTGGGGCAACTTGGTGTTATCGTCAGCTGATGTCCCTTTAGTCATTTGCGTAAAAGAAGAATGAAGATCAATCAGAGAGCTACAGTTAGAATGCTGGGCTGGAAAATCTCTTCGTGCATTATCTGTTGTTAATCGTTTTGGTAGAGCACACTCCTGTGCTGTACTTTCCAGCTCAAGTCTAGAAGCCCTGGCACTCTTTATGGGAGTAATAAGAGGGCTGATGTTACTGTCTTTAAAGTGTCTTTTCAAAGTGATATTCCATCTTCTAATATAAAAGTTCCTTTGAATTAAAAGCGAGGGAAGAGTAGGGGAGCTGAAGGTAAGAATTATCCATTTCAAAAAGATGCCCATTGATAGCCAGGTGATTTCTGCCAGTTCAGAGCGTGAAATATTGCGATGCAGAATTTGTGATAGTGCGTGCATTATTTCCCATTTACTATCCCACCTGTTAAAATTGTCCATATTATTTCCAACTAAAACTACCACTTTTCGATCCTGAAATATCAAATTTGATTTAGGAGATTTATAGGTTTTGTTTAAAGTTTGCTTATTCATTGCCTTTTGTGGTGAAGAGTGGCAAATATTTTTATTTGCATAAGCAAAAGAAACCTGTTGAGCAGTCACATTCGTCTTGGAGCTCCCACTAGTGGCATTTGCATTTCGTCCATTTGGGGAGGAGACAGCTTTAAGAACTTCTTCCAATTTAATCTGGACTGTATTCAATTGCTTGTACAGATTAGATATTGTTCGATACATTAATTCAGTTTGCTGGGCCAGTAAAATTATTCCATCAGCTGAGTTAGATGGAAGGTTCTTAGCACTGGGATGAGCAGTGGAGTTTCATACTTCTCCCTGCGAACAGCACAATAAAAAAGATTGTGAGTCTTGCAACGTATCCGGGCATTCCAAGGCATGGCCAGAAACTCTGTATTTTACCGGCAAGGGGGTTTAGGTTGAACTCACATCTAAGTTCTCAAATTTATTCACTGTTGGTATGCCTTTAAGAGTTTCAATAAGGTCCACATCAGCTAGGAAAGTGCTAATTTTCAATTGTTTCTTGGCAGAGCTGGGTGAGCTTTCAGAAAATCTCCTTCTACGCTTCTTTCCTCACATATCTCAGCTCGAGGCTTCCCTCATCCACAACTCAAACCTCCAAGTGTAATCTCCAAAGCCCTTCTTTCACACCCTGGGTGCCCTTGGTCCTCAGGGCAGGCAAGGTGACGCCCACCTTCGCGGAATGGCGCCAGCTGGGGCTCCAGCAAGGCAGCGCAGCAGGACTTTAATCCTGAGGCCCTCGTCTCCTTAGAATGCTGGACTCATCCAATCCCCTATTATTATTTTATACTCGTATCAGGAGCTGCGACCACTAATTGTTGATGAACATCGAGGCTGGAAGATCTTGGCGACCTTCCAAATGTTTGTTGGCAGGAGATTAAAACAGCTACTATAGCTGATATGTAGCCAATAAAGATTATGTCAGCCCAGATAATTATTTTAGCTTTAAAAGTTTAAAAAAGATAAAATTGGCATAACATAAAACAAACTAAAAAGACCAGAGGTCAGGATGAAGCTGCCTCCCTCGGCACCATCAGCTAATGTTCCCAAAGCATACTCTCTTGTGCATGCTGTTTCAAAGTCTGCTTTTTCCTCTTAGGTCTTTTCATCATATAATACTCAGTGGTCTAGCCACATAAATTTCTGCAGCTGGGTGAACCCTTGTAATGTAATTTGATCACCAGACACAGGCAGCCTTTCTGTGTTGCATCTTCTACAGTGCCATGGTTATTGGTGTTTCGCAACTGTCAGAGCTGCCTCTAGGTCCCAGCTCACAGAGGACCAACGCTAGGCTGTCGTAATGTACAAAAGTCTTTATTGAAGTTCAGTTTCCATTTCAAAGCCGTAGTGCGCAGCCCTACGTCTTAAACCCTAGATCGGCGAAGTCCCGTCTGAGTCTCCTCCCCCCTGACACCAGTTTAAGATCCTAGCCCTGCTCCACCTCTTGCGCTGCTCTCTCCTCCTCTGGGTCCTTCTGCCCGCTGGGGCATTGCCCTTTCTGGACTCTTCCGACGCTGAGTCGCTTAGCTCCTCCCCCTGCCTCCGGCGGGCTTTAGGACTCCTCCCCCTGCCCCCGGCGGGCTTTAGGACCATGAAGGCTTGGAAGCAGTGGGAGCCATTTTGCAAACCAAACGGCATAACCCTATACTCATAGGTGCCCAAGGGCGTAAACATGGCCGTCTTCCACTCGTCGCCCTCCCGCATGCGTATAAGATTGTATGCCCCTCGTAGATCCAACTTGGTGAAGATGCGTCCCTTCCTCACCGTCGCGAGCAAGTCGTCGATTTTGGGCATCGGGAACGCCATGGGCTTGGTTTTCGAATTTAAAATTCTGAAATCAACTACCAGCCTCTTTTGGGGCGTGTCCTTTTTCTTCACGAAGAACACAGGGCTGCCCCCCACTGCTTTGGACTCCCGGATGAATCCTCGCTTCAAGTTGTGATCTATGAACTCCCTGAGCTCTTGCAGTTCGTCTTCGGACATGGAATACAGTTTTCCCGTCGGCAGCGTCGCCCCCGGCAGGAGGTCAATCTTGCAGTCGTATGGTCTGTGGGGGGGGGGGTAGTTTGTCCGCCTCCTTCTCGCAGAAGACCTCCAAAAACTCTTTGTACTTGTTGGGCACCGCTTGCAACATGCCTAAGTGTAGCTGTGGTCCATCCTCGTGCCCCTCATCTTCCTGGTTAGCGAGGATGCAGTGTTCTGCGCAATAGGAGGAGCTGAAGGTCAATTGACGCTGGTACCATGCTAATGCCGGGCTGTGCCTGTCCAGCCAACTCATGCCCAGTACTATGGGCGTGTCCGACAGGTGGGTGACGTTGAAGCTGATGACTTCGCGGTGATTTCCAATTTGCATCACCATTGGCGGTGTTTGCTGCACCACTTGTCCTCCCAGGAGCTCCCTGCCGTCTACCGTGACTACGTTCAGGGGCATCGTGGCTGGTAGGAGCGCCACGTTATGTTGCTTGAGAAAATCCACTCCTATAAAGTCTGCATTGCTGCCAGAGTCGATGGTGATGGGGACTTCCATGGATAGCCCATTAGGAAGCTGGAGTGTTGCGGTGAGCTGCACCACTGGTTTGGGTGGGAGGGGGTCCGTGGGCTGTAAAATTCCTGGGGACTGCTTCACTGACTCGTCTGGCTGGGCCCCAGTGGTTCTGCTTCCAGCCAGACTCCGTCGTTTCCCTGCAGTGGTTCTCCCTGCTGAACTTCCTCTCTTACTGTTGCTGAGGCTGCAGTGTGCTTGTGGATCCTCTGGGGGCACTCTTTTGCCATGTGCTGAGCACTGTCGCAGATGTAACACTTCCTGTTCCCTCTAGGAGGCTTCGCTTTGACTGCTCCCAGTGTTAGGGCTCTGGTTGCTGACTGAGCCTTTGCACCACCTATCTCCATCGGCTCCTCTCCCCCTCCCAGTGGAGGCGTGGATTGAGCGCGCGCTGTGTCCCTGGGAAAGAAAGGAGGTGCTCTCGCTGGCGTGCGTCCCCAACGCCCTTCTTCTTTGCTGCAAGGACGTTCTTCCAGACGCACCCCAATCGTCAGCGCTCTCTGGACCACTTCTTTAGTGCTCTGGGGTCTCCCCCCCCCCTTGCAATTTCATCTTTCACAGCCCCGTTCAACCCCTCCCAGAACAGGTCCCTGACGGCAGCTGACTCTTTTTCCCATCCCAGCGCGTTGACCAATGCAAAAAAGCGGGAGTGATATTGCCTTACAGTGGCTCTGCCTTGTTTCAATCCATGTATCTCTTTTCTGGCGATATCTACATCAATCTCTGATAAAAAGCACACATCCATCGCTTTAATGAAGGCATCCACATTTTGGAGGGCTGGATCTTTATCTCTCCAGAGATTGCGTAACCACGCTTTAGCTTCTCCATGGAGATGAGTTATTATGAAGCCTACTTTCTCCTGCTCATCTCTAAAGTCCTTCTCCAGCAACTTTAGCGCAAAAACTGTTAGGGTGTGAAACCTAAGTTGCTGGCAAGTTAGCAATGTCATGTGACTTTAAGTAATCAAGCTCGTTAAGTTGTTAAGTTGCTCAGTATATAAAGAGTGTTTGTTTTCTCTGCCTGCGGGGCGTGAAGCAAAAATGTCTGAAAGCTCCGGAGGTGTTTCTGTTATCTGTCTGCAATAAACCTGTCTTTGGAAAGACAGGCTTCCCTGTGTTGTTATTTCTTTGCTGCTGAGACTCTGAAGCTTGTACTGCAACAAGAATCTCTGCACTGGATTTAATTAATGCTCTGCAAAGAGAACTGTTGCTGGTTGCGCAGCGGAAGCATTTACTGGACCAGTACACAGACTCTCTTAGGTTATGGCTCCTTCTACGTTTCTACAGCTGTATTGTGTGCAGAGAAAGTGAAAGCAGCTTTCGGATGAGAGAAGACCGGCTTGGTCGTAAATCCAGCTCTTAAAGGAACTGAGAGGCTGCAGAAAGTTGAGAGAGCTGCGTAAGTGAAGATTTACAGCTTCATTAGCTGCAAAAGGCTAGCTTGACCTCCCGTTCTGTTTTTTGTTTTGCTAATAAAAACAGAGGACGGTGGTAGGTTGCTAGTGAAGAGACGGAGGGAAAAAAAGTTTAAAAGGCTTCAGAGGAGGCTGGAGGCGTCTGAAAAGTGAGTAAAACAAATCCCAAGGGGAAAGAGAAGCAAGGGCACACAGAGGGAGTAGCAGCAGACCCCAAGAATGGCAGTGGAAAATTTCCAGGTTCCCTTTACAAAGTTGAACTCTGCTAATTACGTGCAGTGGTATAAGAGGGCTCAAGTCTGGTTGGAAGCCAAAGAAGTGTGGGCTGACTATGTCCAGAGGCGAAAGCCGTTTGTGGCTGTTGCAGCAGATGCCACAGCAGAGCAAGAGGCTGCTGCACATGCTCAGAACAGGGAACATGATAAAATGGACACTAAAGCTAGATGCATGTTGATGGTATCGATAGACGATTCCCAATTACCTCATATGGAAAATTTAAGGTCTGCATTTGAAATTTGGGAAGCTCTTAGGCGAATTCACCATAGAGCCACGCCCGGAGAGAAGGTGAACATTATACGTGCTTTGTATGAGTTGAAACTGAAGCCAGGGGATAGTGTGGTTGAACACACGTCACAGATGACTGAGTATTTCAACCAACTGTCATCTCTAGGTGTGAATTTTCCTGAAAATATTAAAGTTTATACTCTGCTTAGCAGCCTGCATGCAGGGTTTGAAAACTTTTGCCAGAGGAGCAGCTGAATATGAATTATGTGACTGGTAGATTGTGTGAGCAAGAATATCAACATCATCGAAAACGTATTGATAATTCAAATACCCCAAGGGTTGGATGTTCAGATAATTCCCAGTGTGGGGGAACTAGCAGGCAGAGCTGTAAGGAAGCCTCACAAGTGTCTGCTATGGCCAGCAAGTCATGTTTTCGATGTGGCAGCAGGTTTCATTTGATAGCAAAGTGTCCTGAAAAGCAACAGGAATTTCAACAGTCCAAGGTCAGTTTCCAGAGCTACAGGGGAAGACGAAGTGAGAGCTACAAGAATCAATGATCCAGAGGGGGAGCAGGTGCTGATAAGGGACTATCTGCAATGGCAGCACAACAGAGTCCTAAAAGGAGCCAACAAACCTTGAAGTGGATAATTGACAGTGGAGCCAGTCACAGTTTAGTTCCAGCGACATCTAGTGGCAGCTTGAAGAACTGCAAGACATTGCCAGTTGCAAAAACTGTGACTATAGCAGACAATAGTAAACAAGAAATGAGCCTTAAAGGCACAATTTATGTTAATTGTTTGCAAACTAACCTTCCTGTTTTTGTTCTTCCAGGAATGAAGAATGGACTTTTGAGTGTGTCATGCCTGGTAAAAAGTGGTTTTAAGGTTGAGTTTGAAAATGATGTGTGCACCATTTCGAAACAGGGGAAGGAGCTAGTTAAAATTCCCTGTGAAGATGGGCTTTTTGTTTTGGATGAAGAGCAGTTAGCAGCAGGTAGATGTTCAACAGGTGAAGCGCAAGCTAAGTGTGTAAATAAGGCTCCTCATACAGGTTGTGCACATCTACTACACAGAAGGTTAGCTCATATATGCTTTAAGTATGTAAGCAAGATGCCAGATTTAGCTGAGGAGTGTAACATTAAACCCTGTCCAAATTTTCTGGATTGTTGTGCTTGTAAACATGCTAAGGTTAAGACATGTAACTATCCTAGATCTGACAGAGTAAGCAAGAAACCCTTTGAACTTGTGCACACAGACGTGTGTGGCCCTATGCCAGTCAAATCGCTTGGAGGTGCGAGATTTATGCAAATTTTGGTGGATGATTTTTCAAGGGCTAGTTGGGTTTTCTTTCTGAAAGAAAAATCGCAAGCAGCTTCCATCCTGATGGATTGGATTGAAGAAGTCGAATGTAAATTTGACACCAGGGTGCGTAAAATACAATCAGATCGTGGTGGGGAATATGTGAACCACACGCTGGAGACGTGGTTAAAAAGGAAAGGTATAGTTCATAGACTTACCAATCCCTATTCACCACAGGAGAATGCAGTTGCTGAAAGAAAATTTCGAACATTACAGGAAGCCATTGTTGCTTTGCTGTTTGATTCTGGACTTCCACAGCGGTTTTGGGCTGAGGCTGCACTGTATGCGAATTATACTTTTAACAGAGTGTACAATAGCACAGTAGGCAACACTCCTTACTTCATGCTATTTGGGAAAAAACCAAAAATTGATCATCTAAGAGTTTTTGGATGTCGTGCTTATGTGCTGGTGCCTAGGGCACAACGTAGGAAAGGCGATCCTAGATCTAAAGAAATGCTTTTCTGTGGTTATCAAGCAAACACAAAAGGTTGGAGATTTGTGAATGTAGAAGGCAATCAAACGAAAATCACAATCAGCAGAAGTGCGGAATTTTGTGAACAGGATGGTTGGAATAAAATTCATGGAAATCCTGACATACTATTTGATGTGGTGAACAGTGACAACGAAACTCAGGCCCCAGGGCAGGTATTAGTTCCAGAACAGGCTGAGGAATTTGAGTCTGAGGACAAGGGTGAGAAATCGTTTAGTTCACCCAAGTCTATAAAGTCAGAATCTTCTAGCTCTAAAAGTTCACCTGTACAGCAAGAGAGTGTAAAGTCAGAATCAGAAAGTTCTTCAACTACTAGTGACAAACAGGTGACGACTAGTAATTCTGGGTCAGAGGGGGAAACTGAAGGAACATCACAGGAACTGTTAAGGCGTTCCAAGCGTGCCAACAAAGGTATACCTCCTGAAAGGTACCAAGCTATTAGTGTTTGGGCTGGTTTGGCAAATTGCGAACCTGAAAGTTTTGAGGAGGTTGAGCAATTACCCCAGGAGGAGGCCAGTAGGTGGCGTGAGGCCATGCAAAAAGAGTTGAATTCTATGAAAGAACTGGGTGTGTTTTCCATCACCAAACTGCCAGAAGGTACCAAGGCAGTAAGTTGTAGGTGGGTGTACAGGATAAAGACAACAGCGATGGGGAAACCAGAGTACAAAGCAAGGCTTGTAGCTTGAGGTTTTACGCAAAGAGGGGGGTTACATTATTCTGAAGTCTATGCGCCCACTTCAAGGAGTGAAACCCTACGGGCACTATTAGCAGTTGCTGCTCAGAAAGGGTTCAAAGTGAATCAATTTGATGTCTCTACAGCTTATCTTCATTCAGACTTGGCTGAAGAGCTCTATATGGAGCTTCCGCCAGGATTGAAAGTTGGTAAATCAAATCAGGTATGGAAACTACATAAATCTATTTATGGACTCAAGCAATCTGCTCATAATTGGAATGAGTGTTTGAATGACGTTTTGGTAGGCATTGGTTTTAGCAGGAGCAAGGCTGACAATTGCTTATATTTCAGAGGTTCAGGAGATGCTCAAGAATCTTTGCTTGTTTATGTAGATGACCTGATTTATACTTCAAAGACACAAGAACAAGTAAAAAAACTAGCCAAAGAGTTAAATAAACACTTCAAAGTTAAGAATCTTGGTGATGTAAAGGTCTATCTTGGTGTTCAGATAGATAGGACCAAAAATGGCAGTTTTCTACTGAATCAAAAAGGCAAGATATTGCAAATGTTGAAAAAGTTTGGCATGACAGAGTGTGCAGGTGTTAGAACACCAATGGAAATGGGTTTTGTAAAAGACAATGAGTTCAAGGATAGTGCTGAATTCAAGCGTGCTGAAATCTTTCAGTCAGCTCTGGGAAGCTTACTTCATCTTTCGCAATGGAGTAGACCAGATATTGCTTACGCTGTTAACTTACTCAGCAGAGAAGCTTCAAAACCTAGTGTAAATGCATGGAAAGGAATTCAAAGAGTGTTAAGATATTTACAATACACCAAAGATTTTTGCCTTGAATTATCTTCTGAAGGACAAGCACAGATTACTTCTTGGGCAGATAGTGATTGGGCAAATTTAAAGGATAGAAAATCAGTGTCTGGCTGTGTAATAAAATTTGGTAACTCTCTGATTGGGTGGAGATCCAAGAAACAGAACCTGATTGCTTTGCCGTCAACAGAAGCTGAGTTCTGTGCCTTATCTGAATTATGTAGAGATCTAGAATTTTACAAATGCTTGGCACAAGAGATGTATGAAAATACCATCACTCCAATCACTGTATGGGGTGATAATCAACCGTGTCTTAAGTTAGCACAAAATGGGCAGTTTAAAGGTCGTACAAAACATTTGGATATCCGCTTTCAAAATGTTTGTCAAACGGTAAAAGCAGGAATTGTTAAATTAAATTACTGTCCCAGTCATGAAAATCAAGCTGATGGTTTTACAAAACAGCTTGGGTTTCAGCGGCATGAAAACTTTTGTGAAGAAATGGGTCTGAAGTAATTTTGTTTTTGTATTGCCAGCGAGAGGGGGTGTTAGGGTGTGAAACCTAAGACGCTGGCAAGTTAGCAATGTCATGTGACTTTAAGTAATCAAGCTCGTTAAGTTGTTAAGTTGCTCAGTATATAAAGAGTGTTTGTTTTCTCTGCCTGCGGGGCGTGAAGCAAAAATGTCTGAAAGCTCCGGAGGTGTTTCTGTTATCTGTCTGCAATAAACCTGTCTTTGGAAAGACAGGCTTCCCTGTGTTGTTATTTCTTTGCCGCTGAGACTCTGAAGCTTGTACTGCAACAAGAATCTCTGCACTGGATTTAATTAATGCTCTGCAAAGAGAACTGTTGCTGGTTGCGCAGCGGAAGCATTTACTGGACCAGTACACAGACTCTCTGAAGTTAGGATACTGCTGCAGATTCCCATCAAAATGAGACACAAGGCTCCCTCCTCTCTTTCCCAGCCCAATCCCCTCTGGTCTGGGTCCCGGTAGCCCCTGTTTAGTCAACACTTCCAACCTGGTTCGCAGATCCTGGCAGACAGCAGCTGCTTCGTCTTCCCTCTTCCTGGCTGCTAGTATCTCCGCGTTAAGTTGTGTCACTGCGTTTCGCAGGGTTGCTATTTGTTCTTCGGTAGTCATCTTGTCCTGCTTTCGTGAGCTCGCGAAGCACCAATCTTCGCCCCTCGCTGTGTCCACTCACGTTGCGAGGTTTTAAAAGGGAGACGGGACTTACTGTCAGAGCTGCCTCTAGGTCCCAGCTCACAGAGGACCAACGCTAGGCTGTGGTAAGGTACAAAAGTCTTTATTAAAGTCCAATTTCCATTTCAAAGCCACAGCGTGCAGCACTACGTCTTGAACTCTAGATCGGCGAAGTCCCGTCTGAGTCTCCTCCCCTCTGACACCAGTTTAAGATCCTAGCCCTGCTCCACCTCTTGCGCTGCTCTCTCCTCCTCTGGGTCCTTCTGCCCGCTGGGGCATTGCCCTTTCTGGACTCTTCCGACGCTGAGTCGCTTAGCTCCTCCCCCTGCCTCCGGCGGGCTTTAGGACCCGGTTCCCAATCCTCATTCTCTGCTGTCCCGCACTCCTGTACATTTGAACTTGCCTCTCGCGCCAACCCAGTGACCTTTCTCCTAACCGTCACACTACTCGTGTCACTGCTTCCCCCTTCCGGGACGCTGGCCGGATCTGACCTCCCCCCCCCCCGTTGTCTGACTCTCCGATGGAGGCGTGGTCAGCCGTGTCTCGTCTTCTCTTCCTGGTGGGGAATGCACTCGTCCCGATGCTTGGGACTCTTCCCCCCCACTCCGCTCTGGTGGGGAAGCTGGTCCTGATTTCCAACTACTGCTCTGGGAGTTCCTGCTGCTGCCTTGCTCCTGGGGCGTTCCCCTTGGGAACCCCCTACCCCTGGCCACCGGCGCCCCCTTCTGTGAATCTTCCGATTCGCTGGAGAGGCTCATGGAATCCCTCGGACCACTGTCATCTCCTACGCTCCCCTCGGATTCCTCCCCCTCGCTCTCCATCTCCTCTCTCCCCTGTGCCTCTGCTCCTGAACCCCTGACATCCATCCCCCCCTCGAAGCCCCCCCTTCCCCCTCCCCCTCTTTTGGAGTGGGTTCTGGGTGCTCCAGTGTTGTGGGGGTGAGTGCAGGATACAGTTCTTCCCCCGTGGCGTGCATCCAGCTGGAAAAGTCCGGGAAGTCCTCCATGGTCTCGTCGACGGCGATCTCCTCTGCTTCCATCTCTTGGGAGGTGTGTTCGAACCCTGGATCGTCCCCCAACTCGCCCATGACCCCCTGTCGCCTGGGATGACACTGCGTGCAATGGTCCTCTCGGCAGTTCTCTGCGCCAGCCCACCTCAGGTTGATCTTCCCACCAATAAGATCCGCCTGTGCCAAACCCTGAGAGTGATCCCTCTCCCTCTGGGGAGCTAGTCTCCGGCGCCATCTCCTCAGCTGAAGAGAAACCCTGGAAAGTGCTGGCTGAGAGTGTGGGTGTGAAAAGATATTCGTCGAAATAATCTGCCGGCATGGGCCTGTGTGGGAAAAGTGCGTGGAACTCGTCTTTGAGGTAGTTCTCCTCTACTGCATAGTACGGTACCCAGCTGTTGGCGCTGGCCGGGGTACCTTCCCTGGCGAGGAAATATTCAACCCCCCTCTTCCCCCCATCTCGAGTCCAAAATCTCCGTGACCTCGTTGAGTGGCTCTGCCCTCGGCGAGCCCCCCTTCGTGGGTGCGTCTCTGAGCGGGCTAGGAGCTGTCCCTGGCGCCTGGAACCTGTGAGGTGCCTTGAAGGGCGTGAGCACCGATCTATGAAAGACCGGGTGCATTCTGGATCCCTCCGGGAGTGTCAACCGGAAGGCCACTGGGTTGATCTGTGCCTCGACTTGGTAAGGGCCTAGCTGCTTGTGTCCGAGCTTCTTCTTAGCTAACAATCTGGCCGGCACTGCTTGGGCTGCTAACCAGACCCAGTCCCCTACCCGGATGTCCTCCCCAACTCTCCTGTGTCGGTCTGCCTGCACTTTGTAAGCGTGTTTTGCTAGCTCTAACTGCCTCCGGAGCTGTTCGTGGACCTCCTGTAACTCCGCTGCCAAGGCCTCTGCTCCCTGCGGCTCCCCCTCCCCCACTTTCTCTAACCCCGGGAAGGTTCTGGGATGCCGCCCATTGTTGGCGAAAAACAGTGTCACCCCCGTGGACACGTGTTTCGTGTTGTTGTAGGCAAACTCGGCCAGCGGCAGGTAGTCCACCCAGGTCAAGGGCTGCTGGTTCGCGTAGCATCTCAGGTACTGCTGCATGATGGCGTTGACCCTCTCCGCTTGTCCGTTGGTCTGCGGGTGTCTTGCCGACGCTAGGTTGACCTTGACGTTCAGGATGCCCATCAGCTTTTGCCAGAAACTCGAGATGAACTGGCGCCCCCGGTCGGACAGGATAGACCGCAGTAGGCCGTGCACTTTGAATACGTGGTCTATGAACAGCTTGGCTGTCTGTTCCGCTGTGGCCACCTTCGCGCAAGGAATGAAGTGGGCCATCTTGGTGAACATGTCCACGACCACGAATACTGCTGTTTTGCCCCTCGAGCTGGGCAGATCAGTGACAAAGTCCAGGGCCACCCTCTCCCACGGTTCGAGCGGGGTCTGTAGCGGTTCCAACAGTCCCGCCGGCGGTTTGTGTACCGGCTTGGCCCTCTGGCATGTGTCTCACCTAGTGACGTAATCCGCGACTTCTCCCCTCATCTTTGGCCACCAAAAGTCTCTGGCTACTAATTCCACCGTCTTGTCCTTGCCAAAGTGCCCCGCGCTAGGCGCGTCGTGTAACTGCTGCAGTACCTTCGCGTGGAGGTCGTCTCCTGGCACGTAGAGGGCCCCTTTGCGGATGAGCAGCCCGTCGCGTATCTGGAACTCGTCGTCCTTCGCTGTGCCGCTTCGCACCTCCTCCATCTTGGATCGTGCGAAGGGATCCGTCTGCAGCGCGCGACGTACCGCGTCCAGGTCCACCGTGGCTGAGGCGCATGCCCACGCTTTCGGCGCGAAAATGTGCTTGGCCGCCGCTGGTGCCTCTTCCTCGAGATACTGCGGCTTCCTGGATAGCGCATCGGCCATGATGTTGTTGTCTCCCAGGATATATTCTATCCTGAAGTCGAAATCCGCAAAGAACTCCGCCCAGCGGATGTGTCTCTGGTTCAGGAACCTCGCCGTGCGCCAGTACTCTAGGTTCTTATGGTCCGTGCGAACTTGCACTGTGTGTTTGGCTCCGATGAGGAAGTGCCTCCACGCCTTGAAGGCTGCATGAATGGCCAGCAACTCTCTGTCCCAGATGGTGTAGTTCTGCTCCGACTTGCTGAGTTTCCTGGAGTAGAAAGCGCACGGCCTCCAGTCCCCTTGCGGATCTTGCTGCAACAGGACTGCTCCCACGGCTCTGTCAGAGGCATCCGTTTCAACCCTCATGGGTTTGTTGGGGTTCACATGTAGCAGTTGGTCTTCGGACGCGAAGAGACGCTTGAGTTTCTGAAAGGACTGCTCCGCCTGCTCCGTCCAGATGAACTACTTCTTCTTGGAGCTGAGGGTGTCCGTGATGGCCGCCGTTTGCATAGTGAAACCCTTGATAAACTTGCGATAAAAGTTGGCAAAGCCGACAAACCTCTGGACCTCCTTCCTATTGCGCGGGCTCTTCCAGTCCAGTACCGAGCGGACCTTGGCGCTTTCCATGGCGAGTCCCTTGTCGGACAGCTTGTAGCCCAGGAAATCCACCTCCGTCACGTCGAACTGGCACTTCTCCAGTTTCGCGTAAAGTCTGTGCTCCCGTAGTCTCTGCAGGACTTCCTTGGCATCTCTCTCGTGAGCCTCCTGCGATTCCGTGAAGATCAGAATGTCGTCCAGGAAGCAGACGCACTTCTTGTAGAGGAGTCCCGCTAAGACGTGGTGCATAAAGGCTTGAAAACAGTGGGAGCCATTTTGTAAGCCAAACAGCATAACTCTATATTCATAGGTGCCTAGGGGTGTAAACATGGCCGTTTTCCACTCGTCGCCCTCCCGCATGCGTATAAGATTGTACGCCCCTCGTAGATCCAACTTGGTGAAGATGCGCCCCTTCCTCACCGTCGCGAGCAGGTCGTCGATCTTGGGCATGGGGAAGGCCGTGGGCTTGGTTTTCGAATTTAAAATTCTGAAATCAACTACCAGCCTCTTTTGGGGCGTGTCTTTTTTCTTCACGAAGAACACAGGACTGCTCCCCACTGCTTTGGATTCTCGGATGAATCCCCGCTTCAAGTTGTGATCTATGAACTCCCTGAGTTCCTGCAGTTCATCCTCAGACATGGAATACAGTTTCCCCGTCGGCAGCGTCGCCCCCGGCAGGAGGTCAATCTTGCAGTCGTATGGCCTGTGGGGAGGCAGCTTGTCCGCTTCCTTCTCGCAGAAGACCTCCAAAAACTCTTTGTACTTGTTGGGTACCGCTTGCAACATGCCTAAGTGTAGCTGTGGTCCATCCTCTTGCCCCTCATCTTCTTGGTTAGCGAGGATGCAGTGTTCTGCACAGTAGGATGAGCAGAAGGTCAATTGACGCTGGTACCATGCTAATGCCGGGCTGTGCCTGTCCAGCCAACTCATGCCCAACACTATGGGCGTGTCCGACAGGTGGGTGACGTTGAAGCTGATGACTTCGCTGTGATTTCCAATTCGCATCACCATTGGCGGCGTTTGCTGCAGTACTTGTCCTCCCAGTAGCTCTCTGCCGTCTACCGTGACGACGTTCAGGGGCATCGTGGCTGGTAGGAGCGCTACGTTATGTTGCTTGAGAAAATCCACTCCTATAAAGTCTGCATTGCTGCCAGAGTCAATGGTGATAGGGACTTCCATGGTGAGTCCATTGGGAAGCTGGAGTGATGCGGTGAGCTGCACCACTGGTTTGGGTGGGAGGGGGTCCGTGGGCTGCAAAATTCCTGGGGACTGCTTCACTGACTCGTCTGGCTGGGCCCCAGTGCCAGAGCTTCCAGCCAGACTCTGTCGTTTCCCTGCTGTGGTTCTCTCTGCTGAACTGCTTCTGTTACTGTTGCTGAGGCTGCAGTGTGCTTGTGGAGCCTCTGGGGGCACTCTTTCGCCATGTGCTGAGCACTTTCGCAGATGTAACACTTCCTGTTCCCTCTAGGAGGCTTCGCTTTGACTGCTCCCGGTGTTAGGGCTCTGGCTGCTGACTGAGCCTTGGCACCACCTAACTCCATCGGCTCCTCTCCTCCTCCCAGTGGAGGCGTGGATTGAACGCGCGCTGCGTCCCTGGGAAAGAAAGGAGGTGCTCTCGCTGGCGTGCGTCCCCAACGCCCTTCATCTTTGCTGCAAGGACGTTCTTCCAGACGCACCCCAATCGTCAGCGCTCTCTGGACAACTTCTTGAGTGCTCTGGGGTCTCCCCCCCCCCTTGCAATTTCGTCTTTCACAGCCCCGTTCAACCCCTCCCAGAACAGGTCCCTGACGGCAGCTGAATCTTTTTCCCATCCCAGTGCGTTGACCAATGCAAAAAAGCGGGAGTGATATTGCCTTACAGTGGCTTTGCCTTGTTTCGATCCATGTATCTCCTTTCTGGCGACATCTACATCCACGGCTGATAAAAAACAAGCATCCATCGCCTTAAGGAAGGCATTCGCATTTTGGAGGGCTGGGTCATTATCTCTCCACAGATTGCGCAGCCACGCTTTAGCTTCTCCATGGAGATGAGTTAGTATGAAGCCTACTTTCTCCTGCTCATCTCTAAAGTCCTTCTCCAGCAACTTAAGTGCAAAAACCACGTCTGCTCTGAAGTTAGGATACTGCTGCAGGTTCCCATCGAAATGAGACACAAGGCTCCCCCCTCTCTTTCCTGGACCAATCCCCTCTGGTCTGGTTCCCGGTAGCCCCTGTTTAGTCAACATTTCCAACCTGGCTTGCAGATCTCGGCAGGCAGCGGCTGCTTCGTCTTCTCTCTGGAAGCTAATATTTCCGCGTTCAGCTGTGTCACTGCATTTTGCAGGGCTGCCATCTGTTCTTCGGTAGTCATCTTGCCTTGCTGTCGTGAGCTCGCGAAGCACCAATCTTCGCCCCTCGCTGCGCCCACTGACGTTGCAAGGTTTTATAGGAGATGGGACTTACTGTCAGAGCTGCCTCTAGGTCCCAGCTCACAGAGGACCAACGCTAGGCTGTCGTAATGTACAAAAGTCTTTATTGAAGTTCAGTTTCCATTTCAAAGCCGTAGCACGCAGCCCTACGTCTTAAACCCTAGATCGGCGAAGTCCCGTCTGAGTCTCCTCCCCCCTGACACCAGTTTAAGATCCTAGCCCTGCTCCACCTCTTGCGCTGCTCTCTCCTCCTCTGGGTCCTTCTGCCCGCTGGGGCATTGCCCTTTCTGGACTCTTCCGACGCTGAGTCGCTTAGCTCCTCCCCCTGCCTCCGGCGGGCTTTAGGACCCGGTTCCCAATCCTCATTCTCTGCTGTCCCGCGCTCCTGTACATTTGAACTTGCCTCTCGCGCCAACCCAGTGACCTTTCTCCTAACCGTCACACTACTCGTGTCACTGCTTCCCCCTTCCGGGACGCTGGCCGGATCTGACCTCCCCCCCGTTGTCTGACTCTCCGATGGAGGCGTGGTCAGCCCTGTCTCGTCTTCTCTTCCTGGTGGGGAATGCACTCGTCCCGATGCTTGGGACTCTTCCCCCCCACTCCGCTCTGGTGGGGAAGCTGGTCCTGATTTCCAACTACTGCTCTGGGAGTCCCTGCTGCTGCCTTGCTCCTGGGGCGTTCCCCTTGGGAACCCCCTACCCCTGGCCACCGGCGCCCCCTTCTGTGAATCTTCCGATTCGCTGGAGAGGCTCATGGAATCCCTCGGACCACTGTCATCTCCTACGCTCCCCTCGGATTCCTCCCCCTCGCTCTCCATCTCCTCTCTCCCCTGTGCCTCTGCTCCTGAACCCCTGACAGCAACTTTCTGACTTGTTGCAGGACCTTAGCCAGACATGGCAGAGTATACACAGAGTTCACGAAAACAGTCGGCTACAGACAGGATGGACGAAGCAGGAACCAGTAACTTGTACTTGTAGGTGTTTATTATATACAGTGGACTATTTACAGGAACAGAACAGAACACGGATCTTTAACTAGCTCTCTCTTACACGACTCACAACTCTCAACCTCCAACTCCTCCAACAACTAACGCATTCCAGTCAGTAGGCCATAAATCATTATTCCCATGGGAGAGCTTGACCAATCATGGAGCTGTCTTCATGCCTCTGTATCACCAGGCAGATTTTACTTCTTTACATTGCCTTGGCTGTCGGCCAACTCCTAATTGACTCTGTGTGAAGCTGCAAGTATTCAAAATCCCAACAATAGTCCAGAGAGGAGTGGAGGGCATTCAGTTAATAGGATAGCTCCAAGGCATTTCAAGTCTTTCAAGTCTTTTGCCTCCTCTTCCAGAGGGAAAGACCAAATCACCCTCCAATCCTGCCCTGCTTCTGTCAGGTTCCTTTTCTTTTCTTTTGGAGGAATTTATTGGAACTGGTAAAAGAGTTACTGTCCCTTTAAGAACTCAGTTGCAGAGGGAATTCTAGGAAATCGGGAGGGGGGACCCACCATTTTTGTTTGTTTTGTTGCTTCTGCCAATTGTGACAGAAATGAAATCCCTTGTTGTTGTTGTTATTTAGTCATGTCTGACTTTCGTGACCCCCATGGACCAGAGCACGCCAGGCACTCCTGTCTTCCTCTGCCTCCCGCAGTTTGGTCAAACACATGCTGGTAGCTTCGAGAACACTATCCAACCATCTCGTCCTCTGTCGTCCCCTTCTCCTTGTGCCCTCCATCATTCCCAACATCAGGGTCTTTTCCAGGGAGTCTTCTCTTCTCATGAGGTGGCCAAAGTACTGGAGCCTCAGCTTCACAATCTGTCCTTCCAGTGAGCACTCAGGGTTGATTTCCTTCAGTATGGAGAGGTTTGATCTTCTTGCAGTCCATGGGACTCTCAAGAGTCTCCTCCAGCACCATAATTCAAAAGCATCAATTCTTCGGTGATCAGTCTTCTTTATGGTCCAGCTCTCACTTCCATACATCACTACTGGGAAAACCATAGCTTTAACTATACAGACCTTTGTTGGTAAGGTGATGTCTCTACTTTTTAAGATGCTGTCTAGGTTTGTCATTGCTTTTCTCCCAAGGAGCAGGCATCTTTTAATTTCGTGACTGCTGTCACCATCTGCACTGATCATGGAGCCCAAGAAAGTAAAATCTCTCACTGCCTTGATTTCTTCCCCTTCTATTTGCCAGGAGGTGATGGGCCCTGTGGCCATGATCTTCGTTTTTTTGATGTTGAGCTTTCTGCCATCAAGGTTGTGTCATCTGCATATCTGAGGTTGTTGATATTTCTTCCGGCGATCTTATTTTTTTATATATATAATATTTTTTTATTGGTTTTCCAACACAAATAAAAGACAAAACAACACACTCACATAAACAAACGAAAACATATAAACATGTATAATTTCAAAAACCTTTTTTTCATAACCTTACTTCTCGGACTTCCCCTTACCTCCCCTTTTCTGCATCCTTGTTTTAAAATTTTTTCAGCAACTCTTCAGACCAATTAATTACTTATTTTCTTTTTAAACTTCTTCTAACACTTAATCAGTTACAGCTGTAATTCTATATTTTCCTTTCCCCTGACATTTTAGCATTCTTCAATTTTACAACAATTTTTGAGCTATACTTTAAATTTCTTCCAATCTTCTTCCACCGTCTCTTTTTCTTGGTCACGGATTCTGCCGGTCATCTCCGCTAGTCCCATGTAGTCAATCACCTCTGTCTGCCATTCTTCCAGTGTGGGTAGTTCTTGTGTCTTCCAATACTTTGCTAAGAGGATCCTTGCTGCTGTGGTAGCATACATAAAAAACGTCCTATCCTTCTTTGACACCAATTGGCCGACCATGCCCAGGAGAAATGCCTCTGGTTTCTTATGAAAAGTACTTTTAAGTACCTTCTTAATTTCATTATAAATCATTTCCCAGAAGGCTTTAATCTTCGGACAGGTCCACCAAAGGTGGTAAAAGGTTCCTTCAGTCTCATTACATTTCCAGCATTTATTATTGGGCAAATGATAGATTTTTGCGAGCTTGGTTGGGGTCACGTACCACCTGTAAATCATTTTCATAATATTTTCTCTTAAGGCGTTACATGCCGTAAATTTTATACCGGTGGTCCATAACTGTTCCCAATCCGCAAACATAATGTCATGACCAATGTCTTGTGCCCACTTAATCATGGCTGTCAGAGCTGCCCCAAGGTCCCAGCTCACAGAGGACCAACGCCAGGTCGTTGTTATATACAAAAGTCTTTATTGAAGTTCAGTCTCTATTTCAAAGCCGTGGCGCGCAGCTCTACGTCTTAAACCCTAGACCGGCGAAGCTCCGTCTGAATCTCCTCCCCTCTGACACCAGTTTAAGACTCTAGCCCTGCTCCACCTCTTCCTCTGCTCTCTCCTCCTCTGGGTCCTCCTGTCCGCTGGGGCATTCCCCTTTCTGGACTCTTCTGACGCTGAGTCCCCTGACTCCTCCCCCTGCCTCCGGCGGGCTTTAGGACCTGGTTCCCAATCCGGGTTCTCTGCTGTCCCGCATGCCTGTACATTTGAACTTGGCGCTCGTGCCAACCCAGTGACCTTCCTCCTGACGGTTACACTGCTTCTGTCACTGCTTCCCTCTTCCGGGAGGCTAGCTGGACCTGACCTCCCCTCCGTTCCCTGACTCTCCGATGGAGGCGTGGTCAGCCCTGACTCATCTTCTCTCCCTGCTGGGGGAGACGCTGGCCCCGATACCTGGGACTCTTCCCCCCCCACTATGCTCTGGTGGGGAAGTTGGTCCTGATCTCCAACTGCTGCTCTGGGAGTCCCCGCTGGCCCCTTGCTTCTGGAGTGTCCCCCTTGGGACCCCCCTTGCCCTGGCCACCGGCGCCCCCTTCTGTGAATCTTCTGATTCGCTGGAGAGGCTCATGGAATCTCTCGGGCCACTGTCATCTTCTCCTACGCTGCCCTCAGATTCTTCCCCTTCGCTCTCCATTTCCTCTCTTCCCTGTGCTTCTGCTCCTGAGCCTCTGACATCCATCCCCCCCCTCGAATCCCCCCGTTCCCCCCTCCCCCTCTTCTGGTGTGGGTTCCGGGTGCTCCAGTGCTGTGGGGGTGAGCGCAGGATACAGTTCTTCCCCCCTGGTGTGCAGCCAGCCGGCTGGATCCGGCAGTCCGCAATGGGCTCGTCGACGTCAATCTCCTCTGCTTCCATCTCTCTGCAGGTGTGCTCGAACCCCGGATCCTCCCCCAACACGTCCATGTCCCCCTCTCCCCCTGTTGCCTCGGGTGACGCTGCGTGCGAGGGCCCGCTCGGCAGTTCCCTGCTCCACCCCACCTCCAGTTGATCTTCCCACCAATAAGAGCGGTCTGTGCCAAACCCTGAGATTGATCCCTCTGGGGAGCTAGTCTCTGGCGCTGTTTCCTCAGCTGATGAGAACCCCTGGAACGTGCTGGCTGAAAGTGTGGGTGTGAAAAGATATTCATCGAAATAATCTGCCGGCATGGGTCTGTGTGGGAATAGTGCATGAAACTCGTCTTTGAGGTAGTGCTCCTCCACCGCATAGTAAGGCACCCACCTGTTGGCGCTGGCCGGGGTACCTTCCCTGGCGAGGAGATATTCAACCCCCTCTTCCCCCCATCTCGAGTCTAAAATCTCTGTGACCTCATTGAGTGGCGCCGCCCTCGGTGACCCCCTCTTCGTGGGCGCCTCGCTGAGCGGGTCTGGTGCGGTCCCTGGCGCCTGAAACCTGTGGGGTTCCTTGTAGGGTGTGAGCACTGATCTATGAAAGACCGGGTGCATTCTGGAGCCCTCCGGGAGTGTCAACCGGAAGGCCACTGGATTGATCTGTGCCTCGACCTAGTAAGGCCCTAGCTGCTTGTGTCCGAGCTTCTTCTTAGCTAACGATCTGGCCGGCACTGCCTGGGCTGCTAACCAGACCCAGTCCCCCACCTGGATGTCTTCCCCAACTCTCCTGTGCCTGTCTGCCTGCATTTTGTAGGCGTGTTTTGCTAGTTCCAACTGCCGTTGGAGTTGCTCGTGGACCTCCTGTAACTCCGCTGCCAAGGTCTCTGCTCCTTGTGGCTCCCCCTCCCCCACTCTCTCTAATCCCGGGAAGGTTCTGGGATGCCGCCCATTGTTGGCGAAGAACGGTGTCACCCCCGTGGACACGTGCTTCGTGTTGTTGTAGGCAAACTCGGCCAGCGGTAGGTAGTCCACCCAGGTCGAGGGCTGTTGATTCGCGTAGCATCTCAGGTACTGCTGCATGATGGCGTTGACCCTCTCCGCTTGTCCGTTGGTCTGCGGGTGTCTTGCCGACGCTAGGTTGACCTTGACGTTCAGGATGCCCAGCAGCTTCTGCCAGAAGTTCGAGATGAACTGGCGACCCCGGTCGGACAGGATGGACCGCGGTAAGCCGTGCACTTTGAACACGTGGTCTATGAACAGTTTGGCGGTCTGTTCCGCCGTGGCCACATTCACGCAAGGAATGAAGTGCGCCATCTTGGTGAACATGTCTACGACCACGAGTACCGCTGTCTTGCCCCGCGAGCTGGGCAGATCTGTGACAAAGTCCAGGGCCACCCTCTCCCATGGGTCGAGCGGCGTCTGTAGCGGTTCCAGCAGTCCCGCCGGCGGCCTGTGTACTGGTTTGGCCCTTTGGCATGTGTCACACCTAGTGACGTAATCTGCGACTTCTCCCCTCATCTTGGGCCACCAAAAGTCTCTGGCTACTAATTCCGCCGTCTTGTCCTTGCCGAAGTGCCCGGCGCGTCGTGTAACTGCTGCAGTACTTTCGCGCGGAGGTCATCTCCCGGCACGTAGAGGGCCCCCTTGCAGATGAGCAGTCCGTCCCGTATCTGGAACTCATCGTCCTTCGCTATGCCTCTTTGCACCTCCTCCATCTTGGATTGTGCGAAGGAATCCGTGTGCAGCGCGCAACGTACCGCGTCCAGGTCCACTGTGGCTGAAGCGCATGCCCACGCTTTCGGTGCGAAAATGTGTTTGGCCGCCACCGGTGCCGCTTCCTCGAGATACTGCGGCTTCCTGGATAGCGCATCCGCCATGACGTTGTTGTCTCCCGGGATGTATTCTATCCTGAAGTCGAAATCCGCAAAGAACTCCGCCCAGCGGATGTGTCTCTGGTTCAGGAACCTCGCCGTGCGCCAGTACTCCAGGTTCTTATGGTCCGTGCGGACCTGCACCGTGTGTTTGGCTCTGATGAGGAAGTGCCGCCACGCCTTGAAGGCTGCATGAATGGCCAGCAACTCCCTGTCCCAGATGGTGTAGTTCTGCTCCGACATGCTGAGCTTCCTGGAGTAGAAAGCACACGGCCTCCAGTCCCCTTGTGGATCTTGCTGCAACAGGACCGCCCCCACGGCTCTCTCCGAGGCGTCCGTTTCGACCCTCATTGGTTTGCTGGGGTTTACGTGTTGCAGCTGCTCTTCGGACGTGAAGAGACGCTTGAGTTTCTGAAAGGACTGCTCCGCCTGGTCAGTCCAGATGAACTTCTTCTTCTTGGAGCTGAGGGTGTCCGTGATGGCCGCCGTCTCCATCGCGAAGCCCTTGATAAACTTGCGATAGAAGTTGGCGAAGCCGACGAACTTCTGGACCTCCTTCCGATTGTGCGGGCTCTTCCAGTCCAAACCGAGCGGACCTTGGTGCTGTCCATGGCGAGTCCCTTGTCGGACAGCTTGTAGCCCAGGAAGTCCACCTCCGTCATGTCAAACTGGCACTTCTCCAGTTTGGCGTAAAGTCTGTGCTCCCGTAGTCTCTGCAGAACTTCCTTGACGTCCCTCTCGTGAGCCTCCTGCGATTCCGAGAAGATCAGAATGTCGTCCAGGAAGCAAACGCACTTCTTGTAGAGGAGTCCCGCTAACACGTGGTGCATGAAGGCTTGGAAACAGTGGGAGCCATTTTGCAAGCCAAACAGCATAACTCGGTATTCATAGGTGCCTAAAGGCGTAAACATGGCCGTCTTCCACTCGTCACCCTCCCGCATGCGTATAAGGTTGTACGCCCCTCGCAGATCCAACTTGGTGAAGATGCGTCCCTTCCTCACCGTCGCGAGCAGGTCGTCGATCTTGGGCATGGGGAATGCCGTGGGCTTCGTCCTCGAATTTATGACCCTGTAATCAACAACAAGCCTCTTTTGGGGCGTGTCTTTTTTCTTCACGAAAAACACGGGACTGCCCCCCACTGCTTTGGATTCTTGGATGAATCCCCGCTTCAAGTTGTGATCTATGAACTCCCTGAGCTCTTGCAGTTCGTCTTCAGACATGGAATACAGTTTTCCAGTCGGCAGCGTCGCCCCCGGCAGGAGGTCAATCTTGCAGTCGTATGGCCTGTGGGGAGGCAGCTTGTCCGCTTCCTTCTCGCAGAAGACCTCCAAAAACGCCTTGTACTTGTCGGGCACCGCTTGCAGCATGCCCAAGTGTAGCTGTGGTTCATCCTCTCGCCCCTCATCTTCCTGGCTAGTCAGGATGCAGTGTTCTGCACAGTAGGAGGAGAAGAAGCTCAATTGACGCTGGTACCATGCTAATGCCGGGCTGTGCCTGTCCAGCCAACTCATGCCCAATACTATGGGCGTGTCCGACAGGTGGGTGACATTGAAGCTGATGACTTCGCGGTGATTTCCAATTTGCATCACCATTGGCGGTGTTTGCTGTACCACCTGTCCTCCCAGTAGCTCTCTGCCATCGACCGTGACGACGTTCAGGGGCATTGTGGCTGGTAAGAGCGCTATGCGATGTTGCTTGATGAAATCCACTCCTATAAAGTCTGCATTACTACCACAGTCAATGGTAATAGGGACTTCCATGGTGCGTCCATTGGGGAGCTGGAGCGATGCGGTGAGTTGCACCACTGGTTTGGGCGGGAGGGGGTCTGTGGGCTGTAAAATCCCTGGGGACTGCTTCACTGACTCGCCTGGCTGGGCCCCAGTGCCTCTGTCTCCAGCCAGACTCCGTCGTTTCCCTGCATCTGTTCCCCCTGCTGAGCTGCTCCTTTTACTGTTGCTGAGGCTGCAGTGTGCCTTTGGAGCCTCTGGGGACACTCTTTGGCCATGTGCTGAGCACTGTCGCAGATGTAGCACTTCCTGTTCCCTCTAGGAGCCTTCACCTTGACTGCTCCTGGTGTTTGGGCTCTGGTTGCTGTCTGAGCCCTGGCACCACCTATCTCCATCGGCTCTTCTCCTCCCCCCAGAGGGGGCGTGGACTGCGCACGCGCTGTCTCTCTAGGTAGGAAAGAAGTTGTTCTGGCTGGTGTGCTTTCCATACGTCCCTCATCCCTCCTCCAAGGGCGTTCTTCCAGGCGCACCCCTATTGCCAGCGCTTTTTGGACGACTTCTGAGGTGTTGTTGGGTCTCTCCCCCCTCGCCAGCTCATCTTTCACGGCCCCATTTAGCCCCTCCCAGAACAGATCTCTGACTGCAGCTGAGTTCTTCTCCCAGCCCAGCGCATTTACTAACGCAAAAAAGCGGGAGTGATATTGCCTCACAGTGGCTTTGCCCTCTTTCAATCCATGCATTTCCCTCCTGGCAACGTCCACATCCACTGTAGATTTAAAACAAGCGTCCATAGCCTTAATAAAGGCATCTGAATTTTGGAGGGCGGGATCATTGTCGCGCCAAAGATTGCGCAGCCACTCTTTAGCTTCCCCGTGCAGATGAGTTAGTATGAAGCCTACTTTCTCCTCCTCATCTCTAAAGTCTTTCCGAAGCAAATTGAGCGCGAACACTAGGTCTGCTCTGAAGTTAGGATACTGCTGCAGGTTCCCGTCGAAATGGGCTACGAGGCTGCCCCCCCTCTTCCCGAGGCCAACTCCCTCTGGCTTAGGTCCTGGCAGTCCCTCCTTGCCCAAACGTTCCCACCTGGTCTGCAGATCCTGGCAGAGCGCTAGTGCTTCTTCCTCTCTCTTCCTGGACACTCCTATCTCCATGGAAAGCCTTGTGACTGCGTCTTGCAGCTGTTTTACTTTCTCGTCTGTAGTCATCTTTGCCGATCTTCGTGAGCTCGCAAAACACCGAGTTTTGCCCCCCCCCCCGCTGCGCCCACTCACGCTGCGAGGGTTAATTTTCTTAAGGAGACGGAGCTTACTGTCAGAGCTGCCCCAAGGTCCCAGCTCACAGAAGACCAACGCCAGGTCGTTGTTATATACAAAAGTCTTTATTGAAGTTCAGTCTCTATTTCAAAGCCGTGGCGCGCAGCTCTACGTCTTAAACCCTAGACCGGCGAAGCTCCGTCTGAATCTCCTCCCCTCTGACACCAGTTTAAGACTCTAGCCCTGCTCCACCTCTTCCTCTGCTCTCTCCTCCTCTGGGTCCTCCTGTCTGCTGGGGCATTCCCCTTTCTGGACTCTTCTGACGCTGAGTCCCCTGACTCCTCCCCCTGCCTCCGGCAGGCTTTAGGACCTGGTTCCCAATCCGGGTTCTCTGCTGTCCCGCGTGCCTGTACATTTGAACTTGGCGCTCGCGCCAACCCAGTGACCTTCCTCCTGACGGTTACACTGCTTCTGTCACTGCTTCCCTCTTCCGGGAGGCTAGCTGGACCTGACCTCCCCTCCGTTCCCTGACTCTCCGATGGAGGCGTGGTCAGCCCTGACTCATCTTCTCTCCCTGCTGGGGGAGACGCTGGCCCCGATACCTGGGACTCTTCCCCCCCACTATGCTCTGGTGGGGAAGTTGGTCCTGATCTCCAACTGCTGCTCTGGGAGTCCCCGCTGGCCCCTTGCTTCTGGAGTGTCCCCCTTGGGACCCCCCTTGCCCTGGCCACCGGCGCCCCCTTCTGTGAATCTTCTGATTCGCTGGAGAGGCTCATGGAATCTCTCGGGCCACTGTCATCTTCTCCTACGCTGCCCTCAGATTCTTCCCCTTCGCTCTCCATTTCCTCTCTTCCCTGTGCCTCTGCTCCTGAGCCTCTGACAATGGCTGATTTAACTGTCTCATCCAGTGCATTCCATTTCAACAGCAAGTCGTACATTCTTGATAAGTTCTTAGTATTGGGTTCTAACAGCTCTGTTTCTAGTTTTGATCTCTCCATCTGGAAGCCAATTTTCCTGTCTTGTTTGAACACCTCCATTATTTGATGATAATGAAGCCAATCTCGTACTTTAGACTTTACTTTCTCAAAACTCTGTAGTTTAATTTTTCCACTCTCTTGCTCTAGGATTTCACAGTATTTTGGCCATTTGGATTCCATATTAGGTTTTTTCACTTCCTTAGCTTCTATTGGTGACAACCACCTAGGGGTTTTATTTTCCAACAAATCCTTATATCGAATCCAAACATTATATAATGCTTTCCTGACAATATGGTTTTTAAATCCTTTGTGAAATTTTACCTTGTCATACCATATATATGCATGCCAACCGAATCTATTATCAAATCCTTCCAAATCCAAAATGTCTGTATTCTCAAGAAGTAGCCAGTCTTTCAACCAGCAGAAAGCTGCCGATTCATCACGAGCGCCAAGTACAATCCTAAGTCCGGCAGGGCAAACCCCCCTCTGTCTTTTGCATCAGTTAATATCTTAAATTTTATTCTGGGCTTTTTGCCCTGCCAAACAAATTTAGATATATCTTTCTGCCACTTCTTGAAACAGTCCACTTTGTCCACAATCTGTAATGTCTGAAACAAAAATAGCATTCTAGGCAATACATTCATCTTAATTACAGCAATTCGACCTAACAAGGAAAGTTTCAAATTTGACCATATTTCTAGATCTTTCTTTACCTCTGTCCAACATTTGTCATAGTTATCTTTAAATAAATTCACATTCTTAGATGTCATATTAATCCCCAAATATTTCACTTTTTTTGCCACCATTAATCCAGTTTCACTTTGAAACCTCTCTTTTTCATCATTTGTTAAGTTCTTCTCCAAGACTTTAGTTTTTTGCTTATTCAACTTGAATCCTGCTACCTGACCAAAAACTTGAATTAGTTCTAAAACTCTTTTCGTACTAGTGTCTGGCTGTTGTAAAGTCAATACTAAGTCATCTGCAAAGGCCCTCAGTTTATATTGTTTGGCTCTGACCTGAATTCCTTCAACCAGCTGGTCCCCCCAATCATATTTAACAATACCTCCAAGACAGATATAAAAAGTAGTGGGGATATTGGGCACCCCTGTCGTGTCCCTTTTTCTATGGGAAATTCTTCAGTAACCACATTATTTACAATTAACTTTGCTTTTTGTTCAGAGGATATTGCACCTATACCATTTTCAAATCTTTGGCCTACCCCCATCCCATGGAGATTCTTCTTCATAAAACTCCAAGAAATATTATCAAAGGCTTTCTCCGCATCCACAAATATAAGTACCGCCTTCGTATTAATATTAACTTCTAACAATTCTATAATGTCAATTATGTTTCTTACATTATCTGACATATGTCTCCCTGGGAGAAAGCCAGCCTGGTCCTTATGAATCTCCTCCACCAACACCTTCTTTAGTCTTTTTGCCAAAATGTCAGCAAATATTTTGTAATCCACATTAAGTAATGATATAGGGCGGTAGTTCTTAATCTGATTCTTTTCAGTCTCAGTTTTTGGTATAAGTGTAATGAATGCTTCTTTCCACGATTCAGGCGCCTTTTCCCCCTCTAAAATTTCATTGCAGACCTCCTTCAGTGGTTGTACTAACCATTCTTTCAAAGCTTTGTAGTATCTGGAGGTCAATCCATCTGGTCCTGGAGATTTCCCTAATTGCATATTTTAAATGGCACCCTCTATTTCTTGTTCAGTTATTTTCTCATTCAAAATCATTATACTTTGTTGCGAAATTTTTTGTAATCCATATTTCTTAAGGAAATCGTCTATTTCTCCTTCATTCTCCGGCCCTCTTGCGTATAATCTTCTGAAATAACTCTGAAAACAATTACTGATCTCATTTGGTTTATGGATGTTCCTTCCTTCCACCTCCAAACTTGTAACTGTGTTCAATTTCTGTCTCTTCTTCAATTGCCATGCTAGAAGTTTCCCACATTTGTCTGCTGATTCAAATGTCCTTTGTCTCATTTGCTTAATTTTCCATTCAATCTCTTGATTCATCAGTTCCATATATTGCATCTGGTAGAACTTAATTTCTCTCAAAATCTCATGAGACTTTGGTTTTGACCTCAATTTCCTTTCTCCTTCTTTCATCTTTTCCAGTATCTTGTCGTTCTTTTCATTTTGTTTCTTCCTCTTTAAAGAAGTTCTGTTGTATTAGGAAACCTCGCATCACGGCTTTACTTGCGTCCCAAATTATTCTTTTCTCAACATCTGTCTTCAGGTTTATCTCAAAGTAATCTTTTAAAGTTTTTTGGGCCTTTTTGTAGATCTCATCATCTCTAAATAGGGTGTCATTCATTCTCCATCTAAAGGAACCAGCTGTTGTTAGTTTCATCTCCATCTTTACAGCATTATGGTCGGAGCAAGTTTTTGGGCAGATTTCTACTTTTTTTATCTTTGAAGCCATCCCACTAGTAATCCAGATTTGGTCAATTCTTGTCCATGTCATTTTTGCTTCAGAGAAAAAGGTTCCCTCTCTCTCAAGAGGGTTCCTCGTTCTCCAAATATCAATCAAGTCCATATTTTCAGTCATTTCGAAGAAAGTCTTTGGTAATCTCCCATCCTTAGAGACCACCTTTCTTTGTGCTTTGTCCATGTTTGTGGAGACCACGCCATTCATATCTCCCTTTTTTTAATAATATTTTTTATTAGTTTTATGAAATACAGAAAAAAGAATAAAGAGCATATTATAAAAGTAGAGAAAGAAAGTTACAAATTTTCTTGTTCTTTTTTCCAAATCTACTGGACTTCCCCGCGTCCTCCCAACCCTGCATTCTCTGTAATACATTACATCAGCAATTTGTTAACTTGTTTCAATACTTGTTGTATCTTTCATTTTATCATGTTTCCCAATTTCAAATATATTATGACCCAAATCATGTACGTTTTCATTTTAACACAATAAAGTTGTTTCATTATTCTATCTCTGACTTCTTGTACCTTAATTTCCATTTCTTTAGTTTAACATTACTGAAGCTAGAATTTCCTAAAAGGTGCGTTTTTTAACATTCATACAACTTATAGTGTTTTTCCAAATAGTCTTTAAATTTTTTCCAGTCCTCCTCGATTGTTTCTTCTCCCAAGTCTCGGATTCTGCCAGTCATTTCGGCCAGTTCCATGTAGTCCATCAACTGCGTTTGCCATTCCTCCAGTGTGGGTAAATCTTGTGACTTCCAATATTTTGCAATCAAAATCCTTGCTGCTGTGGTGGCGTACATAAAAAAAGTTCTATCCTTCTTAAACACCCTCTGGTCCACCATGCCCAAGAGGAAGGCCTCTGGTTTCTTAGGTAAGGTAAATCTAAGTACCTTTTTTAGTTCATTATGAATCATTTCCCAAAAGGCCTTCACCCTCGGGCAGGTCCACCAGAGGTGAAAGAATGTCCCTTCCGCCTCCTTACATTTCCAACATTTATTATCAGACAGGTGATATATCTTAGCAAGCTTGACTGGGGTCATGTACCACCGGTATATCATTTTCATAATGTTTTCCTTCAAGGCATTGCATGCCGTAAATTTCATTCCGGTGTTCCATAACCTTTCCCAGTCTTCAAACATAATGTTATGCCCATATCTCCCATCAAAATTACATTACGATCCAGATAGTCCATTAATATCTCATGCAACTTCTTAAAAAATTCTGCCTTCCCTTCATTTGGTGCATAAATTCCAACTGTCAAAAAATTTTCTCCTTGGACTTGTATTTCAATTGCCAAAAATCTTCCTTGTTCATCTTTAAAGATCAACTTTGGGGCCAACTTCTCCTTCGCATAGATCACCACTCCTCTTTTCTTGACTTTATCTGACGAAATAAATTCCTGTCCTAATCTTTTGTTTATAAGTAATGTTCTATGTGCCCTAGTCACATGGGTTTCTTGTAAACAAATTAAGTCCAAATGTTCTCTTTTTAAAATGTGAAATACTTCACGCCTTTTTCTGGGAAGGTTCAAACCATTACAGTTCCAACTTAGAAATTGCAGAGACATCTTGTTGTTTAGTTGATTACTCTCCAGCTGCTCCCTGCGGCTGTTCTTCCTCAGTCGGTGGTTTAAGTCCAAATGTTAGATTCAAAATATCTGCTTCTGGAGTCGATTCCACCACTCCCTTATGAAGGTCCTCCTCGTTTCCTTTCAGGAATTGTTCTTTATCTTGCACTGTTCTTATTTTTACTTTCTTCCCTTTGTAGTTGAAAGACAAACCTTGTGGAAACTCCCACCTGAAGGGTAACTTGTTCTTTTTCAGCAGGTAAACCAGGTCCTTATAATGAGTTCTTGCCTCCAAGATGTATTTAGGGATGTCCTTATAGATTTGAACAAAAGCGTCTTCAATCTCAAGAGTTCTTTGATAATGTAAATTTAATATTTTGTCTCTTTCCTCTTTGGATCTTAAGGTTATCAGGCAATCCCTTGGATTCTTCCTGTTTTGTCTCCTACCCAATCTGAAGGCAGCTGTTATCTTAAATTCTTCTTCCTCCAGGTTTACCTGCCAAAATTCTGAAAATTCTTTTGTGAGAAAGTCCACCAAGTTGTCCTTTTCATTCTCTGGGACCAATCTTAATCTCAAATTTCTCTCTTTCCTCTGCATTTCCCACAAAGACAAGGCCGCCTCATTGGTCCAACTGTTTACAGACTGGTACCAATTTTTCCTGTGTAGTTTCTGCAGTAGCTTTAGCTTCCTCAGCAATCTTTCGATTTGTAGCGTTTTCTTCAATCAATTTATTTATAGTTTCTGTATTTGATGTGATACTTTTAGTATTTAGATCTAATTTTGTTGACAGTTCTGTCAGCTGTCTGGTATTTTCCGTGCTCTGCTTTGTCAAAGCTTCTAAAGATTCATTTATTTTAAGTAATTCTTGTGTCATTGGATCCATCGGTATGTTTGTCCCTTTTTCCTGCCCAGCTGCTCCTGTTGGCAGTGTACTAGATATTGAGCCCCTTTTCTTTTGTGTAGCTTTGACTTTAGATCTTGTTATTATCTCTTCTGCTGGGCCACTCATGTCCCAAGGTTGTTCACACAGGAGCAGCTTTAAATGGAAAAATCCACTGACTTGTTTTTTTTTTAAAGTCTGTATTGCAACTGTTTCCCCTCAGCCCTCTAGAGGGAGTAATTCAATGTATCCAATAGGCAGAGAAAGTAGAAAAAAAAAGAAATCCCCAAAGAGAGAGATTTTTTAGCAACAATCTTCCAATGTATCCAAACTGTCAATTTGTAACTTCAGTAAAGTCCCAAACTTGTCACAAATAAAGTCCCAACTTTGTAACCAATCTTATCTGACAGCTCACAATCTCTGTGCCTTGCTCAGGCAGTCCGTTCTCAGAAATTAAAACGGCAGAAAACTTTTCTTCCCTTTACTTTTTCCATGCAGGTTAAGCCAAATTCACTTCACTTCCCCCTTGCTCCTGCTTGCTAGGGGGAAATTCAAGTTCAATATCAAGGCTAAACAGTTCAAATTTATTTTCCCTTCAATTGCAGCTTTGTAATTTCGTTGCTTTAGCTATCATGCAGTCCGGGGAAGGCAGACTTCCTTTACTTTGTGCCTTTCCCGTTTTCGGCCACATTTTCAGCAGTTTTGACAGTCCCAGTAAGCTTTCCAATCCTACTTACGGGTGTTCCATTTCAGTTCCAAATTTCAGGAAGGAATCGGCGCTCTCCGCCTATGGCGACGCGGCTTCACTTCACGGACTGGGTAGCGACTCTCAGCACCGCTCGCACCCCCTTTAAAAAGGCTCCTTTACAGTAAGGGGGGCGCTTTTGGTGCCCGCCGAGTCTCCTTGTTCACAGGCTTCCACGCCTGTGATTTTAGGGGTCCCCGCTTCGCCGTAGCGGTCAGACCCGAACTCGTGAAGCAGTCCTCCTCCGGAGCTCGAAGGGAGGACCGCCATTAAGCGCTGGTGCCGACCGGAAGTAGCTCTTCTTCCGGCGATCTTAATTCCGGCTTGGGATACATCCAGCCCAGCCTTTTGCATGATTAATTCTGCATATAAGTTAAATAAGCAGGGAGACAATATACAGCCTTGCCGTACTCCTTTCCCAATTTTGAACCAGTCAGTTGTTCCATATCCAGTTCTAACTGTAGCTTCTTGTCCCACATAGAGATTTCTCAGGAGACAGATGAGGTGATCAGGCACTCCCATTTCTTTAAGAACTTGCCATAGTTTGCTGTGGTCGACACAGTCAAAGGCTTTTGCATAGTCAATGAAGCAGAAATAGATGTCTTTCTGGAACTCTCTAGTTTTCTCCATAATCCAGCACATGTTTGCAATTTGTTCTCTGGTTCCTCTGCCCCTTCGAAATCCAGCTTGCACTTCTGGGAGTTCTCGGTCCACATACTGCTTAAGCCTTCCTTGTAGAATTTTAAGCATAACCTTGCTAGCGTGTGAAATGAGTGCAATTGTGCGGTAGTTGGAACATTCTTTGGCACTGCCCTTCTTTGGGATTGGGATGTAGACTGATCTTCTCCAATCCTCTGGCCACTGCTGAGTTTTCCAAATTTGCTGGCATATTGAGTGTAGCACCTTAACAGCATCATCGTTTAAAATTTTAAATAGTTCAGCAGGGATATCATCACTTCCACTGGCCTTGTTATTAGCAGTGCTTTCTAAGGCCAATTTAACTTCACTCTCCAAGATGTCTGGCTCAAGGTCAGCAACCACACTACCTGGGGTGTACGAGACATCCATATCTTTCTGGTATAATTCCTCTGTGTATTCTTGCCACCTCTTATTGATGTATTCTTCTTCTGTTAGGTCCTTTCCACTTTTGTCTTTTGTTACGGTAATCTTTTATACTCAATTTCAATCCGTTACCCCCGAGGATGTGGACAGGCTGCTTGGACGCGTGAAACCAACCACCTGTCTCCTTGGTCCTTGCCCATCCTGGCTAATAAAAGCAAGGCGGGAAGGGCTGGGCGATGGGCTCTGCGGGGTGGTGAATGCTACTCTCTGTGAGGGAACATTCCCAGATCCGCTGAAAGAGGTGGTCATTAAACCACTTCTTAAAAAACCATCTTTAGACCCGGCCAGTATGGCCAACTATCGCCCAGTCTCAAATCTTCCATTCTTGGGCAAGGTGATTGAGCGAGTGGTTGCTGAACAACTCCAGGCATGCCTGGAGGATATGGACCATTTGGATCCCTTCCAATCGGGATTCAGGCCTCATCATGGGACTGAAACTGCCTTGGTCGCGCTGGTTGAAGATCTCCGAACAAAGGTGAGAGCTGTTTCCTAGTTCTGTTGGATCTCTCAGCGGCCTTTGATACAATCGGCCATAACATCCTTCTGGACCGTCTAGAGGGGCTGGGAGCTGGGGGCACTGTTATACAGTGGTTTCGCTCCTTCCTCCTGGGCCGTGTTCAGAAAGTGGTGGTGGGGGAAGAGTGTTCAGACCCCTGGATCCTCACATGTGGGGTGCCTCAGGGTTCTGTCCTCTCCCCCATGCTTTTTAACATCTATATGAAACCGCTGGGAGAGATCACCAGGGGGTTTGGACTGGGTGTCCATCAATATGCAGATGATACCCAGCTCTACCTCTCTTTCAAATCAGAACCAGTGAAGGCGGTGAAGGTCCTGTGTGAGTGGCTGGAGGCGGTTGGAGGATGGAAGGGGGATAATGGATTGAAGTTGAATCCTGATAAGACAGAAGTACTGTTTGGGGGGGACAGGGGGCGGGCTGGTGTGGGGGACTCCTGGTCCTGAATAGGGTAACTGTGCCCCTGAAGGACCAGGTGTGCAGCTGTCCATGGAGGCGCAGGTCAATTCTGTATCCAGGGCAGCTGTTTACCAGCTCCATCTGGTACGCAGGCTGAGACCCTACCTGCCCGCAGACTGTCTCGCCAGAGTGGCGCATGCTCTAGTTATCTCAAGCTCGGGCTACTGCAATGCGCTCTACGTGGGGCTACCTTTGAAGGTGACCCGGAAACTACAACTAATCCAGAATGCGGCAGCTAGACTGGTGACTGGGGGCGGCCGCCGAGCCCACATAACACCGGTCTTGAAAGACCTACATTGGCTCCCAGTACGTTTCCAAGCACAATTCAAAGTGCTGGTGTTGACCTTTAAAGCCCTAAACGGCCTCGGCCCAGTATACCTGAAGGAGCATCTTCACCCCAATCGTTCTGCCCGGACGCTGAGATCCAGCACCGAGAGCCTTCTGGCGGTTCCCTCATTGCGAGAAGCAAAGCTACATGGAACCAGGCAGAGGGCCTTCTCGGTAGTGGCGCCCGCCCTGTGGAACGCCCTCCCATCAGATGTCAAAGCGATAAACAACTACCTGACATTCAGAAGACAGCTTAAGGCTGTTCAGGGAAGTTTTTAATGTATGATTTTACTGTATTTTTTGTTTCTGTGGAAGCCGCCCAGAGTGGCTGGGGAAACCCAGCCAGATGGGTGGGGTACAAATAATAAATTATTATTATTATCTTTGTACGAAATGTTCCTTTCATATCTCCAGTTTTCTTGAACAGATCTCTGGTTTTCCCCATTCTGTTGTTTTCCTCTATTTCTTTGCATTGCTCGTTTAAGAAGGCCTTCTTGTCTCTCCTTGCTATTCTTTGGAAATCTGCATTCAATTTCCTGTATCTTTCACTATCTCCCTCGCATTTTGCTTGCCTTCTCTCCCCCGCTATTTGTAAGGCCTCGTTGGACAGCCACTTTGCTTTCTTGCATTTCCTTTTCATTGGGATGGTTTTCGTTGTTGCCTCCTGTACAATGTTACGAGCCTCCATCCATAGTTCTTCAGGCACTCTGTCCACCAAATCTAAATCCTTAAACCTGTTCCTCACTTCCGCTGTGTATTCATAAGGGATTTGACTTAGATTGTATCTTACTGGCCCAGTGGTTTTTCCTACTTTCTTCAGTTTAAGCTTGAATTTTGCTATAAGAAGCTGATGATCTGAGCCACAGTCAGCTCCAGGTCTTGTTTTTGCTGACTGTATAGAGCTTCTCCATCTTTGGCTGCAGAGAATATAATCAATCTGATTTCGATGGTGCCCATCTGGTGATGTCCATGTGTAGAGTCGTCTCTTGTGTTGTTGCAAAAGAGTGTTTGTGATGACCAGCTTGTTCTATTAGCAGAACTCTATTAGCCTTTGCCCTGCTTTGTTTTGAACTCCAAGGCCAAACTTGCCAGTTGTTCCTTTTATCTCTTGATTCCCTACTTTAGCATTCCAATCCCTATAATGAGAAGAACATCCTTCTTTGGTGTCATTTCTATAAGGTGTTGTAAGTCTTCATAGAATTGGTCAATTTCAGTTTCTTCAGCACCAGTAGTTGGTGCATAAACTTGGATTACTGTGATGTTAAAAGGTCTGCCTTGGATTCGTATCGAGATGATTCTATCATTTTTGAGATTGCATCCCAGTACAGCTTTCACCACTCTTTTGTTGACTCTGATGGCCACTCCATTTCTTTTACGGGATTCTTGCCCACAGTAGTAGATATGATGGTCATCCGAACTGAATTCGCCCATTCCTGTCCATTTTAGTTCACTGATGCCCAGGATGTCAATATTCTTGCCATCTCATTTTTGACCACATCCAACTTACCCAGGTTCATGGTTCTTACATTCCAGGTTCCTATGCAATATTTTTCTTTACAGCATTGGACTTACCTTTCGCTTCCAGGCATTTCCGCAACTGAGCGACCTTCCGGCTTTGGCCCAACCGCTTCATCAGCTCTGAATCTACTTGTACTTGTCCTCTTCCTCAGTAGCACGTTGGACGCCTTCCAACCTGAGGGGCTCATCTTCCAGCGTCATATCTTTTATATGCCTGTTGTCTTTGTCCATGGAGTTTTCTTGGCAGGGATACTGGAGTGGCTTGCCGGTTCCTGCTCCAGGTGGATCACGTTTGGTCAAAACTCTCCACTATGACCTGTCCATCTTGGGTGGCCCTGCACGGCATAGCTCATAGCTTCTCTGAGTTATTCAAGCCCCTTCTCCACGGCAAGGCAGTGATCCATGAAGGGGATGAAATCCCTTAAAGGGCCCCTAAAGAGCTGCCCATGTGAGTGGCGCTGTAGTCTAAACTACAGAGCCTAGGGCTTGCTGATTGGAAGGTCAGCGGTTCGAATCCCGCGGTGGGGTGAGCTCCCATTGCTCGGTCCCTGCTCCTGCCAACCTAGCAGTTCGAAAGCATGTCAAAGTGCAAGTAGATAAATAGGTACCGCTCCGGCGGGAAGGTAAACGGCGTTTCCGTGCACTGCTCTGGTTCGCCAGAAGGAGCTTAGTCATGCTGGCCACATGACCCGGAAGCTGTACGCCGGCTCCCTCGGCCAATAAAGTGAGATGAGCGCTGCAACCCCAGAGTCATCCTTGACTGGACCTAATGGTCAGGGGTGTAGGGATATCGCAGAGCGGGGAGTGGGGTCCGGAGGGAGCACACTTCCCCTCCAGCAGGCAGCCACAGCTGTCTGTACATCGTTCCACCTCTGCCTGACCTTTCACGATCTCAGCAGTTTGCGGTGTCCTGTCTGTAACCGTTTTCCTTTGAGACCTTTTGTCTCCATTCGTCATACATTGTGCAAGGGGAAAATGACGCTGTGGAACAGGTGCCAAAATAACTTCGTACCACCCCACGATTTCGGGACGGAAGATGTGTAAAGGTCACAGCCCAAAAATGTATTTGCCTGGCTTGCATGTTTGTCTCAATAAAAGGAGGCTCCACAGGAATGGTGGTAGCTCGCTCGCTCGCTTCAGACTCACATGATGATCACCACTGTCTTGGGCCTTCACTTCATCTTGCGCCCAACGTCTTTGGGGCTAGACTACTCACTGCGCTTGGCTTGAGCTACAGACGCGTCCACGCATCCTCTATAAGGATCCCGGTGAGTATACGAAGGAAGGAAGATGAGGGGTTACGTTTCTGCTCAAAGATTACAACATTGTAAAGATCTCCAATATTTGCGCTCAAAAGCACGGCATCCCTGTTCCTCCAAGGAACTTAATGCTCTCTTGAAGTTACAGATAGGTAGCCGTGTTGGTCTGCCATAGTCAAAACAAAAAAAAATTCCTTCCAGTAGCACCTTAAAGACCAACTAAGTCAGTTCTTGGTATGAGCTTTCGTGTGCATGCACACTTCTTCAGATACACTGAAACAGAAGTTTCCAGACCCTTCTATATAGTGAGAAGGTGGGGAGGGGTATTACTCAGAAGGCTGGTGGGAATGGGTGATTGGCAGATATCACAGCTATCTGCCAACCACCCATTCCCACCAGCCTTCTGAGTAATACCCCTCCCCACCTTCTCACTATATAGAAGGGTCTGGAAACTTCTGTTTCAGTGTATCTGAAGAAGTGTGCATGCACACGAAAGCTCATACCAAGAACTGACTTAGTTGGTCTTTAAGGTGCTACTGGAAGGATTATTATTTTTTGCTCTCTTGAAGGAAATTGATGCCCGGTGTCCCTGCTATCCAGAGGGAGGGTCTCTCCGGCTCAGGGACTGGGAGCAAATAGGGCAGACCCTGCACTCGGCGCCACAATCGCCAGTGCAAGTGCTTCAAACGTGGCACTTCTGCAGAGATGCGGTTCAGCGGTTCAGCCCTGCAGAAGTTCAGCCTGTTCTTTCTCTTATCAACCCTTCTGTTTCTCCCACCCTGACGAGGGTGGTGGTCGCAGTTCCGCTGAGCCTGGCTTTTAAGCAGCCAGCGCCTGAGAGACCAATAGCTGCAGCTGTGGTTTATCAGGGTTCTCAACAATCCCCTCTTGTATCTCAACCCAAAAAACTTTCTTCTGATACTTCATTTCAGCCCTCAAGTCTGCCTGGCTTGGCAGATCCAGCGGTGCTTTTTGAGTCGGTAGAGGCTCAGAATCTTGCCGCTGAAGAGCAAATGGTTAAGGAGGCAAAAGCATCTTCTCACCTAACTGTGGAAGGGCTTGCTGACCTAAACATGCTGAGTCCGGCCGCAAGGGCACCGGATGCTCAGGACCAACAAGTTAGCTGTTGGAACCCTCTGCCTTATTCTGTAATCAGAAAGGTGGAAAAAGCCGATGATGAATTGGACTTGACCAGTACCTATTCACATGGACTGGAGGAGGAGAGGTCCTCAAACTCTGTATTGCTTCCTGATGATTGGAAATCTGTAATGAAAATGCTCTTGAATCCTAGCCAGTTTGTCATTTGGCTTAGTGAAGTTCACCAAGCTGCAGAGCATCAAGCCTGTGTGCAGGCTGCCCAAAGCCTCCTCTTTGAACTTTTGGCAGGAGAACGGCAGTTTAGCAGGCAAAATCAGCCGCCTCAAGAAAGTTTTCCCTTAATTGCTGCATGCACTTTGCAGGCATTTATGAAAGTCGTTGTGAACCTGCAAACTCAACTGCTCCAGAAACAAGTTCCTGTGATTTCTGCATGCGCCTTACATGCCTTTAAAGCTCATAAAGCTGGCGCGCTTGCAGGTGCTTTGCATTACTCAGGGAACAGCCAGTAATCGGCCACCCTCTGACCCAGGACCAAAAAAAGGGGGAATGTTTTCCTGCTCAGATAGCCCCACAGCCAGTAACGTCTTTGAAAAACCTGCCACCAACGGCAGTGCGGGGCTGAATTTACTGAATTTAATTATGCAGGAAGACATCATTTTTTCATTTGCCTGGGGAGGTTCATCTCATTCCCACTTCAGTTCAGGGGGCTCTCTTTACCCTGGAACTGTGGGTTTGATCCTCCACTAGTCCCACGTAATCTCTGCAAAAGGGACAACTGATTCTGTCTACATAGACTTTTTTCAGAACGCAAACGTGGCCACAGACTCTGCTGAGGGGAGTCTGTTTGCACAGCTAATTTTTTTTTTCTCTGCTTGCAGCTGCAGACAGCTCACTGAGAAGGGGGGTTTCCACCCTTCCGGCTTCTTCTTTAGTTGTTGTTATTGAATAGGATCCAAACTGCAATAGGATAGAACAATAGGATCCAAAAGGCAGCAGTCTGATTGATCCTAGAACAATAGGATTCAGAATGCAGCAGTCTGATTGGTCCTAGAACAATGCAGCAATATGATTGGTTGGCAGGAACCACCCAATCATGCTCCAGATAGAAGTGAATCCACAACCTGATTGGCTTACAGTAGAATTCCAGAATTAGCCAATCATGTGCAGCTGTCAGAGCTGCCTCTAGGTCCCAGCTCACAGAGGACCAACGCTAGGCTGTGGTAAGGTGCAAAAGTCTTTATTAAAGTCCAATTTCCATTTCAAAGCCACAGCGTGCAGCACTACGTCTTGAACTCTAGATCGGCAAAGTCCCGTCTGAGTCTCCTCCCCTCTGACACCAGTTTAAGATCCTAGCCCTGCTCCACCTCTTGCGCTGCTCTCTCCTCCTCTGGGTCCTTCTGTCCGCTGGGGCATTGCCCTTTCTGGACTCTTCCGATGCTGAGTCGCTTAGCTCCTCCCCCTGCCTCCGGCGGGCTTTAGGACCCGGTTCCCAATCCTCATTCTCTGCTGTCCCGCGCTCCTGTACATTTGAACTTGCCTCTCGCGCCAACCCAGTGACCTTTCTCCTAACCGTCACACTACTCGTGTCACTGCTTCCCCCTTCCGGGACGCTGGCCGGATCTGACCTCCCCCCCGTTGTCTGACTCTCCGATGGAGGCGTGGTCAGCCCTGTCTCGTCTTCTCTTCCTGGTGGGGAATGCACTCGTCCCGATGCTTGGGACTCTTCCCCCCCACTCCGCTCTGGTGGGGAAGCTGGTCCTGATTTCCAACTACTGCTCTGGGAGTCCCTGCTGCTGCCTTGCTCCTGGGGCGTTCCCCTTGGGAACCCCCTACCCCTGGCCACCGGCGCCCCCTTCTGTGAATCTTCCGATTCGCTGGAGAGGCTCATGGAATCCCTCGGACCACTGTCATCTCCTATGCTCCCCTCGGATTCCTCCCCCTCGCTCTCCATCTCCTCTCTCCCCTGTGCCTCTGCTCCTGAACCCCTGACATCCACCCCCCCCTCGAAGCCCCCCCTTCCCCCCTCCCCCTCTTTTGGAGTGGGTTCTGGGTGCTCCAGTGTTGTGGGGGTGAGTGCAGGATACAGTTCTTCCCCCGTGGCGTGCATCCAGCTGGAAAAGTCCGGGAAGTCCTCCATGGTCTCGTTGACGGCGATCTCCTTGGCTTCCATCTCTTGGGAGGTGTGTTCGAACCCTGGATCGTCCCCCAGCTCGCCCATGACCCCCTCTCCCCCTGTCGCCTGGGATGACACTGCGTGCAATGGTCTTCTCGGCAGTTCTCTGCGCCAGCCCACCTCAGGTTGATCTTCCCACCAATAAGATCCGCCTGTGCCAAACCCTGAGAATGATCCCTCTGGGGAGCTAGTCTCCGGCGCCGTCTCCTCAGCTGAAGAGAAACCCTGGAAAGTGCTGGCTGAGAGTGTGGGTGTGAAAAGATATTCATCGAAATAATCTGCCGGCATGGGCCTGTGTGGGGAAAGTGCGTGGAACTCGTCTTTGAGGTAGTGCTCTTCTACCGCATAGTACGGTACCCAGCTGTTGGCGCTGGCCGGGGTAACTTCCCTGGCGAGGAAATATTCAACCCCCTCTTCCCCCCATCTCGAGTCCAAAATCTCCGTGACCTCGTTGAGCGGCTCTGCCCTCGGCGAGCCCCCCTTCTTGGGTGCGTCTCTGAGCGGGCTAGGAGCTGGCGCCTGGAACCTGTGAGGTGCCTTGTAGGGCGTGAGCACCGATCTATGAAAGACCGGGTGCATTCTGGATCCCTCCGGGAGTGTCAACCGGAAGGCCACTGGGTTGATCTGTGCCTCGACTTGGTAAGGGCCTAGCTGCTTGTGTCCGAGCTTCTTCTTAGCTAACGATCTGGCCGGCACTGCCTGGGCTGCTAACCAGACCCAGTCCCCTACCCGGATGTCCTCCCCAACTCTCCTGTGTCGGTCTGCCTGCACTTTGTAAGCGTGTTTTGCTAGCTCTAACTGCCTCCGGAGCTGTTCGTGGACCTCCTGTAACTCAACTGCCAAGGCCTCTGCTCCCTGCGGCTCCCCCTTCCCCACTTTCTCTAACCCCGGGAAGGTTCTGGGATGCCGCCCATTGTTGGCGAAAAACGGTGTCACCCCCGTGGACACGTGCTTCGTGTTGTTGTAGGCAAACTCGGCCAGCGGCAGGTAGTCCACCCAGGTCGAGGGCTGCTGGTTCGCGTAGCATCTCAGGTACTGCTGCATGATGGCGTTGACCCTCTCCGCTTGTCCGTTGGTCTGCGGGTGTCTCGCCGACGCTAGGTTGACCTTGACGTTCAGGATGCCCATCAGCTTTTGCCAGAAACTCGAGATGAACTGGCGCCCCCGGTCGGACAGGATAGACCGCGGTAGGCCGTGCACTTTGAATACGTGGTCTATGAACAGCTTGGCTGTCTGTTCCGCTGTGGCCACCTTCGCGCAAGGAATGAAGTGGGCCATCTTGGTGAACATGTCCACGACCACGAGTACTGCTGTTTTGCCCCTCGAGCTGGGCAGATCAGTGACAAAGTCCAGGGCCACCCTCTCCCACGGTTCGAGCGGGGTCTGTAGCGGTTCCAACAGTCCCGCCGGCGGTCTGTGTACCGGCTTCGCCCTCTGGCATGTGTCGCACCTAGTGACGTAATCCGCGACTTCTCCCCTCATCTTGGGCCACCAAAAGTCTCTGGCTACTAATTCCACCGTCTTGTCCTTGCCGAAATGTCCGGCGCTGGGCGCGTCGTGCAACTGTTGCAGTACTCTCGCGCGGAGGTCGTCTCCTGGCACGTAGATGGCCCCTTTGCGGATGAGCAGTCCGTCGCATATCTGTAACTCGTCGTCCTTCGCTGTGCCGCTTCGCACTTCCTCCATCTTGGATCGTGCGAAGGAATCCGTTCGCAGCGCGCGACGTATTGCTTCCAGGTCCACGGTGGCCGAAGCGCATGCCCACGCTTTAGGTGCGAAAATGTGTTTGGCCGCCACCGGTGCCGCTTCCTCGAGATACTGCGGCTTCCTGGATAGCGCATCAGCCATGATGTTGTTGTCTCCCGGGATATATTCTATCCTGAAGTCGAAATCCGCAAAGAACTCCGCCCAGCGGATGTGTCTCCGGTTCAGGAACCTCGCCGTGCGCCAGTACTCTAGGTTCTTATGGTCCGTGCGAACTTGCACTGTGTGTTTGGCTCCAATGAGGAAGTACAATGGGGGTGGGGACCTTCAGGGTGCAATACCGAGGGCGGACGCGGCAACTGGACTTGCTTGTGGTCAAGGGCCCCTACATTAGCTTACTGGGATTGGCATGGTTTGGACCACTGGGGCTAGCCGTCACCGGGGTGAACCACATGAGCTTACAAGTGGACGTGGACGCCATATGCAAGGAATTTCCGGGGGTTTTCGATGGGAAATTGGGACAGTATATGGGCCCCCCCATTGCTCTACAGCTTGACCCTGCAGTACGACCGGTCAGGCTCAAGGCCCGCCGGGTCCCGTTCGCCCTGAAACCCCGTATAGATGAGGAATTGGACCGACTCGTGGAGCAAGGAGTGCTGGAGCCGGTGCCTAATGCCCCCTGGGAAACCCCAATCGTCACACCCGTCAAGCCTAATGGTTCGGTCCACATCTGTGCAGACTACAAATGTACCATAAACAAGGCCCTCACGGCCCATGCATACCCAGTGCCAGTGGTCAGCCATGTCCTTGCCACCCTGGCCGGGTCGAAAATTTTTGGCAAGCTGGACTTAGCCCAAGCATATCAACAGCTGCCAGTAGATGAGGCTACAGCAGAGGCACAGATGATTGTGACGCACAGAGGAGCGTTCAGGGTAAAGCGGCTGCAATTCGGGGTCAGCGTGGCACCAGGCATATTCCAGAATCTAATGGACTCTCTCCTTAAAGGGATTCCTGGTGTCACCCTGTCAGGGAACTGCCATCAGAACGAGAAACGGAGGCAGGGCTACCCAGCGATGCCGGAGAGGGGACAAGCAGGGGGGAAGGATTTCACCGTAACACCCATAGAGAAGAGAGGGAGATGGAGGAATTGGTGACAGGGCTCCAAGACCCTTCCCCCGACACTAGTGGAGAGAGCGCTGAGACCCCCTGCCTTCCCCTTACTTGCGCAGACGCGTTCCGCGCAGAGAACATAGGAGGAGACTCGGGGTCAAACAGCTTTTATGCTGGAAGAGGTTCAAGAGACGCCCACTCTCGGATTCTGCAAGTGACTAACAGGTCACGGAGGGTGAGCTCCGACCCTAGGCATGGTTGGGGCAAGCAAACTAACTGAACTGAAGCACAAGTAACCCCTCACAACCATTACAGCAATCCGAGAGTCACTGCTGTTACTTGTGCGCAAGCAGTGGAAACATGAGCCAGACTGGAGGCGCCGGGGCAGCGGAGCCAGCTGCGGGGGCGCAGGACCTACTAAAGAGGAACCAGGAGCTGGAACGGCATGTGGCACTGCTGATGGCGCGGCTGGACGAGAGGCGCACCCAGGACGCGCAGGTTAGACCTACCCCAGTGGCAAAGAAGGTGCCAGGACTAGTACACAAATTTGGGGGGGGAGCCCCAGAAATATAATGGATTCCGAACAGAAATAGAGTACGCCTTGCAGCTGCAGCAGGATGACTTTGCTGACGAGGCAGCGCAGGTGGCGTATATCGTGGGGCACCTTGAGGGCAGCGCGAGGGAATGGGTTAGACCCCTAATGGCCTCGCAGAACCCCGCCATGAAGGACGTTCGGAAGTTTCTTCAGGCAATGGACGCAATGTATTCTAGCCAATTGGGGGAGAGCGTGAACCAAAGGGAGCTGCTGAGATGCAAGCAGGGGGAACGTTCCGTGAGAGACTACTGGTCCCGCTTTGCGATGCTAATACACCGGCTCGAATGGGATCTAGATAGCCCTCCCATACGGATGCTGTTTGAGGAGGGGTTGTCCCCAACCGTTAAAGATGAGCTCTCCCGCGCGCCCCGCCCAGAGACTATGGATCAGCTGACAAAAGCAGCGCTGGCGATAGGCGCTCGCCAAGAAGCGCGCGCTTTGGAAAGGCGGGAAGGGAGGGGAGAGCGCCACTCTGACTACCGGATTCCAGAGATGCCTAAGCTGCCTGCCGATGACGTAGTGCCAATGGAAATCGATGGAGCGCGGGCGCGCGAGGTTTCTGGCGCCAACCAAGGAGGCAAAAGGGAGGGAAAGGCTGGGGAAAGCACCAAGAAGTGTTTCCTCTGCCAACGGCCAGGACACTTTGCCAGGGTCTGTCCTCAAAGAAAGGCTTGGCAAGGGATGGTGGGAGCCGCTGGAAGCGAGGAGGAGGGGGCAGAGGAAAAGGTGCAGGGAAACGCCAGCGCTTGACTGCCCACAGGGGGGCGCAGCAGCCAAGCGAACAGATAACAGAAGTGCCCCAACCGGACCCACCCAAGGTTTCTATAGCGATAGAGGTGGTGCTAGAACTCCCAAATGGACACCCAGTCAAGGTGAAAGCAATGCTGGACTCAGGCAGCTCCTGTAATTTTTTTAGTAAGGAGTTTGCATTGGAGCACCAGATCCACCTGCTGCCACTTGATTTCCCGCTCCAAGTGACCACGATAGATGGCAGGGAGCTGCTGGGAGGGGAAGTGACACATCAAACCCCAGCTATGAGAATGAGTGCATCCAGGCACACAGAGACCATTGCCTTTCACGTGGCCACACTGGCGGGACCCCCGATAATACTGGGCATGAGCTGGCTAGTGCTACATGATCCAGTGGTGGCCTGGCACCAACGGACAGTCACCTTCGGGTCAGCACACTGTTTGGAACACTGTCTAGGGGGGGGGGTGAAACCCAGGGTGAGGTTGGCCAGAGTGGCAGCAACTACACTGAAGCAGAGAGCAGACGTGCCGCCACAGTACGCGGATTTACAGGAAGTCCTCAGCGAGAGGGAAGCGGACAAGCTGCCGCCACATAGGCCCTTCGACTGCCAGATCAACCTGCTCCCTGGAGCGCAGCTACTGGTGGGTAAGCTGTATGCCATGTCGGACAGAGAGATGCAGGAGTTGCGAGACTTTATTGACAAAAACCTTAAGAGGGGGTTCATAAGGGAATCTAAGGCAGTGGGGGGCAGCCCTGTGTTTTTTGTGGACAAGAAAAACACGGATCAGCCGAGGCTTGTAGTGGACTTTCGAAAATTAAACCTTGTATCGGAACCCATGACCTTCCCAATGCCCAGAATTGTGGAGTTTGGAACAGACAGGGTTAAAACCCCATGGTGTCCTGCATCTGGGAGGAGCCTGAAGCAGGGCCGGACGTCACAGGCTTTGTCTGTGAAAGTTCCTTTCGATTCTGCCTGAGAGACACAGCTCCGAGGCTGCAGGCTGTGTCTGTCTGTGTGCTTTTGGAAGCACGGAGAGATGCCGGAATGGCGGAGGCTTCTGATGGAAAGAAACTGATTTATGGCTTGTAAATAAACGCTTTTAGAGATAAGACCCAGTCTGTCTTTGGACTTAATTTATCCCTTTCTCACATGGACTCAGGACCGCTGCATTTATTCTGCTATCCTGCTAGGTCAGCGCTTCCAAGCGGAGCTGCCCAGAGGAAGCGTGGCTGGACGGCAATTTATATTTACCCGAAGGTAAATTTATTTGCACCTGAAGAGGTTATGGCTCTTACGTGTTTACTGACAAGTGTGAGAAGGGAGGAAGACTGCCAGCTTTGAGTTGCTGTAATCTCCTGCCAGGAAAGGCAGTGGGAGATGCTGGTGATCGGAGCCAAGAGCCAAGAGAGACGGCTGCTGCTTCGGAGGACCTGCTTGCTGGCAGAGTGAGTACGTTTGAAGCCCCGGGGGGAGGAGATGGCTGCTGCTCAGGCACAGCAGAGCCAAGAGAGCTACCCCGGTGAAAAATTGCATGGAGCCAATTGGGAGGCCTGGTCAAGAAGAGCCAGGGGGTGGTTTGTGGCTACAGGGCTCTGGAGTCCAGTCCAGCAGGAGCCGGCCCCACCCACACAAGCTACTGCCCTGCTGAGGGAGAGAGAGCAGAGGCAGCTTTGCATGTTGCAAGCAGCTGTGGACGCTGTGCTGAAGCCTCATCTGGAGGGCGTTGAATCGGCCCAGGCCGCCTGGCAGGCGCTGAGGAGTGTGTGTGAAAGCTCAGCGGGAGCCAGGCCAGAGGGGGCTGAAGGATGTCCAGAAAGCCCAGTGGGGGCTGGGACTGTGTTGGGAGGCTGTTGCGATGCTTCAACACGTCTGTGTGATGGACTGTGTGCTGGAGAGAGGCTGAGAGCTGAAAGGAGGAAAGCAGTGGCCAGCTGTTCCTCAGGCTGCTGTGCACCCAACAGTGGGGGTGCAGGCCGATCCAAGAGCTCTGAGAAAGCGAAAGTCTCCGAAAGTTGTTTGTGCTTTGCTGCGACGTCCAACAGCGCTGGGAAGCATCCGCTAGAGGCCCAGGCTGCCAAGGACACCAGCTGCAGTGGAATGTCAACAAAGCAGTTTCCCAAGGCTTGTTCTCAGCAGCAACGTGGGAAAGCTGCAGGCCAGGAGAAAAACAAAGACAAGGCGTCTTATCACCTCACAGCTGCGACGGTGTCTCTGGGAAAAGGCAAAAGCCTTGGTCGGGGGGAGGCTGTGTCCATGGCAACCAGGCAGGACACTGACATTGACACTTGCAGAGGCCCCGGTGGGGGTGCGAGCAACGCCATGGCAGCTTTGGAAAACAGCCAGAGACACTCTGTATCTCTAATCATCGATACGGGAGCCACCCACACTCTCATAAATTCTCGAGAGTTCCTGAGGGACTGCAAGGCAGTAAAAACTAAACGTCATATCACGTTAGCGGATGGGTCGCAGAGACCACTGACTGAATCTGGGTTTTTATTTTGTTCCTTTTTGGATTGTTGGGTGCAAGCTTATGTTGTCCCAGAGCTTGCGCACTCTCTTTTAAGTGTAACAGCCTTAAATGATGCTGGGTTTGATGTTCGTTTCTCTAACACCTGTTGTTCATTTTACAGGGATGGGAAGAAGATCTACAGCATTGAGAGAACAGACAGGCTCTTTCTGGTGCAGATGCCTGTTGAAAAGGGGGCTGGTGGAAAAATGGGACTAGTGGAAAATGGGACTGGTGGAAAAATGGGGCTGGTGGAAAATGGGGCTAGTGGAGAGTCCATTGAAGATGCCCATGTGCAGTGTGCAAATGTCCCACCACACAATGATTGTATTCATTTATGGCATAGAAAATTTGGGCACGCTGGGTGGTCGCTTGTGCGAAAAGCTGCCGAAAACACCATTGGTTGTAGGTTCAAGGTTTGTGACAAATACCTAGATTGTCAAGCCTGTAAGCAATCGAAGGTCACAACATGCTCATACCCCAGGTCAGAGAGGCGAACCAGCAAATCCTTTGAACTTGTGCATGCAGATTTGTCAGGGCCCATGCCAACACCTTCTTTAGATGGGTCTAAATGGGTTCTGGTTCTGATTGACGATTTTTCGAGATTTTGTTGGGCTTTTATGCTTAAATGCAAGTCAGAGGCGGCTACACTGATCAGGGATTGGATCACAGCGATAGAGCTGCAGTTCTCTACCAGGGTGATTTCCTTTCAATCTGATTGCGGGGGGGAGTTCACAGGTTCTGCGCTGCAATCGTTTTTCAGGCAGAAGGGTATCAATCATCGATTGTCTGCCCCCTACAGTCCGCAACAGAACGGGGTCGCAGAGAGAAAGCTTCGCACATTACAGGAATCTGCAAACGCTATGTTGGCAGACTCAGGTTTGCCACAGCGCTTTTGGGCTGAGAGTTATAAGACAGCATGCTTTGTGCAAAATCGAGTGTACAATTCCAGTGTAGGCAACACAGCATTTTTTTTGTTGCATCAGAGGAAGCCTAAAGTACACTACTTTCATGTTTTTGGGTCTCCGGCTTGGGTTCTCATTCCAAAGGCCATGCGCAGAAAGGGTGAGCCAAGGTCTAGGAAGATGATCTTTGTGGGCTATGAGCCGGGTTCAAAGGCATGGCGTTTCGCATACCCTACTGGCAACCAGTCTAAGCTGCTTATTAGCGGCAGTGCTGAGTTTTGCGAGCAGAGTGGGTGGAAACGGCTTCACGGGAACCCAGATGTTCTATCAGACTCAGATGAGGAAGAGGAGGAGGGTGAGGCTGAACCTGCTGCTGATGTGCACGGTCCACAGCCGCAGGGTCCAGCGCCAGGCTCTCCAAAAGGGAGTCCCAGGACCCCTCCACAGGTCACTGTCAAGTCTGAGCTAAGGAGTGCACCATCCTCACCAGCAGAACCAGCTGTACGCCCGAAACGGCGCAGCAGGTCAGAGGGGGATGTTTCTGACACAGAGGATAGTAGAGTGAATCAGGCGCAGTTCCAGAATTCACGCTGAGGAGATCAGCTAGATCAACCAAGGGAAAGCCACCTGAAAGGTATGAAGCCACTAGTGTCTGGGTTGGTGTGGCTAGATGTGAGCCTGAATCCTTTGAGGATGTTCAAAAGTTGCCTCAGGAAGAAGCCAGCAAATGGCGTGAGGTGATGCGGAAGGAGATGAATTCAATGGAGTCTCTTGGTGTGTTCTCACTCACTCAGCTGCCGGCTAACCAAAGAGCTGTTAGCTGCAGATGGATTTACCGTTTGAAACCTACAGAAGCAGGAGAACCACAGTATAAAGCGAGATTAGTGGCCCGAGGATTCACACAGAAAAAGGGTGTACACTTCACGGAAGTGTATTCGCCAACCTCAAGAGCAGAGACTCTGAGAACGCTTTTGGCAATAGCAGCACAGAGAGGTTGGAAAGTGAACCATTTTGATGTAGATGTCGCCTACCTGAACTCAGATCTCCAGGAGGAGTTGTACATGCTTCCTCCTCCAGGGTTTGAAGTCAGTGAGCCAGGCGTCGTGTGGCGGTTGCACAAATCCATCTATGGATTACGCCAATCTGCCAGGAATTGGAATATGTGCCTACATGAAGCTTTAGAGGAGCTAGGTTTTAAGAGATCTCTTGCAGACAGTTGTCTTTACATTAGAGGTTCAGGTGTAAAACAGCAAGTGGCACAGGTCTTTGTTGATGATATCTTAGTGATGGCACAGACAGGTAAACAGGTGGAAAAGTTTGCTGAAGAGCTTGGAAAGCGGTTCAAGTTAAAGCAACTTGGAGATGTCAAATCCTATTTAGGCGTGCAGATCACAAGAGCAAGTGATGGAAGCTTTTTGCTTTGCCAGAAAGGTAAGATTGAACAGTTGCTTGAGAAGTTCAGGATGTCTTAGTGTGCAGGTGCCAGATCACCCATGGAGGCTGGTTTTGTGAAGGAGTGTCAGCAAGTAGAACGTGTGGTGTTCGAAAATACTGAACTCTTTCAGTCAGCTCTGGGTAGTCTGTTGTATCTGTCACAGTGGAGCAGACCAGATATAGCATTTGCTGTCAATCTGCTCAGTAGAGAGGCCTCAAGTCCTAGTGTGCAGGCCTGGAATGGTATAAAGCGGGTGCTGCGTTACCTGCAAGATACCAAAGACTTTTGTCTTAGGTTGCCAGCTCAAGGAGAAGTCAAACTGACTTGCTTTGTGGACGCAGATTGGGCTAACCTTGAGGACCGCAAATCAGTGTCAGGTCTAGTGGTGAAGTTTGGGGACTCAGTGATAGGGTGGAGGTCCCAGAAGCAAAGTCTCATAGCGCTTTCGTCTACTGAAGCTGAGTTCAGTGCGCTATCAGATGCTTGCAGAGAGCTGGAGTTCTATGTGTGTTTGGTCGAGGAAATCTGTGGAGAGGTTTGTCTGCCCGTTGTGGTGCATGAAGACAATCAACCGTGCCTTAAATTAGCTGAGACGGGACAATTCAAGGCGAGAACCAAACATTTGGACTGAGACGGGACAATTCAAGGCGAGAACCAAACATTTGGACATACGTTTTCAGAATGTGTGTCAGAGCGTTCGTGAGGGGCTAGTTGCTCTGAAATACTGTCCCTCAACAAAGAACCTCGCTGATGGTTTCACAAAACCATTAACCTTCCAGAAGCACGAGGAGTTCTGTGAGGGTCTGTGTATGGGGAAAGCAATGTTGGCTATTGTCCCCAGATGCAGGACAAGAGGGGGTGTGGAGTTTGGAACTGACAGGGTTAAAACTCCGTGGTGTCCTGCATCTGGGAGGAGCCCGAAGCAGGGCCGGACGTCACAGGCTTTGTCTGTGAAAGTTGCTTTCGATTCTGCCTGAGAGACACAGCTCCGAGGCTGCAGGCTGTGTCTGTCTGTGTGCTTTTGGAAGCACGGAGAGATGCCGGAATGGCGGAGGCTTCTGATGGAAAGAAACTGATTTATGGCTTGTAAATAAACGCTTTTAGAGATAAGACCCAATCTGTCTTTGGACTTAATTTATCCCTTTCTCACATGGACTCAGGACCGCTGCATTTACTCTGCTATCCTGCTAGGTCAGCGCTTCCAAGCGGAGCTGCCCAGAGGAAGCGTGGCTGGACGGCAATTTATATTTACCCGAAGGTAAATTTATTTGCACCTGAAGAAGAATTGATGATATTCTGACTAGGGTGAGGAAGGGCAAGATCTTCACCAAGCTGGACCTCCGGGGAGCATACAATCTGATTAGAATAAGGAAGGGGGACGAATGGAAAACCACCATGTTCACCCCCCCCCCAGGGGCCTTTGAGTACCTAGTCATGCCATTTGGATTACAATCGGGCTCAGCCTGTTTTCAAAGCTTCATGCACCATGTGCTGGGACCCCTGCTGTACAAAAACTGTGTAGCATTTCTGGACGACGGACTGATCTATTCCGACAATGAAAAGCAGCATGTCCAGGACGTCAGGGAAGTGCTGAAGAGGCTACTAGAGCACCAATTGTGGGTCAAGCGGGAAAAGTGCCAATTTCACGCCAGTGAGGTGGAATTCCTGGGATACAAGTTGTCGGACAAAGGACTTGCCATGGACCCTGGCAAGGTGCAGGCAGTGCTGGAATGGAAGGCCCCTAAGACCCGGAAGGATGTGCAGAGGTTCCTCGGGTTCAGCAACTTCTACCGGAAGTTCATCAAGAACTTCGCCCACTTGACTGCACCCATCACGGATTGTCTCAGTAGCAAGAAGAAGTTCGCCTGGACGGAAAGTGCTCAAAGGTCCTTCGAAAAACTAGAGAAGGCTTCCGCCTCAGAGGAACAACTCCTGCACGTGGATCTGCAGAAGCCGATGAGGCTGGAGACCGACGCATCAGACAGAGCTATTGGAGCAGTGTTGCTACAGCCGGGACGGAGCCAACACACCTGGAGGACGTGCGCCTTCTTCGCACGGAAACTGAACAAATCAGAGCACAACTACACGGTGTATGATCGCGAACTGTTAGCTATTTATGCAGCGTTTCGACAGTGGAGACATCTCCTAATAGGGGCACAGCACAAGATTCAGGTTTGCACGGATCATAAGAACCTGGAATATTGGAGAACAGCTCGAGTGCTCAACCAGAGACAGATTCGATGGGCACAGGAGTTCTCCAAGTTCAACTTTGAGATCAAGTACGTGCCGGGGGAAGAGAACGTGAGGGCAGACGCGCTTTCACGGAAGCCCGAGTATACGGAAGGAGAAGGACCGCCGGAAGCTCGACACGTGTTCCCTGAGGAACGATGGGTTTGCGGGGGAGCATTGGTTGGGAAACGAGAACTAACCGAGCTGATTCGCCAGGACGAATTTGCCCAAACCAGAATCAGGGAACTCAGGGGAACGGGGGGAGATCAGGGAGGCTTTGAGGAGAGGGAAGGGCTGCTGTATTACAGGGGAGCAATGTATGTGCCCGGGGAAGCCCTGCGAGAAAGGGTTCTCAGACAGCTTCATGACAACCCAACAGCGGGGCACTTTGGGCAACACAAAACCATGTTTGTGATGGCCTGGGATTCCGATTCAGAGGCTGAACCAGAGGAATCCCAGCCTGCACAGGAGTCCCTGCCTCCAGGGCTGGCTGAACTGGGGCAAGGCCTAGATTCTGAGGAGCCTGCACCTGTGTCAGATCCTCAGGAGCAGGCACCAGGTGAAACCATTCTGGCCCCAGAGGTGCTTGAGGACTCAGTGTCTACAGGTGAGCCTCCTCCGGGGCCCAGTAACCCTTCGGCCTCTCCTGAACTGCAGAGGCTTAGGGCAGAGAGGCGAAGGGAACTGGTTGCTCCCAGGAGGAGTGCTCGCCTTAAGGCCAGGGGAGGCGGGGCTCCAGGGGGCCGGGACCGCCCCTGGCCTTAGAAGAAGATAAAGGTCAGTCAGCCCGGTCCCAGGTTGCGGGAGCAACGTTGTTGTTGGCTTCAGACCTTCCATTTTTTTAAAAAAATAAATAAATATTTATTAAAGTTTTTTGATACAAATGCACAAATAATAAACAACATTGCTTATATCAAAACGTGGTTTCATCACTTCTTTGGACTCCCTCACGTCTCCCGCTCCCACTTACATCGTTAAAAAGTTTTTCCAAGCAAATTATCAACTTGTTTACAATCTTATATCCACTCATTTAAATACAATCTAGCAATTCTCCAGAAGGTTTGTGTTTTCTTTAACCTCACTTATCATCAAATTCAAATCTAATTTAGTGGTGGCCAATTATTTATAATCTAGCATCCTTCTTAACATTCAACCAAATTACAATGTTTTTGTAAATACGTCTTAAATTTCTTCCAGTCTTCCTCGATCCTCTCTTCTCCCAGGTCTCGGATTCTGCCAGTCATCTCGGCCAGTTGCATATAGTCCATCAGCTGCATCTGCCACTCTTCCAGTGTGGGTAGATCTTGCGTTTTCCAGTTCTTAGCGATAAGTATCCTTGCTGCCGTTGTTGCATACAGAAAAAATGTTCGGTCCTTCTTTAGCACCTTCTGGCCGACAATACCCAGAAGGAAGGCCTCTGGTTTCTTAGTGAAGGTATACTTAAATACCTTTTTCAACTCATTATATATCATTTCCCAGAAGGCCTTCACTTTAGGGCAAGTCCACCAGAGATGAAAGAATGTTCCTTCATTTTCTTTACATTTCCAACATTTATTATCAGACGAATGGTATATTTTGGCAAGTTTAACTGGGGTCATGTACCACCTATACATCATTTTCATTACATTTTCCTTCAGAGCATTACATGCGGTGAAGTTCAGCCCAGTGGTCCACAACCTTTCCCAGTCCTCAAACATAATGTTATGCCCAATGTCCTGTGCCCACTTTATCATAGCCGATTTAACCGTTTCGTCTTGTGTATTCCATTTTAACAGCAAGTTATACATTCTAGATAGTACCTTAGTCTTTGGTTCTAGCAATTCTGTTTCCAACTTCGATTTCTCCACCTGGAACCCTAACTTTCTGTCATTTTTTTTTTTTTAAATATTTTTATTACTTTTGAGAAATACAGAAAAAAGAATAAAGAATAGTTATAAGAAGATAGAATAGAAGAATAACAAATTTCCATGTTCTTTTTCCATCCAATCTAAAGGACTTCCCCACATCCTCCAAACCCTACGTTCCCTGTCTTATAAAGCATCAGCAATTTGTTAACTTATTTCAAAACTTATTGTATCTTCCATTTTATCATGTTCCCTAATTTCAATTTTACTGTAACCCAATTCTTATATGCTTTGTATTAAACACAATAAAGTTGTTTCATTATTTTACCTCTAAATTCTTGTGTCTTAATTTTCATTTCATTAACTTACATTTGCTGAAGCTAGAGTTTCCTGAAAGGTGCATTTTTTTAACATTCATACAGCTTATAGTGTTTCTTCAAATAGTCCTTAAACTTTTCCCAGTCCTCCTCAATTGTTTCTTCTCCCACGTCTCGGATTCTGCCAGTCATTTCAGCCAATTCCATGTAGTCCATCAACTGTGATTGCCATTCCTCCAGCGTGGGTAAATCTTGTGTCTTCCAGTGTTTTGCAATCAGGATCCTTGCTGCTGTGGTAGCATACATGAAAAAGGTTCTGTCCTTCTTAAACACTCTCTGGTCTACCATACCCAGGAGGAAGGCCTCTGGTTTCTTAGGTAAGGTAAATCTCAGTACCTTTTTTAGTTCATTATGGATCATTTCCCAGAAGGCCTTCACTTTCGGGCAGGTCCACCAGAGATGAAAGAATGTCCCTTCCGCCTCTCCACATTTCCAACATTTATTGTCAGACAGATGGTATATCTTAGCTAGCTTGACTGGGGTCATGTACCACCGGTATACCATTTTCATAATATTTTCCTTCAAGGCAGTGCATGCCGTAAATTTCAAACCGGTGTTCCATAACCTTTCCCAGTCTACAAACATAATGTTATGCCCCACATCCTGAGCCCATTTTATCATAGCGGATTTGACTGTTTCGTCCTGTGTATTCCACTTAAGCAGCAATTCAGTCTCTAGTTTCGATTTTTCCACCTGGAATCCAACCTTTTTATCTATTTTAAATACCTCTTGAATTTGCGCATAGTGCAGCCAGTCTCGTACCTTAGTTTTCAATTTCTCCAAGCTTAGCAACCTCCAATTGTCTCCATTTTTTTCAATTATTTCCCAATATTTAGGCCAATGGGCCTCCATGTTAAGTCTCTTACGTGCCTTGGCCTCCACCGGTGAGAGCCACCTCGGAGTCTTACTCTCCAATAAGTCTTTATATTTTGTCCAGACCATCCAAATTGCTCTTCTGACAATATGGTTTTTAAACAATTTGTGCACTTTGACCTTGTCATACCACAAATATGCATGCCACCCAAACGCATTGTCAAACCCTTCCAGATCTAGGACGTCAGTGTTCTCCAATAAAATCCAATCTTTCAACCAGCAGAAGGCTGCAGATTCATAATATAACCTCAAGTCTGGCAGGGCAAATCCCCCTCTTTCTTTCGCATCAGTTAATATTTTAAACTTTATTCGGGGCTTTTTGCCCTGCCAAACAAACTTAGAAATGTCCTTCTGCCACTTTCCAAAACATTCCACCTTGTCCACGATCTGTAGGGCCTGAAACAAAAATAACATTTTCGGCAGTACATTCATTTTTACAGCAGCTATTCGGCCTAACAAGGAAAGTTTCAATCTTGACCATGTTTCCAAATCTCTTTTGATTTCTGACCAACATTTCTCATAGTTATCTTTAAACAAATTCAAATTTTTGGAGGTCAGGTACACCCCTAGGTATTTTACTTTTTTAACCACATTCAACTCCGTTTCTTTAGAGAACTCATCTGTTTCTGTAACTGTCAAATTTTTTGCTAAAACCTTGGTTTTTTGCTTATTTAACTTAAACCCCGCCACCCGACCAAAGTCAGAAATTAATTCTAACACTCTTTTAGTACTGGAGACTGGTTCCTGAAGTGTTAATACCAAGTCATCTGCAAATGCTTTCAATTTATATTGTTTCACTCCGACCTCAATTCCCTGAACCAACCGGTCCTTTCTAATCATGTTTAGCAACACCTCCAGAACTGAGATGAACAATAGGGGGGATAGGGGGCACCCCTGACGTGTCCCTTTTTAATTTTAAACTCCTCTGTCACCACATTGTTTACTATCAATTTAGCTTTTTGTTCTGTGTAAATTGCTTTTATACCATTTTCGAACCCCCGCCCCACTCCCATCCCTTCCAAATTTTTCTTCATAAACATCCAAGAAATATTATCAAAGGCCTTCTCTGCATCAATAAAAATTAAAGCCGCTCTAGTATTAAGATTTGTTTGTAGAAGTTCCAAAATGTCAATAATGTTTCTTGTGTTATCAAACAAATGCCTACCAGGGAGAAAGCCAGCCTGGTCCTTATGAATCACTTCATTTAATACTTTTTTAAGTCTACTTGCCAAAATATCTGCAAAAATTTTATAATCCACATTTAGGAGTGAGATGGGGCGGTAATTCTTAAGTTGAGTCTTTTCCGTTTCTAATTTAGGTATCAATGTGATGAAAGCTTCTTTCCACGTTTCCGGTGCCTTCCTTCCCTCCATAGTCTGGTTACAAACCTCCATCAAGGGTTGTATCAAATAGTCCTTTAAAACTTTATAATATTTGGAGGTTAGACCATCAGGGCCTGGAGACTTGCCCAATTGAAGATTCTGAATGGCACTTTCAATTTCTTGCTGTGTGATGTTACAATTCAGGTTTGTTCTCATTTCCAGGGGTATTTTTTGTAATCCATTAGTTTTAAGAAATTGCTCCACCTCGGAAGCTTTTTGCGGCCCTTGTGAGTAGAGTTCTTTGAAGTACCTCTGGAAGCACTTTCTAATTTCCTCGGGTTTCTGAACCATTCTCCCTTCAATCTCTAGATTTGTAATCGTGTTTTGTTGTATTAGAAACCCTCTCATAACTGCCTTACTTGCGTCCCAGATTGTTCTTTTTTCCACGGTGGTATTCAAATTTATCTCAAAATAGTCCTTTAAAGTTTTTTGGGTCTTCTTCACAATCTCCTGATCTCTTAATAAGGTGTCATTCATTTTCCATCTAAAGGAGCCGGTTGTATTAAGTCTCAATTCCACTTTCAAAGCATTATGGTCGGAGCAGGTTTTTGGGCAGATTTCCACTTTTCTAGTCTTAGGTGCCAGTCCTCTAGTTGTCCATATTTGGTCGATTCGTGTCCATGTCAGATGAGCTTCAGAAAAGAAAGTCCCTTCTTTCCCTAGAGGGTTCTTAACCCTCCATATGTCGACTAAGTCCATATTGTCTGTCATTTCAAAGAAAGTTTTAGGTAGTCTGCCATCTTTCGATATGTTGGCACTTTGTGACTTATCCATATTTACAGACACAACCCCATTCATATCACCCAGCATAATGATGTTACTATAGTCCAAGTAATCCAGCATAGTCTCATGCAGCTTCCTGAAAAATTCCGACTTTCCCTCATTTGGAGCATATATTCCTAATACCAAAAATTTTTCTCCTTGTGTCTGTATTTCAATCGCCAAAATTCGGCCATGTTCATCTTTAAATAAGAATTTCGGTGACAGGCTCTCCTTTGCATATATCACCACTCCTCTTTTCTTAACTTTGTCCGAAGAAATAAATTCTTGGCCTAGTCTTTTATTAATTAACACTTTTCTATGGAGCCTTGTCACATGTGTTTCTTGTAGGCAGATAACGTCCAATTGTTCCTTTTTCAAAATGTGAAAAACTTTCCTTCTTTTTTCCGGGGAATTTCCGCCATTTATGTTCCAACTAAGAAGCTGCAGAGACATCCTGAATCAATTGACGGGTTCTACAATGGGGTATCTAAGCTTCCCTCCGGTCCCGGAGGAGGTAGTGCTGGTCCAGATCCAGGTGGTATAACTCTTGGAGGTGGTGGAGGCCAAGAAGCTGCAGCTCCTTTTTGCAGGTCCTCCTCGTGGTCGTGTAGGAACTTCTGCTGGTCTTCAGGTGATTTAATTTTTATTTTCCTTCCTTTGTAAGTAAATGAAAGTCCTTGTGGAAACTCCCACCTATAAGGAATTCCGTTGTGTCTCAACAATTTAGTCAGGTCTATATAGGTAGTCCTAAGTTCCAAGAGATATTTGGGTATATCTCTGTAAATTTCGGCCCTTTTGCCTTCTATCTCCAAAGATTTCTTGAAATGTAGGCCTAATATCTTATCCCTTTCTTCTCTTGATCTCAGAACAACTAAGCAGTCTCGACTTGTCTTTCTTTACTGATTTTCCCAGTCTAAAGGCTGTCACAATTTTAAAGTCCTTTTCTTCCTCAATTCCCCAGAATTTGGAGAACAAAAGTGTCAAAAATCCCTCTAAATTGTCTTGCTCCAGTTCCGGGATAGCCCTTATCCTGAGATTGCTTTCTTTACTTTTCAGTTCAACCAATGACAGGTAGGCTTGTTGTTCCCCTACCTGTCTTTTCAGAGGTCTTACTTCTCCTTTAATTTCATCAACCTTTATATTCGCCTGTTCTGCTTTTTGGTTGGCTTCCACAGCTAATTTGTAATTTTCTGCCGTAGCTCCTTGCAGTTTCTCAATTGCCTGAGTGTGCTGCGAAACCTGTTCAGTTAATTTGCCAATAGAGGATGTAGCTTGGTCAATTTTTGATGTTTGATTGTCCACTTTTTGATTTAAAACTGCCAATTGTTCCAAAATTTGTTTCAAAACTGTTTCAGATCCTCCAGTTGCCATATCTTCTGCAGCAGGCTGTGCAAGTTCCACCTCCTGTGCTGTCAGCACAGTTGGGACGGATGATCTGCGGTGATGAGTTAAAGTTGTTTGCAAGAGTTGCCCAGATATTTTCTCTTTTTCTTTATCTTTGGCTTTAGCTGCTCTTGTTCTCCCTGTGCCGCTCATTCCACACCTGCCTCTGTTCAAGGTCAAATGATCTTTTATCCCATGGGAAAGACAAGTCCAAAGTATAAACAAATTAAACCACAAAAAGTTTCAATAAAGCTCAATTCCCAGGCCACTATACTTCCACAGTCCTATAGGGGGAGTATTTCAAAGTTTCAAAGAAGAAAGGAACTATTTTCCGCCATTGAAGTTCCTCTATTCCCCATGTTAAATTTTTGTAGTTCCCAAACACAAAAGGAAGGTTTCCAAAGCTTCCAATCTCTTAAAATCCAGCCACAAGGTGTCAAGATAGGTCCAAGCAACAATGTTAAACATTAATGTCTCAGTCTATGCAACAGTTTCAATTTCTGCAACAATGTCGTCAATTTGACAGCAGTTTGACAGTTCTCTTCTATACACTGGCAGCCCGATGACGGGGTTTTCCCTTTCAACTCCGTTTAGCTCAAAGATAGGGGGACAGTTCCAAAGAATAAAAGTCCATAAGTTTCACAATTCTTTCCCTTTTATCCTCAAAATGCAAAGTCTATCAATGCACTCTTTCTTCCACTTTTACAGTCCCTTTTAAATACTTCAGCTCGTTTCAGAGCCCTTGCTTTGATCTAATTAGCAGAGTCGGGAGGCGGACTTCCTGTTACTCGCCTCCCGTTTTCAGCCGAATTTCTTCAATTTAAATTAAGAATTTAAGCCCCTTACTCACGGGTATATTGCTCCAATTCCGATATTTTCAAGAAGAAAGGTCAGCGCTCATCAGCAGCAGCAGCGCGGCTTTGCTTCCACGAAAAGAGCGATGAACTCACAGCGCCGCTCCCCCTTTCTGTCATTTTTAAAAACTTCTTTAATCTGAGCGTAATGTAACCAGTCAGTTGGCTTCAGACCTTCCAGTGTTCCTGTTCCCTGCCCGGCCTCCTGCTCCTGACCTTCCAGCGTTCCTGTTCCTTGCCCGGCCTCCTGCTCCTGACCTTCCAGCGTTCCTGTTCCCTGCCCAGCCTCCTGCTTCTGACCTTCCAGCATTCCTGTTCCCCGCCTGGCTCCCTGATTCGGACCTCGCCTCTCATCTTGTGAACTCGGACTACGGTAACGGTACCTTTCCCCCGGGACCAGCACAGTTTGCTCCCGCCTCCTCCCGCACTCCCCCTTTGTTGGGGTGCGTTCGGGAAGAGCCAGAAGCCATGGCCGACCAAGCGGCTACGCTGCTGGCAATAGCCCAGGAGAACCAGGCCTTGACTCACACCGTGCGGCAGCTCAGCAACGCGGTTACGGCACTTCAGCAGCGCTTGGACGCCCTACCGGCTCCTGGTAGTTTGATGGGGCCCCGGCCAGTTTTCCCATGTTCCTCGCCCAGGCCAAGTTGTACATTCAGGGGCGAGCCCGGAACTTCCCTGACAACCGCACCAAGGTGCACTTTTTAATCAGTTTGTTAAAGGACCAGGCGGCCAAGTGGGCTTTGCCACTGCTCCGGCAAAACTCTCCTTTGCTAACGGACTATGTGGGGTTTTGTAACCACTTAGAGACTGTGTTTGGTAACCCTCTGAAGGAGAGCCAAGCCAATCGGGCGATTCGTCGGTTGAAGCAGGACAAGTCCACAGCCGCCGCCTACGCCACAGAATTTCAGCTGTTGGCACAAGACTTGTCTTGGAATGACTCTGCACTACGGGACCAGTATCTTGAGGGACTGTCGGACGAGATACTGGACCAGTTGGCCATGATGGATCATCCCACCACGCTGGACGCCCTCATTCAGCGGAGCCTGCAGATAGACGATCGGTTGGAGGACCGTCGCCAGGCCCGGGATTGCCAGCACTCCCGGCTCCTAGCGCCAGTCCTTCCCAGCAGGTCCACGCCCACAGCCGAGTTGCCAGTCGAGCCAACGCAGCTCGGGGCTGCGCGACCTCACCTCTCCCCCTCGGAGAAGTCGCGGCGTCGGGAGGGGAACCTGTGTCTTTACTGCGGTGGGAGTGGACATTATGCCCGTTCCTGTCCCGAGAAGATACCAGTCGCAGGGAAACCGCCAACCTCGGTAGCCGAAGGCCCTAGCAACATGGGGTCCCAAACCATGCAAGAAGGGCCCTCACCAGTGGAATTGCGACATCTCATGGTACCGGTGCGTCTCTACCCTCCAGGTGGGCCCTGGATTCTTACCCACGCGCTGGTAGATTCGGGGGCAACCCGCTCCTATATGGACGCTGCCTTTGCCGCTCATCATCAGGTGCCACTTCAGAACAAGCCAGAACCGGTACAGGTGGAGGCAATTGACGGACGGCTCCTGCGTTCGGGTGCCGTCACTCGGGAGACCCAGCCCTTGGTCCTGTGTCTCCAGCAGCACCGGGAGGTGCGAACCTTGGACATTGCCTCCATGCCCCGGTTCCCCCTGGTGCTCGGGATGGACTGGCTGGAGGCTCACAACGTTCAGATTGACTGGGTCAAATGGACTGTGCACTTCCCAGACCCATGTTCCCATGCTCAGTCCGAGATGCTAGCGGCCGCACCCACGGAGGAGGCAGCACCCACGCTCCCAGCCGTGTACCGGGACTACCAAGACGTGTTCGAGGAACGGGGGGCAGACCAGCTGCCGCCACATCGGTCTTTTGACTGCGGCATAGACCTCCAGCCCGGAGCGCCCCTACCGGTGAGTCGCTTATACTCTCTAACAGAGCCAGAGCGCGAGGCTTTGCAGGACTTCTTGCGCAAGAACCTGGAGCGTGGTTTCATTAGGCCTTCTACCTCGCCCACCGCTGCGCCAGTGCTCTTTGTTAAGAAGAAATGTGGGGAGCTCCGCCTTTGCCATGATTACCGGGCCCTGAACAAAATTACCATCCCAGACCGGTACCCCTTGCCCCTTATTTCGGAGTTGCTGGAGCGGGTGCAAGGGGCGCAGGTGTTCACCAAGCTAGACCTCCGGGGGGCCTACAATTTGATTCGGATCCGAGCCGGGGATGAGTGGAAGACAGCATTCGGGACCCGGTACGGGCAGTTCGAATACCTGGTTATGCCCTTCGGTTTGTGCAACGCGCCTGCTGTGTTCCAACGGTACATCAACCACGTGTTCCAGGACTTGCTAGACAAGTACGTGGTGGTGTACTTGGATGACATTCTGGTTTACTCCCGTGACCCGGCTTGCCACGAGGGTCATGTCCGGACCATGCTGCAGCGCTTGCGCGAGCACCATTTGTATGCAAAGCTCAGCAAGTGCGAGTTCCATCAGCGGTCTGTGGACTTCCTTGGTCACCGGCTCTCTCCAGATGGGGTGCAGATGGATCCTAGGAAGGTGGCAGCGGTTCGAGAATGGGCGGCACCTCGGAACCGCAAGGACCTACAGCGTTTCCTGGGGTTCGCCAACTATTACCGGACCTTCATTGCAGATTATGCTCAGCGCACCACCCCGTTGACCCGGCTACTGCGCCCCAAGACGCCGTTTTCCTGGGACAAGGAGGCAGAGGAGGCGTTTCAGGGGTTGAAGGCCTGTTTCCAGAGAGCACCGATCTTGCAACATCCTGACCCCTCTCGACCCTTTGTGGTGGAGACCGACGCCTCCAGTACGGCTCTCGGTGCCGTCTTGTCTCAGCAGTATGGACCTGAAGCGCCACTCTTACCCTGTGCCTTCTATTCCCGCCAGCTCCTTCCAGCGGAGCGTAACTATACCGTGTGGGAGCGGGAACTACTGGCCATCAAGGTGGCCTTTGAGGTCTGGCGCCACCATCTTGAGGGGGCACGACACCCGGTGGAGGTGAGAACCGACCACCGGAACCTGGAGTACCTCCAGACCACCCGCAAGCTGAACCAAAGGCAGATCTGGTGGGCGTTGTTCTTTTCCCGGTTCCAGTTCCGGATCCGCTACATCCCTAGCTCCCAAAACCAGAAAGCAGATGCCCTGTCCCGGAAACCTGAAGACAACACAGACACGGTACAGCAGGCAGTACCCACCACGATCCTACCACCAGCTGCATTCCTGGCCACCCAGGAGGCTGAGCCACTGCAGGCTCGGTTGCGGGAACAGCAGCGGGTCGACGCTTGGGCCCAGGAACGACTCCGGGAGCTGGCTGAAGGGTCCAGCCCTCAGTATCCGGGGCTGGTCTTGCATCAGGGCCTTCTGCTGCACCATGGTCGCCTGTACATCCCGCCAGGGCCACTGCGGGCTGAGGTTCTCCGGATGACCCATGATGCCCCAGCAGCGGGGCACTTTGGGCGGTATCGGACCACCCATCTGGTAAGCCGTGAGTTTTGGTGGCCCCGCCTGAAGGCTGATGTGGCTCGCTACGTTGCTGGTTGTGATGTCTGCCGGCGGGCCAAGGGCCCTACCGGGAGACCCCCCGGCCTACTTCAGTCATTGCCAGTTCCACCACGTCCTTGGCACACGGTTTCGCTGGACTTTGTAGTGGACTTACCCCCGTCTCATGGCTGTACCTGCCTTCTAGTTTTCTCCGACAATTTCACTAAGATGGTGCACTGTGCCCCCTGCCCATCTGTACCCACAGCCAAGGAAACCGCTCAGCTGTACCTTCAGCATGTCTTCCGCCTGCATGGCCTACCTGAGCGAGTGGTGTCCGACCGGGGTGTTCAGTTCACGTCCCGGTTCTCGCGAGCATTGCACCAGACCCTCGGGACAGAGGTCTGTCTCTCGTCAGCCTACCACCCACAGACCGATGGCCAGACGGAACGGGCGAACGCGGTGCTGGAGCAGTACATCCGGTGTTACTGCAGCTACCAGCAGGATGACTGGGTCGACCACCTAGCATTGGCAGAGTTCGCCTACAACAACGCGGTGAATGCGTCCACCCAGCAGACCCCGTTCCAGGCCAGTTACGGTTATCATCCATGGCTGTTTCCAGATGTGCTGCCGGCATCCGCGGTCCCTGCGGTGACGGAGTGGCTTCAGGAGCTCCAGTCCCAGCAGCAGCTTTTGATGGAGCAACTGCACCAGGCCAAGGAGGCGTACAAGGCCCAGGCCGACCGCCACCGCCAGGTGGGGCCGGAACTTCACGTTGGTGACCTGGTATGGCTTTCCACTCGCCACCTCCACCCCTCTCGACCTTCACGGAAGTTGGACGCCCGTTTCACCGGCCCGTTTCCTATCTTGGACCAAGTCTCACCTGTGGCATTCCGTCTCCGGTTGCCCGCAACCCTGAAGGTTCACCCGGTCTTCCACAGGTCCCTTCTGAGTCCGGTGGCCCCACCCGATGAGTTCCACCCGAACCGTCCCCGACCGCAGCCAGTTTTGGTTCAGGGAGAGCCTGAGTACGAGGTGGAACGCATTCTGGACTCCCGATACCGCAGGGGAAAGCTGCAGTATCTCATTGACTGGAAGGGGTATGGACCGGAGGACCGTTCCTGGGAACCAGCGGCCAACGTCCACGTGCCTGCCTGCCTCTGAGAGTTCCATGCGGCGTACCCCGGCAAGCCGGGTCTGGACCCTCGATTGGGGGGGGGCTGGGAGGGGGGATGGTGTGATGGCCTGGGATTCCGATTCAGAGGCTGAACCAGAGGAATCCCAGCCTGCACAGGGCCGGCTGAACTGGGGCAAGGCCTAGATTCTGAGGAGCCTGCACCTGTGTCAGATCCTCAGGAGCAGGCACCAGGTGAAACCATTCTGGCCCCAGAGGTGCTTGAGGACTCAGTGTCTACAGGTGAGCCTCCTCCGGGGCCCAGTAACCCTTCGGCCTCTCCTGAACTGCAGAGGCTTAGGGCAGAGAGGCGAAGGGAACTGGTTGCTCCCAGGAGGAGTGCTCGCCTTAAGGCCAGAGGAGGCGGGGCTCCTGGGGGCCGGGACCGCCCCCGGCCTTAGAAGAGGATAAAAGCCTAGTCAGCCCGGTCCCAGGTTGCGGGAGCAACGTCGTTGTTGGCTTCAGACCTTCCAGTGTTCCTGTTCCCTGCCCGGCCTCCTGCTCCTGACCTTCCAGCGTTCCTGTTCCTTGCCCGGCCTCCTGCTCCTGACCTTCCAGCGTTCCTGTTCCCTGCCCGGCCTCCTGCTCCTGACCTTCCAGCGTTCCTGTTCCTTGCCCAGCCTCCTGCTTCTGACCTTCCAGCGTTCCTGTTCCCCGCCCGGCTCCCTGATTCGGACCTCGCCTCTCATCTTGTGAACTCGGACTACGGTAATGGTACCTTTCCCCCGGGACCAGCACAATGTTACAGGTTACGAGGCAATTCTGGTGGCCAAGGGTGAGGGAAGATGTACGAGAGTATGTACGGGGGTGTGACCGCTGCCAACGGGCCAAGGGAGAGAGGGCGGCCCCGGCGGGGCTACTGGAGCCCTTACCCACACCGGGAAGACCATGGGGGGAGGTGTCGATCGATTTCATGACCGATTTACCCAAATCTAGAGGGAAGACAGCAGTCATGGTAGTAGTAGATCTGCTAACCAAAATGTGCCATTTTATAGCGTGCTCACATGCAGTAACGGCTGAGGAAACTGCCCGGTTGTTTGTGGATCACATCTTCAGGTTGCATGGGTGTGATGGGATGATGAGCTGCTTGTGCGTAAAAGCTTAGTCCCTCAGAGTTTGGCCTGATTATCAAAGCTCTGTCTATAGCGGAGCCCCTTAAGCATGACTCCCTCAATCGCTGGCAGAATCCGACAGTGAGCGTTTGCGGAATCTCTTCCGACATAAAAGCTCCTTAACGGAAACGCGTCTTCTGGATTCTCTGCGCGACAGTTTCCGGCGAGGGGTGGGTGTCCCTATAGGAGGTCCTGAAACTTCCCCACTTTTTTCACTGGAAGTGTCCCTGAGCCATCCCTCCGACTCACTTTCCCTCGGAGCTCCTTCTCTCCCCCTGCTGGTTCCCTCCTCTGCTGCTGAGTCTCTCCTAGCCTCCGTGAGCCCTTCCACCACCTGCCCTTCCGATGGCAGTTCCCTGACATCCACCTCCCCTCCAGGGCCCCCTTCACCCCCTCCCGTCCCTTCCTCCATGGGCGGTGAGGATGCAAAACCCCTGAAAGAACCTCCCTCATCTTCCGAAGTCTCGAACACTTCCCTCCACCGGTTGCTGTCCCTTGTCCCCGAGTACTCCTCCTCATCGGAGTCTACTCCTTCTTCCAGCTCCGATTCTGGGAACCCTTTGAACTCCTCTTCCTCGTCGGTGGTGCCAAAATGTTCCCTCCGGAACCTCGTTACAGACTGAGGTTTCCTTGGGAGCCGTTGATGAAACGTTTCTATTAAAACCTCGTCGTTGACTTCCTCTGCAGTTACCCAGGTGTTTTCTGACTCTGGTTCCCCTTCCCAAGCTACCAAATACTCCACCTGATTACCCTTCCACCTGGAGTCAATGATTTCCGCCACATGGCTGTTGCGTTCCCTTTCTTCTATGACTGGTCCCTGTGTGAACACCCATTCACGTCCCCCCCTGTACGGTGACAGCAATGACCTGTGGAATACTGGGTGTAGTTTCATGTGGTTCGGTAACCTGAGTTTGAACGCCACTGGATTGACCTGTTGTATGACCTCAAATGGTCCCAATCTTTTGGGTCTCAATTTCTTACAACCCCCTTTGAACGGCAACCCTTGGGTCGACAGCCACACCTGGTCCCCCACCCTTATGGTTTCACCTTCCCTTCTGTTCCTGTCTGCCTGCTTCTTGTATTCTTCTTTGGCCCTTTCTAGGTTGAGTTGGAGCTGACGATGGATCGCTTCCATCTCTTCTACAAAATGTTCTGCTGCCGGGACGCTCCATCTCTCCCCTCCTTCCCCTGGAAAAGCCCTGGGATGACACCCATAGTTGGCCAAAAAGGGACTCATCCCTGTGGACACATTCTCCACATTATTGTAGGCAACTTCTGCCAGAGCCAACTTTTCTACCCAATCATTTTCTCTGTCATTGACATAACACCTCAAGTATTGTTGGAGGATACCGTTTGCTCTTTCCGCCTGCCCGTTGGTTTCAGGGTGTCAGGCAGTCGAAAAATTAACCTCTACGTGCAGTAAGCTCATGAGCTTCCTCCAGAACCTGGACGTAAATTGTTTCCCTCGGTCTGAGACCACCCTCAAGGGGCGCCATGCAACCTAAAAATGTGTTCTACAAACAATTTGGCTGTCTCTTCTGCCGTGACCGCATGTGAGCATGCCACAAAGTGGCACATCTTGGTTAACAGGTCTACTACAACCATGATAGCTGTTTTTCCCTTGGATTTCGGCAGATCCGTCATAAAATCTATGGATACTGCCTCCCATGGTCGTTCTGGTATGGGTAGTGGTTCCAATAACCCCGCCGGTGCCCGCCTCTCCCCTTTTGCTCGCTGGCATCGGTCACACCCTCTTACATACTCCCGTACATCTTCCCGCACCTTGGGCCACCAAAACTCCCTGGTCACCGACTTCCGGAGGCGGCGCAAAACAGCAATGGCGGTCCTCTTTACTCAGTGAAGAGGGGCTCCGCGAAAAAGGGTCGTCCGCTACGGCAAAGCGGAGACCCATTAAGAAAAACCGCAGGCAGAGTGAGCCTGCGGCCGTGGGACTCGGCGGGCGCCCAAAGCCCCCCCGGAAACGAAGAAGGAGCTCCGTAAGGGGCTCCGGAACGCGAAAGGGGGAGCGGCGCTGTGAGTTCATCGCTCTTTTCGTGGACGCAAAGCCGCGCTGCTGCTGATGATGAGCGCCGACCTTTCTTCTTGAAAACATCAAAATTGGCTGCTACATACCCGTGAGTAAGGGGAGTTAAAGATCGGAAAAACTTGGGAATTTGGTTGAAATTCGGCTGAAAACGGGAGGCGAGTAACAGGAAGTCCGTCTCCCGATCCTGCTAACCAGATTAAAGCAACTGCTCAGAAGAGCGCTGAAGCGCTTAAAAGGGACTGTAAAAGTAAAACGAGGGTGTATTTGACAGACTTTGTAGTGAAAAGACAAGCAGGAAATCTTTGCAAAATTTGTGGATCTTATTTTTGGGACCTTCTTCCTAATTTTGAGCTATGTGGAGTTAAAAGGGACAACCCAGCTATCGGGCTGTCAGTGTGCAAAAGAGAACTGTCAAACTGCTGATACTGTTATTGGAGCTTAAACTGATACATAGACTGAGACACTAACGTTTAAACATTGTTGCTGGGACCTTTCTTGACACCTTGTGGCCTTTCTTCAAGAAAAAGAAAGCCTGGGGAAACTTCCTTTTGTACTCTGGAACTACTAAAGATTTAACATAGGGAATATAAGAACTTCAATGGCGGACAAGAGCTCTCTCCTTCTTTGAAACTTTGAAATACCCCCACCTAGAGGATTGTGGAGACATAGAGGCCTGGGAACTGTACTTTATTGTGACTCTCTGTGGTTAAATTGTTTACACTCTGGACTTGTCTAACTTATGAAACAAAAGAAAATTTGACCTTGAACAGAGGCAGGTGTGGAATGAGCGGCACAGGGAGAACAAGAGCAGCTAAAGCTAAAGAAAAAGAAAAGAAACCAGGGCAACTTGTTCAAACAACCCTATCTCATCAACGAAGATCATCCGTCCCAACTGTACTGACAGCACAGGAGGTGGAAATTGAAGAGCCTGCTGCAGAGCCTGCTGCAGAAGATATGGCAACTGGAGGATCTGAAATAGTCCTGAAACAAATCTTGGAACAACTGGCAATTTTAAACCAAAAAGTGGACAATCAATCATCAAAAATTGACCAAGCTACATCCTCTATTAGTAAATTATCCGAGCAAGTTTCTCATCATACTCAGGCAATTGAAAAATTGCAAGGGGCAACGACTGAAAATTATAAACTTGCTGTGGAAGCTAGTCAAAAAGCAGAACAGGCGAACAAAAAGGTTGATGAGATTAGGGGGGAAGTAAGGCCTCTGAAAAGACAGGTAGGGGAACAACAAGCCTACCTGTCATTGGTTGAATTGAAAAGTAAGGAAAATAATCTCAGATTAAGGGCTATCCCAGAACTGGAGGAAGGAAATCTACAGGGATTTTTAACACTTTTGTTCTCCAAATTCTGGGGGATTGAGGAAGATAAGGACTTTAAAATTGTGACTGCCTTTAGACTGGGAAAACTGATAAAGAAGGACAAGTCCAGAGACTGTTTGGTTATTCTGAGATCGAGAGAGGAAAGAGACAAGATACTAGGCCTACATTTCAAAAAATCTTTGGAGATAGAAGGTAAAAAGGCTGAAATTTACAGAGATATACCTAAACACCTTTTGGATCTTAGGACCACTTATACAGATTTGACCAAACTGTTGAGATACAACACAATCCCTTATAGGTGGGAGTTTCCGCAAGGACTATCATTTACCTACAAAGGAAGGAAAGTAAGAATTAAAACACCGGAGGACCAACAGAAGTTCCTACACGACCACGAGGAGGACCTCCAGAAAGGAGCTGCAGCTTCTTGGCCTCCACCACCACCGGGACCATCTCCAAAGCCTACACCGTCTGGATCTGGACCAGCATTACCACCTCCGGGATCGGAGGGAAACCTAGACACCCCACTGTAGACCCACCAATTAGAACAGGATGTCGCTGCAGCTTCTTAGTTGGAATATAAATGGTGGAAACTCTCTGGAAAAAAGAAGAAAAGTATTTCATATTTTGAAAAAAGAACAATTGGACATTATTTCCCTGCAAGAAACGCATGTGACAAGGCTCCACAGAAAAGTGCTAATTAATAAAAGACTAGGCCAAGAATTTATCTCTTCGGACAAAGTGAAGAAAAGAGGAGTGGTGATATATGCAAAGGAGAGCCTGTCACCGAAATTCTTATTTAAAGATGAACACGGCAGAATTTTGGCGATTGAAATTCAGACACAAGGAGAAAAATTTCTGATATTAGGAATATACGCCCCAAATGAAGGAAAATCGGAATTTTTCAGGAAGCTGCATGAGATTATGCTGGATTACCTAGACTACAACAACATCATCATGATGGGTGATATGAATGGGGTTGTGTCTGTAAATATGGATAAGTCGCAAAGTGCTAACATAACGAAAGATGGCAGACTACCTAAAACTTTTTTTGAAATGACTGACAATGTGGACTTAATTGACATATGGAGGGTTAAGAACCCCCTAGGAAAAGAAGGGACTTTCTTTTCTGAAGCTCATCTGACATGGACACGAATCGACCAAATATGGATAACTAGAGGACTGGCACCCAAGACTAGAAAGGTGGAAATCTGCCCAAAAACCTGCTCCGACCATAATGCTTTGAAAATGGAATTGAGACTAAATACAACCGGATCCTTCAGATGGAAAATGAATGACACCTTATTAAGGGACGAGAAGATTGTTAAGAAGGCCCAAAAAACTTTAAAGGATTATTTTGAGATAAATTTAAATACTACTGTGGAAAAAAGAATAATCTGGGACGCAAGTAAAGCAGTTATGAGAGGGTTTCTAATACAACAAAACACGATCAAGAAAAAGCTCTGGAATGAAAAGAAGGAGAAGATATTGGAAAAAATAAGAGATGGAGAAAAAAAACTAAGATCTAGGCCCAAGTCGAAGGAAGTGCTGAGAGAAGTGAAATTTTTCCAAGCACAATATTTGAAACTGATAAATCAAGAGGTGGAATGGAGAATTAAACAAATGAAACAAAGATCTTTTGAATCAGCAAATAAGTGTGGGAAACTGCTAGCATGGCAGTTGAAAAAGAGACAAAAACTTAATACAGTTACAAATCTAGAGATTGAAGGGAGAATGGTTCAGAAACCCGAGGAAATTAGAAAGTGCTTCCAGAGATACTTCAAAGAACTTTATTCACAAGGGCCACAGAAAGATTCGGAGGTGGACCAATTTCTTAAAACCAATGGATTACAGAAAATACCTCAGGAAATGAGAACAATCCTGAATAGTAATATCACACAGCAAGAAATTGAAAGCGCCATTCAGAACCTCCAATTAGGCAAATCTCCAGGTCCTGATGGACTTACCTCCAAATACTATAAGGTTCTGAAGGACTATTTGATACAACCTTTGTTGGAGGTTTGTAACCAGATTATGGAGGGGAGGAAGGCACCGGAAACGTGGAAAGAAGCCTTCATCACATTGATACCCAAACTAGAAACTGAAAAGACCCAGCTTAAGAACTACCGCCCCATCTCACTCCTAAATGTGGATTACAAAATTTTTGCAGACATTTTGGCAAGTAGGTTTAAAAAAGTGCTTAATGAAGTGATCCATAAGGACCAGGCTGGCTTTCTCCCTGGTAGGCATTTGTTTGGCAACACAATAAACATTATTGATATTTTGGAGCTTTTTCAAACAAAGCTTAACACTAGAGCGGTGCTAATCTTTATTGATGCGGAGAAAGCCTTTGACAACATTTCCTGGATGTTTATGAAGAAAAATTTGGAAGGGATGGGAGTGGGGCGGGGGTTTGAAAATGGAATAGAAGCAATATATTCAGGACAAAAAGTGAAATTGATAGTAAACAATGTGGTGACAGAGGAGTTTAAAATTGAAAAAGGGACACGGCAGGGGTGCCCCCTATCCCCCCTATTGTTTATTTCAGTTCTGGAGGTGCTATTGAATATGATTAGAAAGGACCGGTTGGTACAGGGAATTGAGGTCGGAGTGAAACAATATAAATTGAAAGCATTTGCAGATGACCTGGTATTAACATTGCAGGAGCCTGTCTCTAGTACTAAAAGAGTGTTAGAATTAATTTCGGATTTTGGTCGGGTGGCGGGATTTAAGTTGAACAAGCAAAAAACTAAGGTTCTAGCAAAAAACTTGACAACTACAGAAACAGATGAGTTTGTGAAAGAAACAGAATTAAATGTGGTTAAAAAAGTAAAATACCTAGGGGTGTATCTGACCTCCAAAAATTTGAATCTGTTTAAAGACAACTACGAGAAATGTTGGTCAGAAATCAAAAGAGATTTGGAAACGTGGTCAAGATTGAAACTTTCCGTGTTGGGCCGAATAGCAGCTATAAAGATGAACGTATTGCCAAAAATGTTATTTTTGTTTCAGACCCTACAGATCGTGGACAAAGTGGAATGTTTTGGAAGGTGGCAGAAGGATATCTCTAAGTTTCTTTGGCAGGGCAAAAAGCCCCGAATAAAGTTTAAGATACTAACTGATGCGAAAGAAAGAGGGGGATTTGCCCTGCCAGACTTGAGGTTATATTATGAATCCGCAGCCTTCTGCTGGTTGAAAGATTGGATCTTACTGGAAAACACTGATGTCCTAGATCTGGAAGGGTTTGACAATGCTTTTGGGTGGCATGCATATTTGTGGTATGACAAGGTTAAAGTGCACAAACTGTTTAAAAACCACATTGTCAGGAGAGCAATTTTAATGGTCTGGACAAAATATAAAGACTTACTGGAGAGTAAGACTCCGAGGTGGCTCTCACCGGTGGAGGCCAAGGCACGTAAGAGACCTAATATGGAAGCCAATTGGCCTAAATATGGGGAAATCATTGAAAAGATTGGAGACAATTGGAGGTTGCAGAGCTTGGAAAAACTAAAAAACAAGGTGCGAGATTGGTTGCATTATGCACAAATTCAAGAGGTCTTTAAAGTAGATAAGAAGGTTGGATTCCAGGTGGAAAAATCGAAACTAGAGACAGAATTGTTAGAACCAAAAAGTAAACTACTTTCGAGAATGTATAACCTGCTGCTTAAATGGAATACTCAGGATGAGACAGTCAAATCCGCAATGATAAAGTGGGCGCAGGACTTGGGGCATAACATTATGTTTGAAGACTGGGAAAGGTTATGGAACACCGGAATGAAATTTACGGCATGTAGTGCCTTGAAGGAAAACATTATGAAAATGATATACCGGTGGTACATGACCCCAGTCAAGCTTGCTAAGATATATCACCTGTCTGATAATAAATGTTGGAAATGTAAGGAGGCGGAAGGGACATTCTTTCACCTCTGGTGGACCTGCCCGAAGGTGAAGGCCTTTTGGGAAATGATTCATAATGAACTAAAAAAGGTACTTAGATTTACCTTACCTAAGAAACAAGAGACCTTCCTCTTGGGCATGGTGGACCAGAGGGTGTTTAAGAAGGATAGAACTTTTTTTATGTACGCCACCACAGCAGCAAGGATTTTGATTGCAAAATATTGGAAGTCACAAGATTTACCCACACTGGAGGAATGGCAAACGCAGTTGATGGACTACATGGAACTGGCCGAAATGACTGGCAGAATCCGAGACTTGGGAGAAGAAACAATCGAGGAGGACTGGAAAAAATTTAAAGACTGTTTGGAAAAACATTATAAGCTGTATGAATGTTAAAAAACGCACCTTTTAGGAAATTCTAGCTTCAGTAATGTTAAACTAAAGAAATGGAAATTAAGGTACAAGAAGTCAGAGATAGAATAATGAAACAACTTTATTGTGTTAAAATGAAAACGTATATGATTTGGGTCATAATATATTTGAAATTGGGTAACATGATAAAATGAAAGATACAACAAGTATTGAAACAAGTTAACAAATTGCTGATGTAATGTATCACAGAGAATGCAGGGTTGGGAGGACGCGGGGAAGTCCAGTAGATTTGGAAAAAAGAACAAGAAAATTTGTAACTTTCTTTCTCTACTTTTATAATATGCTCTTTATTCTTTTTTCTGTATTTCATAAAACTAATAAAAAATATTATAAAAAAAAAACTCCCTGGTCACCAACCACATGGTTTTGTGTTGCCCGAAGTGCCCCGCTGTGGGACTGTCGTGCAACTGTTTGAGTACCCTCCCCCTCAATTCTCCTTCGGGTATATACAGTGCCCCTTTGTAATACAATGCCCCGTTCCTTTCCTCAAAACCTCCTGGGTTCTCGCCCTCCCTCCGGAGTCCTCTGAGCTTATCCTGGGCGTATTCATCATTCTCAGTCCCCTCTACCAGTTCTCTTTGCCCCACCAATGCCGCCCCACACACCCAGTAGTCCTCTGGGATGATGTGTCTCTCTTCTGGCGCTCCCTCCCCCTCCAAATATTCTGGTTTACGGGAGAGAGCGTCCGCCCTGACGTTTTCCGGGCCTGGCACGTGACAAATTTCAAAGTGGAATTTGGAGAACTCCTGGGCCCATCTCACTTGTCGTTGGTTGAGTACTCGTGCCGTTCTCCAATACTCTAGATTCTTGTGGTCAGTACACACTTGGACTTTGTGTTGTGCACCAATTAGTAAGTGCCGCCATCTCCGGAACGCTTCATGAATGGCGAGTAGTTCTCGGTCATACACGGTGTAGTTCCTCTCGGATTTATTCAGCTTCCGCGAGAAGAAGACACACGGTCTCCACTCCGACTCACTCTTTCCCGGCTGCAGAAGCACCGCCCCTACCGCCCGGTCTGATGCATCAGTTTCTACTCTCATCGGTTTATGTAGATCCACATGCAGGAGCTGTTCTTCAGACGCGAACGCTTTCTTTAGCTCTTCGAACGCTCGCTGCGCCTCTGCCGTCCAAACAAATTTCTTCTTGCTGCTGAGACAATCAGTGATGGGAGCCGTCAAGTGGGCAAAGTTATTGATGAACTTCCGATAGAAGTTTCCAAACCCTAGGAACCTTTGCACGTCCTTCTTCATTTTCGGGGTCTTCCATTCCAGTACCGCCTGAACCTTGCCGGGATCCATGGCCAATCCCTTGTCTGACAAGCAGTATCCCAGGAATTCCACCTCCTTGGTATGAAACTGACACTTCTCCAGTTTCACCCACAGCTGGTTTGCTTGCAGCTTGCCCAGTACTTCCCGGACGTCCCTTACATGCTGCTCCTCATTCTCTGAGTATACCAACACGTCATCTAAGAAGGCCATGCAATTCTTGTAAAGCAAAGGTCCCAGGACGTGGTTCATTAATGATTGAAAACAGGCTGAGCCTGCTTGTAGACCAAAGGGCATAACGAGATACTCAAAAGCCCCTAAAGGGGTGAACATGGTGGTTTTCCATTCATCCCCCTTCCTCATCCGTATCAGGTTATACGCCCCCCTCAGGTCCAGTTTGGTAAAAATCTTTCCCTTCCTCACTCAGGTCAAAATGTCATCAATTCTGGGCATGGGGAAAGCCACTGGTTCCGACACGGCATTCAGGGCCCTGTAATCCACTACAAGCCTGGGTTTATCCGTGTGTTTTTTTTGTCCACAAAAAACACTGGGCTGCCCCCCACCGCTCTTGACTCTCTGATGAAACCCCGTTTCAGGTTTTTGTCAATGAACTCCCTTAACTCCTGCATTTCCCTATCGGACATGGCGTACAGCTTGCCCACTGGCAGCTGGGCCCCAGGGAGTAGGTTGATTTGACAGTCAAAGGGTCTATCCGGGGGCAGTTTATCTGCTTCTCTTTCACTGAAGACGTTACCCAGGTCGGCGTATTGTCGGGACACCTTCCCTTTATCCGTTACTTTCGTCCCTGCTAGAGTGGCCTTGGCTCCTTCCTGAGCCTTCCCCTCCTTGCAGTGTTCTAGGCAATGTGCTGACCCAAAGGAAACTACCCGCTGGTGCCATCCCACTAGCGGATCATGCAGCGCTAGCCAGCTCATCCCCAAAATAATGGGCGCTCCTCCCAAGGTGGCCACATTAAACGCTATCAGTTCTGTGTGTCTTGCCACCTTCATTATCATTGGGACAGTCTGTTGGTTAACTTCTCCCCCCAACAGCTCCCTCCCATCAATCGTGGTCACCTGCAAAGGGTTGCTTAAAGGGATAGTCTGTATCTGGTGTTCGGCTGCAAACTCCTTACTCATAAAATTACAGGAGCTGCCTGAGTCCAGTAGCACCTTTATCTTTAGTGGGTGTCCGTTTGGCAGCTCTAGCAACACCTCTATTACAAGCGCTGGTCTTGGGGGTTCCGGTGTGGGCACATTCACTGCTCTTTGGCCTGGCTGCTGTGCCCCGATGGTGGCAGCCAGGCGTTGGCTTTTACTTGCTCCTTAACTTCCTCCTCCTCCCCCCCAACAGCTCCCGCCATCCCTTGCCATTCCTTTCTTTGCGGGCAGACTCTGGCAAAGTGACCTGGCTGTTGGCAGAGAAAACATTTCTTGGCGCTCTTTCCCTCCTTCTTCCGCCCTTCATTGGGGTTTGAAACTGCGCGCGCACTGTTCCAATTTCCATCGGCTCTACTGGCGGGGAATGCTGCTCTGGAATCTCTGGAATGCGGAAATCCCTCCAACGTTCCCACTTCCCTTCCCGATTCTCCAAAGCTCTTGCCTCCTGGCGTGCTCCTATGGCCAGCGCGGATTTAGTCAGCTGGTCCATAGACTCCGCCCTGGGCACCCGGGAAAGTTCGTCCTTCACCGCCAAAGATAGCCCTTCTTCGAACAGCATTTGTATCGGTTCCGCCGACAGGTTCCACCCCAATTTATGGATCAACATGGTGAACTCAGTCCAGTACTCACGGACAGATCGGTTCCCCTGTTTACACGCCATTAACTGTCTGCACACCACTCCCTGCTCAATCTCGCTGGAAAACATCAGATCCATGGCGCGAAAAAACTTCCTCGAGTCCTTTAGGGCGTCATTATTCGCTGCCATCAGGGGCCTCACCCAGTCTTTCGCCCCCCCTTCGAGATGCCCAATCACAAACGCTACCCTCGATTCCTCATCGGGAAAGTCATCAAACTGCAGATTGAGGGCATATTGCATCTCTGTCCTAAAGGCTTGATAGTTCCTGGGATCACCCCCAAACTTTTGCACCAATCCTGGCACCTTCCTTGTGAGTGGGGTGGTTTTTCCCTTTTCTGCATCCTGAGCCCGCCTCTCCTCGAGCCTCGCCGTTTGCAGCGCTAGCTGGACTTCCAACACCCTGTACCTTTCTTCCAGGCTTGGACCCGCTCCAGCTCCTCCTGCGTCTCCGGCTCCGGTTGGGTTGCTCATGATGCCTCTCCTTGCACAAGCGGCTTTCAGGGACTGTCGGATAGCTGTGATGGGATGATGAGCTGCTTGTGCATAAAAGCTTAGTCCCTCAGAGTTTGGCCTGATTATCAAAGCTCTGTCTATAGCGGAGCCCCTTAAGCATGACTCCCTCAATCGCTGGCAGAATCCGACAGTGGGCGTTTGCGGAATCTCTTCCAACATAAAAGCTCCTTAACGGAAACACGTCTTCTGGATTCTCGGCGCGACAGTTTCCGGCGAGGGGTGGGTGTCCCTATAGGAGGTCCTGAAACTTCCCCACTGTTTTCGCTGGAAGTGTCCCTGAGCCATCCCTCCGACTCACTTTCCCTCGGAGCTCCTTCTCTCCCCCTGCTGGTTCCCTCCTCTGCTGCTGAGTCTCTCCTAGCCTCCGTGAGCCCTTCCACCACCTGCCCTTCCAATGGCAGTTCCCTGACAATGGAGTTCCATCGAGGGTTATCTCCGACCGGGGGAAACAATTTACCTCGAGGTTCTGGAGGAAACTCATGAGCTTATTGCAGGTGGAAGTGGGATTCTCGACGGCGAGACACCCGGAGACCAACGGGCAAGCAGAGAGGGCGAACAGCATTTTACAGCAATATCTACAATGCTACGTCAACGAGAGACAGAACGATTGGGTAGAGAAGCTAGCACTAGCGGAGTTTGCGTATAACAACGCTGAGCATGTGTCCACGGGGATGAGCCCGTTCATGGCTAATTATGGGTTGCACCCCAGGGCTTTTCCTGGGAGAGGGGAGGAAGGGTGGAGCGTGCCCGCCACAGAGCAGTTTGTGGAAGAAATGGAAGCTCTGCACCAGCAGCTTAAGATGAACCTGGATAGGGCCAAGGAAGTGTACAAGAGACAAGCAGACAAACGTCGCCGGGAAGGGGAGACCATTAGGGTGGGGGACCGGGTGTGGTTATCCACACAAGGCTTACCCTTCAAGGGCGGGTGTAAGAAACTGAGGCCAAAACGGCTGGGACCATTTGAGGTGACCCACCAAGTGAACCCGGTGGCGTTCCGGCTCAAGTTGCCAGACAGCATGAAGATCCACCCGGTATTTCATAGGTCGCTGCTCTCACCGTACAGAGGGGAGCGGAGGGTCCGGGAGGCAGGAGGGGAAGGGCTCACCCACCCACTAATGGAAGAGAGGGAACGCCACCACGAGGTAATGGAGATCCTGGATTCGCGCTGGCGAGGGCGGCAGGTGGAGTACCTAGTGGCTTGGGAGGGGGAACCCGAGTCAGAAAACACGTGGGTGCCTGCAGGGGAAATAGATGGTGGATATCTGGTGGAAGAGTTCCACAACAGGTATCCAAGGAAGCCCAAACCCCTTGAGAGATTCTGGGAGGAGCAATTTGCCACCACCGATGAGGAGGAGGAGGATTTCGTGGGTTTTCCGGCTAACCAGGAGGCAGGAGGAGAATCGTCAGGAGAGGAGGAGTCAGATTGGGAAGTCCCGCCCATGAGAAATTGGAGCAGGTGGGAAGCGGGGGTTGAGTCCACGGACGACGACAGCAGCTCCTTTCAGGGGTTCCCGGCATCGTCGGCTGAAGAAGGGGACAAGGTCCCGTCACAGGGTCAGGCCGGGGGTGAAGGGTGAAGGTCCTGGGGAGGAGGTGGATGTCAGGGAACTGCCATCAGAACGAGAAACGGAGGCAGGGCTACCCAGCGATGCCGGAGAGGGGACGAGCAGGGGGGAAGGATTTCAGCGTAACACCCATAGAGAAGAGAGGGAGATGGAGGAATTGGTGACAGGGCTCCAAGACCCTTCCCGCGACACTACTGGAGAGAGCGCTGAGACGCCCCTGCCTTCCCCTTACTTGCGCAGACGCGTTCCGCGCAGAGAACATAGGAGGAGACTCGGGGTCAAACAGTTTTTATGCTGGAAGAGGTTCAAGAGACGCCCACTCTCGGATTCTGCAAGTGACTAACAGGTCACGGAGGGCGAGCTCCGACCCTAGGCATGGTTGGGGCAAGCAAACTAACTGAACTGAAGTAAGGTTACGCACAAGTAACCCCTCACAACCATTACACACACCCTTCTTCGATGATGTGTTGATTGCCAGGCCCACACCCGAGGAGTTTGAGGACCGCCTCCGCACCGTTCTGCACCGTTTCCAGACGGCGGGTCTCAAGGTGAAGCGGGAAAAATGTCTACTAGGAGTGGCTCAGGTGGACTTTCTGGGATTTATGGTGGATGCAGAAGGGGTCCACCCAACGGGGGACAAGGTACGGGCCATTTGTGATGCCCCAGCGCCCAAGAACAAGACTGAACCTCAGGCCTTCTTGGGACTATTGAACTTTTACCATTCCTTCCTTCCCCACAAGGCGGCGGTAGCGGAGCCCCTGCACAGACTCCTGGACAAGCGGGCCCCTTGGGTGTGGGGCCAGCGCCAGGAGGCCGCATTCCAGGCAGTCAAGGACTTGCTTGTCTCAAACTCGGTCTTGGCACACTTCAACGAGAGGCTGCCGGTTGTGCTAGCATGCGACGCCTCACCCTATGGCATTGGCGCTGTCCTGGGACACCAACTTCCGGATGGAAGAGAGGTACCGGTAGCATACTTTTCCCAGACACTCAACGAAACCGAGCGGAAGTACTCGCAAATCGACAAGGAGGGTCTGGAAATCGTGAAGGGAGTAAAAAAAATCCATGATTTCTTGTACGGGCGGCCCTTCACTGTGGTGACTGACCACAAGCCGTTGCTTGGCTTGTTTGCCCCCGAAAAGCAGACCCCCCCCCCAGTGCTGTCTCCTCGCGTCCTCAGGTGGTCAATTTTCCTTGCCAGCTACCAGTATGCACTGATTCACCGCCCTGGGAAGGCGATGGGCCATGCGGACGCACTCAGCAGGTTACCACTACCGGAAACAGGCCCCGACCCAGCACCTGCACAAGAGGTTATGAGCCTGGAGCTGCTTCCTGACCGCCCCATTCAGGCACAAGAAGTTGCACACCATTCCAAGAAAGATAGGGTCATCTCCCGGGTCCTGGACTGGGTGTGGAGGGGATGGCCCAGCAGCAGCCCCGGGCCAGAATTCGCCGGCTACACAACCCGCAAACATGAACTGTCAGCCCACAAGGGTTGCCTGTTATGGGGAAGCAGGGTCGTTGTTCCCCAGCCCCTCCGCAAAAGGGTCCTCACAGCCCTACACAAGACACACCCAGGGGTAGTAAGAATGAAAGCCCTTGCCAGGAGTTATGTGTGGTGGCCGGGGATCGACGGAGAGATAGAGGCCTGGGTCAAACACTGCCAGGCCTGCCAAGAATCCCGCCCAGATCCCCCAAGGGCCCCAGTCCAGTCCTGGGAGTCCGCCCGAGCACCATGGTCACGCCTGCATGTGGACTTCGCTGGCCCCTTTCAGGGGAAAACATTCTTCATAGTGGTGGACTCCTACACCAAATGGCTGGAAGTCGCACTGGTACCGTCCACTTCTACGTCCGCAGCCATCCGGGTACTACGCAGGCTGTTTGCAACCCACGGGCTCCCTGACACTCTCGTCTCAGACAACGGGACTGCATTTACGTCAGGAGAATTCCAAACCTTCACAGCGCAGAACGCCATCCGCCACATCCGTTCGGCGCCATTCCACCCGGCCACCAATGGCCAAGCAGAACGCATGGTGCGGACCACCAAGGACACCCTTCGCCGCATGACGCAAGAGGATTGGGAGTACCGCCTTGCCACATTCCTTCTAGCACAGCACAGCACCCCCAGCTCAACGACTGGCCGGAGCCCCGCTGAACTACTAATGGGTCGGCGCCTTGCAATCAGATTGGACCGCCTTCACCCCGATAGAGCTCAGGATGAGGTAGGGGTGGGGGAAGGCAGGAACCCCCAGACCTTCGAGGCCCAGGACCCAGTGTACGCAAAGAATTTTGGGGCAGGCCCTGCATGGGTACCCGCCACAGTCACCAGGGTCACTGGCCCCGTGTCGTACGAGGTGCTAACAGATGGGGGGCAATGCTGGCGCCGCCACTGCGACCAGATACGGCGACGATTCCCGGGAGAAAACCAGGAGGAGGAGGACAGGTCAAGGGAGTCCCAAGGGAACAGTGGGGCAGTGAGGCCCATAGAGCAGCAGGGGCAAGCAGGAGAGGCAGAATCAGTAAATACAGAGAGGACCCGTGAGGCCGAAAGGACACTGGAACCAGAACTACGACTGAGCGAGCAGGTTGCACCAGACCAAACAGCCCCATCACAGCCAGCATCCTTGGAACACGAGCCAGAACCTGAACCCCGGACCAGGGAACACCCCAGGCCGCAACGCACACGTAGGCCGCCGGCGTACCTTGAGGACTATGAATGCGACCTCCCGGGCAGGACTGGAACTTAGAGGGGAGGGGTGTTATGTACTGAATTGAATAGGATCCAAACTGCAACAGTCTGATTGGTCCTAGAACAATAGGATCCAAAAGGCAGCAGTCTGATTGGTCCTAGAACAATAGGATTCAGAATGCAGCAGTCTGATTGGTCCTAGAACAATGCAGCAGTATGATTGGTTGGCAGGAACCACCCAATCATGCTCCAGATAGAAGTGAATCCACAACCTGATTGGCTTACAGTAGAATTCCAGAATTAGCCAATCATGTGCAGCCCATCCCCTTCATGGATCACTGCCTTGCCGTGGCAAAGGGGCTTGAAGAACTCAGAGAAGCTATGAACTATGCCGAGCAGGGCACCCAAGATGAACAGGTCATAGTGGAGAGTTTTGACCAAACGTGATCCACCTGGAGGAGGAACCGGCAAGCCACTCCAGTATCCCTGCCAAGAAAACTCCATGGACAAAGACAACAGGCATATAAAAGATATGACGCTGGAAGATGAGCCCCTCAGGTCGGAAGGCGTCCAACATGCTACTGGGGAAGAGCAGAGGGCAAGTACAAGTAGATCCAGAGCTGATGAAGCGGCTGGGCCAAAGCCGAAAGGACGCTCAGTTGCGGATATGCCTGGAAGCGAAAGGAAAGTCCAATGCTGTAAAGAAAAATATTGCATAGGAACCTGGAATGTAAGAACCATGAACCTGGGTAAGTTGGAGGTGGTCAAAAATGAGATGGCAAGAATAAATATTGACATCCTGGGCATCAGTGAACTAAAATGGACGGGAATGGGTGAATTCAGTTCGGATGACCATCATATCTACTACTGTGGGCAAGAAACCCGTAAAAGAAATGGAGTGGCCCTCATAGTCAACAAAAGAGTGGCGAAAGCTGTACTGGGATGCAATCTCAAAAATGATAGAATGATCTCTATACGAATCCAAGGCAGACCTTTTAACATCACAGTATTCCAAGTTTATGCACCAGCTACTTGTGCTGAAGAAACTGAAATTGACCAATTCTATGAAGACTTACAAGACCTTATAGAAGTGACACCAAAGAAGGATGTTCTTCTCATTATAGGGGATTGGAATGCTAAAGTAGGGAGTCAAGAGATAAAAGGAACAACTGGCAAGTTTGGCCTTGGAGATCAAAACGAAGCAGGGCAAAGGCTAATAGAGTTCTGTCAAGAGAACAACCTGGTCATCACAAACACGCTTTTCCAACAACACAAGAGACGACTCTACACATGGACATCACCAGATGGGCAGCATCGAAATAAGATTGATTATATTCTCTGCAGCCAAAGATGGAGAAGCTCTATACAGTCAGCAAAAACAAGACCTGGAGCTGACTGTGGCTCAGATCATCAGCTTCTTATAGCAAAATTCAAGCTTAAACTGAAGAAAGTAGGAAAAACCACTGGGCCGGTAAGATACAATCTAAGTCAAATCCCTTATGAATACACAGTGGAAGTGAGGAACAGGTTTAAGGATTTAGATTTGGTGGACAGAATGCCTGAAGAACTATGGATGGAGGCTCGTAACATTATACAGGAGGCAGCGACGAAAACCATCCCACTGAAAAGGAAATGCAAGAAAGCAAAGTGGCTGTCCAATGAGGCCTTACAAATAGCGGGGGAGAGAAGGCAAGCAAAATGCGAGGGAGATGGTGAAAGATACAGGAAATTGAATGCAGATTTCCAAAGAATAGCAAGGAGAGACAAGAAGACCTTCTTAAACGAGCAATGCAAAGAAATAGAGGAAAGCAATAGAATGGGAAGAACCAGAGATCTGTTCAAGAAAATTGGAGATATGAAAGGAACATTTCGTACAAAGATTTCCATAATAAAGGACAAAAGTGGAAAGGACCTAACAGAAGCAGAAGACATCAAGAAGAGGTGGCAAGAATACACAGAGGAATTATACCAGAAAGAAATGGATGTCTCGTATACCCCAGGTAGTGTGGTTGCTGACCTTGAGCCAGACATCCTGGAAAGTGAAGTCAAATGGGCCTTAGAAAGCACTGCAAATAACAAGGCCAGTGGAAGTGATGGTATTCCAGCTGAACTATTTAAAATTTTAAAAGATGATGCTGTTAAGGTGCTACACTCAATATGCCAGCAAGTTTGGAAAACTCAGCAGTGGCCAGAAGATTGGAGAAGATCAGTCTACATCCCAATCCCAAAGAAGGGCAGTGCCAAAGAATGCTCCAACTACCGCACAATTGCACTCATTTCACACGCTAGCAAGGTTATGCTTAAAATTCTACAAGGAAGGCTCAAGCAGCATGTGGACCGAGAACTCCCAGAAGTGCAAGCTGGATTTAGAAGAGGCAGAGGAACCAGAGACCAAATTGCAAACATGCGCTGGATTATGGAGAAAGCTAGAGAGTTCCAGAAAGACATCTACTTCTGCTTCATTGACTATGCAAAAGCCTTTGACTGTGTCGACCACGGCAAACTATGGCAAGTTCTTAAAGAAATGGGAGTGCCAGATCACCTCATCTGTCTCCTGAGAAATCTCTATGTGGGACAAGAAGCTACAGTTAGAACTGGAAATGGAACAACTGATAGGTTCAAAATTGGGAAAGGAGTACGACAAGGCTGTATTTTGTCTCCCTGCTTATTTAACTTATATGCAGAATTCATCATGCGAAAGGCTGGGCTGGATGAATCCCTAGCCGGAATTAAGATTGCTGGAAGAAATATCAACAACCTCAGATATGCAGATGACACAACCTTGATGGCAGAAAGTGAGGAAGAATTAAAGAACCTTTTAATGAGGGTGAAAGAGGAGAGCGCAAAATATGGTCTGAAGCTCAACATCAAAAAAACGAAGATCATGGCCACTGGTCCCATCACCTCCTGGCAAATAGAAGGGGAAGAAATGGAGGTAGTGAGAGATTTTACTTTCTTGGGCTCAATGATCATTGCAGATGGTGACAGCAGCCACGAAATTAAAAGACGCCTGCTTCTTGGAAGAAGGGCAATGACAGGCCTAAACAGCATCTTGAGAAGTAGAGACATCACCTTGCCAACAAAGGTTCGTATAGTTAAAGCTATGGTTTTCCCAGTAGTGATGTATGGAAGTGAGAGCTGGACCATAAAGAAGGCTGATCGCCGAAGAATTGATGCTTTTGAATTATGGTGCTGGAGGAGACTCTTGAGAGTCCCATGGACTGCAAGAAGATCAAACCTCTCCATACTGAAGGAAATCAACCCTGAGTGCTCACTGGAAGGACAGATTGTGAAGCTGAGGCTCCAGTACTTTGGCCACCTCATGAGAAGAGAAGACTCCCTGGAGAAGACCCTGATGTTGGGAAAGATGGAGGGCACAAGGAGAAGGGGGCGACAGAGGACGAGATGGTTGGATAGTGTTTTCGAGGTTACCAGCATGAGTTTGACCAAACTGCGGGAGGCAGTGGAGGACAGAGGTGCCTGGCGTTCTCTGGTCCATGGGTCACGAAGAGTCGGACACGACTAAACGACTAAACAACAACAAGTGCAGCCCATTGTGTAAATAATGTATATAAAGCAGATACTTTGAGGGGACTTTCATTCATTCCTCCTCACCACTATGAGCTGAATAAAGAGCATGAAATCACTTTGCGACTCTGAGTATATTTCAGTTGTGCTTTACAGAAGCCAAGTTCAAACCTTGAAATCATGTCTGATTTTGTCTCAGCGTTGTCCTTAAAGTGGCTGACACAAGAGCCTATTTGGATGGATCAATGACCAATCTTAGGGCAAAAATTAAATGCTTTATATGCCCTGGTAGCAGAGCAACTTGAAGTTCGGACTAGGTCCTGAAATCTGCTTCTGCTTGCCCCAATTAGAATTTCCCAAACCTTTATAAGTTACCCACTGCACAATTTCAGCCTCTGCTGAGTTGCAAAGAGAAGCAAAAGCCCCTTCAGAGGGTATTTCCATAAATGCTAGCAATTGCACATGTTCTTACTGAACAAAATGCCTCACTGGCACAGCACCTTGTAGATGGATCAGACGCTGTTAGACTTTGCGTTTAGCGATCTTAGTTACCACACACACTCCCACAGCAGACGTGCTTTACGTCCCACAAACACAAAAGCAGCCTACATTATAGGATGGCTGTACTTTGCCACCATTCATCCCAAAATGCTCCTACATTGAAGCAGTGGCAGACCTCACTAGGAAGGGGCGAGCCCGAGCCTTACAGCTCTGTGACTTTGACCTTGTGCTTATTGCACTGCCCTTTCACCAAGCCGATGTGGTCACTTGGTTGCAATATTCTCTTCCTTGGCAAATTGCTCTCGCAGTTTGTAAGAGAATTAAATATTTCAATTTACCCAAGATGTTTGCCTGCCTGTCACCTATGCATTCCACTCACAGCTCTGCTGCTCAGTACCCATCCCCCAAGTAATCTACTGACAGGGCACGGGGGAGGGGGGTGCTGGTGTGTGTCAACTTCCTGGAACTCAAGAGTGATGAATTTAAATTTGTTCCACCTCAACCTGCTTCCTTTACCCCAACGAGCAGAAATTGCTGCTTTGATTTTAGTTTTCTAAACTTTTCAGCCACACCCTTCAAATTGGTGCTGGACTCACAATGTGCCTATCAAATGATTCATCGATTGCCTATAGCTCAAATCGTGCATCTAATAGATTAAAATCTTAATTGAGTCTTTTCTCTTTTTTTGCTGTGCCTAATCAGCTAGCATGCTGTAAGTTTTTTGTGGTAAACCACATCCATGCACGTAACCTGCATAGCTTGCTCTCGGCAGGAAATGAGAGGGCGAATGCACCTCTGCGTAACTTGGCAACCAAAGCTTTGTTCAGACCTGGTAGAAGTTATGATGTTTGGGTTTTATTTCAGCTATCAGAAAAAACGTTAGCTGAACAATTTCTTTTACTTTTACTGCCAGCCAGAGCCCGGCTAGCTCAGTTGGTAGAGCACGAGACCTTTAAATCTCAAGGCTTGCTCACATTGTTTCATAATCTCAAGCATTTCCACATGCTGTGACTCCTAGCGACACAGAAACATTGCACTTGTGGCCAAAGGACTGTGCATTTTAAGCCATATTCCACAGTCCATGTCGCACTTGAAACCTTTTCAGGGTTCATAACAACTCAAAAGGTTGTGCAGCAAATGATTGCTTGTATGCTGTTATGGGCCAAGCCCAAACGCTTAACAGTCCTGCTTTTTGTTATCTGTTTATTGCTTCCATCTTTTACAGCAATCCTGCATCCAGTGGGGAATGTCTCTTACCCACAGTATTCCCTGTAATTCCACAGGTTAAACAAGTGTGGAATGGGCCAATTGCTCCCTGAAGACAATTTTGGAAACATCAGGAAAGGGGGAGAAGTGTATGCCCTAGTCAACATCCAGCATAAATTAAACACTTTGTGGTTTTTCATTTAACCATCTTGCTTTTGATTCAGACAGGCTTGCACCAGCAGACAGACATCTCCACAAGTCCAAGGACCTCGAGCTAACAACCTTTTATATCAACAGCTACCGGATCTGCAGTGAACCTGAAGTGGCATGGCCTTGTGGCCCCTGACCACCTGGGGGTGGGGCTATGTTTTATTTCTACCCCCACAGGTCTTGTGTGAGTTCCAGTTCGGTGTATGCGATTCGCTCTCCAGCATGGTCTGGCATCATGGCCTGACCAGTCCGGCTTCAGTCCGACTCCAAGCTTCCAGCTTCCAATGGGAGATGCCAGTAACGCACCGCCCAAGTGAGACGCAGTACCATCGAGTGCAGACCGGGAAGAAGTCGCTTCAGTCACTTGGGTGACATTAAGTCCCTGTTCCTGATGGACAATATCAGCTCTCTCGAGCCTGAACAACCAGAGACATTTCCTAACTGACTGCTGCCATATAATTGCTCAACTTGCTGCCTACTAGCCTGAACAACCAGAGACATTTCCTCACAGACTTGCTGCCATATACCGTATTTGCCCAACTTGCTGATTACTCTATGCTGTTTCTTTTCATGCCATGCCTACCTTTGCCAATGAAGGCTTTCACTATCTGTAGAACTAGCTCACTAGCTGACCTCCTGATCCTCTATGACTCAAACACATCTTCACCTATGCTGTAATGTTTCCAACCTGCCTTACTTGCTACTATTGATGTATGCAATGTTTTCCCACTATTTTACAGCTCTGCAAAGTTCGCTCTGGTCCCGGCGTCATGGCACTCTCTGCTCCTGATTCAAATTTGGCTTAACACCTTACTCCCGGCATTATAAACTCCTCCAATTTGGAGTATGCCCGGCTTCACACACAGGGCACGGGTGGACTCGGGACCTACTCTTTGATAGACAGAAAAGGGGAGATGTAGGGATATCGCGGAGCGGGGAGTGGGGTCCGGAGGGAGCCCAAAAATGTATTTGCCTGGCTTGCATGTTTGTCTCAATAAAAGGAGGCTCCACAGGAATGGTGGTAGCTCGCTCGCTCGCTTCAGACCACCTGTGCGCAGCTCACATGATGATCACCACTGTCTTGGGCCTTCACTTCACAGGGGTCCCTTTACCTTTTAATGAGCTGCCCAAACCATCTCTTGATGGTGTAAAATAAGTCATTCTGGTCTGGAGAAAAACTTCTGCATGGCCTGTTGGGCTTCTCACACAGTAACAGGGGGGGAAAATCAGGCAAGTAAATGCTGGATATGCAGGCCTAGTACTTGCCAGTACATCCCCACTCCTCAGGACTTAAGGCAAAGTGGCCCATTCTCCCCACAGTCTTCCTGGTGATCCCGCTAGTCCAAAATACACACTCTCCCCTCCCCCTGCTTCCCACATGACTTCCCAGAAATGGCTGCCTTCATGGTTGAATCTCTCTGGATTTTGGGCAGGGCTTGAGGTTTGTCTCCTCACACTTTTCTTGGACAGGAGGAGCCTAGGATGGGCTTTGTCTGGATCCACAGTGACATTTGCTGTCTGAAGATTTCTGAATTAACATATCATCTTCCATCTTCCTGAAGATTTTATATTCACTTCCTGCTTTAACATATTCTCTCTCTCTCTCTCTCTCCTTTCCTCTCTAATCCCAGTTTATTACATTTGTATTATGTTATGTACTTAGTTGAATAGGATCCAAAATGCAGCAGTCTGATTGGTCCTAGAACAATAGGCTCCAGAATGCAGCAGTCTGATTGGTCCACAGGAGCCACCCAATCCAGCTCCAGGTGGAAGTGAATCCACGACCTGATTGGCCTACAGGAGAATCCTGGAATTAGCCAATCACGTGGGGGCCATTGTGCAAATAATGTATATAAAGCAGACATTCTGGGGGAACTTCCATTTTCCTCCTCACCACTATGAGCTGAATAAAGAGCATGAAATCAACTCTCGACTCTGAGTATATTTCATATTAATAAAAGTATTGTTACTTTATCATTATTGCCAGTGTCTAACCAAAAGGCTACTGCATTACTGGTGGGGGGGGGGGAGGTGTAGGTGGGATGCTGAGGCCCACTGGCAGTCCCTTGACCGTTTGCAAAGCTATTGCTGGTAGCAAAATCTCTACAATGAAGGATGAGGCTAAGTGCTCTGGAAACCCAAACTGGACCAGAGACTTGTGACCACAGCATGCAATCAACTTAAGTGCTTATTGCTGTTGGTGTTGCTGAATACGCTAGTGGTTCAGGAACTTCAAGATACAGCTCAATTAACTCTAATCAATTTTAAATCTACCACTTGCTGATCGTCTTATCTATCAGACAAAGTTACCTTTCAGCCTTGCCTTGTGATCTTCTGGAATACAAATCTCTAGACTTCCTGTGTTAAAGAGAATCCTGAAAGAATGCTTTGAGAATAAGGCTGACTTTCATTCACTCTTTCTGCTCTGCTGTGCTAGCACCCAATGATATGTAAATGTAATGAACTAAGGTACCTATTTAATCTTATTTGTGTAAGAATTTGACCAGCTTCGGCCCATCTGAAGCTGATACAGGCTCATCTTATCTTGAGCCCAAACAGAGTAGTCCACACAGCAGAAGGATAAGCAGTATGTGCCTACATTCTTAACTTTATTTACACTCTATGCTGAGAGAATACAAACATGCATCCTGCCTCTGTGAGAGCAGAGAAGCAACTCATCTCGGAAACAAAGAACACCGAGAGAACAGTGAAAAACAGGAAACCAGTGTACGTCACATCCAGTCTCCCATTTCCCGTGGGAACCCAACAGTAACTCTGACTGTGGAATGTAAACAATTGTCTTGTGGCAAGCATTTTGCTGCACAGTGAAGAAAGCAGAAACCAACAATTTGTTAGAATAGTTCTTGCATTTAAAGTGGGTCTTCTTTGTTTTCTTACAAGGGTAACCTAGCCAGCACTTCATTCTGAAGTTTCAGAAACAAAGTTTGTTCTGGAATCTGAGTGGTTTCTCATTTAGAATCTACTTTGTATTTAGCCAAGCCTAAAGTTGCAGTCTATGCTTCCTTGGAAGCAAATTCCAATGAAACAGTAGAGCATACGCAAGAAGTAAATGTGAGATATACAATAAGTAGAAAATATGCATCTGCTGCTGTCAGGGAACTGCCATCGGAGCCGAGAGGAGAGGTAAGGCTCCCCAATGATGCCGGAGAGGGAACTAGCAAGGAGAGAGAGAGCGCTTCCGCTGGGGAAGGAAACCAAGGTGACACCAGGAAGAAAGGAGAGGCTGAGAGTACTTCGGAGGGAAGGCTCCGAGACTCTTCCAGTGAGATCAGTGGGGAGAGCGCAGGACCTCCGCTTGGCACGCCTACTCTGCGCAGAAGGCTTCCACGCAGAGAAGCGAGGAGGAGACTGGCTGTTAAGGAATTCTTATGTTGGAAGAAGTTCAGGAAACGCCCACTGACGGATTCTGCCAGTGACTGAGACAGTCACGCTGTTAGGGCTGTCAAACTGGGGAAAGGTTCAGCCATACAACCAGCTTGGAGCAGTTTGGAATTTACGCACAAGCAACCCCAATTCCCATTACAGCAATCCGTCAGTCCTCTAAGTTGCGTGTGCGCAGAGCAGCAGAGGCAGCATCATGAGTCAAACCAGAGGAGCCGGCGCAGGAGAGGGGGCCAGAGGAGGACCAACTCTGGAGGAGAGAAACAGAGATTTGGAACAGCAACTGGCTCTACTAGCGGCACGGCTGGATGAAAGGCGGACTCAGGATGCCCAGGGGAAGCCCACCCCCATCGCAAGGAAGGTACCAGGACTAGTGCAGAAGTTTGGGGGCAATCCCAGAGATTATAATGCATTTAAGACAGAAGTGCAGTACGTGCTGGACCTGCAGTATGATGACTTTGTAGACGATGGGGGAAGGGTCGCTTTTGTGGTAGAGCACCTGGAAGGGAGGGCCCGAGATTGGGTCAGACCCTTAATGGCGGCGGAGAATGCTGCCTTGAAGGATTTGAGAAAGTTTTTTAGCGCCATGGACCATATGTTCTCGAGTGATGTGGAGCAAAGCGTGACCCGCAAAGAACTGATGGGGTGCAAACAAGGGAACCAGTCAGTGAGAGAGTACTGGTCGCGATTTGCGATGCTGATCCATAAACTTGGTTGGGAACTGAGTTCAGAACCAGTGCAAATGTTATTTGAGGAAGGCTTATCCCCTTGGGTGAGAGATGAACTTTCCCGCTCACCCCGCCCGGAATCGATGGACCAGCTGACCAAGTTGGCGCTTGCTGTGGGAGTAAGGCAAGAGACGCGCGCTCTGGAAAGGCGGGAAGGGAGAGCAGAGCGTTGGTATGACAACCGCATTCCGGACGTGCCGGAGCCAACTGCGCCGCCCGCGGAACCAATGGAGATTGGAGGAGTGTGTGCGCGCGCGCGGGGGGTTTCAAACACCAGCGAGGTTCGTAAGAAGGAGGGGAAAGCGAATAAGAAGTGTTTCCTCTGCCAGCAGCCGGGACATTTTGCCAGAGTCTGCCCTCAGAAAAAGGCGTGGCAAGGAATGGTGGGGGCAGTTGGGAGTGAGGAGGAAAGAGATAAGGAGCAGGGAAACGGCAATGCTTGGTTGCAGGAAAGCGGGCACAGCAGCCAGGCGAGCAACCAGTAGAAGTGCCCAAACCAGACCCTCCCCGAGCAGCCATAGCCATAGAGGTGGTGCTAGAACTCCCCAACGGACACCCAATTAAGGTGAAGGCGCTGCTGGATTCAGGCAGCTCTTGCAACTTCCTTAGCAGGGATTTTGAGCTAGAACACCAGCTCCACGTGGTGCCTCTAGAACACCCCTTGCAAGTAACAACCATTGATGGGAGAGAACTCTTGGGGGGGGAGTAACCCACCAGACCCCTCCCATGAAAATGACGGTCTCCAGACACACAGAGACAATTGCCTTTCACGTAGCCACATTAGCAGGACCACCTATCATACTGGGAATGAGTTGGCTGGCACTGCACGACCCAGTAGTAGGGTGGCACCAGCGGACAGTCACCTTTGGGTCAGCCCACTGCGTAGAGCACTACCACGGGGGGGGGGGGACCCAGAGGATGGCAGTTGGCAGGGATGGCGGTAAGAGAAAAGGGGAGAGTACCACCTCAGTACGCTGACTTGGAAGAAGTCTTCAGCGAGAAGGAGGCGAATAGGCTACCCCCTCACAGGCCCTTTGACTGTCAGATCAACCTACTCCCAGGGACTCAGCTGCCAGTGGGTAAGCTGTACGCCATGTCAGATAGGGAGATGCAGGAGTTGCAGAAGTTTATTGACAAGAACCTGAAGAGAGGTTTCATACGGGAATCTAGGGCGGTGGGGGGCAGTCCAGTGTTCTTTGTGGACAAGAGAGACTCCAAAGAACCCAGGTTGGTCGTAGATTACCGGGCCTTGAACCTGGTGTCGGAACCAGTGACCTTCCCAATGCCCAGAATTGACATTGAAGGTGTTTACCAAGTTGGACCTTCAAGGGGCATACAATTTGATAAGGATGAGGGAGGGGGATGAATGGAAAACCACCATGTTCACTCCTCTGGGGGCCTTTGAGTACTTAGTTATGCCTTTCAGATTACAATCAGGCTCAAGCACATTTCAAGCTTTCATGCACCACGTGCTGCGGTCCCTGCTGTACAAGAATTGTGTGGCTTTCTTGGACGACGTGCTAATCTACTCGGAGAACGAAGAGCAGCATGTAAAGGACGTCAGGGAAGTGCTGAAAAGACTGCAGGAGCACCAGCTGTGGGTCAAACTGGAGAAGTGCCAATTCCACGTCCGAGGTGGAGTTCCTGGGTTACAGGTTGTCGGACAAAGGCTTAGCCATGGACCCAGGCAAGGTGCAGGCAGTGCTAGAATGGAAGACTCCCAAGAACCGGAAGGACGTACACAGGTTCCTGGGGTTTGGAAACTTCTATAGGAAGTTCATCAAGAACTTTGCCCATTTAACGGCACCCATTACCGATTGCCTCAGCAGCAAGAAGAAGTTTGAATGGACGGAAGAGGCTCAGCAGTCCTTTGAAAAGCTAAAGAGGGCGTTCTCTTCGGAAGAGCAACTCTTACACATGGATCTGCAGAAGCCGATGAGGTTGGAGACGGACGCGTCAGACAGAGCGGTGGGAGCCGTATTGCTCCAGCCGGGAAATCGGGGAGAGTGTAAGCCGTGCGCCTTTTTCTCAAGGAAGCTGAACAAGTCAGAACAAAACTACACGGTGTATGATCGGGAGCTGCTGGCAATTCACGAGGTTTTTCGCCGCTGGAGACATTTTCTAATAGGTGCACAGCACAAGATCCAGGTGTGTACGGACCATAAGAACCTGGAATATTGGAGGACTGCGCGAGTCCTGAACCAAAGACAGGTGCGGTGGGCGCAGGAGTTTTCCAAGTTTTTTTTTTTGAGATTAGGTACGTGCCTGGGAAGGAAAACGTCAGAGCAGACGCTCTCTCCCGCAAACCCGAGTACTTGGAAGGAGAGGGAGTGCCGGAAGTATGTCATGTCATACCCGAGGACCGATGGTTGTGGGGGGGAGTGTTGGTAGGGAGACAAGAACTAGCCGGGTTGACGAGGGAAGACCAGTACGCCCAAACCAAAATCAGGGAGATCCGAGATGCAGAAGAAAATCAGGGGGGGTTTGAGGTTAAGGAGGGGGCTTTGTACTATAAGGGTGCGTTGTACATACCCGAAGGGGACTTGAGGAGAAGAATACTCAAACAACTTCATGACAACCCCACAGCGGGACATTTCGGTCAACACAAAACAATGCTGCTTGTCACCAGGCAGTTCTGGTGGCCAAGGGTGAGAGAAGATGTGAGGGAATACGTACGGGGGTGCGAGCGCTGCCAGCGAGCTAAAGGGGAGAGGGCAGCACCCGCGGGGTTACTGGAGCCCTTACCCACACCAGAGAAACCATGGGAAGTGGTATCAATTGATTTTATGACTGATTTACCCAAGACCAGGGGGGAAACGGCAGTAATGGTGGTAGTTGACTTGATGACCAAAATGTGCCATTTTATTGCTTGCTCGCATGCAGTGACAGCAGAGGAAACAGCTAGGCTGTTTGTAGATCATGTTTTCAGGTTGCATGGCGCCCCCTTGAGGGTTTTGTCTGACAAAGGCAGGCAATTTACTTCCAGATTCTGGAGGAAGCTCATGAGCCTGCTGGACGTCGAGGTGAGCTTCTCGACGGCCAGACACCCAGAGAACAACGGACAAGCAGAAAGAGCTAATAGCATACTTCAACAGTACCTACGCTGCTACATCAACGAAAGAGAGAACGATTGGGTGGACAAACTAGCGCTGGCTGAATTTGCATACAATAACGCGGAACATGTGTCCACGGGGATGAGTCCATTCATGGCCAATTACGGGTGTCATCCCTGGGCCTTCCCAGGGGAGGGGGAGGGAAGGTGGAGTGTACCGGCAGCCGAACAATTTGTGGAAGAAATGGAGGCTTTACACCAACAACTTAAGGTTAACCTGGAAAGGGCAAAAGAAGCGTACAAAAGGCAGGCTGACAAGCACCGCAGAGAAGGGGAAACTATAAGAGTGGGGTAAGAGTGGGGGACCAGGTGTGGTTGTCTACCCAAGGGTTACCGTTCAAAGGGGGGTGTAAGAAATTACGGCCAAGGTGATTGGGACCTTTCAAGGTAACACAACAGGTGAATCCTGTGACCTTGAGACTCAAATTGCCCTCCAACATGAAACTGCACCCGGTGTTCCACAGGTCCTTACTCTCACCGTACAGGGAGGGGAGGGAATTTCTGGGACAAGAAAGAGAAACACCCATGCATCCACGGATGGAGGAAAGGGAATTCAGTGGTCATGCAGCTGAAATTCTCGATTCAAGGTGGAGAGGGAGGCGAGTGGAATATTTGGTGGCTTGGGAGGGGGAGTCAGAATCGGAGAACACATGGGTTCCAGCAGAAGAGATCAGGGATGAGTATCTGCAGGAGGAGTTTCATCGCAGGTTCCCAAGGAAGCCCAAACCACTAGGGAGGTTCTGGGTGGAGCAATTTGGTCCCACGGATGATGAAGAAGAGTTTGTGGGATTTCCCGCCTCCGAAGAGGAGGAAGGGGGGTTATCCGACTGGGGAGATTGGGCAGCGGAAAGAGACAGCAGCAGGTGGAGAGCGGTATTTGAATCATCAGAGGGAGGGGATAGCTCCTTCCAAGGGTTCCCCGCATCACCGTCCAAGGAACGGATGGGGGAGGGGGGCCCTGGGAGGGAGGTGGATGTCAGGGAACTGCCATCGGAGCCGAGAGGAGAGGTAAGGCTCCCCAATGATGCCGGAGAGGGAACTAGCAAGGAGAGAGAGCTTCCGCTGGGGAAGGAAACCAAGGTGACACCAGGAAGAAAGGAGAGGCTGAGAGTACTTCGGAGGGAAGGCTCCGAGACTCTTCCAGTGAGATCAGTGGGGAGAGCGCAGGACCTCCGCTTGGCATGCCTACTCTGCGCAGAAGGCTTCCGCGCAGAGAAGCGAGGCGGAGACTTGCTGTCAAAGAATTCTTATGTTGGAAGAAGTTCAGGAAACGCCCACTGACGGATTCTGCCAGTGACTGAGACAGTCGCGCTGTTAGGGCTGTCAAACCGGGGAAAGGTTCAGCCATACAACCAGCTTGGAGCAGTTTGGAATTTACGCACAAGCAACCCCAATTCCCATTACAGCTGCCAAGTGAGAAGCTTCCAGCATTCAAAGTACAGGCTTCTTTAGCCCTTTTATCATTGTTGTTAAAGCCATGCTTAAGCTGGGCAGCTGAAGCAGAACATGGACTAACCTTCCTTAGATAGAATTGCTCATATCTAGGCCAGGATCAGCTAAGCTGTGTTCCTTCACATATTGCCGGACTCCCATCTTCCATCACTGCTGACCATTGGCTATGCTGCCTGTGGCTGATGGGAGTTTGAGCCCAACAAGATCTGGAGGGCCACAAGAAGTCCCACCCCACCCCCCCGACTATGCCATAGCCTAAAGCACAACAACCAACTCTCCTTCCTCCACCATCTTGTCCTGTTGCGCAGCCAAATGAGGATGAGTAAGGAGATTGAGGAGATTTCACCCCTCCCATATCCAAGAATCTCCTGATGATCTCCTGATGATCTCTGCTGACTCTCCAGAGAGGAGGAGGCGTGTTCTGCTATCTACTTATTCTGCCCCAGCACCACATCAAAGTGTGAGAGTCAGTCAGTCAGTCGGAGAGAGAGAGACTGAGTGTTAGAGATCGTGTGTATAGATAAGGTTGCTGCTAAGAGCAGCTGCAGACACTCAGTGCAGTTTAGCATTCATTTATGCTTAGAACCCATTAAGCTCTGTATATAGTTGTATAGTAGTTGTAGATAGAATAAAGATATTCTACAGAGCTGCTCTCCGAGTCATTTATATACTCTGCTAGACTCTGCTATACTCTGCTGTGTGACGACTGTCTACTTGTGGAAGTGAATCCGGTGCTCAGAACTTTAAGCTGTGAGTCCACAGCACTTTGACCTGTCCCTGTCCAGGAGGTGGTCTCTGGAAGTGCTACCCAGCTCGCCTAGCCCAGTCAGGGCTGAAGTGCATGAGTCCAGTTGGTGGTACTGGCTCAAGGGCGATGCTGACATCGGTTATGGGCCCAGTCATCGTTCCAGTCGTCTGACCAGTCGTTGTTCCAGTCGTACCAGTTGTCCCAGTCGTCCCAGTCGCCAAAGGTTTCTGTTGCTGATTGCTGGACGGTGGAACGGATGCTGCATGCTGGACTGAGTTGCGGTGCCCAGAAGCAGAGCTGTTTTGGAGCAGAGTGTTCAAGCTGCCGCTGTTGCTGTTGCTGCTGCTTGATTTATGGAGGTATGTTGCTGACTGACAAAGAGAAGAAGATAGCATCCCTGTTTGCCTGTTAATTGCGCTCTGAGTGGGAGAGAGAGTGGCTGAAGGAGTCCAAGGCTCTATCTGTGTTGCACGAGGGAAGTGTCTTGCTCTAAGTAATAGCAGACATGGCCTGTGCACATCCTGGCCAGATGGCTCTGTCCTTTCCTCTCCTCACGCCTGAGACCTATACTGTTTGGCAGGTCAAGATGAAAGCGCTTTTACAGAGGGAAAAGCTATTTCACACTATAGAAGATGACCCTCCCGATAAGGATGATGATGATTGGGCTGAGTGGCATGCTGCAGATATGAAAGCCTGAGGGACAATTGTTTTGAGTGTTTCAGACCACTTGTTGGTGAATTTAGAGGGTCAAGAGACTGCACGAGCTGTTTGGCATAAGTTGAGAGATATGCATTTGAGGCAGAATGCTGGTTCCAGTGTGATTTTCTTCAAGAAGCTGTGCAGGCTGCAGTTGGAGAAAGGTGGTGATTTGCCTAGCCATCTATCTCAGTTAAAGCATCTCAGACAGGACCTTGTTCAGCGAGACCTGGCTATTTCAGAGGCTGTGTTTGCAATGTTGATGATAAATAACCTAGACGATTCTTACGATGGAGTAGCTGCCCAGATTTCTACGATGCCTTCAGACCGGCTAACAGAAGATTATGTGTCTAGCGTGCTCCTGAATGAGTGGGATCGCAGACAGGCTGTTAGAGAAAGCCGGAACTGTGCTCTTGAAAATGTGCCTAAGTCTCCAGCAGGGGAAAGTGAAAGTGAAACTGCTGCTGTTAAAGCTCTAAAGTTGAGGCGGTGCTTTTCGTGTGGAGCACAAGGCCATTTGAGTTTCCAGTGCAAGAAATCTTCAAAGAAGGGAAGCTTCAGAGGCAGAGGGGGAGGAGGACGAAATCCCCAAGCACCTGCTACTTCAAAGGCTTTGATCTCTCGCTGTTCCAATCAACGTGGGCGGAGTTTCTTCGTGGTCGACTCTGGCTGTACCAATCACATGACCAATGATAAGGATCTCTTTGTTCAGCTTGAGAAGCAAGAGAAAGCAATTAATCAAGCAGATGGGACTGTTCTCACTAGTTTGGCTAAGGGAACTGTGTTCTTAAAGAGCCTGAATGCAACAATTAAGAATGTCCTGTATGCACCTGATATTCAGGACAATTTGTTGAGTGTTTCCCAGCTTGATCGTCAAGGGTTTAAGGTGGTGTTTGCTAAATCTCTCTGTGAAATTCTTAGAGATGGCAAGCTCATTCTATATGCAAAGTGTGTTAATGGTTTGTACCAATTGCCTTTTGTTACAGGTACAGGTACTGCAGAAGCAACTGTGAAAGAGTGTTGCAATTTATCTGTTGATAAGAATGAGAAGTTGCATGACCAATGTATCCATTATTACCACCGTGTTTATGGTCATTTGAATTTCCAGGCTGTGGCAAAAATGCCTGATATGGTTCAGGGTATGAAGTTGAAAGAATGTCCCTACCACATGAAATGTGTTTCTTGTGCTGAGAGTAAGGCAAGGCAAGCTCCCAAAGGTACAGAGTCTGGGAGAGAGGCCAAGAAACCATACAAAGTCATTCATGCAGACTTAGTGGGGCCTCTAGCGCTCTCTAGAGGAAATTCGAGGTTTTTCATGGTGTTAATAGACTCCTATTCAAGATACGTTTGGGTCTATATGTTGCAGAAAAAGTCTGAAGCCTTTACCAAGTTTCGCCAGTTTTGTAAATGGCTCAGAAATGTACATAATGAGAATGTGCGTTGTATTTTCACAGACAGGGGTGGAGAGTTTTGTTCAGAGGAGTTTGAGGCTTTTCTTTCTGAACAGGGCATTGAGCATAGGACGGCCACGTCCAGATCACCCTGGCAGAATGGTTTATGTGAGAAAGTAATCCAGACCCTGCAGCAAGGAATCAGAATGCTGTTACATGATTCGGGGCTGCCCAATCCCTTTTGGGCCGAAGCTCTTTCGTTTTTCTGTCACGTGTATAACAGGAGGTACCAGTCCGCAGTAAATTGCACCCCGTATGAGATGCTTCACGGAAGAAAGCCATGTGTGAAGCACTTTAAAATTTTTGGGTCAGAGGTTTGGGTGCACACCTCGCAGGGTGACAAACTGAGCAAGCGTGGAGAACATGGTGTTTTCCTAGGATGTGAGAAAGGGTCTTATCGTGTCCTGATCACAGACACAAAAACCATCAGGCTGACCAGGAGTATAGATGACAATCCACAATGGGACAGAGTTGGCGTTTTTCAGTGCCATCCCATTTGTGATGATGGTGCAAAAGGGGCAAAGACAGTTAAGAGGGAGGCAAGTTCTGATGTGATTGATAATCCTGATGCCGATGTAAATTCAGATGATGGCACAGATTATCAGAGCCCAAAAGTCTCAGGTGAGTCTGACGCAGACTCAGACTTAGCAGCTTCATATACTTTAGCTCCCCATTCTCCCAAAGAGGAGGAAGCACCAGAACAAGAGGATCAAAGAGTTTTGCGCAGATCCGAAAGAACAACCAAGGGTGTACCACCAAAAAGGTTTTCTGAAGAGTTCGCTAAGGCTGCGGTCACAAGCAACTCTAATGGGATTTTTAAACCAGGCATGAAGTGTGCTGATAGTAGTAGCACAAAACGCTGCATTTATTTCCTTACCTGATATTTGAAGGAAAGCGTGTGTTTGAGTACTGAAAGTGGTTTGTTCAAATCTGCCCAATGAGCAATGTCATTTTGTATCTGAGAGGAAGAAACATGTATGAAGATTTTTCTAGAAGCTGTTTATTCATTTGTGTATTCACAGTGTGTTTTCGAGGTTACCTGCATGAGTTTGACCAAACTGCGGGAGGCAGTGGAGGACAGAGGTGCCTGGCGTTCTCTGGTCCATGGGGTCACGAAGAGTCGGACACGACTAAACGACTAAACAACAACATTCACAGTGTGTATTTTGTGTAAATTACAGGTTGAGGTTTATGTTTTAACTCTTTCCTAATGGACACAGAGTGGTTACAGTGATTGTTTAATGATGTGTTAAAGTGTCTTAGATAAGGGGGGAGAGAGATACCTGCAGATATGTAAACCAAGGTTGTAAGCAGAGAACAACTTTTGGAGTGTGTGTGTAAATTGCAGTTATGTTAAAGATTCTTGAAATGGTCGGATGAAATGGGGGAGGATGAGGAGATTTCACCCCTCCCATATCCAAGAATCTCCTGATGATCTCCTGATGATCTCTGCTGACTCTCCAGAGAGGAGGAGGCGTGTTCTGCTATCTACTTATTCTGCCCCAGCACCACATCAAAGTGTGAGAGTCAGTCAGTCAGTCGGAGAGAGAGAGAGACTGAGTGTTAGAGATCGTGTGTATAGATAAGGTTGCTGCTAAGAGCAGCTGCAGACACTCAGTGCAGTTTAGCATTCATTTATGCTTAGAACCCATTAAGCTCTGTATATAGTTGTATAGTAGTTGTAGATAGAATAAAGAAGATATTCTACAGAGCTGCTCTCCGAGTCATTTATATACTCTGCTAGACTCTGCTATACTCTGCTGTGTGACGACTGTCTACTTGTGGAAGTGAATCCGGTGCTCACAACTTTAAGCTGTGAGTCCACAGCACTTTGACCTGTCCCTGTCCAGGAGGTGGTCTCTGGAAGTGCTACCCAGCTCGCCTAGCCCAGTCGGGGCTAAAGTGCATGAGTTCAGTTGGTGGCTTGCGCACTCTCTCTTAAGTGTAACAGCCTTAAATGATGCTGGGTTCGATGTTCATTTTTCTAACACTTGTTGTTCCTTCTACAGGGATGGAAAGAAGATCTACAGTGTTGAGAGAACAGACAGGCTCTTTCTGGTGCAGATGCCTGTTGAAAATGGGGTTGGTGGAAAAATGGGACTAGTGGAAAATGGGACTGGTGGAAAAATGGGGCTGGTGGAAAATGGGGTTAGTGGAGAGTCCATTGAAGATGCCCATGTGCAGTGTGCAAATGTCCCACCACACAATGATTGTATTCACTTATGGCATAGAAAATTTGGGCACGCTGGGTGGTCGCTTGTGCGAAAGGCTGCCGAAAACACCATTGGTTGTAGGTTCAAGGTTTGTGACAAATACCTAGATTGTCAAGCCTGTAAGCAGTCGAAAGTCACAACTTGCCCATATCCCAGATCAGAGAGGAGGACAAGCAAACCCTTTGAACTTGTCCATGCAGATTTGTCAGGTCCCATGCCGACACCTTCTTTAGCTGGGTCTAAATGGGTTCTGGTTCTGATTGACGATTTTTCGAGGTTTTCTTGGGTTTTTGCGCTTAAATGCAAGTCAGAAGCGGCTGCATTGATCAGGAGTTGGATCACAGCGATAGAACTACGGTTCTCTACCAGGGTGATTTCCTTTCAATCTGATCGCGGGGGGGAGTTCACAGGTTCTGCGCTGCAATCGTTTTTCAGGCAGAAGGGTATCAATCATCGATTGACGGCCCCCTACTCTCCGCAACAGAATGGGGTTGCAGAGAGAAAGCTTCGCACATTACAGGAATCTGCGAATGCTATGTTGGCACACTCAGGTTTGCCACAGCGCTTTTGGGCAGAGAGTTATCGGACAGCATGTTTTGTACAGAACAGGGTGTACAATTCCTTTTTTTAAATTTTTATTAAATTTTGACATAAATATATTTCACAAACGTACAAAAGACAAAATGAAAAAGAAAAAACAGAAAAAGAGCGGGGGGGAAGAAAAAAAGAGAAAGAAAAAAAGAAAAACACGAAAAACATACAACTTTAAATGACATTAATCGACTTCCCTTTATCTCGATTTCGGAAAATATTATCTTGTTTATCTATCTGCTGTGTCTATTCCTTAATAAAACGTCTTACGTAGTAAGCGTTATCTCATGCCTACTGTGAATTCTGTAAGTACATATATGTTTCTGATCAACATTTTGATTTTCCCCTTGTCTCTATTTCCATATATATCCTAAATTTATCCCATTCATTGTTAAATTTTGCACTTCTTTGGTTTCTTATTTTCTGTGTCAATTTAGCCAACTCCAAATAATCGGATAATTTAAGTTGCCACTCCTTTAGTGTTGGGATTTTTTGTGTTTTCCAGTACTGTGCTATGAGGGTTCTGGCGGCCACCGTTGCATATTGAAAAAAGGTTCTATCTTCTTCTTTGATATCCTTACCAATTATCCCCAGCAGGAAGGCTTCGGGTTTTTTAACAAACGTATATTTAAGAATTTTTTTTAATTCATTATAGATGGATTCCCAGAATTTTTTGAGAATCTCGCACGTCCACCACATATGGATGAAATCGCCCTCCTTGCTCTTACATTTCCAACACAATTTATCGCCTGTTCTATACATATTATGTAGTTTTACCGGCGTTATGTACCATCTGTACATCATCTTATACATGTTTTCCTTTAGTGTCGTGCATGCTGAGAAATTCATATCTTTACACCACAATGCCTTCCATTTGTCAAACTCTATGTTGTACCCTAGGTCTACCGCCCACTTCACCATCACATCCTTTACTTCCTCGTCCTTGGTGTCCCACTCAAGCAACTGGTTGTACATTTTTGATAATAATTTTGTTTTACTTTCTATTATTTCAATCTGAAATCTAGATTTCTTGTCATTTATTCCGATCTTATTATCTTCCCTCCACATTGAATTAATTTGATGGTATTGAATCCAGCCAGTCAGCTTGCTTTTTATTTCCTCGTAAGGTCTAATCCTCCACCCGGATTCTGTTTTGGTTAGTAAATCTTCATATGTCCATCTTTCCCCCCTCAATGTTTAATTTTTTAATTGTTAAAATGTCTATTGGTGATAACCACCAGGGCGTTTTCTGCTCCAACAATTTTTTGTTCCTTTCCCACACTTCCAGCAGTGGCCCTCTGAAAAGGTGATTAGAAAAACCTTTATGAACCCTTCCTTTGTCTCGCCATAAATAGGCATGCCAACCGAATCTTAGATTAAACCCCTCTAGATCTAACAAATTTTTGTTTTTGATGACAATCCAGTCTTTTACCCAACAGAGACATGCAGCTTCATAATATAACCTCAAATTTGGAACCGCAAGACCACCCCTATCTCTTTGGTCTGTGAGCAATTTAAATCTAATTCTTGGTCTCTTTCCCTGCCAAATGAATTTAGAAAGTAATCTCTGCCATTCTTTGAATATTGAGGTTCCTCTAATTATCGGTATATTCTGGAATAGGAAGAGTAATTTAGGTAGTAAGCTCATTTTATTTTTATTTTTTTTATAATATTTTTTATTAGTTTTATATAATACAGAAAAAAGAATAAAGAACGTACTGCAAAAGTAAAAAAGAAAGGTTACAAATTTTTCTTACTCCTTTTTCCAAATCTGTTGGACTTCCCCACGTCCTCCCAACCCTGCATTCTCTGTGATACATAACGTCTGCAATTTGTTAACTTGTTTCAATACTTATTATATCTTCCTTTTTATCATGTTACCCAATTTCAAATGTAATATAACCCAAATCATGTACATTTTCATTTTAACACAATAAAGTTGTTTCATTATTCTATCTCTGACTCCTTGTACCTTAATTTCCATTTCTTTAATTTAACATTACTGAAGCTAGAATTTCCTAGAGGGTGCGTTTTTTAACATTCATACAACTTATAATGTTTTTCAAAATAGTCTTTAAATTTTCTCCAATCCTCCTCGAATGTTTCTTCTCCCAAGTCTCGGATTCTGCCAGTCATTTCGGCCAGTTCCATATAGTCCATCAACTGCGTGTGCCATTCCTCCAGTGTGGGTAAATCTTGTGTCTTCCAATATTTTGCAATCAGAATCCTTGCTGCTGTAGTAGCATACATAAAAAAAGTTCTGTCCTTCTTAAACACTCTCTGGTCCACCATGCCCAGAAGGAAGGCCTCTGGTTTCTTAGGTAAGGTAAATCTCAGTACCTTTTTTAGTTCATTATGAATCTTTTCCCAGAAGGCCTTCACTTTCGGGCAGGTCCACCAGAGGTGAAAGAATGTCCCTTCCGCCTCTTTACATTTCCAGCATTTATTATCAGACAGGTGATATATCTTAGCAAGCTTGACTGGGGTCATGTACCACCGGTATATCATTTTCATAATGTTTTCCTTCAAGGCACTACATGCCGTAAATTTCATTCCGGTGTTCCATAACCTTTCCCAGTCTTCAAACATAATGTTATGCCCCAAATCCTGCGTCCACTTTATCATAGCGGATTTGACTGTCTCATCCTGAGTATTCCATTTAAGCAGCAGGTTATACATTCTCGAAAGTAGTTTACTTTTTGGTTCTAACAATTCTGTCTCTAGTTTCGATTTTTCCACCTGGAATCCAACCTTCTTATCTACTTTGAAGACCTCTTGAATTTGTGCATAATGCAACCAATCTCGCACCTTGTTTTTTAGTTTTTCCAAGCTCTGCAACCTCCAATTGTCTCCAATCTTTTCAATGATTTCCCCATATTTAGGCCAATTGGCTTCCATATTAGGTCTCTTACGTGCCTTGGCCTCCACCGGTAAGAGCCACCTCGGAGTCTTACTCTCCAGTAAGTCTTTATATTTTGTCCAGACCATTAAAATTGCTCTCCTGACAATGTGGTTTTTAAACAATTTGTGCACTTTAACCTTGTCATACCACAAATATGCATGCCACCCAAAAGCATTGTCAAACCCTTCCAGATCTAGGACATCAGTGTTTTCCAGTAAAATCCAATCTTTCAACCAGCAGAAGGCTGCAGCTTCGTAATATAACCTCAAGTCTGGCAGGGCAAATCCCCCTCTTTCTTTCGCATCAGTTAGTATCTTAAACTTTATTCGGGGCTTTTTGCCCTGCCAAACAAACTTAGAAATATCCTTCTGCCACTTTCCAAAACATTCCACCTTGTCCACGACCTGTAGGGTCTGAAACAAAAATAGCATTTTTGGCAATACATTCATCTTTATAGCTGCTATTCGGCCCAACAAGGAAAGTTTCAATCTTGACCATGTTTCCAAATCTCTTTTAATTTCTAACCAACATTTCTCGTAGTTATCCTTAAACAAATTCAAATTTTTGGAGGTCAGATACACCCCTAGGTATTTTACTTTTTTAACCACATTTAATTCTGTTTCCTTCACAAACTCATCTGTTTCTGTACTTGTCAAATTTTTTGCTATAACCTTAGTTTTTTGCTTATTCAGCTTAAATCCCGCCACCCGACCAAAGTCCGAAATTAATTCTAACACTCTTTTAGTACTAGAGACAGGCTCCTGCAATGTTAATACCAGGTCATCTGCAAATGCTTTCAATTTATATTGTTTCACTCCGATCTCAATTCCCTGTACCAACCTGTCCTTTCTAATCATGTTCAATAGCACCTCCAGAACTGAAATAAACAATAGGGGGGATAGGGGGCACCCCTGCCGTGTCCCTTTTTCAATTTTAAACTCCTCTGTCACCACATTGTTTACTATCAATTTCGCTTTTTGTTCTGAATATATTGCTTCTATTCCATTTTCAAACCCCCACCCCACTCCCATCCCTTCCAAATTTTTCTTCATAAACATCCAGGAAATGTTATCAAAGGCTTTCTCTGCATCAATAAAAATTAACACCGCTCTAGTGTTTAGATTTGTTTGTAAAAGTTCCAAAATGTCGATAATGTTTCTTGTGTTGCCAAACAAATGCCTACCAGGGAGAAAGCCAGCCTGGTCTTTATGGATCACTTCATTAAGCACTTTTTTAAACCTACTTGCCAAAATGTCTGCAAAAATTTTGTAATCCACATTTAGGAGTGAGATGGGGCGGTAGTTCTTAAGCTGGGTCTTTTCAGTTTCTAGTTTGGGTATCAATGTGATGAAGGCTTCTTTCCACGTTTCCGGTGCCTTGCTCCCCTCCATAATCTGGTTACAAACCTCCAACAAAGGCTGTATCAAATAGTCTTTCAAAACCTTATAGTATTTGGAGGTAAGTCCGTCGGGGCCTGGAGATTTGCCTAATTGTAGGTTCTGAATGGCACTTTCAATTTCTTGCTGTGTAATATTACTATTCAGGGTTGTTCTCATTTCCTGAGGTATTTTCTGTAATCCGTTGGTTTTAAGAAATTGGTCCACCTCCGAATCTTTCTGTGGCCCTTGTGAATAAAGTTCTTTGAAATATCTCTGGAAGCACTTTCTAATTTCCTCGGGTTTCTGAACCATTCTCCCTTCAATCTCTAGATTTGTAACAGTATTAAGTTTTTGTCTCTTTTTCAACTGCCATGCTAGCAGTTTCCCACACTTGTTTGCTGATTCAAAGGATCTTTGTTTCATTTGTTTAATTTTCCATTCCACCTCTTGATTTATCAATTTCAAATATTGTGCTTGGAAGAATTTCACTTCTCTCAGCACCTCCTTCGACTTTGGCCTAGATCTTAATTTTTTCTCTCCATCTCTTATTTTTTCCAATATCTTCTCCTTCTTTTCATTCCAGAATTTTTTCTTGATCGTATTTTGTTGTATTAGAAACCCTCTCATGACTGCTTTACTTGCGTCCCAGATTATTCTTTTTTCCACAGTAGTATTTAAATTTATCTCAAAATAGTCCTTTAAAGTTTTTTGGGCCTTCTTAACAATCTTCTCGTCCCTTAATAAGGTGTCATTCATTTTCCATCTGAAGGATCCGGTTGTATTTAGTCTCAATTCCATTTTCAAAGCATTATGGTCGGAGCAGGTTTTTGGGCAGATTTCCACCTTTCTAGTCTTGGGTGCCAGTCCTCTAGTTATCCATATTTGGTCGATTCGTGTCCATGTCAGATGAGCTTCAGAAAAGAAAGTCCCTTCTTTTCCTAGGGGGTTCTTAACCCTCCATATGTCAATCAAGTCCACATTGTCAGTCATTTCAAAAAAAGTTTTAGGTAGTCTGCCATCTTTCGTTATGTTAGCACTTTGCGACTTATCCATATTTACAGACACAACCCCATTCATGTCACCCATCATGATGATGTTGTTATAGTCTAAATAGTCCAGCATAATCTCATGCAGCTTCCTGAAAAATTCCGATTTTCCTTCATTTGGGGCGTATATTCCTAATATCAGAAATTTTTCTCCTTGTGTCTGAATTTCAATCGCCAAAATTCTGCCGTGTTCATCTTTAAATAAGAATTTCGGTGACAGGCTCTCCTTTGCATATATCACCACACCTCTTTTCTTCACTTTATCCGAAGAGATAAATTCTTGGCCTAGTCTTTTATTAATTAACACTTTTCTGTGGAGCCTTGTCACATGCGTTTCTTGCAGGCAAATAATGTCCAAATGTTCTTTTTTCAAAATATGAAATACTTTTCTTCTTTTTTCCGGAGAATTTCCGCCATTTATATTCCAACTAAGAAGCTGCAGCGACATCCTGGTCTAATTGGTGGGTCTACAATGGGGTGTCTAGGCTTCCCCCCGATCCCGGAGGTGGTAATGTTGGTCCAGATCCAGACTGTGTAGGCTTTGGAGATGGTCCCGGTGGTGGTGGAGGCCAAGAAGCTGCAGCTCCTTTCTGGAGGTCCTCCTCGTGGTCGTGTAGGAACTTCTGTTGGTCCTCCGGTGTTTTAATTCTTACTTTCCTTCCTTTGTAAGTAAATGATAGTCCTTGCGGAAACTCCCACCTATAAGGGATTGTGTTATATCTCAACAATTTGGTCAAATCTATATAAGTAGTCCTAAGGTCCAAAAGGTGTTTAGGTATGTCTCTATAAATTTCAGCCTTTTTTCCTTCTATCTCCAAGGATTTTTTAAAGTGTATGCCTAGTATCTTGTCTCTTTCCTCTCTCGATCTCAAAATAACCAAACAGTCTCTGGACTTGTCCTTCTTTATCAATTTTCCCAGTCTAAAGGCAGTCACAATTTTAAAGTCCTTATCTTCTTCTATCCCCCAGAATTTGGAAAACAAAAGTGTTAAAAATCCCTGTAGGTTTCCTTCCTCCAATTCTGGGATAGCCCTTAATCTGAGATTATTTTCCTTACTTTTCAATTCAACCAATGACAGGTAGGCTTGTTGTTCCCCTACCTGTCTTTTCAGAGGCCTTACTTCCCCCCTAATCTCATCAACCTTTTTGTTCGCCTGTTCTGCTTTTTGACAAGCTTCCACCGCAAGCTTATAATTTTCAGTCGTTGCCCCTTGTAATTTTTCAATTGCCTGGGTATGATGGGAAACTTGCTCAGATAATTTAGTGATAGACGATGTAGCTTGGTCAATTTTTGATGATTGGTTGTCCACTTTTTGATTTAAAATTCCAAGTTGTTCCAAGATTTGCTTCAGGACTATTTCAGATCCTCCAGTTGCCATATCTTCTGCAGCAGGCTCTGCAGCAGGCTCTTCAAATTCCACCTCCTGTGCTGTCAGCACAGTTGGAACGGATGATCTTCGTTGATGAGATAGGGTTGTTTGAACAAGTTGCCCTGGTTTCTTTTCTTTCTCTTTAGCTTTAGCTGCTCTTGTTCTCCCTGTGCCACTCATTCCACACCTGCCTCTGTTCAAGGTCAAGTTTTCTTTTGTTTCATAAGTTAGACAAAGTCCAGAGTGTAAACAATTTAACCACAGAGAATCACAATAAAGTACAGTTCCCAGGCCTCTATATCTCCACAATCCTCTAGGTGGGGGTATTTCAAAGTTTCAAGGAAGGAGAGAACTCTTGTCCGCCATTGAAGTTCTTATATTCCCTATGTTAAGTCTTTGATAGTTCCAGAGCACAAAAGGAAGTTTCCACAGGCTTTCTTTGTCTTAAAGAGAAGCCACAAAGTGTCAAGAAGGGTCCCAGCAACAATGTTTAAACGTTAATGTCTCAGTCTATGTATCAGTTAAGCTCCAATAACAGTATCAGCAGTTTGACAGCTCTCCTTTACACACTGACAGCCCGATCGCTGGGTTGTCTCTTTTAACTCCACATAGCTCAAAATTAGGAAGAAGGTCCCAAAGATAAAATCCACAACTTTTACAGAAATTTCCTGCTTGTCTTTTCGCTACAAAGTCTGTCAAATACACCCTCGTTTTACTTCTACAGTCCCCTTTCAGCGCTTCAGCACTCTTCTGCGCAATTGCTTTAATCTGGTTAGCAGGGTCGGGAGACGGACTTCCTGTTACTCGCCTCCCGTTTTCAGCCGAATTTCAACCAAATTCCCAAATTTTCCGATGTTTAGCTCCCCTTACTCACGGGTATGTAGCAGCCAATTTTGATGTTTTCAAGAAGAAAGGTCGGCGCTCATCAGCAGCAGCAGCGCGGCTTTGCATCCACGAAAAGAGCGATGAACTCACAGCGCCGCTCCCCCTTTCGCGTTCCGGAGCCCCTTACGGAGCCCCTTCTTCGTTTCCGGGGGGGCTTTGGGCGCCCGCCGAGTCCCACAGCCGCAGGCTCGCTCTGCCTGCAGTTTTTCTTAACGGGTCTCCGCTTTGCCGTAGCGGACGACCCTTTTTCGCGGAGCCCCTCTTCACCAGGTAAAGAGGACCGCCATTGCTATTTTGCGCCGCCTCCGGAAGTCCTCGGTAGTAAGCTCATTTTAATCGCCGCCATTCTCCCCAACCATGAGAGATGTATTCTATTCCATGTATCCAGGTCCTTCATTATTTCTTTCCATGTTTTCTTGTAGTTATTTTCAATCAAATTTATATTTTTCATAGTTAACCAGATTCCAAGGTATTTTACTTTTTTAGTTATTTTAATTCCAGTTTGACTTTCAAGATCGTTATTGGTTTCTTCTTCCATATTTTTGGTCATTATTTTGGTTTTTGCTCTGTTCAATTTAAATCCGGATAATTTTCCAAATTCCTCTAGTAGCTTTAACACTTTGCCGATGCTCTCTTTTGGTTCTTCCAATAACAGCATAAGATCGTCTGCATATGTTTTCAGTTTATATTCTTTCGCTCCTAGTTTTATGCCACGGATCTCTGGGGTTTTTCTTATCTTGTTTGTGATTATCTCTAAAACCATGATGAACAACAACGGTGACAGAGGGCACCCCTGTCGAGTGCCTTTTGCTATTTCAAACTGTTCTGTCAGGGTATTGTTAATAATTAATCTAGCTCTTTGTTGTGTGTAGATTGCTCTAACTCCTTCCAGGAATGTGCCATCTATCCCTGATCTTTCCAGGAACTTTATCAGAAAACCCCAGGAGACATTGTCGAAAGCCTTCTCGGCATCAACAAACATTAGAGCAGCGGGAATTTCATTATGACATTCTAAATATTCAATAATGTCTATTGTATGTCTAATGTTATCTTTTATTTGTCTGTTGGGAAGGAAACCGGCCTGGTCAATATGAATGAGATTAGTTAAACACTTTTTAAGTCTGTGTGCCATTATATCTGTGAATATCTTGTAGTCATTATTCAATAATGAAATCGGTCTGTAATTCTTGATGTTAAGTTTGTCTGAATCTGGTTTCGGGATCAACGTGATATAGGCTTCTTTCCAGGATGCTGGCATTTTTCCTCCTCTTAGTATCTCGTTGATTACGTCACATAGTACTGGTGTTATGTATTCCTCTAGGACTTTGTAATACTTGGCAGATAACCCATCTGGGCCTGGGGCTTTCCCCAGTTTCATCCTTTTGATTGCCTCCCGGATCTCCTCTATTTTTATAGGTTCTTTCCTCTTCTGATATATTTTTGGGACTATTTTCTTCTAGGTATTTTGCGATGTCCGTTAAATCTTCTTCTTCTCTTTTGTATAGGTTCTCATAGAATTTAAGGAAGTTCTTTTTTATTTCATTGGGGTCTTCCAGGACTTGTTCTTCAACTTTTATTTTATTGATGGTACTAAGTTTTCTTCTTTTTCTCAGTTGCCACGCCAGAAAATTTCCAATTTTATTTGCCGATTCGAAGGACCTTTGTTTCATTAACTTTATTCCCCATTCCACCTCTTGGCTTATTAATATTGAATATTCTGTTTGGAGCATTTTATATTGTTGCTTATGGCCATCGTCGTTTGGATTTTTTATCATGTTTTTTTCGCATTCTTTCAATTGATGGATTAATTCTTCTTCTTTTTTTCTTTAGCCTTTTTTCTTTGGGTATTTTGTTGTATCAGGAGGCCTCTTAACACAGCCTTGCTAGCATCCCATACTGTGTCTATACCTGTTCCTTTATTGATATTTAAGTCAAAATAGTCTTTTATGGTAGTTTTGGCTTTTTCGATCACTTCTTCTTTTTCAAGTAGGTAGTCATTCATTCTCCATCTGTACAACCCTTGGATCTTCCACTTTAATTGTAATGTTATTGGGCTATGATCCGATAAGGTTCTGGGTAGAATTTCACATCTCTCCGTTCTTATTATTAATTCTCTTGAGATCCATATCTGATCCAGCCTGCTCCAGCTCTGATGTGGTTCAGAGAAATGGGTAAATTGTTTCGTTGTAGGGTTTTTGTATCTCCATATATCTATTAGGTCCAGATTTTCTTCCAGATCATTAAACGATTTCGGTAGTTTCCCTTGATTTATGTTCTTTTTTCTTGTACTTCTGTCTAGTTCTGGCGTCGGAACCGCATTTAAGTCTCCGAGTAAGACCAGTTTATTGTTGTCTAGCTCTAATAAAGATTGTTCCAGTGTAGGCAACACACCGTATTACTTGTTGCATCAGAAGAAGCCGAAGGTGGGGTTTCTCCATGTTTTTGGGTCTCCGGCTCATTCCAAAAGCCATGCGCAGAAAGGGTGAGCCAAGGTCTAGGAAGATGATCTTTGTGGGCTATGAGCCGGGTTCAAAGGCATGGCGTTTCGCATACCCTGCTGGCAACCAGTCTAAGCTGCTTATTAGCGGCAGTGCTGAGTTTTGCGAGCAGAGTGGGTGGAAGCGTCTTCACGGGAACCCAGATGTTCTGTCAGACTCAGATGAGGAAGAGGAGGAAGGCGAAGCTGAACCTGTTGCCGATGCGCGCGGTCCACAGCAACAGGGTCCAGCGCCAGTTTCTCCAAAAGGGAGTCCCAGGACCCCTCCACAGGTCACTGTCAAGTCTGAGCTAAGGAGTGCACCATCCTCACCAGCAGAACCAGCTGTACGCCCAAAACGGTGCAGCAGGTCAGAGGAGGATGTTTCTGACACAGAGGATAGTAGAGTTGATCCAGGTGAATCAGGCGCAGTTCCAGAATTCACGCTGAGGAGGTCAGCAAGATCAACGAAGGGAAAGCCACCTGAAAGGTATGAAGCCACTAGTGTCTGGGTTGGTGTGGCTTCATACCTTTCAGGTGGCTTTCCCTTCGTTGAACTTTCTCTTTCTCAAGCTCTGGGAGGAAGACCTTTCATTGCCTACAGACAGCCACCCAATCTTAAACAACTCCTAACCCACAATAATATTACAACCAGACCTAACACGGACACTGGCACCAGAGCCTGCAATAAACCCAGATGCCAACTTTGCTGCCACATACACCCGGACAACACCATTACTGGCCCCAACAACATCACACACACCATCTCGGGACTATTTAATTGCTTATCGTCTAACATTGTGTATGCCATCAAATGCCGACAGTGTCCTTCAGCTCTCTATATTGGACAAACAGGCCAGACCTTACGCCAAAGAATAAACGGACATAAATCGGACATCAGGAATCACAAGACAGAGAAACCAGTAGGAGAACACTTCAATCTCCCAGGACATTCTATACAAGATCTCAAAGTAGCTGTTTTACTACAAAGGAATTTCAGAAATAGACTGGAAAGAGAAGCTGCTGAATTGCAACTTATCACCAAACTTAAAACCATGGAGAGACCTGGTCTGAACAAAGACATTGGATTCTTATCTCATTATACATGACAAAGCCATTTTTCACCTTCTCACCCCTTGCTTTTTCCTGTAAGACCTATTGCAGTCGTTAAGAGTCGTCAACAGGCTCATCACAGCTATCTGCCAATCACCCATTCCCACCACCCTTCTGAGTAATACCCCTCCCCACCTTCTCACTATATAGAAGGGTCTGGAAACTTCTGTTTCAGTGTATCTGAAGAAGTGTGCATGCACACGAAAGCTCATACCAAGAACTAACTTAGTTGGTCTTTAAGGTGCTACTGGAAGGATTTTGTTTGTTTGTTTTGAAATTAGATGTCAGATTCTATATTTTTTTTTAACTGTTGGCTTTTGAATTTTAAATACCACTAAGGCCTGATTACTGATTCTACTGTGGATCTTTAAGCCTCCAATTTCTGTGTCATTTTTGCATGTTGATGCATCTTTCGTTTGCTTATGTGTGCCTTGTAAGCTTCTAGATCTGCAGGTGCTCGGTTTGACTATAGAAAAATGGTAGTATGTTCTCTGCTATGGTGATTCTGCTCATCTTTTGCTCATGCAGGAATGTTTTGGATAATGCAGCAGGAAGCATATGTAAATAGATTAAGAATAGCACTGAACCCTCTCGCACAATTGAAGGAAAGGATTAAACTATTATGCATCAGCAAGCTTTTTAAAAAATAAAATAAAATATTTGACAACACCAACAGCTTTTAAATTGGGAAGGGCTATGAATACACAGAAATCAAGTTTCAGACTCCAGTGCTAGTCTTAGTGAGATGGGATCCCTGCTGAAATTCTAGCAAACATTAAATTGAAGTCAAGCAATGTGGTGTAACATTTTACCTAGAATGGCACATTCCCCACATTGCTAACAAACTTGCAATTAAAAAACACACCAAATAAATAAGCCTGTACTAGACACATCACCTTGCCAACAAAGGTCCGTATACTAAAAGCTATGGTTTTCCCAGTAGTGATGTATGGAAGTGAGAGCTAGACCATAAAGAAGGCTGATCGCCGAAGAATTGATGCTTTTGAATTATGGTGCTGGAGGAGACTCTTGAGAGTCCCATGGACTGCAAGAAGATCAAACCTATCCATTCTTAAGGAAATCAGCCCTGAGTGCTCCCTGGAAGGACAGATCCTGAAGCTGAGACTCCAATACTTTGGCCACCTCATGAGAAGAGAAGACTTCCTGGAAAAGACCCTGATGTTGGGAAAGATGGAGGGCACAAGGAGAAGGGGACGACAGAGGATGAGATGGTTGGACAGCGTTCTCGAAGCTACCAGCATGAGTTTGACCAAACTGCAGGAGGCAGCGGAAAACAGGAGTGCCTGGCGTGCTCTGGTCCATGGGGTCACGAAGAGTCGGACACGACTAAACGACTAAACGACAACAACAACAGAAAATAACATATCTACTTTTTAAAACTTTTCTTAAAAAAACCCACTTCATTTGGAAACTAATAACATGCCTTCTTAGTGGTAAAAACAAGATAAATTTTTAATCTGTGGCAAATGCTTGTCTGTGGTTGAAATGTTTATTGAACTGTGATGCCAGTTGTAGGGAATATACAGCTGTATCTCTTAGAATCTCTTTCTCAAAGGGATTGAAGCACAAGCGTTTTACATGTACCTAACCTGTTCTCAGTGCTGCTAGTCCATAGTGCATGTGATGCTGCTGTAGGGGAACCTCTGTAACGGTTCACAAAGCCACTGTTACATTTATTACATAACCAAGTCTTTGGTGCCAGTCTATCTATGTTATGACTTGAGATTTTTACAACATACCTGATCTGACCAGTGTGATGTGATGCTTTTGTTTTCTGATGCTGAGAAGATCAGGGGTCATTCTTGTTTACAAGGTTCTAAATGGCTCCCCCACCCCACCCCACTTTGCCAAGAGTTAACACACCATTACACCCCCCCCATCAGTGTGGAAACCCAATCTTTTTCTCTTTCTTTCTTTCTTTCTTTCTTTCTTTCTTTCTTTCTCTCTCCCTTTTCTCGTACAAAGCTTGTGTGTCCAGGCCCAGACGGGGGGGGGGGCATATGGGCCACTTGGCCCGGGCCTTTGATTCCAACAGGGGCCTCGTTCAGCATACATTCCCTATGTATTTTTAAAAAGCACTATTGTATATCTATAGTTTCCATTTTGTCTTTATATGCAGATACGGTTCAAGCCTTGAAATAAATGTATTTGTCAGCGTAACTTGTGTGAAAATTATTTATATACTTACTTATTTATAAGACTTCAGTTATCCCCAGTAAGGGGGGGCACATTATCTACCTGGCCCGGGCCTCTGACTGGCTCTGCAAGGCCCTGTGTGTGTCTAATGCATCTGAATTACCAAGCCATACACCCAGCCATGGATGTTTTCCTTTCTCGTCTCATCTGACATTTCTTTGTTGCCTGATATTTGTAATCCGTGCTGTGGTTTTGTACAAAGGTTCAATGGGGGAAGACAATTCTACTAAATAAAATTTGCAATCTAAAACTGTGACTCTCTACAGACCTAACATAGCATCAAGGGAACAAAATGCTGTAAAAAATGCTTTTTATGTTGTGTTTAAGTAACAAGGATATGACATTTCTGGGGTTTTGCTGTCAGTGTATTTTATGGCTTTCACGTTGGTTAATGTTTGCTTGAAATGTGAATACACTCATCGGTTGTGAATTATTGTACATGAATTTTGTATCTGAGACCCACTCAAATTATATGTACTACCAATATACATTAAACATATTTGCTTAAAAGTGTGCATTTCATCCTTCAGGAATAGGTAGGCTACACATTTAAATGAATGAAACTCAATCCTTACTGTTTATCATTATAATTCTGAACCACAGTGATGAATAATAATGTTATTTTCAATCATCTTTAAGAGCAGGAAGGCCCTCTTACACAGGCACTCTTCCCGCTTTCAGTTTTCATGAAAATCTATTATTTTCTTTCTTTAAAGCCAGAATGTAGTAAGAACCCTGCTGGATCAAACTCAAAGCCTACATATAGTCTAGCATTCTGTTCTCACAGTGGCTAACAATATGCCTATGGAACATCCATAAACAGAACATATGAACTAAAACTCTCTCCTCCTGTTCCCCAGAAACTGGTTTGGGGGGGGGGGGCATACTACCAATATATAGTAATTATGGCTATTGAAAATCAAGGCAATTCTTGTGAAAAATAGGAAATCCCAGGCTTGGTGGATTTTTTTAAAGTCTTGGATTAGAGACCGAAGAACCCACCTGCATTAGGAGTACATTGTGCTGTTTTTTCTTACTGTGATGTCACATACTGTGATGTCACATACAGCAGATATCTTAAATTTGGTTCTAGAAATGAAAATAGCCTGGAAATTTCTACCGAAAAGTGGGCTAAACATGAAACTATATGAGGGAAGCAATCAAAAAGGCTTTTTGGGGGGTGGGGGTGGGGAATCAACACCGCCCCACCCACTACCAGCCGAAATGCATTTTCATCTTGCATGGCCATCTTGGGACCAGAGTCACATTTCATTCTCTCTTTCTCCAGGCAGTTTTCAGATCGGTTCACAACCTTGACTATCGGCCCTGCCGACTGGGGCTGATGGGCGTTAGAGCTGAGCAACATTTGGAGGGCCCAGTGTTCCTGCCATCCCGGGGTAGACAACAGCCGACCCCTCAAGTGCCTCAATGTCCCAGGACATCGCGAATTCACAGATCCGGGAATGTCCCGCTTTCGCTTAGCTGGCAAGGAGACGAAGAGCCGCCGCCGCTTTCCAAAGTGCGCGGGCAAATGCCGCCGCCCTGCCCTTGCCTAGTGCGGCGGAAGGGCTTCAATGCTGCAGTTTCCGCGAGTGGCGGGCGGGGGGAACCTTTCAACAAGGGGCCGGGCTCGAAGCTGCGCTCTTGGCCGGCGATGAGCAGCGCCCCGTTGCGGGCGGAGTCCGGCATCCTCAGCTCCATGCCGTTCATGTCTACCATCCTGCTGTGGGGAGGCGGGGGGGGGGTCTCGGAGGGGCTGCCTTGGCTGGGGGGCGGGCGACGAGGAAGGAGGGCGGCCGAGGCGGAGACCGCTGCACTAGAGCAGATGAGGGAGATGGTGGTGGGTGGAGCAGGGGCGGGGAACAGCGGGGCAGAAGTACCATTGCATCCTGGCGGGGCGCCCTTGCCCGGCAGCAGGAGGGGAGGAAGGAGCCGAGCGGTGGGGGGCAGCTGCATCCACACCGCCTTCTTCACCTGCTGTTTCCCGGCGGCCTGATCTAACCGTGGGATCCAGCCGAGGGTGGCAAGCGGCTTTGCGAGGAAGCGATGATCTGCAGGGGCGTCTCCTGCTCCCGAGTTGCGCGCGAGCTTTCTCTGCGGGCTTCAGCCTTGTGCTCAGCTTGCCTGCCTGCTTGGAAGTCAGCGCCTTTCAGCCTGGGGCACATCGACATCAAGGCTTCAGCTCCCACTTACTCAGGCGGGGTGGGGGATAACAAAGGAGGGGCCGATTGTGACATAAGGCACCATAATGATGCTACAGTGACGTTTTCCCCCTGCGCGTGGAGACAGGCTCCCAGCACAATGACAGCGCTGCCTAGCGGTGCTTTGAAATGACAGTAAAACATCAAGATTCAGTATTGTCTCCCGAAGCAGACGGATTCCAACACCAACTTTTGGAAGAATATTTAGCAGCTTTGCAGAGAGACTGGGTCTAGAAAGGTTATGTATGGATTGGACCCTGGCTGGGACCTTCTGCCTGTGTAACTGCCCCCGAGCCCTTAGTTGGCGGGACCTCTGCCCCAGCCCTTCTTGAAGAGCTTGAAACTTGGGGGCTGATTTGGAAGGGATGCTAACTCATAAGAGAAAGAGAGAGTTACCCCTGTTACATCATATGTTAGACTTGGGGTGGGGAGGGAGGTGATTTTCTTTCTTTGTACAGATCAGCACTTTTTAAAAGTATTAACAGTGGATTACAAATTTTAAAAAAGCTAATGAGTTTGACAAACTGTACTACTGTGTACATTTCTCTTTTATTTTAGATAGTTGTACTGTATTTATATTGTAAATAGACATAAAATAATCAAAACATTAATAAAATCAGCAGTTAAAATATACATATTTAAGAAACACATACAGTATTGAATACATTGAGGCTTGCATTGCAGGGGGTTGGACTAGATGACACTCTGGGTTGCTTCCAACCAAAATGCAAAACTCCGTGTATTTGAAGAAAGAGCAAAGCTTGATGGCAGAACACCTGCTTTGCATGCAGAAAGTCCCAAGTTTGATCCATGGCACCATATTCATCTCCTTTTTGTGCTGCTTTTATGTTTGCTGCAAACATTGCAGAACACTGCAAATTCCTGTTCTCCTCCTTGAACTCCAAGGAACTCAGGGGGCCCTCTACTTCCTCCTGCCCTGTTATCCTTCCAGCAAGCCTGTGAAGGAGGTTCGTCTGAGAGTGAGTGAGTGGCCCAAGATCTCTTAGTGACCACTATGGCTGAGTGGGGATTTGGTTTCTGGTTTCCCTGCTTGCTGCAGAACTGCAGCTCTTTGTGCATTTCAGGGGGTTGGACTAGATGACCCCCAGGGCACCTTCCAACTCTACGTTTCTATGATTCTACATTTTGTGGGTCTTTAAAAGACTGGCCATTGCATAATCTCTGTTGGGCTGGTGTTGCAAATAAGTGTCTTGAGCTTTTTAATTAACCCCATTTGAAGTTGCAAATGTTTGTTAGTCTTTTGAAGTGCTAACACAAGGCTTTGAGCATGAGGGTGCTGCAACAGACTCAGGAGCCAGTTAGGCTGAGAGGGAGTAGCTAGCCCAACATCACCCAGTGCTTCTCATGGCTGAGCGGGAAATTGAGCCCTGCTCTCCCAGGTCCAAGCCCAGCACTCTAACCAGTAGGCCACATGGACTCTCCTGGAATCTTGGCATCGTGGCCGTGCGTTCCATGTCACCAAGCAACAGCTGTTTGAACTGAGGTTCTGGCATCCTCAGTGTGGAGAGGTTGGCAGAGGTTTGCTGTAGTGATCCTTGCTTATTTGGATTAGAATATGGCATCTCAAAGACTCCTGGAGGTAAGTGAAAGTTGGCATTTCCAGGGGACTTAGCTTTAGGACGTAGAATAATGGTATCACCAAGTTTGGCAAAGAGCTATCAAAGGTCAAAGGAAGCTTCTGTTTGTGTTCGTTGGTTTGTTTATTCGAATGTAAGCCTGTGACTAGGGAGTGTCTTGTTTTTGATTTTGTATAAGCCTCTCTGGGAGCCTTTTTGGCTGAGAAGAGGAGTACAAATGCTCTGAATGAATGAACGAAACGAACGAACAAACGAGTTCTCCCTGTGGGCATCTCTGACTTTCATCTCTTGTTTCAGGTCACCTTCCTTCCTGCGGAGCAGCTTTTGGAGGCCAAGTGCTTCCTGGCCAGTGACCTTGCTGTTGAGAGCACCTTCGAGCCCTTGGACATCTCCCACTTGCTGCAAGAGTTCAGCAGCAAAGCAGTGGAGGTAGGATGCTGCCAGGGTAGGAGAGAAGAATCTCCGCCTTGAAGTAGGGGAGTTCACCTCATGCCATTGAGTGGCCATGACACATGTTTGTTGGGAAGGGCCTCACAATGTAAGAATAAGAACCTCAGCCCAAGGGTCCTGAGACAGCCCCACTTCCTGGTACTATCTGAGTGACCCTCTCCTTCATCTCTGACAGGTGGAGGTGCTGCTGGAGGCCTCCCATAAGATCACTCCAGGGTCTACAATGGAGAGCAGAGAAGTGGCCATCTTAGCTTATCATCACCTGGAGAAAGTGGTTGAATACCTCCTCCAATTTCCTTTCGTGTATGGGGCACTCAAGCTTCTACTGGCCTAAGGGAGATGTTGGGAATCTGCAGGTCTTGCTCAGAAAGTAACTCTCTCCCCGAGGGGGGAGGCCAGGCAGCTGGAGAACCCGGTCCCCACAGTGTCAGCAGCCAGACTCCAAATCTCTTCCTCCATCTGGATTCCCAGCTGATTTGCTGCCTCATGGCAACAGACAGGATTTGGAGGGCTCCCACCGTGGTACCATAGCCAGGTTAGGTCCTTTAACAGGAAGAGCAACAGAGCAGAAGCTGAGAAGACAGGGACAGGCCTCTGTCCTCTAGGGGAGGCAGCAAGGGATGAGATTGGTGCAGGTTTCCCCTCTCTTTTTGCCATCTGCAGAGATGCAGCAGCACAGAGGGGCTCATCCAGATCACTGAGGGATCCTTCTGGAGTGCAGGAGACCAGGGAAGACCAAGCCATTTTCTCTCTCTGTGGCTCACAAAGGGACAAATGGAGTCCATTTTCCTTCAGCCTCTGGGGTTTTCTGGTCCAGCTTGGTTTTCCAAGGGAGACTATCCTTCAGGCGGCTACTAGGGAGAAAGGATGAGGAAGGAATTCGATTCTATTTGCATGTCAAGGCAGATCTGCATAATTCATAGTTTCTGGAAATATCAACTTCTGGGGGAGCCTTGTAAATGTGGTTTTCCAATTTGGTTCTTGGTGTTTTGGCCATTGTCAGACACGATGGTGTCTGGCAAGTCGTGTGTGGTGAAGATCTGCCACAGGGCCCAGATGATGTCCCTGGAGGTCATTGTTGAGACTGGCATCACCTCGAGTCACTTTGAGAAAGAGTCCACAATGATCAGGAACGTCTGGCCTTGGAATGGGCAGCGAAATCAATGTGGAGTCTTGACCACAGTGTATGTGTCATCTCCCACTGTTGAATCAGGACCTTGGGCATGGCCGGTTGGGACTCTTGGCAGGTCTGGCAGTGCTGGACCCACTCTTCTACTGCTGCATCAATGCCTGGCCACCAGACGTAGCTCCTAGCCAAAGCTTTCATGCAGACAGTGCCTGAATGATTCACATGGAAAGCCTCCGGCACTCTGGTCCGCAGCTTAGCAGGGATCATGACCTAGTTTCCCCATAGCAGGCATCCCTTGTGGACTGACAGTTCATGTTGCTGGGGACGAATGGGGAGAACTCTGCATCAAGGCGACTTGCTGGCCACCCCCTCCACACCCAGTTGAAGATGCGGGAGATGGTGCAATCCTTTGCCAAAGTGCGTGGCGACATCTGTGGCATGGAGCGGTGGCTGGAGCAGAATCTCCAGTAGCATCACACCATAGGCTGGGGATGGGTCGGTGTCAATGTCTGCCAATGACAGGCGGCTTAGGGCATCTGTGTGGCCCAGTTTCCTACAAGGATGGTGGTGCAGCACGTAGTCATATGCATTAAGAAAGATGGACCACCTTAGCATCCTTGGGGACTGGATCTGGGATGTCTGCCGATCAGGAGCAAAAAGGCCCAGCAGAGGTGTTTTTGTTTTTTTTTAATTATTAACGGTTTTTCAATTACAACAAACAGATAAACAAAAATATTGCATATGCTGACACATTTTCTTATCGCTTCTGGACTTCCTCACATCTCGCGCTCCTATGTTCTAATTTAATGAAATTAAAACAACAATTTATTCCCTTATCTCCATCCTTACTATCTGATTTTCAATAATATGTTTCAAATTTTAGATATATTTATTCCAATCCTTAAAGAAAAAAATTAAACTTAACCTAATAATTATCTAAAAAATTGTTTTTTTCCTTATGTTTATCTTATCTTCATAGTTTGCTTCGTCTGTTTTAGTGGTGCCAATTTGTCTAAAAACAAGCATCCTGCTTAACATTCATACAGTTTACAATATTTTTGCAAATAAATCTTGAATTTTTTCCAGTCCTCTTCTACGATTTCTTCTCCCAGGTCTCGAATTCTGCCAGTCATCTTGGCCAGTTCCATGTAGTTTATCAGTTGCATCTGCCATTCTTCCAGTGTGGGTAGATCTTGGGTTTTCCAGTGCTTTGCGACAAGTATCCTTGCTGCTGTTGTTGCATACATAAAAAAAGTTCGTCCCCCCCTCTTCTTCCCTCTCTCCTCTTCTCTCTCCTTTTTTTCTCCCCTTTTCTCCCCTTCCTTACCCTTGGTCTCTCACAGGTAGAAGGGGTGTGGATTCTTGATGGGGAAACTTTTGATCCCCCTACCCAAACAATACTCAATAACTCTTTAATTTTTCAGTGCTAATCTAAGGTATATCTAAGGTACATCTCCACTGCCGACGTATGAACTTTCAGATATATGAACCTCAAACCCGTGGGTTTATCTGAATATCCCTAAGGGTGTAACACAGTGAAAAAGAATAAGTGGTTTTACGTGAATAATTTAAGGACGGATAAAAAACTGTGGGGTAGAACTAATCAGGGCAAACTAATCTCAGTTTAAAAGTGTTGTAATCATATTATCTGCTGTACTAAGTATTAAGTATCAGATCTCCTCTAGCATTAAGAATGTCAAACACTGGGAAAAGACCTGAAGGAGGAACACCAGTGGAAAGGAAAGGATCAAAGCAAGAGGGGGATTTCAGAGCAGAGATTTTGAGAATGTTTGCGGAGATAAAACAGAGTGAGACAAATGTAGAGCGTAAACTAGAGCAAGTGGAACACAGAATAGGGGAAGTAGATAAGAAGCTAGACGAAACAGTTAGTGAATTGAAGAGTCAACTGAAAGAGGTATTCAGGAGGACACAGACAGTGGAGGAAGGTTTGAAAAAGACAAAAGCAGAAGTGAGAGATGTAAGGCGCGAGGAGGAAAAGATCAGAGCTGAGATTCTGGATTTGAACAAAAGCCAAGAGGATATGAAAGACTGGATTGCCATGAATGAACTAAGACAGAGGGAGTCTAATCTTAGGATGAGAGGGATACCCGAAGCCCCGGGAGAAAATATAAAAGAGAAACTAATAATAGAATTAGCTCCCTGGCTGGAAGCACCAACAGAAGAGGTTGAAAAGGCAGTGCAATCGGCTTTCAGACTAAAAACTAAGACACCAAAGAATAAAAGAATCGTAGGAGACTGCCTAGTTGTGTTTAAGGATAGAGAAATAAGAAATAGGGTTCTCCAAAAAAACAGAGAGAAAAGGTTAAACATTGAAGGGAATACCATTGTGATTTTTAAAGACATCCCAGTTAGGCTCCTAAAACGTAGGGATACCTATAGAGAATTGGTACAGATACTCAAAAGGAATAACATTGAGTTTAAGTGGGAGTTTCCCGAAGGCATCTCCTTTACATATAGAAGCAAGAGACAAAAATTGTCAAATCCAGAAGAAACAGACAAGTTTTTGAGGAAATATAAAGAACTGAAACCGCAAAGGAGAGGGGGTGGGGGAGGGGAGGGGGGAACCGGGGGGGACCTGGAGGGAGGAGGGAGAAATTCGGGAGGGGAGGAGGGAGAGGAGGTAGTGACGGAAGAAGAAATCTAAAAAAGAAACAACAGCCACTCCTCTTCCTCTCTCTCAATTAAATCAAAATGGTGTTAAAGGTTTACAGTTGGAATGTTAATGGGATGAACGATAAGGGAAAGAGGAATAAAATTGAGTATATTCTGAAGAAGGAAGGCCTAGATGTTATTTGTCTCCAAGAGACGCATATAGCGAGGAAGCACAAAAGAATTTTGATCAATCATAGATTAGGAAATGAATTTATATCCTCAGATCAGAGTAAAAAGAGGGGGGTAGTTATTTACATTAATAAACAAATTGAAGCGAAACAATTATTCAAAGACGAAGAAGGAAGGATATCAGCAGTCCAAATTAACTGGCAGGGAGAAAAGATAATAATAGTGGGAATATATGCCCCCAATGACAATAAATCAGAGTTTTACGGGAGACTTGAAGAAAAGTTATCTGACTACGCAGACCAGAAAATTATATTGTTGGGAGACATGAACGGTGTGGTGTCGTTAGAGTCAGACAGACAAAGGAATACCAAAGGTAAAGAAGGGAAGTTACCCAGAACTTTCTTTTCCCTGGTCCAAAACTGTAACTTAGTGGATATTTGGAGATATAAATACCCCCTGGAAAAACAATACACCTTCCATTCAGAACCCAACGAGTCACTATCAAGACTGGATCAGATTTGGATTTCGAAAGAATTAGTTTTAAGATCGAAAAAGGTAGAGATCCAGGCCAGAACAATCTCAGACCACAACCCAGTAAAAATGGAATTGAAAGGGCAAGAAAGCAGATTAAATAGATGGAAGTTAAAGGACTATCTGTTGGATGACCAAGAGATAGTAGAAAAGGCCCAAAATAGACTAAAAGAATATTTTGAGGACAACTTAGGCAAAGGTACAAAGCCAAGGGTGGTCTGGGATGCAGGCAAGGCGGTGATGCGGGGTTTCTTTATCCAACAGAGCGTAATTAAAAATAAAAAGAGGGAAAAAGGAAAAAAAGAAATCGCACAACAAATAATGGAGAATGAACAGAAATTAAGTCAAAACCCAAAAAATAAGAAAATAAAAGAAAATATCAAGGTACTACAAGCCCAATACGCAATGCTGATAAATAGAGAGATAGAATGGAAGGTTAAAAGATTGAGACAGAGGAATTTTGAATATGCCAACAAACCAGGGAAGCTTTTAGCGTGGCAATTGAAAAAAAGGAAAGAACAGAGTATAATAAATAAGATAGTGGTGGAAGGAGTAGAGATAAATAAGCCAAAAGAAATAAGGAGAGCCTTTACGGACTTCTATGGAGGACTCTTTAAAAATACAGGAAAAAATATGACGAGAAAAATAGAGAGATATCTAAAATCCAAAAATATTAACAAAATTACTACAGCTGCAAAAGAAGAGTTAAACGCCCCAATCGAGACAGAAGAAATTAAAGCAATAATAACAGACCTTAAAAATGGGAAAGCCCCAGGCCCAGATGGGTTAACCAGTAGATACTATAAAGAGTTGGAATCGGTATTGGTGAATCCACTACAAGAAGTGATGAACAACATTCTTAAGGAAAGAGAAATACCAGAGACGTGGAAGGAGGCATTGATTACACTAATCCCCAAACAAGATTCAGACCTAGAACAAATTAAAAATTATAGACCGATCTCCCTGTTAAACATAGATTATAAGATTTTTACAGGAGTCCTGGCAAGGAGACTAAAAACTGTATTGGTAGAAAGTATTCATAAAGACCAAGCCGGCTTTCTGCCAAGAAGGCAAATGAAAGATAACATAAGGAATGTTATCAATATTATAGAATACTTAACAGAAAGATGCGACAAAGAAGGTTTATTGTTATTTGTGGACGCTGAAAAAGCGTTCGACAATGTAAACTGGGAATTCCTGCTGAAACAACTGGAATATATGGAAGTAGGTACTGAATTTTACAATGGGATAAAAGCAATTTATACCGAACAAAGAGCAAGATTAATAATAAATAATGTGGAGTCGACCGAAATAATAGTAACCAAAGGAACAAGACAAGGATGCCCGCTGTCCCCATTATTATTTATAATGATACTAGAGGTTCTACTTAATTCCATTAGAGATAATAAAGAAATCAAAGGAATCAGGGTCGGTCAACACGAATATAAGACTAAGGCTTTCGCAGACGACCTGGTTGTAACAATGGAAGATCCACTCGACTCAATAAAAGAGGTATTGGCAGAATTTGATCAATATGGGGAAGTAACGGGCTTTAAATTAAATAAAAGGAAAACAAAAATAATAACTAAAAATATGTCGGCAGATAAAATCGAGGAACTACAAAGAGAAACAGAAATAGAAGTAACCAAAAAAGTGAAATATCTGGGCATATGGGTAACGTCTAAGAACATAGATTTATTTAAAAACAACTATGAAACAATGTGGAAAAGAGTCAAAAAAGATATAGAAACGTGGGGCAGACTTAAACTGTCATTCTGGGGTAGAATAGCCACAATTAAAATGTCGGTACTTCCAAGAATACTATTTTATTTTCAAAACATCCCGGTGATCAAAGGCACAAAAATATTCAAAACCTGGCACAGGGAGATTTCCAAATTTATCTGGCAGGGAAGGAAGCCGAGAATAAAATTTAAACTATTAACGGATATTAAAGAAAGAGGAGGCTTCGCCCTGCCAGACTTGAAATTATATTTTGAGGCATCATGCCTGTGCTGGGTCAAAACATGGATAAAACTAGAAGAGGCGGAAGTGCTAGACTTAGAAGGCCACGATAATCGATTCGGGTGGCACGCATACTTGTGGCATGAGAGGAAGAAAGTGCACAAAGAATTTGGAAATCACATCTTCAGGGGCCCTCTAATGGAAGTGTGGGAAAGGTACAGAGATGTTTTGGAACCTAAAACGCCACAATGGCTGTCACCACTAGAAGCTATGGTGGTTAAAAAGAGCGATAGGAGAGCCAAATGGGTAACTTACGAACAACTATTAATGAAGGAGGAAGGAAAGTGGAAAATGAGGCCGTACGACCAGGTTAAGTCCCAAGTGTATGACTGGCTGCATTACCATCAGATAAACGGAATGTTTAGGAAAGATGTTAAAGATAAAGGTTATGCTGACAAGAGTTCTAGATTTCAAAACGAGATTTTGGAAAATAATACAAAAACTCTGTCCAAAATGTATAAACAATTATTGGATTGGAACCTAGTTGACGAGGAAGTTAAGGCAGTAATGATACATTGGGCTAGAGATCTGGGTCGCAATATCTATTTCGAAGAGTGGGAAAAACTCTGGAACCAACACCTTAAATTCACGGCCTGTGTGTTATTAAAAGAGAACCTAATGAAAATGTTCTATCGCTGGTATCTGACCCCTGCAAAACTAGCAAGAATGTACGGATCTAGCAATAAATGTTGGAAGTGCAGGGAAAAGGAGGGAACTTTCTACCATATGTGGTGGGAATGCCAAAAGGTTAAAGGGTTTTGGGAGAGTATATATAATGAAATGAAGAAAATGTTAAAATATACCTTTGTTAAAAGTCCGGAGGCGTTCCTGCTGGGTCTGGTGCGAAGGGAGATCAAGAAGAAAGATCATAAGCTATTCCAATATGCAACAACAGCAGCAAGGGTCTTAATAGCCAAAAATTGGAGATTAGAGGGTATACCGTCATTGGAGGATTGGAGATCGAAATTATTAGAATATGCGGAGATGGACAGGTTGACAGGAAAAATCAGATACATAAAGGATCAGAGGTTTGTCAAAGACTGGGAAAGTTTCACAAAATATCTGGAAAATCTAATTGATGATCAGATAACTCTGGTGGGTTTCAAAGATGCTCTGTAAAAGGTAAAGGGTAATGTCCAAAAGGAAATGTACAAATGGAAATGACTTATGGCATTACAAACAAAGAAACGCAGAAATAATGTTTATTAGTAGTATGGACGATTCGTGGTAAGACTGAAGGAAGTCATCTTCTTATAGAATATGTAGAGAATTGTTATGTTTGTTTGTATTTTGATTTTGTAAACCAATAAAAATTATGCACAAAAAAAAAAAAATACATAAAAAAAGTTCGATCCTTCTTTAACACCCCTTGGCCGACAATACCCAAAAGGAAGGCCTCTGGTTTCTTAAGAAAGGTATACTTAAATACCTTTTTCAGCTCATTATATATCATTTCCCAGAAAGCCTTCACTCTAGGGCAGGTCCACCAAAGGTGAAAGAATGTTCCTTCATTTTCTTTACATTTCCAACATTTATTATCAGACAAGTGGTATATTTTTGCAAGTTTGACTGGGGTCATGTACCATCTGTATATCATTTTCATTACATTTTCTTTCAGAGCATTACATGCAGTAAAGTTCAGCCCAGTAGTCCACAGCTTTTCCCAGTCCTCAAACATAATATTATACCCAATGTCCTGTGCCCACTTTATCATTGCCGATTTAACCGTTTCATCTTGTGTGTTCCATTTCAACAGCAAGTTATACATTCTTGAAAGTACTTTAGTCTTAGGCTCTAACAGTTCTGTTTCTAACTTCGATTTTTCCACCTGGAAACCTAACTTTTTGTCTAGTTTAAAAACTTCTTTAATCTGGGCATAATGTAACCAATCTCGGACTTTGTCTTTCATTTTCTCCTGACTCTGCAATTTGGCCCAGCAGAGGTTTGTAGTCAGTCACGATCGTGAAGTGGCGGCTGTAGATGTAGTCAATCTGGGCAAAATTGTGTTCCATAGATGACAAGGTCCTGGAGTAAAATGCAATGGGGGCCTCCCGTCCATCCAGCAACTGGTGGCTGAGGACCATGCTGATTCCATACGGGGAAGTAATAGAGGCAAGCACAACGGGCTTGGTCTCATCGGAATGGGTAAGGATGCTGTCAGAGGAGAGCAGGTGTTTGACAGCATTGAAAGCAGCATCCTGAGCATGGCCCCAGTTCCAAGGGGCTTTCTTGTCCAATAGCCGGTGCAGGGACTCCGCTATTGCTGCCTTATGGGGAAGAAAGGAGTGGTAGTAGATCAGCAGGCCCAGGAAAGACTGCAGCTCTTGTTTCAAGCGTGGTGGTGCAGCACTTTGGATGGCCTTGACCTTTGCCAGTGTGGGGTGGATGCTGTCAGCATCAATCAGGAACCCAAGGAACTCAACCTTGGGACCCCCAGCTGGCATTTTTCTTTCTTCACCTTAAGGCTGGCATCTTGGAAATGGCGCAGGACTTCTCGAAGACGGGCCGCAGGAAGTCTTTCAGGACGTCTTCCATGAGGTTTTGGAAGAGGTCTGGGGCCACACTGACACCAAACTGTAGTGTCTTGACACGGAAAGCCCTGCGGTGGGTCACGATTGTCTGTGCCTCAGAGGTAGCCTCAACGACCAGAAGTTGTTGCTATGCCTGGGCCAAGTCGAGCTTTGCAAAGACTTTTCCGCCGGCCAGCGATACAAGGAGATGACTCACAACTGGAGCAGGATACGCATGCTGCTGCAGGGCCTTGTTGAGGGTGCACTTGTAGTCAGCGCAGATCCTCACATCCCCGTTTGCCTTAAGGGGAGTGACAATTGGGGTCTCCCACTGAACATACAGGACTGGGTCAAGACCATCAGGTTTAGTTTGGTTAATACATCAGCGATTTTCTGTGACTGGTGTACTAAAATATTACCATCTTGGTCTCTCTCTATTTCCAGAGATAGGTAGTTGGTTACCTCACCAAGATCTTTCATGTCAAAGTGCTCTTTCAGTTGAGCTAGGGCGCTATTGTACATTTTGACATCCTTCCAAAAGTAAAGTATATCATCAACATAAAATAAGCAATACAGCTTCTTTTGCCCTTCCTCTTTGACAAATACACATGGATCAGCTTTACCTTGCTGGAAACCTAGAGAAAACAACACTTCAGTGAGTTTCGAGTGCCAGCACTGAGCACTTTGCTTGAGACCATATAGGGACTTTTTCAGAGAAGAAACAAATCCCTGTTTTACCTGTACACCATCAGGTGGAAGCATATAAAGTGATTCACCTAAGGTTCCGTACAAAAATGCTGTATTCATATCGTGATGAGAAACGTGCAGATTCTCTTCTGCAGCAAGTTTGAGCATAAGCCTAATGCTCTCATATCTCATGGTGGGTGAGTAGGTCTCATGATAGTTGTCTCCTGGTACCTGTGAAAAACCTCTGGCTACCAATCTGGCTTTGTGTCTGACTACCTTGCCATTTTGATCTGTCTTTGCTTGAATACCCATTTGCTGTCAAGCAATTTCATCCCTGGAACTGTCGGAACTAGCTCCCATGTTTTGTTCCTCTCTAAGGAATCAAGCTCAGCCTTCATGACAGTTAACAATGGCTCAGCATCCTTCGAATCCAAAGCCTGGATCTCTTGGAAGCTTGAAGGTTCAAATACCTTCTTGGAGCTATTAACAGCAGTTACAGCTTTGGCTGCTTTAGCAAATTCATCAGCAAATCTCTTTGGAGGTCTTCCTTTCATGGCTCTTTCAGACCTGTGAATTAGATGTAAGTCTTCAATGCTCTCCTCTTCTTTCTTAGGAGAAAAGTGGCCTATAGTGAACAGTGGTTCCTCCAATTCTCGATCAGAGCCTTCAGAGGGTCGCAGAGAGGCCTTAGCACTCTTGAAATCCTCTGAATCATCTGATTCAGTTTCAGATTCAGAATCAGAACCTTCATCAGTGGGTGTGGGGTTTTGCTGCTGTTTATCCTCAGACTCTTCACTGTCATCAGGACTACATTGGTAAATTCCCACATTCTCCCCCCCACTTGGCATTGTACTCAACACTTCTAGTGAGCCTAACTGTGTTAGTGTCAGTCATCATTACTCTGTAAGAACCTTTCTGATATCCTAGAAAGATACCATTCAAACCACGTTTGCCTAACTTGGAGCTTTGTGGTGTGTGAACCCACATGTGAGAACCAAAAATTCTCATGTGTTTGATGAATGGTTTCTTGCCAAACATCTTTTCATAGGGGGTACAACCAATCGGCGATGATAATCTGTGATTATAAGTATAAACAAAACAGCCGAGCGCTTTTGCCCAGTAACTCTCTGGTAGATTTCCTTCTCGCAAGCATTTGCAATCCAAATTAATGGCTTACTGGCTGTCTAACAGAGGTGAAACCAAAGGAAAAAGGAACAGGAGAAGAGGATAAGGAGCAAACTGAGAGAATTGCAGAAACATGAAGGGGCTGGTCACTTTCACCCTAGGGCTTCCAATGGAAGGTGAAATCTGTTGAAGAGCTCATTTCTGAGTTCTTCTTGACTTCTAACCCTCTTCTCTTCTGGAGGCCACAAGGAGGGCTCTTTGCCATCTAGCCCCACAAGTCAAGTGGCGGGCACATCCCAAAAGCTTTGGCCTCCACTTTGTACTCCACCTGGCAGCTAAGTATCTGGTAAGGTCACTTTGCTTTGTTTGCAGCTTTGCACAGGGTTATCCCATTTCATCTTCCCAACAATCCAGTAGAGGTTAGTTATGTATGTGTCCCCAATGCTGCCTGCCTGCCCAGGGTCCTGGTCCTTGCAGGACTCTCTGCAATCCTCTTGAGTGGGGGGAGCAGGCAACCCCCCAGCAGCAGTTTGGTTCCATTCCTCCATTATAAAAAGCCTCCTTTTTATTATTTATTCACCAACAGTGGTGATAATTTCTGGGGCAACAAGAGGGTCTAATGTTACTGATACTCAGTACCCTTCTAACAGAACATCCTTTCTGTCTTTCCTGCATGAAACAATGAATCCACACTGGAAAATGGCGGCCTATCGACTGGAGTGTGGGAGGAGGCCTCTGGAAACAAGAAGACCCACACAAGAATGTCATCTGCCAGGAAAGGAGGCTCAGCAAAGACACCGTCTGCAACCTCGATCCACACCCTTATGGTGACATTGGGTATTAGAGACTTTTTGCTGATTATTTAAAGAGTTACTACAGTGAGGTGAAAACGCAAGCAGGACTTGGAAGTATGAGCAACAGCTTCCTCAACCGTGTTCTACAGAAGAACTTATATAGTTTAGGGAAGTTTTTAATGTCTGACATTTTAATGTATTTTTAATCTTTTGTTGGAAGCCGCCCAGAGTGGCTGGGGAAACCTAGCCAGATGGGCGGGGTACAAATAATAATAAATTATTATTATTGTTGTTGTTGTCAGGGGACTGCCATCGAAAGGTGGGAGGGGGGCAGAAGAGTACAGGGAGCCTCCAACATTGTAGCACTTCGTCAGGCAGCGGAGAGAGTCACGCCTCCAGCGAAGTAGAGGGGGAAAGGAGGGGCGAGGCGAGGCGAAGGCTCACAGACATTACTGTGAGCCCAAGCACCTCGCTCAGCCAGGCTGGTCGGGAAACGGACATGCCACTTCCGTCGCCCAGTTTTTGCAAGAGGGTCAAACGTAAGGAGGGGAGGCGGAGATTTGGGGTGGCCAAGTATTTATGTTGGGGGGGAAACCGGAAGGGGCCACTCCCGGAACCTGCAAGTGACTGAGACAGACATGAACTTTGGATCTCTGAACTGTACATAGTTTGCACTTAATAAAACCTGTAAAAGACAGGTCGGAGTCCTGGCTGTTTACTTGCGAGCAATCACCTGCAAACCTGACAATTATTGTTGTTGTTGTTGTTGTTGTTGTTGTTGTTGTTGTAGTGTTTGGGCAAGACTGAAAAATGTCCTAGAAAGAAAGTCCTCATGATCCCCCATTGAAGCAGGGCTAGTCAAGAAATTAAATGTGAACAAGAACTGGGGCACATACAAGGAACTCCTTGATCTTAGAGAGTGTACTATCAGGCTTTAAAAAGAGAGGTTAAAATGGATATATTGAATAGTATTGGTGAAATGTGCCGCATTCAGGGATAAATAACACTTTATCAATTTATGTAAGAATGTATGAGAGTATATTATATTGCATTTTAAAATATCGTTTTATTTCTTTTTTATATGCATCATTGTTCTTTCCCCCCTCACTCCCACCGTTTTCCTTGGTATTACTTAATTTTTTTATGGTGTGTAATGCCAGGTCTATAGGCAACAAAACTGCCACCCTGCAAGATTTCTTTACCTCGCAGGGGGTCGACCTGGCTTGTGTGATGGAGACCTGGGTGCGCGAAGGGGAAACAGTTACCTTACGAGAGATGGTGCCCCCAGGTTTCTCCATCCTCCACTAGTCGCAGACTGTGGGCCGGGGGGGAGGGGTGGCATTATTAATCCAGGAAGATTGCTTTTTCAGGGCTCTGCCATTGCCATTGATCCCCGGCATTGGATGTGTTGGCCTAGTGTGGGGCTCCAAGGAGAGCTTGGCTGTCTGGCTGGTGTACAGGTCACCTAGCGCACCAGCAGCAGCCGCCCTGTCAGGCCTACTGGAGGCAGTGGCCAGCTGGGCCTTGGAGTTCCCTAACCTATTGGTATTGAGGGACTTCAACACCCATGCTGATGCCACTCCCTCCTCACAGGCTCTGGACCTGGTGTCTTCCACGGCGACATTAGACTTCTCCCAGTTTGTTTCGGGCCCCACACATCAAGCAGGCCACACACTAGATTTGATCTTTGGCACAGGCATAGATGTGATCATGTTCCCTTTGATGAAGGTGCCATGGTCTGATCACTACGCTCTGAAAGCCAGGATTGACTTTCCACCCCCATCCTGCTTAGGTGGCGAGCCAATTTGGGCTCGCCCTCAGAGGCTGATGGACCCCGATAGATTCCGTCAAGCCTTGCAGGACCTTGCTCCCCCTGGCGACTCATTGACTGAGCTTGTTGAGGGCTGGAATACTCGGTTCTTGGTGACCATCAATAATAATAATAATAATAATAATAATAATAATAATAATAATAATAATAATAATTAATTCCAATCCGGCTTCCGCTCTGGTCATGGGACTGAGATGGCTCTGGTCGCTCTAACAGATTATCTCCGCAGGCAGCTGGATCGGGGCGGGGCGGAGCTGCTGATTCTTTTAGACCTGTCAGCAGCCTTCAACATGGTCGACCACGAACTCCTGGACCACCGCCTCACCAACGTGGAGATCCAGGGCACAGTCCTTCAATGGCTGCGCTCGTTTCTCTCTGGTCGGGGACAGAGGGTGGCGCTTGGGGGGAACTGTCATCGTGCCACTCCTTGGTGTGTGGAGTGCCGCAGGGTGTGATACTCTCCCCAATGCTTTTCAACATCTTTATGTGCCCCCTCGCCCAGCTTGTCTGGAGTTTTGGTTTGGGCTGTCATCAGTATGCTGATGACACCCAACTCTATCTGTTGATGGACGGCCATCCTGACTCGGCCTCAGACACACTGATCAGATGTTTGGAAGCTGTGTCTGGATGGTTACATGGGAGCTGATTGAAGTTAAATCCTTCGAAGATAGAGGTCCTTTGGCTGGGTTGGGATGATATGGGATTGGGGGGGGCAACTCCTATCTCTTGCAGGGGCACAATTTGTCCCAGCACCGTCCGTTAAGAGTTTGGGTGTAATCTTCGACACCTCCCTTTCCATGGAGGCGCAGATTGCAGCTATAACAAAGGCGGCATTTTTCCATCTCCGCCAAGCTAAGCAGTTGGCTCCTTACCTCGCCCTGACCTAGCCACTGTGATCCATGCGACGGTCACGTTCAGACTTGATTATTGTAACTCACTCTATGTGGGGCTGCCCTTGAGACTGACCCAGAAACTCCAGCGGGTGCAGAATGCTGCGGCGAGACTCCTTACATTCACCTTGTGCTATACCGGCTGCAGTGGCTCCTGGAGGAGTACAGGATCAGGTTCAAGGTACTGGTTTTAACCTTTAAAGTCCTATACGGCCTAGGACCCTCATACCTATGGGACCGCCTCTCCTGGTATGTCCTATGGAGGACCTTACGGTCTTCAAATAAAAACATCTCAGAGATCCCAGGCCACAGGGAGGTTAGGCTGGCCTCAACCAGAGCCAGGGCTTTTTCCGCCATGGCCCTGATCTGGTGGAACGCTGTGTCACAAGTGACCAGGGCCCTGCGGGACTTGACATCTTTCTGCAGGGCCTGCAAGACAGAGCTGTTCCACCAGGCCTTTGGCCAAAGCACAGTCTGACCCCCTCCTTTGGTAATCCTCACAGAACTCTAGCCCAATGGTTGCCATTAATTTGATTTTGAATTGATTTTAGAATGAATTGATTTTAGAATGCATTTCAATGAATTGATTGTGATTTTATGTAAACTGTGTTACTTTTATTGTTGTTAGCTGCTCTGAGCCTGGCTTCAGCTGGGGAGGGCGGGATATAAATTATTATTATTATTATTATTATTATTATTATTATTATTATTATTATTATTATTATTTGGAATTCTTTCATCATTTTTTTTTATTGAAAAAGGGTAAATATGGAAACCATGGAAGGGGAGGACAGGAAGAAAATGCATAAAGTACCGTAACTTACACTTTATGTTAACATTTTAAAAGTTTTTTTGTAAAAAAATCAATAAATAAGATTAAAAAAATAATAATAAAAGAAAAAGAGATGCTTGGTTGAGAACTCTTCCTTGAGACTCCTCCCCAGCACATTGTCTCTGACATAGTCCTGGGGTCCCCACCTTCTTCTTCTTTGGCGATCACTTGTAGCCAAGTAAGATTCTTCCATGAATACGGTCTTAACAGTGAGTCCGTAAGTGACTATGGAGGCCAATTCTGGACCCACATGTCCTTCCACAGTGGGGACATAGTTTTCCGGGCGGGAGTTTATCACGGTGAGGATTTGCCAAATGTTCCTTCCTCTTAGCAATTTTCTCCCTTTCGTGCTGAGTTTGAGCATCTTCAAAGACTATGACACCTTTGGTAAAGGCTGTTCCCCAACTGGAGCGCTCGCAGGCCAGTGTTTCCCAGTTGTTGGTGTTTATACGACTTTTTTAAGATTTGCCTTGAGAGAGTCTTTAAACCTCTTTTGTTGAGCACCAATATTATGCTTTCTATTTTTAAATTCAGAATAGAGTAGTTGCTTTGGAAGACAATAATCAGGCATCCACACAACATGACCATTCCAACGAAGTTGATGTTGAAGAATCATTGCTTCGGCACTGGTGATCTTTGCTTCTTCCAGTACACTGGAATTAATTCGCCTGTCTTCCCAAGTGAGATGCAATTTTTTTCAGACACACTGTTGATGGAATCTTTCAAGGAGTTGGAGATGGCATTTATAAGTGGTCCATGTTTCACAAGCATACAGTAAGGTTGGTAGTACAACAGCTTTATACACCAGCATTTTTGTTTCCCTCCAAATGTCCTGGTCCTCAAACTCTCTGCACTTCAATCAGGATAAGTTGGAAGCTCTCCAAGTTGGTGGCCATCACTGCCTCCTGTGGCAGTGAGCTCCACAGGTTTAACTATGTGCTGCATGAGTAAGAGTTCTGGTGTTATGAGAAAAATGTTTTGTTATTTATTTATTTTATTTTATTTATATTCCACCCTATCCCCAGAGGTTTCAGGGCAGCTCACAGAACAAAACTAGAACACAAAATCACAAAATATATAATTATCCATCTGCAAGGATCTTCTGGTGAGCAATTGTAACAAGTATGGCTATGGATCTTTGCCAATGGTTTCATAAGAAACGCCCCTTCTGTTGTTTTTTTTTAAAGCAGGCAAATTGACTCTGCCACTGAATAGAAGATTAATATGTAAGGCAAAACATCCCATGAACCAGCACAAAAGAGGCATTTTAGAAAGCTTGGAGGTGGTGGTGGGAGAGGGGAAGGAGACACGAGACTTTTACAACTGCTGATCTATAAAAAGCAGCTCAGCCAGCAAAAGGAGCTGGAAATCAAGTTGATGAGTGCCTGAGATCCTGATGAGGTTGCTAAAACCCAGCTCTGGAGTTTGCATTTCTGCAACTGAACAGCTGAAGGCAGATGCATAAAGCATCAGATTATAAAACACACCCTGTTTATCTGAAATGTGGACATTTAAAGAGCACCTTTGACTGAAGAAAATATCCTTTATAAAAATACAATGCCAGTGGAAGTGATGATATTCCAGCTGAACTATTTAAAAGTTTAAAAGATGATGCTGTTAAGGTGCTACACTCAATATGCTAGCAAATTTGGAAAACTCAGCAGTGGCCAGAGGATTGGAGAAGATCAGTCTACATCCCAATCCCAAAGAAGGGCAGTTCCAAAGAATGCTCCAACTACCGCACAATTGCACTCATTTCACACGCTAGCAAGGTTATGCTTAAAATTCTACAAGGAAGGCTTAAGCAGTATGTGGACCGAGAACCCCCAGAAGTGCAAGCTGGATTTCGAAGGGGCAGAGGAACCAGAGACCAAATTGCAAACATGTGCTGGATTATGGAGAAAGCTAGAGAGTTCCAGAAAGACATCTACTTCTGCTTCATTGACTATGCAAAAGCCTTTGACTGTGTCAACCACAGCAAACTATGGCAAGTTCTTAAAGAAATTGGAGTGCCTGATCACCTCATCTGTCTCCTGAGAAATCTCTATGTGGGACAAGAAGCTACAGTTAGAACTGGATATGGAACAACTGACTGGTTCAAAATTGGGAAAGGAGTACGGCAAGGCTGTATATTGTCTCCCTGCTTATTTAACTTATATGCAGAATTCATCATGCGAAAGGCTGGGCTGGATGAATCCCTAGCCGGAATTAAGAATGCCGGAAGAAATATCAACAACCTCAGATATGCAGATGAAACAACCTTGATGGCAGAAAGTGAGGAGGAATTAAAGAACCTTTTAATGAGGGTGAAAGAGGAGAGCGCAAAATATGGTCTGAAGCTCAACATCAAAAAAACGAAGATCATGGCCACTGGGCCCATCACCTCCTGGCAAATAGAAGGGGAAGAAATGGAGGCAGTGAGAGATTTTACCTTCTTGGGCTCCATGATCACTGCAGATGGTGACAGCAGTCACGAAATTAAGAGACGCCTGCTCCTTGGGAGAAAGGCGATGGCAAACCTAGACAGCATCTTAAAAAGCAGAGACATCACCTTACCAACAAAGGTCCGTATAGTTAAAGCTATGGTTTTCCCAGTAGTGATGTATGGAAGTGAGAGCTGGACCATAAAGAAGGTTGATCACCGAAGAATTGATGCTTTTGAATTATGGTGCTGGAGGAGACTCTTGAGAGTCCCATGGACTGCAAGAAGATCAAACCTATCCATTCTTAAGGAAATCAGCCCTGAGTGCTCACTGGAAGGACAGGTCGTGAAGCTGAGGCTCCAATACTTTGGCCACTTCATGAGAAGAGAAGACTCCTTGGAAAAGACCCTGATGCTGGGAAAGATTGAGGGAACAAGGTGAAGGGGACGACCGAGGACGAGATGGTTGGACAGTGTTTTCGAAGCTACAAACATGAGTCTGACCAAACTGCGGGAGGCAGCGGAAAACAGGAGTGCCTGGCATGCTCTGGTCCATGGGGTCACGAAGAGTCGGACACGACTAAACGACTAAACAACAAAACAAAAGCACCTCTCTTTGCGCATGCGTCCCTAATCCCTTTATGTCACGTCACTTCTGCCAGCCGGTGGTGACTGTGTTTCTGGGTCCGACTGAGTGGTTGACGCGAAACCGTTCTGTCAGAAACCGGCCGGTGAGTTAAGAGAAATGGTTTTATGTTCCGCATTTTCTTTTCCTTGGAGTTTAAAGGGTGTGTGAAATGTGTATTGTGGTCGTTGGGGTTGGGTTTTTGCTTTTTTTTTGGAGGTTGCAAAGCAGCCTTCAGTACTGCCTACGGAGGCATTGTGGCAGCCATAGTCACAGCAACCTATTCCTTCTTCTGCCACCGCCTATAACAGGCAGCTAGGCCTCGTAACCATAGAAACTTTCAGAAAGTGCCAACACTCCCTGCCTATACGTACATTTTTCAACACGACGCCCATTTCCAGCTAATGAGCTCGTTCCGCTTGGCTCATGCAGCAGCCCTTGATTGGACCGCGACACCGGTAGGACGGCCCAATGAGGCTCGAGGACGGCCGAGAGGAAAGAGAAGGGGAGGGGAAGGAAAGCGACACAACCAAGGCCGACGGAGCGTTGCGCGACGGGGCCTAACGCCAGGGACGGAGCGGACCTATCGGCTCCGGCCAGCTCAGTGGCGAGCGACCAATCGGGAGGCTCCAGCGAGAGAAAATGGGCCAATAGTGCACGCAAGGCCACGGGAAGGTATATAAGAGCCGAGGGGGACATATGGGCCAAACCGGTGAGCTTTGAGTGAGAAAATCACAATTCGGATTGTTGCGTTTGTCGGATAGTGCGTGAGGTGACCGCGAGGTCCTGTTACCTAATACAGGTAAGGCTTGGGGTGGCCTAGTGCTTGAGCGGAGGAAGAGGCGGGGGCCGGGGCCTAACGAGAAGGGGAGGGCGGCTTCTCCAAATCTATCGGGCCTTGCGGGGTCCCCCTTGCTCTCATAATGCCACTTCGTTCTCATTTACCCAGGTTCCCATTGAGAAAAATCCTATTGCGGCTCTCGGTCCAAAGCGCGCGCCATTTTTACTCGCATTTCCTGCCAGATCCATATTCTCCCTTGGTGGTGGTGGTTGGGTGGCGATTGCAGTGATTGCAGTATTTGGTATGCATGCATGAATAAAAGGGGTTTATATCGCAGAATAGGAACAGATGTTTGTGTGGGGTATTCTTTTTCGTTCCCCCTTGTTCCTTACCTGGGAGAGGGGATTTTTTTGCAAAAAGCAGAACTTGCTAGATGTTTCTATATGGTGTTGGTTTTGTATATTGATAACCTTTACCGGTTTGGGGTAAATGGTAATAGCTGGGTTTCTGGTGATGGGGACAGCAACTACTCCCTTCTCCCACTTCACCTTATGAGAATGGTGAAGGCAAAACAGCTGTGGTTGCAGTGAACAACGTTAATTATTTGATTTGAGGCTACTCGTTTTACAGTGACTCCATATACCAAAAAAATGGGAGGGGGAGCAGCCTATCTCTGGCACTGGATTACATACTTACTCTTTGCCTTTAATGTTGGGGTTGTCTGAACTAAAGTTAAGAGGTTGGTGGCCTTTTTTTGATGTTAGGTTTTGCAGCTTTTACATACTGCCTTTCCACATTATTTTTCTCAATGGATGCCTGTAGAATTTAGCAGTGTGTGTGGGTTCACATTCATGTTTAAGTATCAGGAGAGCTACATATTTTCTTAACCCCTTTGCTGCCTTTTCCTTGAATTGAAAAGTTTCCTGGGCCTCCTTTGGGGTGGGGTGTTTTCTTTTAGCTGCATGCATGTTTGCAGGCTGTGGGTCTTGGTAGCCTCTAGTCCTGATTGGCCCTCCCAGCCTTTGCTAAGGATGTGTGGGTCCAGTAATACTTACTCTGTAAATCTGCCCCCATTTCCGTTAAACGGGCATCATGGTATTGTCTTTTTGCTCATAGTATTGCCACTGATGGTTGATTTTACTTATTACAGGGGTTTTTTCTCTCTGATTGTGAATATTTGGTACAAGGGCAGAATGAAGTATGCCCTTGTCTGCCTGTTGCTCATTGGCAGTGTATTTGCTGCTGATGACGACAAAAAGGAGGATGTGGGGACTGTGGTTGGCATTGATCTGGGAACCACATATTCCTGGTAAGTAAAAGAAGGGTGCCTATTTGATTGACTGGCTTCTGGGTGTCTTGAATAGCTTATGGCCACTGCACCAAAATATGGCCAAGATTCTGCACTAGTGTATGCAAACGAATTGTACTGTATTACTATTTTAATGCTCTTGGTACAAGTCAAGGGAGTAATAATACAATATCTATTCAACTCAAACTATTTTGTTTTAGTGTAGTCTTAGAACTAAAAGCTTGAGTACTGGCCAGAAACATTAGTATTAGGCTGCCCAGAGGATACAACTAGCTTGCTTGCTGCACCTCATCATAGGGATCAGATTTTTTGCTTGATGTGCTTGATTTTCTCCTGTTTGCTGTTGGTTTTGTGTCAATTCTGTTTTTGTTGGTGGTGGTCATTTTTCCTTGGTTGTGTTAATGCATATTAATGTACTGTATTTTAGGTGTATTATATTTTGTGAACCACCCAGAATAATAATAATATAATAATGATCGGCTTCCAACAGAATATTAAAATACAATAATCTATTAAACATTAAAAGCTTCCCTAAACAGGGCTGCCTTCAGATGTCTTCTAAAAGTCTGGTAATTGTTTTTCTCTTTGACATCTGGTGGGCAAGCGTTTCACAGGGCGGGTGCCACTACCGAGAAGGCCCTATGCCTGGTTCCCTGTAACTTGGCTTCTTGCAGCGGGGAAACCGCCAGAAGGCCCTTGACGCTAGACTTCAGCGTCCGGGCAGAACGATGGGGGTGGAGACGCTCCTTCAGGTATACTGGGCCGAGGCCATTTAGATGTTTAAAGGTCAGCACCAACACTTTGAATTGTGCTCGGAAATGTAATGGGAGCCAATGTAGGTCTTTCAAGGTCGGTGTTATGTGGTCTTGGCCGCTCCCAGTCACCAGTCTAGCTGCCACATTCTAGATTAGTTGTAGTTTCCGGGTCAACTTCAAAAGTAGCCCCACGTAGAGCACATTGCAGTAGTCCAAGCGAGAGATAACTAGAGCATGCACCACTCTGGCGAGACAGTCTGCGGGCAGGTAGGGTCTCAGCCTGTGTACCAGATGGAGCTGGTAGACAGTTGCCCTGGACACAGAATTGACCTGCACCTCCATGGACAGCTGTGAGTCTACCTCTTCCCGAATCTGAGCGACTTTATCTGCAAAAAACTTTGCAAAATCATTGCAGGAGATCATGTGGCCCGTACTGGTCCCTTATGTAGCAGGTGGTTCTGCTAAATTGCGAACCGCCTTAAAGAGCCTCCTGCTGCTGTTTTCTGCATCTGCCAGTTGATAGCCCTGGTTAACGCCACATTCCAGCGGGCCACCAGGGAATCGGCTGAAAGGCCATCAGCATGGGATAAAGCATCCCCTACCACTCTCTGGAAACCATTTTGATCTATTAAGTGGTGGGGGCAGACCATCCAAATCGGTCCCACCTCCCTGCAGAGGGGAAGGGTCGCGGAGAAGTCCAGTTTCACCAGGAAGTGATCTGACCATGGCATTTCTTTAGTTTTGCTTTTACTATTTAAAGAAGCCTTTAAATAATACATAAAAGGGACGCAGGTGGCGCTGTGGGTTAAAGCCTCAGCGCCTAGGACTTGTCGATCGAAAGGTCGGCGGTTCGAATCCCTGCGGCGGGGTGCGCTCCCGCTGCTCGGTCCCAGCGCCTGCCAACCTAGCAGTTTGAAAGCACCTCCGGGTGCAAGTAGATAAATAGGGACCGCTTACCAGCGGGAAGGTAAACGCCGTTTCCGTGTGCGGCTCTGGCTCGCCAGAGCAGCGATGTCACGCTGGCCACGTGACCCGGAAGTGTCTCCGGACAGCACTGGCCCCTGGCCTCTTAAGTGAGATGGGCGCACAACCCCAGAGTCTGTCAAGACTGGCCCGTACGGGCAGGGGTACCTTTACCTTTACCTTAAATAATACATATATTTTAAAAAGTAACTTCCATTCTCTTTTACAGTGTTGGTGTTTTCAAGAATGGGCGTGTGGAGATAATTGCTAATGACCAGGGTAACAGAATCACACCCTCCTATGTGGCCTTCACACCAGAGGGGGAACGTCTTATAGGTGATGCAGCAAAGAACCAGCTGACTTCAAACCCTGAGAATACTGTATTTGATGCCAAGCGCCTCATTGGTAGAACATGGAATGATCCTTCTGTGCAGCAGGATATAAAATACCTACCTTTCAAGGTACTCATTTTGTGCCTTTTATGTTATGGTACAGTGGTACCTTGGGTTACATACTCTTCAGGTTACATACACTTCAGGTTACAGACTCTGCTAACCCAGAAATAGTGCTTCAGGTTAAGAACTTTGCTTCAGGATGAGAACAGAAATCGTGCTCTGGCGGCAGCAGGAGACTCCATTAGCTAAAGTGGTGCTTCAGGTTAAGTACAGACCTCAGGAATGAATTAAGTACTTAACCTGAGGTACCACTGTATATATAAAGTACATTGAACACCTTTTGGTGTGAAATTTGAACCCAGCCTGTCCCCAGCCCTAGCACTTTCCTAGAGACACTAGGTTACTAAGCTATGTATGAAGTGTTTTTCCAGTCCACACAACTTATGGCTCTGCTTTCACTCTGCTCAAGATACCAGCATCAAAGATGGGTTATTCTGCATTTGGCAACCTGATGGGCAGGTTGTTTGGTCCTGCCGCATCCTCAGTGGAACCTCTTTAAGTCCACCACGAGATTAATATTGTAGATGTGGTGCTTTTGGTTTTTAACCATGTCCACTTGTACCTGTCTTTACAGGTCATTGAAAAGAAGTCCAAGCCCCATATTCAGGTTGATATTGGAGGTGGCCAAATGAAGACCTTTGCCCCAGAAGAAATTTCAGCAATGGTTCTGACTAAAATGAAGGAGACTGCTGAGGCCTACTTGGGAAAGAAGGTAAGATGTTGTTTCAGCTGAAGCACACAAGCAAAAAGAATAGGCACTGAGGGGGAGCCTTTGTGAATCTACCATGTATGGAGACTGGCCAGTGGTTGGTCTAATCCTTTACTGCTTACTCTAGTTAGCAGCAGGTCTCGGATGCCTTTCTGATCTAGAGATAATTCTAAACTGGATTGAACATGTACTATTCTGCATGCAGTTTAAGTGTTCTACCACTGAGCTTTAATGCCTCCTAACAGGCCTGGCTGCTTGTACATGAGGAGTCCATGCCTTCTGGGTTCCCTGGGACATAAAATGGATGGGGGTGGTGGAACTGTTCTCCAAGCTGAGGCAGCCAATCTGTAGCCTTCTGGATCTGTTTGAATTCCAATTTACAATATCCCTGACAGTTGACAATGCTGGATGGGGCTGATGAGAGCCCAGCAGCATCTAGAGGGCAACAGGCAATCCACTCTACGTAGTCTTGAAAGATGCATTCTAGACAATCGGGCTCCCTCCCCCTCCCCCCAAAAAACTGTATTAGATGTTAATTTGGAAACAGCAATCCAAATTATTCTCATTCTTCTCCAGGTCACCCATGCTGTTGTCACTGTGCCAGCTTACTTCAACGATGCCCAGCGTCAGGCTACAAAGGATGCTGGTACTATTGCAGGGCTGAATGTCATGAGAATAATCAATGAGCCGTAAGTAGGGTTTTAATAGTCTTCTGCCAGTATTTGGGATTTATGTGTGCTTTTCTCACATTTACCAAACTAACGAGTTGCTCTTACAGGACTGCTGCTGCTATTGCTTATGGCCTAGACAAGAGGGAGGGCGAGAAGAACATCCTTGTCTTTGACTTGGGTGGTGGAACTTTTGATGTCTCCCTCCTCACAATTGATAATGGTGTCTTTGAAGTTGTGGCAACCAATGGAGACACTCACCTGGGTGGGGAAGACTTTGACCAGCGTGTAATGGAACATTTCATCAAGCTCTACAAGAAGAAAACTGGAAAGGATGTTCGGAAGGACAACAGAGCTGTTCAGAAGCTTCGTCGAGAAGTTGAAAAAGCCAAAAGAGCGCTTTCTTCTCAACACCAATCTAGAATTGAGATTGAATCTTTCTTTGAAGCAGAAGACTTCTCTGAAACCTTGACAAGAGCAAAATTTGAAGAACTGAACATGGTAGGTATCTTGAATTTTAAAATGGGCAATTGCAGTAATTGCTGTACACAAAACATAAAAGTGGGAGAGAAGTAATAATAATAATATAATTTTATTATTTGTACCCCGCCCATCTGGCTGGGTTTCCCCAGCCACTCTGGGCGGCTTCCAACAAAGATTAAAAATACATTCAAATGTCGTACATTAAAAACTTCCCTGAACAGGGAGGTTTAGATGTCTTCTAAATGTTAGGTAGTTGTTTATCTCTTTGACATCTGATGGGAGGGTGTCCCACAGGGTGGGCGCCACTACCGAGAAAACCCTCTGCCTGGTTCCCTGTAGCTTGGCTTCTCACAATGAGGGAACTGCCAGAAGGCCCTCGGCGCTGGACCTCAGCGTCTGGGCAGAATGATGGGGGTGGAGACGCTCCTTCAGGTATACTGGGCCAATTATAGTAACATGTAGTACATGCGTGTCATGGGGAAAATAAAGTGGTGCCCTCCTGTGTGAAATGTTATCCCACTCCCAAGACACTATGCTGGTCAAACTGCACCAACAGCAGAGAATAAATTGGTTCCCTAATGGCTTGAGTCAAAATTGCTTGTCCTCTAAAAGATAGCAATGACTGATCTTTGTGGATTCTCCTGTTAAAGACAAATGAGATGTTACGAGTAGGCCCATCTGATCTCAAATAGCATCACACATGGGCATCTTGGGGGCAGGATGTATCTGATAATTTGGTGACTGTATCATCTTGTGGCCTTGTTCTGTGATTGCCTTTCCACATCAATTAAGGGATTTTAAATTCTGCTCGTAGGATCTCTTCCGTTCCACCATGAAACCTGTCCAGAAAGTCCTAGAGGATGCAGACCTAAAGAAGTCTGACATTGATGAAATTGTGCTTGTTGGTGGTTCTACTCGCATCCCCAAGATACAGCAGCTTGTGAAAGAATTTTTCAATGGCAAGGAACCCTCTCGTGGAATCAACCCTGATGAAGCTGTAGCTTATGGTGCTGCTGTGCAGGCTGGCGTACTCTCTGGGGATCAAGATACTGGTAAGTCTGAGTGACTTAAATGCTGCATGAGGTGTTGGGCAGAGTAGCCTGTACAGGTGAAAAGCTTCCAGTCAGCCTCATAACTGTTTGGAATGGTCTTTGCTGGCTGTCAAGTTTGTCACTACAGCTAGATAAATTATGGTGATGCTCCATCACTTAAAACCTCCTTTTCATTCTTAGGGGATCTGGTGCTGCTTGACGTGTGTCCTCTGACCTTGGGCATTGAGACTGTTGGTGGAGTAATGACCAAACTTATCCCAAGGAACACTGTTGTCCCCACCAAGAAATCACAGATCTTCTCCACAGCTTCAGATAACCAGCCAACTGTGACAATTAAGGTTTATGAAGGTAAGTGGCCGACCAACATTATTTGGCTTGGAAACTTTTAGAGTATTTTGTCTTCTGGGCATTAAGAGTAAAAGGTGAATCCAACACGGCTTAATTTTGCAATGCATGTTTCCACATTTGTGAGGTTCCTTAACATGCTTTGAGTATCACTAGCTGTTGATTATTAATAGAAACACAAGTGAGATGCCTTTTAAAAAATAACCTTGTACTTGCATGATTACCAGAGTATAATCTGAGTGATTTCATGTGAAATGAAATCCCCCCCCCCCCCGTAGGAGAACGTCCTCTTACAAAGGACAATCATCTCTTGGGAACTTTCGATCTGACTGGAATCCCTCCTGCGCCCCGTGGCGTCCCTCAGATTGAAGTTACCTTTGAAATAGATGTGAATGGAATCCTTCGTGTTACGGCTGAAGACAAGGGCACAGGCAACAAAAATAAGATCACTATCACCAATGACCAGAATCGTCTTACTCCAGAAGAAATTGAGAGGATGGTCAATGATGCAGAGAAGTTTGCTGAGGAAGACCAAAAGCTGAAAGAGCGCATCGATGCTAGGAATGAGCTGGAAAGTTATGCCTACTCACTGAAAAACCAGATTGGAGATAAGGAGAAGCTTGGTGGCAAGTTGTCATCTGAAGACAAAGAAACAATAGAGAAGGCTGTAGAGGAAAAGATTGAGTGGCTAGAGAGTCACCAAGATAGTGATATCGAGGAATTCAAAGCCCAAAAGAAGGAACTGGAAGAGGTGGTGCAACCAATTGTGGGCAGGTTGTATGGTAGTGCAGGCCCACCCCCTACCGAGGAAGAAGCAGCAGGAGGAGATAAGGATGAATTGTAGACCTCAGTTTCCTAGATGTTGGTGCTGTAAATATTGGACTTTGAACTTTTGTTTAAACTATTTGAACTCTAGATTTGGAGTGTGACCAGAATCTTCACATTGAGTGGAGTTGGAAATGCTAGCCCAAAAGTGGCTGTATACTGCTTTCCATTAGCAGTTGATAAATGTCCAGCAGGGGGGTGGGCAACCTGACAAGGGGAGCGGGTGAAGTATTGAAACCATTCTATTTAACAAGTTGGGTTGTGTGTGTTATGTGGAGAACTTTTCTACCCTCCAAGTGACAACAATAAATTTGTTACTTACACTGAATCTGGGTCTATTTGATCTTTGTAACACAAATGCTTATAGGAACTAAGAACACACCAGGACCAGAGCTATGGTTTTGTCTGCATGTTTCTTGGTCTGACCCCCTCAGAAACTACCTTCCTCAGAGCAGAATACAATTGTACAACGAATTATTCCCATGCATGTCTGCTAGGGAGATGCGGGAGGCGCTGTGGGTTAAACCACAGAGCCTAGGACTTGCTGATCAGAAGGTCGGCGGTTCAAATCCCCGCGACGGGGTGAGCTCCCGTTGCTCGGTCCCTGCTCCTGCCAACCTAGCAGTTCAAAAGCACGTCAAAGTGCAAGTAGATAAATAGGTATCGCTCTGGCGGGAAGGTAAACGGTGTTTCCGTGCACTGCTCTGGTTTGCCAGAAGCGGCTTAGTCATGCTAGCCACATGGCCCGGAAACTGTACGCCAGCTCCCTCTGCCAATAAAGCGAAATGAGTGCCGCAACCCCAGAGTCGGTCACGACTGGACCTAATGGTCAGGGGTCCCTTTACCTTTACCTATGTCTGCTAGGTGGTAGCAGGCCATTGGGCGATGACTTGACAAGCCACTGTAACATTAGAATCAGAATTGTACAATTGAAAGATACCCTCAGGGTCATCTAGTGGTCCTTAATGTTTACATGTTTTGTTTCTAGATGAGAAATGTGTAAATGAGCTCAGAGTAAGTATGCATTATTGTGCCAGGTCAGAATACCTCAAGCTGGATCTCTGAATAATTTCAGGCCCAGAAATATACAAGAGAGAAGCTAAGGGCTGGATCAAGCACACAAGGGAGATGATTTTGGATAACTTAATCCCTAACTTTATCAGCTGCTCAACTCTGCATTTTGTTTGCTTGATCACACAAGAAGCAGCCCATCTACTATTTTAGTTAACCATAACTAACAGACCCATGATGTGTTGCTTATTTAGTATTCAAGCTGTCTGGCTCTTTTGTCAACATAAGCTAATGCAATGAAACCACTTGGCCAATAACCTGTTTTAATTACAATCTGCTGCCCATTGTTGGCAAAAGCTGTGTGCCCTTAGGAGTTAATGGTACTTTCCTATCTGTACTGTTTCAGTGCAGTAAAACTGTTATATGGGAAATTGTCCAATCCTGAACCCTCCAGCACTAATTCTTATTAGCTTCATCTAACACATCCTGATTCATCCCATTGTTGGCAGGAGAGCACCATTTGGGGTTCAGTACCTGTAGAAACTACACATTTCATTTTCTGAGGGTCTTATTTTACTTCCATGGTACTACGAAGCAGTCAACCACCCACATTTGATTTAAGGAAATGATTACATTAAAGGAGGCCAACTCACTGGTATTTTATTAAACACTTCCCTTCCTTTCCCAGCCATTGGACACACTGAAACTTTAAGGAGGCAGAAATATGCACACACACTTCATTTGTAGTCTTCCAGCACAAAATGTGGATTGTCTTGCATTACATGGAGGGTGGCAGATATAGATTATTAAACAGCTACATTTAGTTAAAACATTTTACTTAAGAAGAGTTACAGTACTGTCTTTGTAGATTTACCCTTTAATATCCATTCCACCAAACACTAAGCATAAGTGTTCATCTGGGCAGCCTTGAGATAGATTGTCTCCTTTAGAGCCTCCAGCTCCTTCCTTCCCGTTGCTGTCCTCATTGGAAGACACTTTCCATGGAACAACACACATAGACTGGTCCAGACGAGCAGAAGGCACAGGAGTTTTAAACTCCAGCTTTGTCCAATGTCCATTTTCTGCAGTTAAAAAAAAGAATAGAAAACTATGCAAAAAAAGGGGGAGGGTTTGCAGCAGCTTCTTTTCAATTAAAACCACTATTTGTCAATCTTGGAAAATTAGACCTGAAGCTTCTACAGGGAGTGGAAATACTGGGGATCTCTTTTCCCTCTTAACATTTTAAGTGACATACATGGGAACAGTGACTGCTGACAGCTTGTATGGTTTTAAAAGCAGCAAAGATAGATTCATGGAGGATATAGCAAACCAGTTGTTGGGAATAAAAAAGGGGAGACTGCAGTTTCGCACAATTCCTGCTTGCAGGCTCCTGACTGAGAACAGTACGTGGGAGTATTTAGACCAGAAGGGTTCTTTTGGGTGTTGTGGAACACTGAAACACTGAGCGGCTCTTGGGCACCATTTAAACTCTTCCCATCTAGACCAGGAGTAAGAAACTCGTGGCCTGCCAGATGCTGTTGGATTCCTAACTTCAAACAGCTCCAACCAGCATGGCCAAGGGTGGGGATTCAGCAACATATTGCAGAGCCACAAGTTCAGATGGGTTGGGTAAAAATAATAAATTACGTACTATTATTCCTGACCTAGCCCACTGCTGCCTAATACTGACTGAAAGCAGCTCCTCAAGGTTTCTGCTAGTGAGAGAGGAGAGAGAGAATACCCTTTCGATACGATAATCTTTATTGTCATTGTCTCATACAGAACAACGAAATTGAAAAAATCTACATAAGACATTTAAAACCAACAAGCCAGCTATCCCAGCCTGGTTAGCCCCCTAAAAACTCTGATACCCCATTTTTAAATACAATATACTCCCATAGAGACTCCTTACACTGCATTTGGATAGAAACTGTTTCTCAGGCGGCTAGTCCTAGTCTTTATGACCCTGTACCTTCTTCCAGAAGGCAGAAGCTGAAAGAGATCATTTCCGGGGTGTGCACTATCCTGCACTATCTCTGCAGCTTTCTTATGGCACCTGGAAGCATAGATTTGACCCAAGGTGGGAAGAGTGCACCCAATTATTCTCTCCGCAGTCTTTACAACTCTGGACAGCATTCCTATCACCTGCTGCAAAAGATCCTTTTAACTGGATAATATTTGGGATTAAACCTGGGACTTTTCTGCATGCAAAACACCTGCTCTTTCACTGAGCTATAGATGCTCTTGATAAACTTGAAGCTGCGTTATTCCATATCAATCTTTTTGCACACGTAGCCCAGGTGTGCCTACTCTGAATTGACCACAACTTCCCAGGGTTGCAAAAAGATCTGTTTCAGTATCACCTGTTCCCTGATGCTCCTCCCTCTCCATCTTCTTAAAAACTGCAGACTCAAGGGACTGATCCTGGGACCTTTTTCATGCAACAGATGAGCTCTACCTCTGATCTACTACTCCCACTCCCTTTAGTATGTGGTGACAGTGTTTATAATCCTGGGGGGGCGGGGGGAGTCACACTACATAATCAGAGGCCACATAAGCACTTTGTTTTGGATTACAGCTTCCATCAGCTTCAGCCACTACTAGCTTCAGATAAGGTTGTCATGTGGGGAGGTTACATGGCTGGGGCTGCCATCTCAAAATTGCTGGCGATGGCACATACGCAAAGAGGATTCCCCAGTATAATGTTCCCAATGGAAGCTAACCAAAGACATCATCATAAGAAACACCCACTTATGTGATATTTACACATTGTGTCCAGTGCTCCTGTTGGGTCCATTCCACCAAATATATACAAATGGCCATGAAACACAGCTGCTGAGTGGGCTGCCCGCCCTGCTGGTACAGATCCAGTAGCCAACAGGGTCTCCCACTTCATTTCAGCTGCAAGCACATTAAATCAATCCACATCAGTGCTCATCAGGTGCAAAGCTTAAGCAAACTGAGCTTGAAACACACATAGCAGGGCTGCTTGTACATTCAGTGATTCTGCAACAGGAAAATGAATTTGGTAAAGAGTTTGGGACAGTTACGTCAAAGTTAAGATTCTAGCTGTAATGACAGCAAAGCTTATTGGGGGGTGGCTTAAACAGATGGGAAATGTCTGAAAGAGAGGAATCAAAGGAAGGCTGAATGGAATTTAGAATTTATTTTTCTCATTAATGTCTTCCTTTCCATAAAGGAACTTATGGCAGCATACATGGTTATCCTCCCCTTTCCTCCCTTGTATCCTCACAACCCTGCACAGTAGGTTAGACTGAGAGATTGTGCCTAACCTAAGGTCACCCAGTGAGATCTGAGTGGGAATCTGATTCCTCGTCTTCCTTTTTTAAAAAAAATTAAATTTTATTAATTTTCCATACATTCATAACACATTACAATTTCTATTAAACTTTTCGGTTTTTTACTTCCTTCAGCTTCTCTGCCAATCATCCAAATTCTAATTTCTTTAAATACACATTTCCAAATTTTGGTATTGCCTTTATACCTACCCCCCTCTTCTATTTTGCTTTTTTACAATATTTCTTTTGCTGTTACAGAGCTTCTCTAAATGCCACTAACGTTATTCCGTTATCACTTATACATTCCCAGGATTCAGCTAATTTTCCCCAGTCCTCGATGAACTTTTGATCTCGTAGATATCTAATCTTCCCAGTCAGTTTATCAAGTTCTGCATAGTCCATCAGTTTCATTCTCCATTCCTCCAACGTTGGTATTTGTTCTTGTTTCCATTTCTGGGCCAGTAATATTCTTGCTGCTGTTACTGCATATTGGAAAACTTTGTGGTTCTTTCTATTTATTTCATTACCAACAATTCCTAAGAGAAAAGCCTCTGGTTTCTTGACAAATGTATATTTCAACATTTTTTTCAACTCATTATATCTCAGCTCCCAGAAGCTTTTCACTTTCTTACATTCCCACCACATATGATAAAATGTACCATCTTTTTCTTTACTTTTCCAACACTTCTTACATGTTTTGTACATTTTTGCAAGTTTTACTGGTGTAATATACCATCTATATATCATTTTCATAACATTTTCCTTTAATGCAGTACATGCAGTAAATTTAATACTTTCATTCCATAGTTTTATCCAATCGTTAAATTGTATATTATGACCAATATCTCTGGCTCATTTTATCATAACTGATTTAACTTCTTCATCCTTTGTATGCCATTCCAACAATATCTTATACATTTTGGATAGGATTTTATATACATTATTTGTTATTTCTGTTTGGAATTTAGAATCCTTCTCTGCATATCCATATTCTTTAAAATCTTTTTTAAACATTTCATTTATTTGGAAATAATGTAACTGTCAGAGCCGCCCCTAGGTCCCAGCTCACAGAGGACCAACGCCAGGCTGTCGTTATGTACAAAAGTCTTTATTGAAGTTCAGTTTCTATTTCAAAGCCGCAGCGCGCAGCTCTACGTCTTAAACCCTAGACCGCCGAAGTTCCGTCTGAATCTCCTCCCCTCTGACACCAGTTTAAGATCCTAGCCCTGCTCCACCTCTTCCTCTCCTCTCTCCTCCTCTGGGTCCTCCTGCCCGCTGGGGCATTCGCCATTCTGGACTCTTCTGACGCTGAGTCGCCTGACTCCTCCCCCTGCCTCCTGCGGGCTTTAGGACCTGGTTCCCAATCCTCGTTCTCTGCTGTCCCGCGCTCCTGTACATTTGAACTTGGCTCTCGCGCCAACCCCGTGATCCTCCTCCTGACCGTTACACTGCTTCTATCACTGCTTCCTTCCTCCTGGAAGCTGGCTGGACGTGACCTCCCCTCCGTTGCCTGACTCTCCGATGTAGGCGTGGTCAACCCTGACTCATCTTCTCTCCCTGGTGGTGAATACGCTGGCCCCGATACCTGGGACTCCTCCCCCCCACTACGCTCTGGTGGGGAAGCCGGTCCTGATCTCCAACTGCTGCTCTGGGAGTCCCCGCTGGCCCCTTGTTTCTGGAGTGTCCCCCTTGGGGCCCCCCTTGCCCTGGCCACCGGCGCCCCCTTCTGTGAATCTTCCGATTCGCTGGAGAGGCTCATGGAATCTCTCGGGCTACTGTCATCTTCTCCTACGCTGCCCTCGGATTGCTCCCCCTCGCTCTCCATCTCCTCCCTTCCCTGTGCTCCCGCTCTTGAGTCCCTGACAGTAACCAATCATACACAAACTCTTTCACTTCTTCATAAGTTCCAGTTACAGATAGGTAGCCGTGTTGGTCTGCCATAGTCAAAACAAAAAATTCCTTCCAGTAGCACCTTAAAGACCAACTAAGTTCTTGGTATGAGCTTTCGTGTGCATGCACACTGCTTCAGATACCAAATCTGAAGAAGTGTGTATCTGAAGAAGTGTGCATGCACACAAAGCTCATACCAAGAACTAACTTAGTTGGTCTTTAAGGTGCTACTGGAAGGAATTTTTTTTGTTTTGACTTCTTCATAAGGTTTCATTTTCCATTTTCCCCCTTCTTTAGTAATCAAATTTCCATATGTAATCCAATTCTTTCACATATTAATTTTTTTAACAGTCATAACCTCTAACGGAGACAACCAGTGTGGAGTTTTTGCTTCAAGTAGGTTTTTGTACCTCTCCCATATTTCTATTAACGATCCTCGGAAAATGTGGTTTTCAAAACCTTTATGGATTTTCTTCTTTCCAGCCCATAAATACGCGTGCCATCCAAATCTATTATCAAATCCTTCCAAATCTAACAACTCTGTATTTTCTAATTTTATCCATTCCTTTAACCAACAAAGACATGAGGCTTCATAGTACAATTTCAAGTCTGGCAAGGCGAAGCCTCCTCTTTCTTTTGCATCAGTTAGTAACTTAAATTGAATTCTTGGCTTCTTACCCTGCCAGATATACCTTGAAATCACTCTTTGCCATTCTTTAAAGACCCCAGTCCCCTTGATTATTGGAATCGTTTGGTGCAGGAATAATAATTTTGGCAACACGCTCATCTTTATCGTTGAAATCCTTCCCCAAAATGACAATTTCATTCGTCCCCACACTTCCAGATCTTTCTTTATCCCATTCCACACTGGTATGTAATTGTTCTGATATAAATCTATATTCTTGGGGGTTATCCAAATACCTAAATATTTCACCTTTTTCACCACCTCTATACCGACTTGTTGCTGTATATTTTCTGTCTTATCTAGATCCATATTCTTAACAATTATTTTAGTCTTTTTCTTATTCAATATAAATCCTGCCACTTGGCCAAATCTCTCTACCTCCATAAGTATATTTTTCATACTTTCCAAAGGCTCTTCCACCGTTATGACCAGGTCATCGGCAAAGGCTTTCACCTTATATTCATTCCGGCCTACTGCGACCCCTTTTATTGCCTCATTTTCTCTTAGTGACTTTAGAAAGACCTCCAGTACCATGATGAATAACAATGGCGAAAGTGGACACCCCTGTCGCGTACCTTTAGATATCCCTATTTCCTCCGTGATCATATTGTTTACAATTAATTTAGCTTTCTGCTCAGTATAGATTGCTTTTATTCCATTGAGAAATTCCTTCCCCACCTCCATATATTCTAAACTTTTTAACATAAAGTCCCAAGATATATTGTCGAAGGCCTTTTCTGCATCCACAAATATTAACATAGCTTGTTTCTCATTTCTGGCAGTCAGATATTCCAAAATATTAATTATATTCCTTACATTGTCTCTCATCTGTCTGCCAGGTAGGAAACCCGCTTGATCCTTATGTATGATTTCTTGCATTTTTTTTATCTCCTTTTTGCTAAAATACTTGTGAAAATTTTATAGTCTGTATTAAGTAGTGAAATAGGCCTATTGTTTTTTACTTGTGTTAAGTCAGAATGTGCTGGCCCCGGGGGGGAAGGTTACCGTTGGCGTAGTCAAAGTCCGGTCCTGGGTCACTAGCCTGGAAACAGTTCACAAGGAGCGGGGCGAGGTCTGAAGCCGGAAGCCGGGCGGGGACAGGAACACTGGAGGGTCAGGTCTGGGTCCGGGCAGGAACAGGTACTCAACAATGACGTTGCTCCCGCAACCTGGGACCGGGCTGACTGGCCTTTATCTTCTCTGAGGCCAGGGGCGATCCCGGCCCCCAGGAGACCCGCCTCTCCTGGCCTTAAGGCGAGCACTCCTCCTGGGAGAAACCAGTTCCCTTCGCCTCTCTGCCCTGAGCCTCTGCAGTTCAGGAGAGGCCGAAGGGTTACTGGGCCCAGGGGGAGACTCACCTGTAGGCACTGAGTCCTCAACCACCTCTGGAGCCAGAGTGGACTCACCTGGTGCCTGCTCCTGAGGATCCGGCACAGGTGCAGGCACTTCAGAATCAAGGCCCTGCCCCAGTTCAGCCGGCCCTGGAGGCGGGGACTCCTGTGCAGGCTGGGATTCCTCCGGTTCAGCCTCTGAATCGGATTCCTAGGCCATCACACCGAATCTTGTTTCGGGATAAATGTAATAAATGCTTCCTTCCATGTTTCCGGAATTTCTCTTTCCTTAAGAATATTGTCCATAACTTCTTTCAAAGGTAACGACAGGATGTGTTTCATCTCTTTGTAATATCTTGCTGTAAATCCATCTGGTCCTGGAGCTTTCCCTTTTTAAAGTTCTTTTATGATCTCTTTTATTTCATCCATTTCAATTGGGGCGTTCAGCCTATCTCTTTTTTCTGTCGGGATCTTCTGCACCATTTTTTCTTTTAAGTATCTTTCTATTTTCCTCATATTGTTCTCTGTTCTTTTGTATAAATGTCTGTAAAAGTCCAAGAAACCTTTTCTGATACCTTTTGGGCTATCTATTTCTTCTCCCTCCACAATGATTTTGTTGATTGTATTCTGTTCTTTTCTATTTTTTATTTGCCATGCCAGCCATTTGCCTGATTTGTTAGCCGATTCGAAGTTCCTTTGTCTCATTCTTTTTATATTCCATTCAACCTCTTTATTGATTATCATCGCAAATTGTGTTTGCAGAACCTTTATATTCTGTTTTGCTTTCTCATTATTCGGTTTTTTAACCAGTTTTTGTTCATTATCGATTATTTGTCTTAAGATTTCCTTCTTTCCTTTTTCTCTGTTTTTATTTTTGATTGAATTCTGCTGAATAAAGAATCCTCTCATAACCGCCTTGCTGGCATCCCAAACAGTATTGATTGCCTTTATTATAATTATTTGTAAAATAGTCCATCAGAGACTTTTGGGCTTTCTCCACAATTTTTTGATCATCTAGGAGGTAATCGTTCACTCTCCATCTAAACGTTCTCTCTTCGTATCCTTGTAGTTCAAATTTTATTGGACTATGATCTCAGATTACTCTTGGTTGAATTTCTAGTTGCCTGATTATTGGAGTTAACTTGTTTGAGACCCATATTTGATCAATTCTCGACATTGACTGGTTCGGATCTGAATAAAATGTAAATTGTTTTTCCAGTGGGTGTCTCAATCTCCAAATATCAATTAGATTGCAGCTTTTTATCATTGAGAAAAATGTCTTTGGGAGTTTCCCTTCTTTGCTAGTCCCTGCTGCTCTTAATCTATCCATTTCCAGTGACACCACACCGTTCATGTCCCCCAGTATTATTATCTTTTGGTCCATGTATTCGAACAGCTTTTCTTCCAAATTTCTAAAGAAATCAGCCTTGTTTCCATTTGGTGCATAGATCCCGACAATTATTATTTTTTCGCCTTGCCATTTGATCTGCACCGCGATGATTCTTCCTTCTTCATCTTTGAAAATTTGTTGAGCATCAATTTTGTTCCTCACATATATTACGACTCCTCTCTTCTTGTTTTTATCAGAGGATATGAACTCGTTTCCTAATCTTCTGTTAATCAAAACTTTTCTATGTTTCTTTGCCACATGAGTTTCTTGTAGGCAAATTATATCCAAATTTTTCCTTTTTAAACATTGTTCAATTTTATTCCTTTTTTTCCTGTCGTTCATTCCATTAATATTCCAATTCCAAATTTTTAATGCCATTATTACCTCTTAAATTAAATATGAACTTTTTATAATTTATAATCCTTTTGCTTTTCCTTCTCCTTCTTCTTCTTCTTCTTCTTCCTCTTCCTCTTCCTCTTCCTCTTCTGACACCTTTCCTCTCTCTTCTTTTTCTTCGTCAACCTTTGGACCCAGTCCTCCTGCTCCTGCTCATCCTACAGCTCCTTTTTCTTCTTCATCTTCTTCTCTTAATTCTTTATATTTTCTCTGGAACTTGCTTGTCTCTTCTGGGCTTGTCAATCTGTGTTTCTTACTTTTGTAAAAGAATGAAATTCCTTCAGGGAATTCCCATCTGAATTCTATGTTGTTTCTCTTAAGAATTTGTACAAATGCTTGTATGGTTCTCTTCGTTTCAATAATCTTATTGGAATATCTTTAAAGATAATAATGTAATTTCCATCGATGTTTAATCTTTTTTCTCTGTTCTTTTGTAATATCTGGTTCCTCATGTCTTTATCTTTAAATGTAACTAGACAATCTCCTGGGGCTTTCCGTGTTTTAACTGATCTTGCTCTCAATCTAAATGCACTTTGAACTGTCTTTGCAAACTCTTCTTGCTCTATCTCGAGCCATTGTGCCAATTCCTTTATCAATTTCTCCTTAATATTCTCTCCCCGTGTCTCCTGTATTGCTCTCAGCCTCAGATTGCCTTCTCTCTGTCTTAATTCATTCATTGCAATCGAATCCAAAACTTCCTCCTGGGTCTTGTTCATCTCTGACATACCTGTTTTCATTTTCTCTTCCTCTCTTTTCATCTCTTTCATCTCTAATTTTGTTCTTTTCCACCCTTCCTCTAATTTTTGTGTTCTTTTAGTTACATCTTTTATTTGACCTTTAAGTTCATTAACTGTTTCGTCTATTTTTTTATCCATTTTGCCAATTCTATTGTCCACCTGTTCTAATTTAGTTTCCATTTTTTCCCCACTTTGTTTGATTTCTGCAAACATTCTCAAAATTTCCGCTCTAAATTCTGACTCGTTTCGACCCTTTCCTATCCCCTGGAGTTCCTTCACCCGATTTTTTCATCTTTTCCATAATGACAATTTATAACTAACAAAATATTCAAATTATTACAGTCAACCTTTAAATAGTATCAGATCACAACAATTATTACAAATAAGTCAACTCCCCCTGGGGGTTGGAAAGGGTATAGTATGCAGATCCGATTGAAGAAAAATAAGAATTATTAAATTGTTCCTTATTCCAGATTTTACAACTCCACTAAACAATATTAATAGAGGTAGAGGTAGGATGGTGCAGCCCTTATATCTTCTCGCCACCACTTAGGCTAATCCTTCTTCCGCCACCAGTTAGGCTATTTCCAATTAGATGAGGACAGTAGAAACCAAAATCCAAAGTCCAAAATGTTCCAGAGCAGATAGATCAGTAAATAAGAGAATTTGTCCAGTTGTAGAAATTTGTAATCCAATTATGGAAATTTCCCTCCAGAAATGGCCCAAAAATCCAGAATTTTAGATTGGTCCAAAAAGTTATTCCGAGGATACAAAATAATACTTCTCAAATTGGAGATAGGAGCAGACCAGATTCAAAACTTCAAAAAAGGAAATTAGAAATTGATAAGACAGAAACAAAAAAAATAAAGAAAAATAAAATGTCAAAAAGAGTCCTAATCCAATTCTAAATAGATTCCAAAATAAAATAATTAATATCCAAATAAAAATACTTTAAACAGTTTCTAGGATTGGGGGAAATGTCATCCAAAAATTGTTTCCATAAGTCACTAAAATGACTTCAAAGCACAACAGGGCATAAAAAAAAGAAAAATCCAAAGTAGTCAGATCAAAAAAAGAAGTTGTAGTTCCCTGTTTGTCCACAGGGTTTCAGATCTTAAGTTGTATAGAGTTTTTAGCGAATTTTAACTTAATTTCCCCCTAATCCAAATAATGCTAGTAAAAAAAAAATCAACAGTTTGTAATCCTTCCAAAAAAACAAATAGAAGAAACCAGCAAAAACCAGTTGGAGTAGCATTCAAATATTTCCTTCTATCTCTGTATTCCCGACAAGAGACATTGTTCTAAAAATAGTAACAATGGAGTCTGAAGCTCTATTGCGCAGATATTCGAAAAAAACAGACCTGAGTTGTTCACAGACTCCTCCTAACTCAGTGCTTTATATCTTCGAGGGCTTAAAAGTTTCCAGCTTCTTCCCCCCTTTTTAACTTTGTTATTTTTCCACTGCTTCTACTGAAAAGGTTACTTTTAAAAGTTTCAAAAGGAGGAAAAAGATCAAAGCCGCTAGCGGCAACTCACTTCCCGTTTCCAGCTCTGCTTGCAGTCCTGCGTCTAAGCTGATTTCAGAAGACAGCCGACCTCCGTTGTTTTAGCTTTTAGTTCCGAATCCTTCCTTAGACCAAATCAATCCTTTTTTTAATTAAAGTTAGGTCCGAATTTCTTGTAATTTGAGAATTGAGCACTTTCCTTGCGAACTCGGGGCTTCACTTTCCGAAGGCAGCAATGGCTTCCCTTCAGCCCGCTTCCCTGCCCGCCATTCTCTTCACCCCGAATAGGAGCTACCTGACGGCTGGACGGTTAGCGTTTCGGCATCAGCGGGAACCAGAACTCCTGGACCTCCTCCAGAGAGTATTTTCGGGGGGCTACTGCGCCCTGTAGCACCCCCTTTTCCTTCGGAAAACCCGGGATTCTCCTAGCGGAAAAATCCCCGTTCGCGCTGGGGTCTGGCTCAACCGGAAGTCCAATTCCTCATCTTCCTGGATCTTGTCAAACGCTACCCACTACCCCACACCACCTCCTAAGGCTGTACCACAATTCTGTAGTAACACAGACTGCAGGTGGAAACTGTAATCGGGATCCTACAGTATTTCTCACATTCTTAGCCTTTAAGGCTTTATAACATGGGTAGGCAAACTAAGGCCCAGTCGCCTTCTAAATCTGGCCGACAGACGGTCCGGGAATCAGCATGTTTTTACATGAGTAGAATGTGTCCTTTTATTTAAAATGCATCTATGGGTTATTTGTGGGGCCGGCCTGGTGTTTTTACATGAGTGGAATGTGTGCTTTTATTTAAAATGCATCTCTGGGTTATTTGTGGGGCACAGGAATTAGTTCATTTTTTAAAAAAATTCAAAATATAGTCTGGCCCCCCACAAGGTCTGAGAGACAGTGGACCGGCCCCCTGCTGAAAAAAATTGCTGACCCCTGCTTTATAATGTGTAGCTTCTAAAAGCTAAAGTTTTATGGCTTTGGTTTTTTTTAAGGCAAGATGGGAAGATAAGAATCCCTTTCCACAAAGTTTGCACAACTGAGTACTTATTTGTATCAAAGCAGATGAGATAATCAAAAAGGGTATCACCTGCCAATCCACCATGTATGTAGAGCCTGTTCTCGACAGCCACCATGGCATGGCCATGTCGAGGAGCAGGAGGGTCGCCCCAAACTTCTGGTTGCAGCCATGTCAGAGTGGCTACAGGTGGCGAGAGAGAAATGTATTAAGATGAAGCAACAGCTACCTCAAGGTCCTTGCTCCCTGCTTCCCACACATAGGGTTGCATTTAGCTATGTTTTACCTAAGAGTAGACCCATTGCAATTAAAAGGCCTACATTAGTCATGTCTATCCATTTCGACGGTTTTTCTCTAAGTAGGGCTAACAGGATTCAACTCCTACTTTGCTCCATCTGCTGCCAGGCCCAGGGGAATCAGCTAAACATTTAGTTTGGGAAACATCTGCACAGGAGCAGAGGAAGCTTACCAGAGTCAAAGATGTGAAGCTGCTGGTCTTTGACTGGATCCACCCCTTTATCGCCTCCTCCAAATACATATAAATGGTCCCCAATCACTGCTGAGGATGTATGATAAGTCCGAAGGGATGGTGGAGTGCCGATCACCTTAGGGCTCATCCAAGTTCCACCTTCTAACGTGGAAAACAAAAATATTTGTAAGCTACAATATTGAAAAATTGGGGATTGCACACAAGTAAATTATAAGCACAGAAAATGGGAGTGGGTGCGAATTACACGTCACATGTGGAAGAAAGAAATGGAATTCCTGGACTTCCGGGTTGGCGCCTCCGGCAATGGCGGAGCTCCTCCGATCAGGAGGAACTTGCTCCGTAGAAAGCAGGGTCTGACCGCCACGGTGAAGGCGGAGAGCCACTGAAATCACAAGCGGGAGAAGCTTGTGAACCTGGGATTCGGCTGGCACCTTTTGCGCCTCCCCTACTCGCGGGGAAACCCTGTTTTGGGGATCCGGAGCGACGTGGGGTGAGTGGCGCGGTGCTTTGAATCGACTGCTTCTTTCACGGAGTGAAGCCGCATTGCTGTTGCCGGAGAGCGCTGACTTTTTCCTGTGGACAATTGGATTTTAAACAACTACCGGTGAGTACAACGGAAAATTGGATCTTTAAATATCTTAATTTGGCACCAAAGCGGGAAGGTTATAAACAGGAAGTCCGCCTTCCGCTTTTGTAAATAGACTGAAGCAAAGACGTTACAAGCTAAAGTCTTTGAAAGCTTTTGGCAAAAGATTAAATTTCCATCGGTTAAAAATACAAACCCCCCCTTGGATTCAGGAGAAGAGGGGGGAAATTTTGGACCTAGTGAGCCTGCAGGAGAGAGTGAAAAATCAAATTGCCACTGCTCTGAACCTGGAAACGGGCTGCCAGATGACGTTTGGGGAGAGTTCATTGACAGAACGGATTTGACAGCTAGCTAAATAAGAGTAAGATACTGTTTCCATTGTCCTCTTCTGCGTTTAAAAAGGAGGGGAAGTAACAGAAAATTGAAACTATTTTTATTGCTTGAGTTGTGCTTGAAATAATTGATACAAGTGGAGACTGTTTCCCTCTAGAGGGAGCTTTTGAAACTGTTACAGGAGTGTAACTGGGAGATCTCCAGCTGCAAGATAAGGATTCTGAGAACCAGAGATTAACCTTGGACCATTCAAAATGTTGATAGGAGAAGCCATTGTGACGGTATTATGTAAGTTATTCGCTGGAACAGCTTCATAAGAAGACGGATGACATGTCTCTCAAAATTGACAATTTGGAACAAAAAACGACCAATTTGAGACAAAAAGTGAGCACCAACATAGAAACAATTCAGGACTTGGTACAAGAATCTACTTTGGCAGGACAAATTGTGGAGGAGAAAGAGAAAGCTGTGGTTGTTGACTCTAAAGTAATACAAGCGGGATCCTCAGTCCTACAGAAGCAAATCGAGGATTACAAATTGAGGCCTTCTATGATTGAATCCAGAAAAAGCCAGATTTTAAGGATTGGATCCCGGCTTCGACGGAAGAAGGAAAGTTGGAAAGATCCCTCTATGCAGGGATTAACTGACTTTTGGGACATGGACTTGGGTCTGGAAGAGATTGGAGTTCTGGGGGCATTTGGATTTGGAGGAATTTCGAAACATGTCATGAAACATCTTATAGACCTCAGTTTCAACTATGGAAATTTGACTGATCTATCTAGGAGGATTAAAAGTGTTGTTAGGTTGGAGTTTTCCCGAGATCTGCTCCTTGGCATTAAAGAATATGAAGAAGATCAGCAGAAAAGAGTTAAGAGCCTCGGACATAAGATCTCCAGGTTGATGGATTATATGGAATTGACGGAAAAGACTTCCGGAGGCGGCGCGAACGGTAATGGCGGTCCTCCGCATTCTGTGAGGAGGAAGCTCCGTGGAAACAGGGTCGTCCGCTACGGCGAAGCGGAGACCCACTTTGGCAACCCACAGGCAGCAAGAGCCTGTGGTCTTGAGACTCGGCGGGCGCCAGAAGCGGCCCCCAAAACGCTGAAGGAACCCCGTAAGGGGCTCCGGAACGTGGAGGGGGTAGCGGCGCTGTGAGTCGTTTCGCAATCTGCGGAGTGAAGCCGCGCTGCTGCTGCTGGTGAGCGCTGACATCTTTTCCTGGAAACCTCTGATTCGGAAAAGCAACAACCCGTGAGTAAAGAAGGACTTTATAAAAATTTGAGACTAAAAATACTGAATTTGGCTGAAAGCGGAGCGATGTAAAAACAGGAAGTCCGTTTTCCGCTGCCACTGAACTTCAAAGCAAAGAGCTGGAGGAGTGGATGCATAGAAAGAACTCTCAACCTAATTGATCTGAGCACCCACTGAACTTTTCCTCAATCAAAATAAGGATTTTAAGCATTTGATTTTTTGACTTTTACTAGCATTGTGATACCTTTCTTCTATTGGAACTACAATTTGAGTGAGAAACCCAGGGGCTGGAGCTGCCTGAGTAACTGAGCTGTCAGTTTGCAGATCTGGCTATTGTGTATTAAAACTTGCAACAATCTGAGGGGTTTGGACTTGCTACTTTGAAAACACCATTTGAAACACCAGTATGCACTGTCTGAAACATTGTGGCTGACAACACTAACTGCTTAAAACCTGTTATTGAAGGTTCTTGGACATTAAATTTGATTTTAATAATTATATCAGAATGGGATTCTTCCCTAAAGACATTCCAAGCTCCCCCTAGAGGATTTGGGACTTACAACAGTGACATCATTTTACTTTCCTTTTCCCGACCTCCTGTTTGACTGTTTTTCTCTGGGCTGCAGCTTTCTCATGGGAACAACTCAGCTTGACCTTGACTTTTAGATAACTCTGGAATGAGTGGTGCAAGAAAGAGGGGAAGAGCTGGACAAACAACCTTAACAACCTTAACCTCAGCCTCGCAGACACGTAGATCATCTGTACCTACTTTGCCTTCAGAGGAAGAAGCCGCCTCTCTGCCACGGGCAGGGGAGGGAGAAACTGAGCAGCTACAATTAGAAGATATGGTCTCAGGAGCAACTGCTTCTATTTTAGAGAAAATTTATGAAAAATTGGAATCTCTGGACAAGAGAGTGGAATCTTTGGACAAGAAAGCTGATGAGCAAACTGCTAAAATTGATCAAAATACAGAATGTCTAAATAGATTAACTGGACAAGTAGCTCAGAACGTACAAACAATTGGGCAGTTGACGGAGGCCACAGTAGAAAATCGGAAATTAGCTGAGGATACTAGCCAAAAACTTGAAAATTTAAAACAAGAGGTAAGACCACTCTGTAAACAAGTAGGTGAACACCAGACCTATCTTTCCATGATAGAACTGCGGAACCGGAAGAGTAACTTAAGGATAAGGTTAATACCAGAAGCGGAAGAATGCAACTTAGCTGAGTTTTTGACTAAAGAATTTTCAAAGTTTTGGAATTTAGAGGAAAAGGACTTTAAAATTGTATCAGCTTTTAGGCTTGGAAGACTTGTAAAGAAAGAGAAGCCCAGAGACTGTTTGATAACATTGAGATCAAAGGAGGAAAGGGATAAGATTTTGGGCCTACACTACGAAAAGTCACTGGACATTTTGGACAGAAGAATTGAAATTTACAAAGATATTCCTAAACAACTGTTGGACCTTAGATCCGACTACTTGGAATTGGTTAGATTGCTGAGGAGCAACTCAATTATCTTTAGGTGGGAATTTCCCCAAGGACTATCCTTTACCTTCAGAGGGAAGAAGGTTAAAATTAGATCACTGGAAGATAGAGACAAATTTCTGACTGCATACGGAGAGGACCTTCAAAAAGGAATTGAATCACCCTCTGGGCCTGGAGCTCCGGCGGTACTGGCACCCTTGGAACCTGAAGATCCAGCGAACAAGATACCACCCCTAGGAAAATAACCAGATTTATTCAGGATGTCTCTGCAACTCTTGAGCTGGAATACAAATGGCTGTAACATCCCGGAAAAAAGGAGGAAAGTATTTCACATATTAAACAAAGAACAATTGGACATTATTTGCCTACAAGAAACACATGTGACTAGGCTCCATAGAAAAGTGTTAATAAACAAAAGACTTGGCCAGGAATTTATTTCTTCGGACAGAGTAAAGAAGAGAGGTGTGGTGATATATGCAAAAGAGAGCCTGTCACCTAAATTTTTATTTAAAGATGAACATGGAAGAATCTTGGCAATTGAGATACAGCATCAAGGAGAGAAGCTTTTGATATTAGGAATCTACGCACCAAATGAGGGGAAATCGGAATTTTACAAGAAGTTGCATGAGATTATGCTGGATTATCTGGTCTACAACAACATCATCATGATGGGAGACATGAATGGGGTGGTATCAACTAATATGGATAAGTCACAAAGCCAAAACGTTACAAAAGACGGCAGACTACCAAAGACTTTTTTTGAAATGACAGACAATATGGACCTGATTGACATCTGGAGAACAAAGAACCCCTTGGGAAGAGAGGGAACATTTTTCTCTGAAGCCCAACTGACCTGGACAAGAATCGACCAAATATGGATATCTAGAGGTCTGGCACCCAAGGCCAGGAAGGTGGAAATCTGCCCAAAGACCTGCTCCGACCATAATGCAGTAAAGATGGACATGACACTACTACCAACTACTTCCTTTAGATGGAAGATGAATGACAATTTGTTTAGAGATCAGGAGATTATTAAGAAGGCCCAAAAAGCTTTGAAGGACTATTTTGAGATAAACATGAACACTACGGTGGAAAAAAGAATTATCTGGGACGCAAGCAAGGCCGTGATGAGGGGGTTCTTGATACAACAGAATGCTGTAAAGAAAAGGACACAAAATGAGAGGAAAGATAAGATCCTGGAGAAAATCAAAGAACTAGAGAAGAAGTTAAGATTAAATCCGAAGTCACAGCCGACTCTGAGAGAAATTAAACTTTATCAAGCACAATATTCTAAATTGATAAATCAGGAGATAGAATGGAAGATCAAATTAATGAAACAAAAAAAATTTGAATCGGCAAATAAATGTGGGAAACTGCTAGCTTGGCAGCTGAAGAGGAGACAAAAACAAAATACAGTTACAAATCTAGAGATTGAAGGAAGAAATATTCAGAACCCTGTGGATATTAGAAAGTGCTTCCAGAGATATTTCAAAAAATTATACACTCAAGGGCCGCAAGATGAGGTTGAGATTAGACAATTTTTGGGAAAAAATGGATTACCAAAATTGTCACAAGGAAATAGTTCAATCCTGAATTGCAAAATAACACGACAAGAGATCAAACAAGCCATTCAGAACATGCAATTGGGCAAATCCCCAGGGCCAGATGGGCTGACCTCCAAGTATTATAAGACATTAAAAGACTATCTGATACAACCATTGATGGAGGTTAGCAATGAAATTATGGAGGGGAAGAAGGCGCCAGAATCGTGGAAGGAAGCTTTTATCACATTGATACCAAAATCGGAAGCTGAAAAGACACAACTTAAGAACTATCGTCCCATCTCTCTTTTAAATGTGGATTACAAAATATTTGCAGATATTCTGGCAAGTAGATTTTAAAAAGTATTAAATGAAGTAATTCACAAGGACCAGGCAGGCTTTCTCCCAGGTAGACATCTGTTTGCTAATACAAGGAACATTATTGACATCTTGGAACTTTTGCAAACAGACATAAATACAAAAGCAGTCTTAATTTTTATAGATGCGGAGAAGGCCTTTGACAACATCTCCTGGAAATTTATGAAGGGAAATTTAAAAGAAATGGGAGTGGGACGGGGTTTCGAGAATGGGATTGATGCAATATATTCAGAACAAAAGGCCAAACTGATAGTTAACAATGTGGTTACAGAAGAGTTTAAAATTGAAAAAGGAACACAACAAGGCTGCCCTATTTCCCCTTTGCTATTTATTTCAGTTCTGGAGGTGCTCTTGAATATGATTAGAGGGGACCGGTTGGTGGAAGGAATTCAGGTCGGAGCGAAGCAATATAAACTTAAAGCTTTTGCAGATGACCTAGTTTTGACCCTGCAGGAGCCAGAATCTAGTACGAAAAGAGTATTACAATTGATTCAAGACTTTGGTCAGGTGGCGGGATTTAAATTAAACAAACAAAAAACCAAGGTATTGGAAAAAAACTTGACAGATACAGAGTCAGAACGGTTTCAGAGAGAGACAGAATTAAATGTGGTTAAAAAAGTAAAGTACCTAGGGGTAAACATAACAGCAAAAAATCTGAGTCTATTTAAGGACAACTATGAAAAATGTTGGTCAGAAATTAAGAGAGACTTAGACAGTTGGACAGTTGAAACTTTCTTTGTTAGGCCGAATTGCTGCTATCAAGATGAATGTATTGCCAAAAATGTTGTTTCTGTTTCAAACAGATTGTGGACAAGACGGAGTGCTTCCGGAAGTGGCAGAGAGACATCTCTAAGTTCGTCTGGCAGGGCAAAAAGCCCAGAATTAAGTTTAAGATACTAACTGATGCGAAAGAAAGAGGAGGCTTTGCCCTGCCAGACCTAAAGTTGTACTATGAGGCCGCAGCTTTCTGCTGGCTAAAAGATTGGCTACTTCTCGAAGACACTGACGTACTGGATCTGGAAGGTTTTAACAATGCTTTTGGTTGGCATGCATACTTATGGTATGACAAGGTTAAGATCAATAAGGCCTTTAAGAACCATATTGTCAGAAAAGCAGTGTTTAATGTCTGGACAAAATATAAAGACTTATTGGAAAACAAAACTCCAAGGTGGCTTTCACCGCTGGAAGCTAAGGCCCGAAAAAGACCCAATATGGAGGCCAAATGGCCAAAATATTGGGAAATATTAGAAAAAGATGGAGACAATTGGAAATTGCAGAGTTTGGAGAAAATGAAGGATAAAGTGCGAGACTGATTACACTACGCTCAAATTAAAGAAGTCTTTAAAAATGACAGAAAGTTCGGGTTCCAGGTGGAGAAATCGAAATTGGAAACAGAACTGTTAGAACCTAAGACTAAGGTACTTTCAAGAATGTATAACTTGCTGTTAAAATGGAATACACAAGATGAAATGGTTAAATCGGCTATGATAAAGTGGGCACAGGATATTGGGTATAATATCATGTTTGAGGACTGGGAAAGGTTGTGGACCACTGGGTTGAACTTCACTGCATGTAATGCTCTGAAGGAAAATGTAATGAAAATGATATATAGATGGTACATGACCCCAGTCAAACTTGCCAAAATATACCATTTGTCTGATAACAAATGCTGGAAATGTAAAGGAAATGAAGGAACATTCTTTCACCTCTGGTGGACGTGCCCTAGAGTGAAGGCCTTCTGGGAAACGATATATAATGAGTTGAAAAAGGTATTTAAGTATACCTTCCCTAAGAAACCAGAGGCCTTCCTCTTGGGTATTGTCGGCCAGAGGGTGATAAAGAAGGACAGAACTTTTTTCCTGTATGCAACAACAGCAGCAAGGATACTCATCGCTAAGCATTGGAAAACTCAAGATCTACCCACACTGGAAGAATGGCAGATGCAACTGATAGACTATATGGAACTGGCCGAGATGACCGGCAGAATCCGAGACCTGGGAGAAGAGAGGGTTGAAGAAGACTGGAAGAAATTCAAGATTTACTTACAAAAATATTGTAATTTGGTTGAATGTTAAGAAGGATGCTAGATCATAAATAATTGAGCACCACTAAATTAGATGGAATTAGGATGATAAGTGAGATTGAGGAAAATATAAACCTTTTGGAGAATCATTAGATTATATTTAAATGAACGGGAAGTAAGATTGTAAACAAGATGATAAATTGCTGGCAAAAGTTTATAATGATGCAAGTGGGAGCGGGAGACGTGAGGGAGTCCAAAGAAGTTATGAAACTATGTTATGATATATGTTATATTGTTTATTATCTTTGCACTTATATTTAAAATTTTTAATAAATATTTATATAAAAAAAGGGAATTGACGGAAAGGACTGGCAGATTCTGAAACCAGGGAGAGGAGATGGTGGAAGAAGATTAGAGAATTTAAAGTCTATATATAGAAATATTGTAAAATTAATGAGTGATAGAAAATTGGTGGAAAGAAATTTTATGGTCTTAGCAGAAATGTTATAAAGAGTTAAGCATATATAAGTATTTTAGTTTTAATGGAAAATAAGGATAAAAAATATGTTAAGATATTTATAATATGACAGAAAATATAGAAAGATGGAAAGGATTTGCTGAAACAATTAATATAAGTGGAATACAAAAAGGGAGGTGAGAGGAAGTCGAAGAAACAAGGGAATGAAAGACAGAGCATGGAAAAGCTGTGATGTATGTTTTTTTATGGTTTTTGTCTTATTTTGTTTAGGGTTAGGGTGGGTTAGGGTTTTGTTTAGCTTAGTTTAATGTGGTTAGTTTAATGTGTTTAGGCTGTGTATTGTATTGTTTTTATATTGTATTGTATTGTTCCTTTCTTTTTTGTTTTTTCTCTTTTGTCTTTCTTCTTTTTCTTTTCCCTTTCTGTAATTTTTAAAAGCAATAAATATTTTTTTTAAAAAAGAAATGGAATTCCTAGTCCCCTTTGCTTACCAGGTGAGTGCTTAAATGCAAGGCTAATTTAGTGGTACTTTGATTCAAAGTAACGTCAAAGAGAAACTAGAACTTGAAACTACTGAACTGTACTTCCTCAAGAGATTTAGTGCTATAAATTAGGGACTGAATTGAAACATTTTGGGGTTTTAAATCAAATTACATGTGCCAGTTTTCTGACCGATGGCTTGGATGTTATAAACAACTATTTTGTGTGTATGTCAATGGCCACTGTTAAAACACAAGTATCACCATCTCTGCATATTATTTCCTTCTGATCTCACAATTCCACCTTCTGACCCACTAGTGCAGTAACTCAGGATAATACTTCATGCATCTAAAGAAGCCAGATTGTAGTGTGCAAAAGCTGATGCCATAATAAATTTATTAGATATAGACGGTGACACAAGACACTGTTGTTTTTGCTGCAGTACGCTAACCCATCATCTAACAGATAGCCAGTGTGGTGTAGTGGTAAGATTGTTGGACTAAGTCCTGAGAAACTAGGATTCAACCCCCTGACTAAGGCCAAGTGAACTTAGACCAATCACTCTCTCCTAGCTTAACCTACCTCAATGGGTTGTTGTGAGGATAACTATTCTCAGGAGAGCTATATTTGCTGCTCTGAGCTCCTTGGTGGGATAGTGGGATGCAAATATTGGATATGAATAAATTTAGAAATTGGACAGCTGCATGTTTGAAATCTTTTTTCAAAAATACTCCAAGAAGTAATAAAATGAAACGGAAATAACTGATACGGAGGTCCAGAACTTGCACACAATTACTGTTCCCAGTTTCACTGGCTCCTCCAAACACCCAGAGGCTCGTGGGCCAGCTTGTGGGAATGAAGGTGGCATGCTCATACCGTGGCAATAGACCCCGCCAGGCAGGTGCCGTCCAACAATGTGCATCTGGGAGCCAGAAAGACACGTAAGAGCCTGGTAGTGGGATCAAGCCAAAGGGGGCTCATCTAGTCCAGCATCCTGTTTCACAGCAGCGCCTGATTTTGGGCAGTGTGGGTGCTTCCCATATAAAGGGCGCCAAAAGAGGGAGAGCAAAATTGAGACGGTCCATTTCAGTGTGCCAAATTTTGTCATACCTCAGTGCACCAGTTTACCAAAGATTACCAAAGTCTGCCCCTGCTCAGAGGCCAGCCAGATGCCCCAATGCAAAGCCCACAAGCAGGACCTAAAAGCAGCAGCACACTCTGCAATTGCTGTCAGGTAAGGGACGCGGGTGGCGTTGTGGGTTAAACTACAGAGCTTAGTACTTGCGCATCAGAAGGTCAGCGGTTCGAATCCCCGTGACTGGGCTTGAGTCATTTGACATGATTTCTGATCAATCCCACAAGCCTCCGCACCTCTGACCATTTTCTCTATGCCTGGTAGTCACATAGCACAGACTAGTTGTTCACCAGGCATCCTAAGTACATAAAGATAAGGAGGTAGCTATGATGTAGCTTTTGGTAATCTTTAGGTAGCTTTTAGGGCCAGGAACAGAGTTTACATGGAGGTGGTAAAATGCCTGTATTTCCTTTCCTATAGGTTTATGACCTCCGGGGTTTGCTAAATGCATTCCTCTTTGGTTCCTGTTTTATTTAGCCTAAACATGTATGCATGCTCAAATAGTAAATAGTTCTTTGTAGTTAAGAGGCTTCCTCTGATCTCACTTTGTCCCCACATGGGATTTTTTGAAATGCTCAGAGGAAATCTGATTGGTTGTTACAAACACTGTGTTAAAATTCTTTTGTGAATAAAAATGGCCTGGGCCAGGGAGTGGCATTGCACACTTTTCTCCCAGAGTCTTTCTGGTCAAGCCTCGTGTCTATTTTATTAATCAGGGTCCAGTCCTTCCTTTACCTTCAGAATGCAACAGATGACTTTCCCTTTCCTGCTGCCTGGCTCTGCAGGAGTTAGGTACAAGGAGTTTTGCCCTACATGGGCACAGGGACTGTCCCCAGGTGGGAGAAGGACATACCTGGCATGGAGAAATAAGCAAAACGGATCTCAGCAAGGCTGCTGTTCCATGTGGAGCAGAAGATGGAGCGTGTCTCTTTAAGCCTGCAATGCTATCTATGCACACTTACTGTGCTGCCAAATACAGCAGTTATTGTGAGGAGAACCTGAGCTTACAGGATTAAACAGCTCAGAGTGTGCGTCTTGCCTACTGTGGGGCGGAGATACTCTGCGTCACTTCCAAGAGTCTCAGTTCTTTGTTCTGTTCTGTTCTGTTTTCGTTTTCGTCCAGGGCAGACACGTTTGTACAATGTTCCATACTCTGCTGGATAATGGATAGTTTACGTTGTAAATTCCTGCCAACCTAGCAGTTCGAAAGCACGTCAAAGTGCAAGTAGATAAATAGGTACCTCTCTGGCGGGAAGGTAAACGGCGTTTCCGTGCGCTGCTCTGGTTCGCCAGAAGTGGCTTAGTCATGCTCCCTCGGCCAATAAAGCGAGATGAGCACTTCAACCCCAGAGTCGGTCAGTAACTCTGCGTGACAGCCTGATTTATGCATATCGACGCACAGAAAACACAAGGCTTTATTTTTGACCGCTGTGAGACTCTGCTTTTGCTCAGAGCTTTTGGAATGTGTGCTGCGCAACAGAAGCACGCTGGACCTTATCTCTCTGAGCAATAAATTATTCTCAGAGGTTATGGAAGCCGAAGCTTTTATGCTGTCAGAGAAAGCCTGCTTTTATGTGCTGTGTGCTGAAAAGCTGCTGGCTGCTGAAGAAGAAAGCCCAGCTCTGAGACCCTGCCTGGAGGGAAGCAGGGAATCTCGCTGACTGCAAGCTGTGTGCTGCAAAGAGTTGCTGGAGGCCTCTCATCGGAAGACGGCTGGTACGCATGAGTACTTCTGAGCCCCAAGGGAGTGTTGGTTTCTGCTTCCTTCACTGTGCAGCGAAGTGCTTGTCACGGGACAATGTTTTGCATTCCACAGTCAGTGCACTGTTGGGTTTCCCACGGGAATGGGAGACTGGATGTGACGTACACTGGTTTCCTGTTTTTCACTGCTCTCTCGGGGTTCTTTGAGGAGAGAGGATTTGCTTCTCTGCTCTCACAGAAGCAAGATGCCTGCTTGTGATCTCTCAGCATTGAAGTGTAAATAAACTAAAGTTAAGCATGTGGCATGTACTGCTCATCCTTCCGCTGTGTACAGGAGTCTGCAATTACAACATTTTTGGTTCCGGGCCCAGAATAACACAATCAAACTGAAGGATGGACTCCAGAAGTCGGGTCGGAATTCCGGCAAAGGAACAGAGAAACAGATCGGATGTTATCTTCTCTGCGTCAAGATGATTGATGAGAGGTATGTGCTCATGCTCCGGGCAGCCTGCCAGCTTCTAGTTGATGGCTTTATGGCTGGACTTTGAACTTTTAAGGCCGTTTGCCACGGCAACAGGCAAAGGCTTCAAAGGCTTGGGGGTGGCTGGAAAACCGAAAGTACTTTTGAACTTGCCTTTGGAATGAAGTTTGAAGCAGCAGTGACGCAGCTTGTTTAACGTAGCAGAGATGGCAAATGAAAGGCTGGCTGATGCTTTTGGGATTCCTAAGCTCAATAAGAAAAACTATGCGGACTGGGTTCTGTATGCAGAGGCAATTCTGCGGAAAGAGGGTCTGTTTAAAGTTATTACAGACAACTCCCCAGCTCCAGTTACAGATGAATGGAACACTATGGATTCCAAAGCAAGGGGAACACTTACATTGATAGTATTCCCAGAAGAGCTCTGACTGTTGCGTGATAAGACCTCAGCCAGAGAAATTTGGGACGCTTTGAGAGAGGCTCACTTGAGGACAGAAGCTGGGTCCACTATGTTCTACTATACCAGGCTGCATGGTATGGCTCTTGCTGAAGGTGGAGATGTGCGTGCACATCTGATGGAGATGCAGAATCTGAGACATGAGCTGCAACAGAGAGGACTCACCTTTCCAGAGGCTGTGTATTCCTTCATGATACTACATTCTTTGGGTCCAAGTTGGGAGTTTGTTGCCACTCAGATTGCTGTTCAGCCAACTGCTCAGCTCACAGTAGACTATGTTACTGCCGTGATTCTGAATGAAGCAGACCGCCGGGGTGCTAGCTGCATGGGTAAGGGGGAGTCTTCACAGACGTCATCCCAGAGTGCAGTGGAACCACCAGATGGCGCCAAAGCTTTGAAGGCAGTGAAATGCTACTCGTGTGGACGTCTAGGCCATATGAAGAGGGAATGCAGATATCCCAGGGCCAAGACAGAGCAGCGCAGCGAAAGCTCATCGCGTGGAAAAGGCCAGAGCAAAGGCAAAGGTCCAGTGTCCAGGACAACGCAGCACAAGGCAATGGTCTCACGCTTCACTCCAAAGGTTGCAAAGGTCCAGAAGACGTCTAGATCTTTCTTCGTTGTTGATTCAGCAGCGACCCACCACATGTGCAATGATAAGCGACTGTTCGTGTCTTTTACACCGCAGGAAGGTGCGATTCACCAGGCGGATGACCACACGATCCCCAGTCAAGGCTATGGAACTGTTGTTCTTCACAGTTTGGACTTATCGATACAAGATGTACTTTACGTACCGGATGCCACACACAATCTACTCAGTGTTGCGCAGCTGAATGAACAGAAAATTGACGTTTCCTTCAAGAACAAGAAATGCACCATCACAAAGAAAAACGATTATGTATTGCATGCTGAATATGTTGATCGTTTGTTTGTTTTGTATTATGATGATGTTGTGCAGGATGAAATTTGTTGCATTGCAGGTTCTAACAAAAGTTTGCATGCAGGATGTATTCACGATTTTCACCGGAAATTTGGCCATTTGCATTTTGAGGCAGTATCTAAAATGCCTGCCTTGGTTGAAGGTATGACTATTAAACCCTGCAAGTACCACATGAAGTGCAAAGCATGTGCAGCAAACAAGGTAAAAATGGCTGCCAAAGGTAAGGTGTCTAGTAGGCAAGCTACAGAACCATACCAGGTTGTTCATGCTGATTTGGTTGGTCCACTATCGCCCTCTTTGGGTGGAAACAGGTACTTCATGGTTCTCATTGATGCATTTTTCAGGTATATTTATGTGTACAATCTCAAGCAGAAATCAGAGGCTTTTCCAAGGTTCAAGGAATTCTGTGCTTGGTTGGAAAATGTGCATGGAAAATGTGCATGGTAAGAAGATAAAGACTCTTTTCACTGATCGCGGGGGGGGAATTCACTTCTCAGAAGTTTGAAGCTTTTCTGACTGAGAAAGGAATTCAACACGATTTGTCTAGTCCTTGCTCGCCATGGCAGAATGGACTTTGCGAGAGGGCAAATCAAACATTGCTTCAAGGGTTAAAAACCTTGCTGCATGATGCCAATCTTCCAGAGAGTTATTGGGCCGAATCTCTCGTGTTTTGTTTACAGTTATAATCGCAGGTTATCTTCAGCGATTGGTTGTACCCCATATGAAAAGATATTTGGCAAGAAACCATACATCAAACACATGAGAATTTTTGGTTCTGACATGTGGGTTCATACACCACAAAACTCCAAGTTAGGCAAGCGTGGGTTGCATGGTATCTTTCTAGGTTATCAGAAAGGTTCTTACAGAATAATGATGTCTGACTCTAAGACAATTAAGCTCACAAGAAGTGTTGAGTACAATGCAAAGTGGGGAGAGAATGTGGGAATTTTCCAATGTTATCCTGATGACAGTGATGAGACTGATGATAAGCAAAAGCAGCCGCAACAACCCACACCCACTGATGAAGGTTCTGATTCTGAGTCTGAAACTGAATTGGATGATTCAGAGGATTTCAAGAGTGCGAAAGCCTCTATGCGACCCTCTGAAAGCTCTGATCAAGAATTGGAAGAACCATTGTTCACAATAGGCCACTTTTCTCCTAAGAAGGAAGAGGAGAGTGTTGAGGACTTAAGGCTAATTCGCAGGTCACAAAGAGCCACAAAAGGCAGACCTCCAAAGAGATTTGCTGATGAATTTGCTAAGACAGCAGTAGCAGCTGTTAAAAGCTCCAAGAAGGTATTTGAACCTTCAAGTTTCCAAGAAATCCAGGATTTGGATTCAAAGGAAGCTGAGCCATGGTTAAATGCCATGAAGGCTGAGCTTGATACCTTAGAAAGGAACAAAACTTGGGAGCTAGTTCCAGGAATGAAACTGCTTGGAAGCAAATGGATCTTCAAAGCGAAGACAGATCAAAATGGCAAGATAGTCAGACACAAAGCCAGATTGGTAGCCAGAGGTTTTGCACAGGTACCAGGTGAAGACTATCACGAGACCTACTCACCCACAGTGAGGTATGAGAGCATTAGGCTTATGCTCAAGTTAGCTGCAGAGGAAAATCTACACGTTAGTCACCACAATGTGAATACAGCGTTTTTGTACGGATCTCTAGGTGAATCACTTTATATGCTTCCACCTGATGGCGTACAGGTAAAACAGGGATTTGTTTGTGCTCTGAAAAAGTCCCTTTATGGTCTCAAACAAAGTGCACGGTGTTGGCACACAAAACTCACTGAAGTATTGTTTTCTCTAGGTTTTCAGCAAGGGAAAGCTGATCCATGTGTATTTGTCAAAGAGGAGGGGCAAAAGAAGCTGTATTGTTTGTTTTATGTTGATGATATATTATTCTTTTGGGAAGATGTCACAATGTACAATAACGCCCTAGCTCAACTGAAAGAGCACTTTGACATGAAAGATCTTGGTGAGGTACACAACTACCTATCTCTGGAAATAGAGAGAGATCAAAATGGTAACATTCTAGTACACCAGTCACAGAAAATTGCTGATGTGTTAAGTAAACTAAACCTGATGGATGCTAACCCTGTAGACACACCGATGACAACAGGTTATCAGGTAGAAGACACTGAAGAAGCATTTTCTGACACTACACTGTACAGAAGTGTGCTAGGCAAGCTAAACTTCATTGCCAGATGTTCAAGACCTGACATTTCTGTTAGCTGTAATTTGCTAAGCAGACAAGTCAACAATCCTAGTGTTAAGGATTGGAAAGCTCTGAAACGTATAGCGCGCTATTTGAAAGGCACTATGCATTACAGACTGAGATTTAACAATCACAAGTCTGGTGGTCTTGAGATATTTGCAGATGCAAGTTTTGGAAGTGACACTACAGACAGGAAAAGTACATCTGGAGTTTGCTACATGTACAATCAGGGTCTATTTGATTGGTCATGCAAGAAGCAAACAACAATTAGCTTAAGTACTTGTGAAGCTGAACTGAATGCACTGTCTTATTCACTTAAGGATTGTGAATGGTCGTTACAATTGTGCAAAGACATGAAAATTCCTGTCAAATGTCCAATCCAGATTTACCAGGACAACAAAGCATGTTTGGCTTTGCTGAATTCTGAAGGTTGTAAGCAAAGCACGAAGCACTTGCAATTGAAATTGCAACATGCTAAGGAATGTATTCAGAAGGGACTCATAATGGTGTCCTATATGCCAGGTAATGAAATTCCTGCTGATGTATTGTCCAAGATTGTATCAAGGGATCAACACTGTACCTATGTACAGAAGTTGGGTTTGTACTGATATTGTACGAACACGCTGCCCAGTGATGTTCACAGAAAGGGGGAGGATGTTGGTTTCTGCTTCCTTCACTGTGCAGTGAAGTGCTTGTCACGGAACAATGTTTTGCATTCCACAGTCAGTGCACTGTTGGGTTTCCCACGGGAATGGGAGACTGGATATGACGTACACTGGTTTCCTGTTTTTCACTGCTCTCTCGGGGTTCTTTGTTTCCAAGGAGAGAGGATTTGCTTCTCTGCTCGCAGAAGCAAGATGCCTGCTTGTGATCTCTCAGCATTGAAGTGTAAATAAACTAAAGTTAAGCATGTGGCATGTACTGCTCATCCTTCCGCTGTGTACAGGAGTCTGCAATTACAACAGGGAGGACCGGGGGAGGAGATGGCAGAGCTCCAGGAATCTTTTGATGTCCTGTTTGAGAAGCTCACTGGCCAGAACTGGGAAATCTGGTCCAGAAGAGCAATGGGGTTGTTTTGGCCACAAGGCTCTGGAGTTCTTTCCAGAAGGAGCTGGCCCCACCCATGCAAGCTGCTGCTGGAGCTGGTGCAGCAGACATGGAGGCTGCTCTGCAGAGGGAGAGAGTGCAGAGAGAGCTCTGCATGCTGAGAGCAAGTGTGGATGCTTTGCTGTTACCCCACCTGGAGGGTCTTAAGACGGCCCAGGGCGCCTGGCAGGCGCTGAAGAGTCTGTGTGAAAGCTCACCAGGAGCCGAGGGCCTGGTGGGGGCTGAAGGCCACATTCCTGAAGTTACAGCTGGGAGTTGCTGCTTTGTCTCTGGGAGGCCACGTGATGCACAGGCTCGAAACCAGAGTGCTGGGGAGCATGCAGGCCCAGGCTGTGCACCCAAAGGTGGGGGTGCAGGGAATGTAGGAATGGATGGAGGGGATGCTGTGAGAGCTTTTGCCTCGAGACGCTGTTATAGATGTGGCTCCCCCTCCCATCTCGTGAGAGACTGCCTGGTGGAGGCACAGGAAGGGCCCAAGGTCATCTCCCGGAGCAACCAGATTAGGAGCTCTTTGTGGCCTCAGAAGAGGGATTCACCTCGGTACTAAGCAAAATTTATGAAAAATTGGAAAGCCTAAGTAAACAAGTTACTGAACAAACTACTAAAATTGACCAGAATACTGCTAGCATTAATAGCTTGGGACAGAAGGTGAATTCCAATACAGAATCTATTGAAAAATTGTTGCAAGAATCTGCCTCTAATCGAAAGATAGCTGAGGAAGCAAAAGAAAAAGCAGCGGCAGTAGAGGAAGAAATAAAACCGATGCGCAAACAGCTCGGGGACCATCAGTCGCTTCTGTCTATGATTGAACTGAGGGAGAAACAGACTAATTTGAGGATCAGGGCGATATCGGAACTTGAAAAAGATAACCTATGTGACTACCTTGAGCAGGAATTTGCAAAATTTTGGAATCTGGATGCTAATCAAGACTTCAAGATAGTGAGTGCTTTCAGACTTGGAAGAGGAGGGAGAAAGAACAGGGTGAGAGACTGGTCACCCTCCGAACGAAAGAAGAGAGAGATAAAATACTGAGTCTGCACTACCAGAAAAGCTTGGAAATAAACGATTCAAGAGTGGAGATTTTCAAGGATATTCCGAAACATTTACTGGATCTTAGAACTAACTACGGAGATTTGGTGGCCCTGCTGAGAAGAAACAGAATTGTTTCTAGGTGGGAATTCCCCCAGGGCCTATCCTTCACATTTAAAGGGGAAAAAAATAAAATCAGATCAGTGGAAGACAAGGAAAAATTTCTGAGAGACCACGAAGAAGATCTGCAGAAAGAAGCTTTAGAAGAGTTAAGAGCCTTAAAACCAGGAGTACTAGACATAGTACCACCACCTTTGGGATTGGACAAACCAGCAAAAGTGATACCACCGTCAGAACAAGAGGAATTACTGGGAGCAGTTGGAGGAAAGTAGAATGTCTCTGCAATTGTTAAGTTGGAACATTCATGGATTTAACTCCCCGGAGAAGAGAAAGAAAGTCTTTCATTTATTGAAAAAGGAACAGTTGGACTTAATTTGTTTACAGGAAACACATGTGATAAGGCTACACAGGAAAGTATTGATTAATAAAAGATTGGGTCAAGAGTTTATCTCATCTGATAAGGTTAAAAAGAGAGGAGTTGTAATTTATGCCAAAGAGAGCCTATCACCGAAATTTGTTTTTAAAGATGATCAAGGAAGATTTGTGGCAATTGAAATTCAATCACAAGGAGAAAAAATTTTGATAGTAGGAGTCTATGCACTAAATGAGGGGAAATCTGAATTTTTTAAGAAATTGCATGAGGCATTGTTAGACTATATGGATTACAACATTATTATGATGGGAGATATGAATGGAGTGGTATCTACAAATATGGACAAGTCGCAGAGACAGGTTGTAACTAAAGATGGCAGACTACCAAAAACTTTTTTTGAACTGACTGACAATATGGACTTGATTGACATTTGGAGAACTAAGAACCCCTTGGGAAGGGAGGGAACATTCTTCTCTGAAGCCAAAATGACATGGACAAGAATTGACCAAATATGGATAACTAGAGGACTGGCACCTAAGACTCGAAAGGTGGAAATTTGCCCAAAAACTTTCTCTGACCATAATGCTGTCATAATGGAGATGAAACTAACACCAATTGGTTCCTTCAGATGGAGGATGAATGACACCTTGTTTAGAGATCAAGAGGTTACCAAGAAGGCCCAAAAAACCTTGAGAGACTACTTTGAGATAAATTTGAACATCATGGTTGAAAAAAGTGTAATCTGGGACGCAAGTAAAGCGGTCATGAGAGGGTTTCTGATTCAAAAGAATGCGATAAAGAAGAGAGCCCAAAATGAAAAAAAGATAAAATTTTGGAGAAAATAAAAGGAGAGAAGAAATTAAGAGTGAAACCAAAGTCGCAAGAGATTCTGAGAGAAATAAAGCTATATCAAGTACAATATATGAAAATGATAAATCAGGAAATAGAATGGAAAATTAAACAGATGAGACAAAAGACATTTGAATCGGCGAATAAATGTGGGAAACTGCTAGCCTGGCAGATGAAAAAAAGACAAAAACTAAATACTATCACAAATCTGGATGTGGAAGGAAAGATTATACAGAATCCATTGGAGATTAGAAAGTGTTTCCAGAGATATTTTAAACAACTATATACGCAAGGGTCACAGAAAGAGACTGACATAGACCAGTTTTTAAGAGCAAATGGATTACAAAAAATCTCTCAAGAAAATAAGATAATGTTGAACCATAAAATTACAGAACAGGAGGTAGAAGGTGCCATTCAGAATATGCAGTTGGGTAAATCTCCAGGGCCGGATGGGCTAACCTCAAAATACTATAGATCTCTGAAAGACTGGTTAATTCAGCCACTAAAGGAGGTTTGTAATGAAATTTTGGAGGGGAAAAAGGCGCCAGAGTCGTGGAAGGAAGCTTATATCACACTTATACCGAAAACTGAGTCTGAGAAGACACAACTTAAGAACTACTGCCCCATATCCCTGCTTAATGTGGATTATGAATTTTTTGCTGATATCCTGGCTAACAGATTAAAAAAGGTATTAGTTGAAGAGATACATAAGGACCAAGCTGGCTTTCTCCCAGGTAGACATTTGTCTGACAACACGAGGAATATAATTAACATTTTGGAGAAGCTGCAAGTGAATATTAATACCAAAGCAGTTTTAATTTTTATAGATGTGGAAAAAGCCTTTGATAATATTTCTTGGAGTTTTATGAAGAAAAATCTTCAGGGAATGGGGGTGGGCCAAGGGTTTGAAAATGGTATAAGTGCAATTTACTCAGAACAAAAGGCTAAGTTAATAGTCAATAATGTGATGACAGAGGAATTTAAGATAGAGAAAGGGACACGACAAGGCTGCCCAATTTCCCCATTGCTTTTTATTTCGGTCCTGGAGGTTTTGCTGAACATGATTAGCAGGGATCGTCTGATCAAAGGTATTCAGGTCAGAGCCAAACAGTACAAATTGAAAGCTTTTGCAGATGACCTAGTTTTGATGTTACAGGAGCCAGAATCTAGTACGAAAAGAGTATTAGAATTGATTCAAGAATTTGGTCATGTGGCAGGATTTAAGCTGAACAAGTCAAAAACTAAAGTGCTTGAGAAAAAATTTACACCGATTGAGAAAGAGAGGTTTCAGAAGGAGACAGGTTTAACATTGGTTAAGAAAGTAAAATATCTAGGGGTTAATATGACTTCTAAGAACCTAAACCTATTTAAAGATAACTCTGAGAAATGTTGGGCAGAAGTGAAAAAAGACTTAGAAATATGGTCAAATTTGAAGCTTTCCTTGTTGGGTCGAATTGCAGCTGTAAAGATGAATGTATTGCCAAAAATGTTATTTCTGTTTCAATCATTGCAAATTGTGGACAAGATGGACTGTTTCAAGAAGTGGCAGAGAGATATTTCTAGATTTGTCTGGCAGGGCAAGAAGCCCAGAATAAAATTCAAAATATTAACTGACGCAAAGGAAAGAGGCGGATTTGCCCTGCCAGACCTTAAACTTTACTATGAATCAGCAGCATTCTGCTGGTTGAAAGACTGGCTGCTTCTTGAGTACACAGACATTTTGGACTTAGAAGGTTTTAATAATGTTTTTGGGTGGCATGCATATTTGTGGTACGACAAGGTTAAAGCACATAAAGCATTTAAAAACCATATTGTCAGGAAAGCATTGTTCAATGTCTGCATAAGAAATACAGACTTATTGGAAAATAAAACCCCAAGGTGGTTGTCCCCAATGTTAGCGAAGGCTCAGAAAAAGCTCAATATGGAGGCCAAATGGCCGAAATATTGGGAAATATTGGAACAAGAAGGAGACAAATTGAAATTGTAGAGTTTTGAGAAATTAAAAGATAAAGTGTGAGACTGGCTTCATTATTATCAAATAAGAGAGGCCTATAATTTGGACAAAAAAAATGGCTTCCAGGTGGAAAAATCAAAATTGGAAACAGAACTGTTAGACCCCAAAACTAAGATACTTTCAAGAATGTATAACTTGCTGTTAAAATGGAATACGCAGGATGAAACGGTTAAATCAGCTATGATTAAATGGGCACAAGACATTGGTCATAACATTATGTTTGCTGACTGGGAACAGTTGTGGACCACCGGTATGAAATTCACGGCATGTAATGCCTTAAGAGAGAATATTATGAAAATGATATACAGGTGGTACATGACACCAGTCAAGCTTGCAAAAATATATCATTTGCCCGATAACAAATGTTGGAAATGTAAAGAGAATGAAAGTACATTCTTTCACCTTTGGTGGACGTGCCCAAAGATTAAGGCTTTCTGGGAGATGATCTATAATGAAATGAAAAAGGTATTTAAATATACCTTTCTGAAGAAGCCAGAGGCCTTTCTCCTGGGCATAGTCGGCCAATTGGTGCCAAAGAAGGATAGAATTTTCTTCATGTATGCAACAACAGCAGCAAGAATACTTATTGCAAAGTATTGGAAGACACAAGATCTACCCACCCTGGAAGAGTGGCAGATGAAGGTGATGGACTATATGGAATTGGTGGAAATGACTGGCAGAATCCGAGACCTGGGAGAAGAGTTGGTGGAAGAAGATTGGAAGAAATTTAAAGATTAGCTGCAGAAACACTGTAAAATTAATGAATGTTAAAATGATGTTGGATTGAAAATAAGTGGCATTAGCAACAAAGTTAATAAGAATATGCAAAAATGAATTGATAATGTATGAAAATATAGAGTTATAATATGTTAAGATATAGAGTTAAGATAAATGAAAGAGGGTAAGGATTTGCTGATTTGATTATGTAAATGGGAATACAAAAAGGGGAGGTGTGAGGAGGTCAAAGAAACAAGCTAATGAGTGTAAAGTTAAAAAAATGGATTTGTTTTTAATTTCTTTTCTATTTTTCTCGTTTTCTGTATTTTGTATTTTTGTTTCTCTTTTTTCTTTTTTTTATGCATTTTTGTATTTATTTATGACTTTGTAAAATCTTAATAAATATTCTTTAAAAAAAAACAGATTAGGAGCTCTTCAAAACGTGGGAAGCAAAAGCCAAAGGCAGCTGGCATAGATTGCCCTGAACATAAACATTTGGCGGCTTCTATGGCAACAGTCAAGAGCTGTAAACAGGACGCTGTGCTGACCTTCGTGATTGACAGTGGAGCTTCCCATCATCTCGTGCCCTCTGGTGGTTTTCTGAGGGATTGCGCCTCTGTAGTCTCTGGAAAATCTGTTTGTTTGGCAGATGGGACTAAGCGTGCTCTGACTCAGACTGGCTCACTGTTTTGTTCTTTCTTACAGGATTCGATACCAGTGTTTGTTGTTCCTGGACTGTCCTGTGCATTGCTATCTGTCGCTGCTCTTGTTGCTGACAATTATAGAGTCTGTTTTGAGAATAACGTGTTCTATTTCCAGGGATGGGCAACAACTAATCAGTGTGGAATGTAAAGATAGGCTGTTTGTGCTAAAAGCTTCTCTTGCAGGTCCAGATACCACGGAGGCAGCTCAAGTGCAATGTGCCAGTGTTCCAGTCCATGATGCGTGTGCTCATCTCTGGCACAGACAGATGGCTCACGTGTCATGGGGTTACATGAAGAAGATCCCAGAATGCACTGAGGGGTGCAAAATGAAGTCATGTGCTAGGTTTCTTGAGTGCAGAGCGTGTAAGCACGCAAAGGTGAAAACGTGCACATACACAAGGTCTGAAAGGATGACCACTAGGCTGTTTCAGCTGGTGCATGCAGATTTGTGTGGCCCTATGTCAGTAGCCAGTCTGGGTAGGGCCAAATTTGCATTGGTCTTATAGATGATTTTTTGAGGAATGGGTGGTGGCTGTTCATGCTTAAACACAAGAATGAGGCTGCGCCACTAATCAGAAACTTATTGCGGCAGTGGAACTGCAGTTTTCCATGCAACTGCAGAATTTTCAGAGCGACCGGGGCGGAGAATTCACCAGGTCCGCGCTGCAAAGTTTCTTCCACCAGAAGGGAATTCAACACAGGTTGACAGTTCCACACAGTCCCCAGCAGAATGGCGTTCCAGAACGCCGGAACAGAACACTGCAGGAGATGTCCACAGTCTTGGCAGACGGCCAACTTTACCTTGAACAGGTCGTTTAATTCAGTGGTAGGGGACACACCCTATTTTCTGCTGCACAGCAAGAAGCCCAAGGTGCATTTCTTCCGTGTTTTTGGTTGTGAGGCTTGGGTCCACATACCAAAGGCCAAATGCAGAAAGGGTGGCCCTAGGTCCCAAAAGATGATTTTCTGTGGATATGAGCCAGGGACCAAGGGGTGGAGATTTGCCTATCCATCAGGGGATCAGTCCAGAATTCTGCTTAGAATTAGAGAAGCTCGGTTTCAAGAAGAGTCTTGCTGACAGTTGCCTGTACCTTAAAGGGTCAGGAGAGTCACAGGAAATGGTGTTAATCTTCGCTGATGACATAATTTACACCGCAAGGGCAGACAAACAGGTACAGAAGTTTGCCAAAGAGCTTGGGAAGCAGTTTCAGCTCAAGAACCTGGGTGCAGTAAAGATCTACCTGGGCGTGGAGATAGCTAGAACTGAGGGTGGTAGCTTCTTGCTCAGTCAGAAAGACAAGATTGAGCAGTTGCTTGAGAAGTTCAGAATGTCTGATTGTGCAGGGGTTAGGACACCCATGGAGACGAGCTACGTGAAAGACAGTCAGCAAGCAGAATGCGCTGAGTTCGAGAACGCTGAGCTCTTTTAGTCAGCTCTGGGTAGTCTGTTGTATCTGTCTCAATGGGCTTTTGCTACCAATCTGCTCAGTAGGGAAGCTACAAAACCCAGTTTAAGTGCCTGGCATGGTATCAAGCGGGTACTGCATTACCTGCAGGATACCAAGGACTTCAGTCTCAAACTGTCAGCTGCAGGTGAGACGAAGCTCACATGCTGGGCAGACAGACTGGGCGGATCTGGATGACAGGAAGTCCGTACCTGGGATAGTAATAAAGTTCGGGAAATCTCTTATTGGGTGGAAGTCCCGGAAGCAAAGTCTCGTTGCGCTATCCTCTACTGAGGCTGAGTTCAGCGCACTATCAGATTTGTGCCGGGAACTGGAGTTCTATAGATGCTTGGTGCAAGAGATCTGTGGGGATTGTAGCTTGCCCATCACTATTTGAGGAGACAATCAACCCTGTCTGAAGCTAGCAGAATCTGGACAGTTTAAGGCCAGAACCAAGCATCTAGACATACTGTCAGGACTGCCGCTAGGTCCCAGCTCACAGAGGACCAACGCCCAGTGGATGTTATATACAAAAGTCTTTATTAAAGTTTAGTTTCCATTTCCAAGCTCTGGGCGCGCAGACCCACGTCTTGACGCTAGACCGGCTAAGTCCCCTCTGACTCACTGCTCCACCCACACCAGTTTAAGATTCTAGCCCGGCTCCACCTCTTACGCTGTTCTTTCCTTCGCTGGGTCCTTCTGCCCTCTGGGGTTCCCTCCTTCCTGGACTCCTCTGACGCTGAGCCTCCTGAGTCTTGTCCCTCCCTCCGGCGGGCTTTAGGACCTGGCTCCCTTCCCAGGCTCCCCGCTGTGCCGCGCTCCTGTACATTTGAACTTGGCGCGCGCGCCCAGCCGGTGACTTTCCTTCTGACCGTTTCCCCGCTTCCTGATGTGGGCGTTGCCAAACCTGACTCCTCTCCTCCCTCTGGTGGTGAGGACACTGGTCCCGACTCCTGGGACTCCCCCTCCCCACTGCGCTCTGGTGGAGAAGCTAGTCCTGATTTCCAACTGCTGCTCAGGGACTCCCCGCTAGCCCCTTCCTCCTGGGGCTTCCCCCCTGGAGCCCCCCTCGCTCTGGCCACCGGCGCTCCCTTCTGTGAGTCCTCCGATTCGCTAGAGAGGCTTGTGGAATAACTCTGGCCACTGTCACTGCCTGCGCCCCCTCGTACTCCTCCTCCTCACTCTCCATTTGCTCCCCCTCCTGTGTCTCTCCTTCTGAACCCCTGACACATACGTTTCCAGAATGTGTGTCAAAGTGTCCAGTCAGGTTTGATAGGGCTCAAATATTGTGCCAGCCACGATAACTTGGCTGATGGTTTCACTAAACCATTGAGCTTCCAGCGTCATGGGGAGTTCTGTGGTGGTTTGGAGTCGGGATAAGTGGTGATACTTGCTTGCCCCCAGTAGTGCAGGACGAGAGGGGGTGTGAGGAGAAGCTGAGCTTACAGGGTTAAACAGCTCAGAGTGTGTGTCCTGCCTACTGTGGGGCGGAGAGACTCTGCGTCACTTCCAAGAGTCTCAGTTCTTCTGTTCTGCTTTCGTTTTCGTCCGGGGCAGACACGTTTGTACGATGTTCTGTACTCTGTTGGATAATGGATAGTTTATGCTGTAAATAAAGTGCTTTTAGTTTTAGTAACTCTGCGTGAGAGCCTGATTTATGCACATTGGTGTTTTTTTATATAGAATATTTATTAAAATTTTCAATAATACGATGAAAATCAAAAAGAAAAAAATAACAAAAATACAAAAATAAAAATGATTGAAAACACACAAAGTTTCCATTACTTATTTTCCATTAACTTATTTCCCGGACCTCCTCATACCTCCCTTTTTTGTATTCCAATTCAAATTGTTAGTTCAGCAAATCCTTACCAATAAATTTTTACCCATTTCTAAACCTTTTCCCCCCATATTCTCTTAAAGCAGTACAGCTGGAAACCACTTAGTTTCTATCCAACATCATTCTAACATTCATTAATTTTGCAATATTTCTGTAAAAATAGTCTTTAAATTTCTTCCAATCTTCTTCCGCCGACTCTTCTCCCTGGTCTCGGATTCTGCCAGTCATTTCTGCCAATCCCATATAGTCCATCACCTTCATCTGCCATTCTTCCAGAGTGGGTAGATCTTGTGTCTTCCAGTACTTTGCATTAAGTATTCTTGCTGCTGTTGTAAAGAAAGTTCTGTCCTCCTTTGGCACCAATTGGCCGACCATGCCCAGGAGAAAGGCCTCTGGTTTCTTCAGGAAGGTATATTTAAATACCTTTTTCATTTCATTATAAATCATTTCCCAGAAAGCCTTAATCCTTGGGCACGTCCACCAAAGGTGAAAGAATGTACCTTCATTTTCTTTGCATTTCCAACATTTATTATCGGGCAAATGATAAATTTTTGCAAGCTTGACTGGGGTCATGTACCACCTGTATATCATTTTCATAATATTCTCTCTTAAGGCATTACATGCCGTGAATTTCATACCTGTGGTCCATGATTTATGCACATTGATGCACAGAAGACAGAAGGCTTTATTTCTGACCGCTGTGAGACTCTGCTTTTGCTCAGAGCTTTTGGAATGTGTGCTGCGCAACAGAAGTACGCCGGACCTTATCTCTCTGAGCAATAAATTATTCTCAGAGTTCTTTCCAAGGTTATGAGGACAAAAGGAATGAGGAGGTGGAAGGGGAACCAAAACAGTTTTATTAACTAATAAACAGCAGGCATGCAAAGCATAACATAAAACATACCCAATCTCCCCTTCAGCTGCCCAGAGCCCCAGGAGAAAGACCCCGACCGTTGGTCTCCCAGCACCAGGTCCTTTGATCTGGGGAGAAGCTCTCCCGTCCCCTCCCACCTATGGCTTTTATAGCCTGCCTTGATGTAATCAAGTGCACCTGGCATTACCCATGATTAGCCCAGGACCCTGAGATGGAACTAATACAAAGCTGCTGAGAGTCTCCCACTATCTGCAGCTGGGCATCCAGCCAGCACTTGCAACACAGAAGAACCCAATAAACTCCCGACAGGTGTGTGAAACACAAGAATCCAGCAGACCTCAAACTGGGGGTGTTAAAGGGAAAGGGACATGCCACCTAACTCCTCAAAATACAATTGTCTTCCGCATTTCCACTACACTTACCCAGGAGTAAACACCACTGAACAAACATGCATAAATGCTGTAGCAGCTACTAGGATGAGCCGGGAACCAGGGTAACCCTGGGCTATGAACTCAGTCAGAGTCTCAGGGAAGTCACTCTCAGCCTCTCCATCTACAACATGGGGATAAAACAAGGCTGGGTAACCTTGCTGGGCTGTTCTATGGATTATTGAGGGTGTATGTGCAAAATACTGTGAATACTCCAATCTTATTATTCATACAAGAGTGAAACAAACTGCTGCAGTATGGACTCTGCCAGACAGCCTCTCTTCCAGGATACTGCCTTCCACCACCAAATTTTCTCCTCCCTGCTTCTCAGAAGCCAGTCATTATTCCTTGCTCAGTGTGTACATTTCACCCTAAGTGAGCTGTTTTGCCCTCTCTGGGTCCAATCACTCCCCCCCCCCCAAAAAAAGTTAGTTTTAAACTTTTGAAAAACTTCAAGCTCTTCCAAGCCTGTTGTGGGTAGGTGGTGCTGTTTTACCTACATGAGGTCACATACTAGAAGATGCTATGCAGCTTTAGCCAAATGGATGCCCTCCAGGTATTTGGGACTACAACTCCCATTAGCTCCAGCCAACATGGTCGTTGTCATCCAAAAGATCTGAAATGCACCTTCTTGGCAAAGACTGTCTTCTCTCTGTCCCATCAACACCAGAAGCCCATTAGGTGGTGACAGGAGAGAGAGCCCCTTCTGTGGCTGCTCCCCTAGATAGGATTCCCTCCCAAGAGAGGTTATATGAGCCCCCTCCTTGTTATCCTTCCACCAGCAGGCTAAGGCCTTCCTGTTCAGACAGGCCTTTGGGAACTTAAGGTACAGGCGATGCTGACCACTGGGCTGCTGTCAAGACAAACAGGATTTCAATTACTGGTTCCAAATGTGTTCTGATGTATTGTAAACTATTGTTCCTAACTAGTTTGTTTTTATGACTTTGTATTTTATAATGCTGCTTCAAAATGTTGAATCCCAACTTGAGAGAAAGCTGGGATATAAATATAATAGGCAAATGAATAAATAATACACAGTAGTATACAGGATAGCATCCTCACCCCCTGGTACACCGGATTTCTGCAACCTGGTGTACAGTCATGTTCTTTTGAGGATAATGAGAATTGTTCTTTAAATCATCTGGAGGGCACCAGGGTCGGGGGAGGTTGATGTGCACAACATTTTTAAAAATTAGTTCTTTACTGAGGTTTGCATATTTCAAAAGAAAGAGTCACAACACAATCATAAGGTAATACTACCAATAAATAAGTTACCAGAGCTGCCACCCCCTACAGTGATAAACAAAATCCATACCCCACACTACAATTCAAAATGAAAGTGTGGTGTTGTGGTTAGAGTGTTGAACTAGGGGTCTGGGAAACCAAATTTCAATTCTGCACTTAGCCATGAAGCTCACTGGGTGTCCTAGAGTCAGCCACTTCACACTCAGCCTAACCTACCTCACAGGGTTGTTTTGAGCATAAAGTGGGAAGGAGAACTATAAGGGGCACCTTGAGCAGCTTGGAATAAAATATGGGATATAAAATAAACATGGCAATACAATTAATATAGAAACCTGTCAAAAGCAGCATTAGAACATTGTAGGTGTTGTCTCCCCTTCATGGATCACTGCCTTGCCGTGGTGAAGGGGCTTGAATAACTCAGAGAAGCTATGAGCTATGCCGTGCAGGGCCACCCAAGATGGACAGGTCATAGTGGAGAGGTTTGACCAAACGTGATCCACCTGGAGCAGGAACCGGCAAGCCACTCCAGTATCCCTGCCAAGAAAACTCCATGGACAAAGACAACAGGCATATAAAAGCTACGACGCTGGATGAGCCCCTCAGATCAGAAGGCATCCAACATGCTGCTGAGGAAGAGCGGAGGACAAGTACAAGTAGATTCAGAGCTGATGAAGCAGCTGGGCCAAAGCCGAAAGGTCGCTCAGTTGTGGATATGCCTGGAAGCAAAAGGAAAGTCCAATGCTGTAAAGAAAAATATTGCATAGGAACCTGGAATGTAAGAACCATGAACCTTGGTAAGTTGGATGTGGTAAAAAATGAGATGGCAAGAATAAATATTGACATCCTGGGCATCAGTGAACTAAAATGGATGGGAATGGGCGAATTCAGTTCGGATGACCCATCATATCTACTACTGTGGGCAAGAATCCCGTAAAAGAAATGGAGTGGCCTTCATAGTCAACAAAGGAATGGCGAAAGCTGTACTGGGATGCAATCTCAAAAATGATAGAATGATCTTGATACGAATCCAAGGCAGACCTTTTAACATCACAGTAATCCAAGTTTATGCACCAACTACTGGTGCTGAAGTAACTGAAATTGACCAATTCTATGAAGACTTACAACACCTTATAGAAATGACACCAAAGAAGGATGTTCTTCTCATTATAGGGGGTTGGAATGCTAAAGTAGGGAGTCAAGAGATAAAAGGAACAACTGGCAAGTTTGGCCTTGGAGATCAAAATGAAGCAGGGCAAAGGCTAATAGAGTTCTGCCAAGAGAATAAGCTGGTCATCACAAACACTCTTTTCCAACAACGCAAGAGACGACTCTACACATGGACATCACCAGATGGGCACCATCAAAATCAGATTGATTATATTCTCTGCAGCCAAAGATGGAGAAGCTCTATACAGTCAGCAAAAACAAGACCTGGAGCTGACTGTGGCTCAGATCATCAGCTTCTTATAACAAAATTCAAGCTTAAACTGAAGAAAGTAGGAAAAACCACTGGGCCAGTAAGATACAATCTAAGCCGTTATGAATACACAGTGGAAGTGAGGAACAGGTTTAAGGATTTAGATTTGCTGGACAGAGTGCCTGAAGAACTATGGATGGAGGCTCGCAACATTATACAGGAGGCAGCAAGAAAACCATCCCAATGAAAAGGAAATGCAAGAAAGCAAAGTGGTTGTCCAACGAGGCCTTACAAATAGTGGGGGAGAGAAGGCAAGCAAAATGCGAGGGAGATAGTGAAAGATACAGGAAACTGAATGCAGATTTCCAAAAAATAGCAAGGAGAGACAAGAAGGCCTTCTTAAACGAGCAATGCAAAGAAATAGAGGAAAACAAGAGAATGGGAAAAACCAGGGATCTGTTCAAGAAAACTGGAGATATGAAAGGAACATTTCGTACAAAGATTACCATAATAAAGGACAAAAGTGGTATGGACCTAACAGAAGCAGAAGACATCAAGAAAAGGTGGCAAGAATACACAGAGGAATTATACCAGAAAGATATGGATGTCTCGTACACCCCAGGTAGTGTGGTTGCTGACCTTGAGCCAGACATCCTGGAGAGTGAAGTCAAATGGGCCTTAGAAAGCACTGCTAATAACAAAGCGCAAAATATGGTCTGAAGCTCAACATCAAAAAGTACAAAGATCATGGCCACTGGTCCCATCACTTCCTGGCAAATAGAAGGGGAAGAAATGGAGGCAGTGAGAGATTTTACTTTCTTGGGCTCCATGATCACTGCAGATGGTGACAGGAGCCACGAAATTAAAAGACGCCTGCTTCTTGGGAGAAAAGCAATGACAAACCTAGACAGCATCTTAAAAAGCAGAGACATCACATTGCCAACAAAGGTCCGTATAGTTAAAGCTATGGTTTTCCCAGTAGTGATGTATGGAAGTGAGAGCTGGACCATAAAGAAGGCTGATCGCCGAAGAATTGATGCTTTTGAATTATGGTGCTGGAGCAGACTCTTGAGAGTCCCATGGACTGCAAGAAGATCAAACCTATCCTTTCTGAAGGAAATCAGCCCTGAGTGCTCACTGGAAGGACAGATCGTGAAGCTGAGGCTCCAATACTTTGGCCACCTCATGAGAAGAAAAGACTCCCTGGAAAAGACCCTGATGTTGGGAAAGATGGGGGGGCACAAGGAGAAGGGTACGACAGAGGACGAGATGGTTGGACAGTGTTTTCGAAGCTACCAGCATGAGTTTGACCAAACTGCGGGAGGCAGTGGAAGACAGGAGTGCCTGGCGTGCTGTGGTCCATGGGGTCATGAAGAGTCGGACATGACTAAATGACTAAACAACAACAGGTGTTGTCTCCCCCCTTTTATTGAATTTTTTTTGCAAAACACAATAATTCTTTCTTTTTTAAAGTTAGTGGTTTCCTGTTCCTTTGTTTGTTTCAGTTGCTCTCTGCTTTCATAGAGAGAGGATGCTTATTTCTTTCCTGTCTGTGTAGTAAGAAATAAACCATAGCGATGTAGCCATAAATCTCATCACTTCCTTGTGCTGGAAACTCTGCTGAATGGGAATGTGCCTGAGGCCTCATCAAAGGCTCAGGTCGTTAATCACGTCGGGAGGCGATTCTGAAGGACTCGGCCGGAGTAAAATGAGCTTTATCAGCTTGGCCGAGCGGAGATCTCGACACTTTCAATGGTATATAACTTTGAAAGACATACAGAAGATGAATAATGAAGTGAATGGATGTTGCTGGAAATGTCATAGACCTCAAGGAACCTTTTTTCATTTATGGTGGACCTGTGAAAAGACCAAAAAGTTTTGGAGAAAAGTTCATTTTGAAATGCAAAAAATGTACAAAAAAACCACCCTAAAATTGCATTGGACCCCAAAACTATGCAGTTGGAATTGACTCCTTCAGCTACTGTATTGTGAAATCATCAGTGGAACTATTTAGTTATATGACCACAGCAGTCAGAGTGGTGTTGGCTAACATGTGGAAATCTGACTTATGTCCGGAAATAGATGCATGGAAAGAGAAACTATCAGAATATGCAGTAATGGCAAAACTCGCCAATTTAGTAAATAATAGACTCATGGAGGAACATAAAAAACTTGGAATCTTTATAATTTGTATACAACTTAACAGAACTGTAACAAAATGAACATCTGTATGGATTTGTATAATAGACCTTAGGTTACAAAAATATTTCCTGTTTAAAAATAGAAGCTTTGTGTGTATATGATAAAGAAAAAAGTATATAGTAGAAGAAATCTTGTCTGTCTGATCTAGAAATAAAATCATATTTTTAAATAATTTTTGCTTTCGATTTTTATAATCATATATGGTATTTCTCCAATAGCAAACTACCTAGAATTGAAAATAATATTTAGTACACTAACCTTTGTTTAACTCTTGATAAATGTCAGCTTGCTGAGTTATTTTATACCATTGTGATTCAATGTTATATTTGCGCTCAACAAGGGAAACCCACATGACCTGAAGGTGTTGCTGTGCAATGTTAGGTCAATGATTCATAAGCCCACTGCCATCCATGACTTGATCGTGGATGGAGGACTTGACCTGGCATGTGTAACAGAGAATTGGTTGGATGAAGCAGATGGGCCTGTCCTAGCTGCTGCTTGTCCACCAGGTTCCCCTTACACACAGCAACCCAGGTCATGTGGGCAGGGGGGGTGCAGTGATTTTTAGGAAGTCACTAGCTTCCATCAGGCGTCCTACTGGGAAGACCCAGTTCTCTGAGTGCATGTTCTGGAAGTTGGGCAATAGGAGCACTACAGGATTCCTTTTGGTGTACTGACCTCCCCGCTGCACCAAGGATTCCCTGCCCAAGCTGCTTCAGGTCATGGTGGATGTTCTCCTGGAGACACCTAGTTTGGTTGTCCTAGGGGATTTTAACATCCAAGCCACCACCAACTTACAAGGGGCTGCTTGGGACTTCGTGGAAAGCATGGCCTCTATTGGGCTGTCCCTGAATACGTTTGGCCCAACTCATAGTCACGGACATGCCTTAGACCTGGTGTTCACCTCTAGTGACATGGGTGATCTGACACTAAGTAAAAGTGAAACAAAAGAAGTGCCATGGTCAGATCACTTCCTGGTGCAACTGGACTTCTCTGCGACCCTTCCCCTCTGCAGGGAGGTGGGACCAATTTGGATGGTCCGCCCCCGCCACTTAATGGATCCAAATGGTTTCCAGAGAGTGGTAAGGGATGCTTTATCCCATGTTGATGGCCTTTCAGCTGATTCCCTGGTGGCCCGCTGGAATGCAGAGTTAACCAGGGCTATCAACTGTCTGGTTCCGAAGCGCCCTCTCCGATTGCATGGAGCCCAGACAGCCCCATGGTTTTCTTCGGAGCTGAGGGCAAAGAAACAATCACTGAGACAGCTAGAACGCCAGTGGCAGAAAACTCATTCTGAATCGGACCAGACAAGGGTTAGAGCTCAATGTCGAGCCTACCAAGTGGCGATAGCGACTGCGAAGAAGACTTTCTTCACCACCTCTATTGCATCTACAGAAAATAGTAGCAGGAGACTCTTGTAAAGACCCCAAGATGTTCTGCAACGATTTTGCAAAGTTTTTTTGCATATAAAGTCGCTCAGATTCAGAAGGAGGTAGACACCGCAGTGGGAGCAGGGCCGGGGCAGGAGAGTGCTAGAGCCCTGTCTGGTCAAGTTGCATGGAATCAATTTCAATCCATTACCCCTGAGAATGTGGACAGGCTGCTTGGATGTGTGAAACCAACCACCTGTCTCCTTGATCCTTGCCCATCCTGGCTAATAAAAGCAAGCTGGGAAGGGCTGGGCGATGGGCTCTGTGGGGTGGTGAATGCTTCTCTCTGTGAGGGAGCCTTCCCAGACCCGCTGTGGTCATTAAGCCACGTCATAAAAAAACATCCTTAGACCCAGACAGTATGGCCAACTATTGCCCAGTCTCAAATCTTCCATTATTGGGCAAGGTGATTGAGCGTGTGGTTGCTGAACAACTCCAAGCACACCTGGAGGATGCGGACCATTTGGATCCCTTCCAATCGGGATTCAGGTCTCATCATGGGACTGAAACTGCCTTGGTCGTGTTGGTTGATGATCTCTGGCGGGCTAGGGACAAAGGTGAGAGCTGTTTCCTAGTTGTGCTGGATCTCTCAGCGGCTTTTGATACAATCGACCATAACATCCTTCTGGACCGTCTAGAGGAGCTGGGAGCTGAGGGCACTGTTATACAGTGGTTCCACTCCTTCCTCCTGGGCCATGTCCAGAAAGTGGTGGTGGGGGATGAGTGTTCAGACCCCTGGGCCCTTACTTATGGGGTGCCTCAGGGTTCCGTCCTCTCCTCCATGCTTTTTAACATCTACAGGTGAAACTCGGAAAATTAGAATATTGTGGAAAAGTTCATTTATTTCAGTAATTCAATTTAAAAGGTGAAACTAATATATGAGATAGACTCATGACATGCAAAGTGAGATATGTCAAGCCTTTATTTGTTATAATTGTGATGAGCTTTACGCTGAAGGGGAAGTTATTGTTACAGCAGACTTTACCGTATTTTTCGCTCCATAGGGCGCACCGGACCATAGGGCGCACCTAGTTTTTGTCAAAAAAACAACAACAAAGGGTCCTAACCTCCCTTTGTTGCCTCAGCCTGGTCCTCGGACCCTTGTCAGCATAAAAGAGTCCACGAGAAAAATATCCTTGCAGAGTACTTTCTGCTTTTATTCTTAAAAGTCTTTGTGCAAAAGCGACTGACCAACTGTACACACCAACACTACCAGCTTTCACTAACCAACCAACCCAACCACCAAACATTTCTCACTGTATATTGCTGACCCAGCTTTTTTAAGCATTAAAGAAACAGCGGCAATTTTAGCCGTGACACCCCTTCTGTTTCTTAAATGCGAAAAAACTCAACAGAAACAATACATACATACATACATACATACATACATACATACATACATACAATGCATACATACACTATATACATAAACCCAGTTTTGTCATCAATTCATTATGACATGTTGCTGGCAAAGGCTTGGTAAACAAATCAGCAATATTATCTTGTGACTGACAATACTCCAGTTTGATTACCCCATTCTGTACACAATCTCTAACATTTGCATGACGGATAGCAATATGTTTTGATGAGGATTTCATTATTTCCGAGCCCACTAATGCAATGCACGATTGGCTATCTTCATACACTTGGATAGGTAAATCTACTTTACAATCTAGATCTTTTAGTATCTGTTATAAACCACATGATTTCATTGCATGCTAGCGACAGGCTCCCATATTCTGCCTCACAGGATGAGGTCGCAACAAATCCTTGCTACTTTGACCTCCATCCAATTATGGAATTGGCAAACATCATAACCATTCCACTTGTAGATTTTCTAGTAGCTACACAGCTTCCCCAGTCCACATCAACAAATACTTCTAGTTTTTTCCATCTTGTGTATTAGATATCTTCAAACATACATTTAATGTCCCCTTTAGATATCTGATAAGCCTTTTCAAAGGAGACCAATCGGCAGTACTGGGTTTAGATACACGTTGGCTCAGAACATTTGTAGCACATGCAATGTCTGGCCTTGACCACTGGCTTAAATACAACAGTGATCCTATTTTTGAGTGATACAACTCAGGTCAAATTCATAATCACACACTGTCTTTGGGAAATCTGGTGTCATGGGAGTCTGAACTGGTTTGCAGTTTTCCATGCCAAACTGCTCTATCAAACGAAGAACTTTCTCTTTCTGGCTCAATAGGAAGCTTCCATCAGCTTCCTGCCTTACTTCTATTCCCAAGTAATTGCTTACAGGTCCTAAGGCTTTAAGCTTAAACCTCTTTTCCAGCTGACTTGTGAGCTTCTGGATCTCATCTGTGGAACTCCCTGCTACAAGCAAATCATCAACAAAGACTAAGAGCATTAGATATTTGTTGCCTGTCCCCTTGGTGTACAGGTATGGATCAGTCACACTCCTTTTAAAACCAAGTTTTACAAGGGCTTCATTCAAACACTGGTTCCAACACCTTCCACTTTGTTTGAGACCATAAACAGCCTTTTTCTTCTTTTTTTAAAAGAATATTTATTAAAGTTTCCAATAGTAATACAATAAAAATCAAAAATAAAAATAAAAAAATAAAAAAATAACATACATACAAAAATAAGAAAAAAAGAAAAAATAACATACAAAAGTAAAAATGATTAAAAACACATAACATTTCCGTTACTTCTTTTTCATTAACTTATTTCCCAGACCTCCTCATACCTCCCTTTTTTGTATTCCAATTCAAATTGTTGGTTCAGCAAATCCTTATCCAATTCCTTTCTCAAACATCTTATCAACAAAAACCTTGATTTTACCATATTTTTGAAAACCACTTTTTTACTTTATCCAAACTTAATTCTCATCCAAATCTATATAACTGTACTTGTTCTTAAAACATTTCCCTAAGGTCGAAAGAAAATTCCCTTCCACGAATTTCCAATTCTCCTAAAAGTAAAACAAAAAAAAAAGCAAAAAAGCAACTTATATTATGTACACTTTAAATTCCCATTTTTCGCTCCTCCCATCCCCTTCCCAGTTTCAGTCCCCAACAAATCTCAAAATAAGACCATCAACCCAGTGATCTTATGTCCGAGGCTCTTAAATCTCTCTCATAGCTCCTCTGCCAGTCTTTTTGATAGTCTTTAATATTAAAGACCAAATCTCGGGGAGACTCCCGCCCTGCAGCATCCACGTTTCTTCCAGCCAGGCCTACGTACTTGAAGATAAGGCCTATAGGGTATTCCACATCTTGTTTCATTCTCCTTTGAATTCCAAATGTCCCCATAGCTCCAACTTCCAGCTGAATCAAATTTATAATCCAAGGGTCATATGATCTCCAGATAAGGAGGTCTCTCCATCTTTCATTTTCCAATTCAGGCCAGGCTTCCATCTTCAGAAATTTGTTTCTTCTTGTTACCATCCTGTCAAGCCTCAAGTTGCAGCTCACCTTTTGCATCTGCAGGGTTGAGTCCCCCCCCTTTTTTCTCTTCAAAGTCAACATTATTCTCCTTCTCAATTTTCTCTGTTCAGTTAAGTAGAATTCCTGTACCAAGTTCTTATCAAGTTCATTGCTAGTACTAGCTCTTGTGCCCAAAGTTGTAACATTTGTAGTCAAAACACCTATTTGACCTTGCAACTTTCCCAGGAGAAGGAAAGTCCTGTTCAGTTCAGACTGGATTTCCTTACCAACTGCCATTCTTAAGCATATCAAGGTCAAAAAACAATTTCTCAGCTGGTTCTTAATGCAACGTCCCAAGACTCCCTCTAGGGGGATTTAAGTTTCTTTTTACTCCTTTCAGCACAAAACCAAAAGTTCCATACGTTAAATTGTAGCAGTCCTTCCTTCTTTTAAAACATAAACTTGTAACCAATATAAGCGGCAGAGACAAAGTCCTCTTTTTGTATCTTGACAGCTAACTTGACAGCTGTCAAATTGTTCAATTGCTCATCAACCGGCTCTCACAGACCACGTCCGGGGGGGGGGGGGGTGGCACATGAATTTTTAAATTTAGTTCTTCTCCCGCAGGTTCCCCTGCTTCCAAATAAATTTTCTTGTAGTCTCAATCAGTAGAATTAAAATCTTTTGCAAAAAATAAAGCTCTCCACGACCATGACCTCCCTGCCAATTTGGATACAATAAAGGAACTGGAGGCCCCTCGACTGTCCTCGGGTCCAGTATTGGACCATTTTGACCGGATATCTCCAGCCGATGTGGACAGACTCCTCCGAGCTGGAAAGCCCACCACCTGTCCTCTTGACCCGTGCCCGTCATGGCTGATTAGAGTGTGTCCAGACGAGGTGCGGGCCCCCCTGGGGGATATCATCAATTTGTCCCTTGGCACCGGGATATTCCCAGGGGAATTGAAGGAGGCAGTGGTGCATCCGCTCTTAAAGAAAACATCATTAGATCCCTTAGATCTATCCAATTACCGCCCGGTCTCGAATCTTCCATTCCTGGGTAAGGTAATTGAGAGAGCGGTTGCTGAACAGCTTGGTAGGTTTCTGGATGAAACATCTATACCTAGGGGTAAACATAACAGCGAAGAACAGAAATCTATTTAAAGATAATTATGAAAAATGCTGGTCTGAAATTAAAAGAGATCTAGATGTATGGTCAAGACTGAAACTTTCCTTGTCAGGACGTATTGCTGTTATCAAGATGAATGTATTGCCAAAAATGTTTTTGTTTCAAACTTTGCAAATAGTGGATAAAATGGAGTGTTTTGGGAGGTGGCAGTGAGATATTTCTAAATTTGTCTGGCAGGGCAAAAAGCCCAGAATCAAGTTTAAGATATTAACTGATGCCAAAGAAAGAGGGGGATTTGCCCTGCCGGACCTAAAGTTGTATTATGAATCAGCCGCTTTCTGCTGGTTGAAAGATTGGCTACTTCTTGAAAACACGGATGTTTTAGATTTGGAAGGATTTAATAATGCTTTTCGTTGGCATGCATATCTGTGGTATGACAGGGTCAAAATACACAAGGCTTTCAAGAATCATGTTGTTAGAAAAGCAGTGTTTAATGTCTGGTCAAAATATAAGGACTTATTGGAAAACAAGACCCCAAGGTGGTTATCACCAATGGAGGCTAAGGCCCCGAAAAGACTTAATATGGAGGCCAAATGGCCGAAATATTGGGAAATAATAGAAAAAGATGGAGACAATTGGAGGCTGCAGAGTATGGAGAAACTAAAGGGGAAAGTGCGAGATTGGTTACATTATGCTCAGATCAGAGAAGTTTTTAAGCTAGATAAAAAACTAGGATTCCAGGTGGAAAAATCAAAATTAGAAACAGAACTGTTAGAACCCAGCTCTAAGATACTTTCAAGAATGTATAACTTGCTGTTAAAATGGAATACACAGGATGAAACGGTCAAATCAGCTATGATAAAATGGGCACAGGACATTGGGTACAACATCATGTTTGCTGACTGGGAAAAGTTATGGACCACAGGTTTGAGATTTACGGCATGTAATGCCTTGAAAGAAAATTTTATGAAAATGATATATAGGTAGTACATGACTCCAGTCAAGCTTGCAAAGATATATCATGTGTCTGACAATAAATGTTGGAAGTGTAAAGAAGCTGAAGGAACATTCTTTCACCTCTGGTGGACTTGCCCCAGAGTGAAGGCTTTCTGGGAAATGATATATAATGAGCTGAAAAAGGTATTTAAGTATACCTTCCCTAAGAAACCAGAGGCCTTTCTTTTGGGCATTGTCGGCCAGAGTGTGCAAAAGAAGGATCGAATCTTTTTTATGTATGCTACAACAGCAGCAAGGATACTCATCGCTAAAGGCTGGAAAACTCAAGATTTGCCCACACTGGAAGAGTGGCAGATGCAACTGATGGACTATATGGAACTGGCTGAGATGACTGGCAGAATCCGAGACCTGGGAGAAGAACTGGTGGAGGAGAACTGGAAGAAATTTAAGGACTATTTACAAAAACATTGCAAATTGTATGAATGTTAAGAAAGATGTAAGATTTATATTAACATGGCTCCAATAAATTAGTAATAAGGAATATAAATTTGACTATAAATGAAAGAAAGGATAAATTTTGGATTAACAATATTTTATAATTAAGCTCTAATAAGAGAGTGGCTAAATTTTAAATTTTGAGACCTTAATATTGGAAAACTTTATTATATAAATTAAAATAAGTTAATAATTTGCTGTTAAAATTTTTGAGTTTAGAAAGCAGGAACAAGAGGTGTGAGGAAGTCCAAGGAAGTGTATGAAATATGGATACTGGAAAATGTTATGTTATTATGTGTTCTTTATTGTTAAACAGAAACCTAATAAAAATTATTATTAAAAAAAAGAAAAGAAACATCTGCTCCGGATCCATTCCAGTCCGGCTTCCGCGCTGGTCATGGGACCGAGACGGCTCTGGTCGCCCTAACAGATGATCTCCGCAGGCAGCTGGATCGAGGCGGGTCGGGGCTGCTGATTCTTCTAGATCTGTCAGCAGCCTTCGACATGGTCGATCACGAACTCCTGGACCACCGCCTTGCCGACGTGGGGATCCAGGGCACAGTCCTTCAATGGCTGCGCTCGTTTCTCTCTGGTCGGGGACAGAGGGTGGCGCTCGGGGGGAATTGTCATTGCGCCACTCCTTGGTGTGTGGAGTGCCTCAGGGTGCGATTCTCTCCCCGATGCTTTTTAACATCTTTATGCGCCCCCTCGCCCAGCTTGTCCGGAGTTTTGGGCTGGGTTGCCATCAGTATGTTGATGACACCCAACTCTATCTGTTGATGGATGGCCATCCTGACTCGGCCCCAGACACACTGGCGAGATGTCTGGAAGCTGTGGCTGGATGGTTACGTGGGAGCCGGTTGAAGTTAAATCCTTCGAAGACAGAGGTCCTCTGGCTGGGGCGGGACGATATGGGATTGAGGGGGCAACTCCCATCTCTTGCGGGGGTGCAATTAGTGCCAGCACCGTCCGTTAAGAGTTTGGGTGTAATCTTCGATACCTCCCTCTCTATGGAGGCGCAGATTACAGCTATAACAAAGGCGGCATTTTTTCATCTCCGCCAAGCTAAGCAGTTGGCCCCTTATCTCTCTCGCCCTGACCTAGCCACTGTGATCCACATGACAGTCACCTCCAGACTGGATTATTGTAACTCGCTCTACGTGGGGCTGCCCTTGAGACTGACCCAGAAACTCCAGCAGAATGCCGCGGCGAGACTCCTTATGGGGTCTTCGCTGCAAGATCACATTCATCCGGTACTATACCAGCTGCACTGGCTCCCGGTGGAGTACAGGATCAGGTTTAAGGTGCTGGTTTTAACCTTTAAAGCCCTATACGGCCTAGGACCCTCGTACCTACGGGACCGCCTCTCCTGGTATGCCCCACAGAGAAACCTACGGTCTGCAAATAATAACATCCTCAAGGTCCCAGGCCTCAGAGAGGTTAGGCTGGCCTCAACTAGAGCCAGGGCCTTCTCGGCTGCGGCTCCAATCTGGTGGAACGCTCTGTCACAAGAGACTAGGGCCCTGCGGGGACTTCCGGAGGTGGCGCGAACGGCAATGGCGGTCCTCTTCCTTCTGTGAAGGGGAAGCTCCGCGGAAAACGGGTCGTCCGCTACAGCGAAGCGGAGACCCGCACCGAAAACCCACAGGCAGCAACAGCCTGTGGTCCTGGGACTCGGCGGGCGCCAGAAGCGGCCCCCAAAACGAGGAAGGAACCCCGTAAGGGGCTCTGGAACGTGGAGGGGGTATCGCGGCGCTGTGAGTCGATCGCTACTTCCGTGGAGTGAAGCCGCACAGCTGCTGTCGGTGAGCGCTGACCTTTCTTTCTGGAGAGATCGGATTCCAAAACAACTACCCGTGAGTAAGAGGGGACTATAAAATTCGAGCTTAAATTAAATACAAATTTGGCTGAAAGCGGAGAAGACGGTAACAGGAAGTCCGTCTTCCGCTGCTGCTAAACATCAAAGTAAAGAACTTGACACTTGGAGCCTTTGAAGAGGCGTTAAAAGAAAGATTGATCCCTGCATCCACTGAAACTGCTTTCGTTTAAAGTGAAGACTCAACCTAATTTGGGGATTTATCCTCTTATATGGACTGTGCTAAACCTCTTCCTTTTGGAACTGCATTTATTATTGAGAAACCCAGGTATTGGGACTGCCTGAGCAATAGAGCTGTCAGACTGCAGATTTTGTTACTGTAATTGGGACTTGCTACAATCTAAGTGCTTTTGGACTAGATACTTTGAAACATCATTTTGCCACTTGTCAGAGACAAAGTAATACATTCTAAACCAACTCTGCTAAGACAATTTAACTGAAGGTTTTTTGGAAATTTAATTGGATTTATTGAACCTGTCTGATTTGGCTTCTTCCCTCATAACATCAGGAGCTCCCTCTAGAGGATTTTGGACTTATAGAAGTGACTTAGCTTTACTTTCTCTTTCCTTTCCTCCTATTTAATTGTTTACTCTCTGGGCTGCTGTATTCCCATGGGAACAACTCAGCTTGACCTTGACTGCTAGACAAAATTGGCATGAGTGGCGCAAAAAAGAAAGAGGGCAGAATTAGAACCAGACAAACAACTTTAACTTTAGCCTCACAGGCACGTAGATCTTCTGTTCCTACATTGCCGGTGGCAGGAGAAGAAGAACCTGAGCAACCACAGTTGGAAGATATGGCTGCAGGAGCATTGGGTTCGACCTTAGAGAAAATCTTGGAAAAATTGGACACTTTGGATAAGAAAGTAGACGAGCAAACGGTCAAGATTGACCAAAATGCAGCCTGCTTAAATAAGATAACTGCACAAGTATCCCAGAACGCACAAGCAATTGGACAGCTATCTGAAGCCACTGCTGAAAATCGTAAATTGGCTGAGGCAACTAGTCAAAAAGTGGAAAATCTAGAACAAGAGGTAAAGCCACTGCACAAACAAGTAGGCGAGCAACAGATGTATTTATCTATGATAGAACTTCGGAACCGGGAAAATAACCTAAGATTGAGGTCGATACCAGAACTTGAACAAGGAAACTTAATTGAGTTCCTGACTAAAGAATTTTCTAAATTTTGGTCTTTAGAAGAGGAAAAGGATTTTAAAATTGTGTCGGCCTTCAGACTTGGAAAGACTGCAAGGAAGGACAAGCCCAGAGATTGCTTGATAATCCTGAGATCAAAGGAGGAAAGAGACAAAATACTAGGCCTTCATTACGAAAAGTCACTGGATATTTCGGACAGAAGAGCTGAACTTTACAAGGATATCCCAAAACAGCTTTTGGATCTTAGATCCATCTAGCTTGAATTGGTTAAACTCTTGAGGAGCAACTCAATCATCTTTAGGTGGGAATTCCCTCAGGGTTTATCCTTTACCTTCAGAGGGAAGAAGGTTAAAATTAAAACAGCAGAAGACAGAGATAAATTTTTGATTGCTTATGGAGAGGACCTTCAGAAAGGGATTGAAACACCCCTGGGGCCTGGTCCATTGGTTGTACCCCCACCCTTGGAACCTGAAGATCCTGAGAAAAAGATACCACCACCAGAGCAATAACAGATTTATTCAGGATGTCTCTGCAACTTTTGAGCTGGAATATTAATGGATGCAACTCCCCGGAAAAAAGGAGGAAGATTTTTCATATATTGAAAAAAGAACAATTGGACATTATTTGTCTACAAGAAACACACGTGACTAGGCTCCATAAAAAAGTTTTAATAAATAAAAGATTAGGCCAAGAATTTATCTCTTCGGATAAAGTGAAGAAAAGAGGAGTGGTGATTTATGCAAAGGAGAGCCTGTCACCAAAATTTATTTTTAAAGATGAACAAGGAAGAATTTTGGCAATTGAGGTACAATATCAAGGAAAGAAGTTTTTAATATTAGGAATTTATGCACCAAATGAGGGGAAATCGGAATTTTATAAGAAGTTGCATGAGAGTATGCTGGATTATCTGGACTATGACAACATCATAATGATGGGCGATATGAATGGGGTGGCATCAACTAACATGGATAAGTCACACAGTCAAAGTGTAACAAAGGATGGCAGACTACCTAAGACTTTTTTCGAACTGACTGACAATATGGACTTGATTGATATTTGGAGGATAAAAAACCCCTTGGGAAGAGAGGGAACATTCTTTTCTGAAGCCCAACTGACATGGACAAGAATTGACCAAATATGGACATCCAGAGGGTTGGCACCCAAGATCAGAAAGGTGGAAATCTGCCCAAAGACCTGCTCCGACCATAATGCACTAAAGATGGACATGAGACTACAACCAGCTGGCTCTTTCAGATGGAAGATGAATGACAACTTGTTTCGAGACCAGGAAATTACCAAGAAGGCCCAAAAAACTTTGAAAGATTATTTCGAGATAAATTTGAAAACAACGGTGGAAAAAAGAACCATCTGGGACGCAAGTAAGGCCGTGATGAGGGGGTTCTTGATACAACAGAATGCTGTTAGGAAAAGGGTACAAAATGAGAAAAAAGACATTATTTTGGAGAAAATTAAAGAATGTGAGAAGAAATTAAGATCAAAACCGAAGTCACAGCCGATTCTGAGAGAAATTAAACTTCATCAGGCACAATATTCCAGATTGATAAACCAGGAAATTGAGTGGAAAGTTAAATTAATGAAACAAAAAACATTTGAATCGGCAAATAAATGTGGGAAACTGCTAGCCTGGCAGTTGAAGAAGAGACAAAAAATGAATACTGTTACAAATTTAGAGATTGAAGGGAAAAATGTACAGAACCCTATGGAGATTAGGAAGTGTTTCCAGAGGTATTTCAAACAACTGTATACTCAAGGGCCACAAGATGAGGCTGAGATAGAACAATTTTTGATAAAGAATGGACTACCAAAATTGTCACAAGAGAATAGATCAATCCTGAACTGCAGAATTACACGACAAGAGATGGAACAAGCCATTCAGAACATGCAATTGGGCAAGTCTCCAGGGCCAGACGGGCTTACCTCCAAGTATTATAAGATATTGAAAGACTACTTGATACAACCACTGATGGAGGTAGGCAATGAAATTTTGGAGGGGAAGAAGGCGCCGGAATCGTGGAAAGACTTAACCCAAATCGGAAATGGAAAAAACACAACTTAAGAACTACCGTCCCATCTCCCTCTTAAATGTGGATTACAAAATATTTGCAGACATTTTAGCAAGGAGACTTAAAAAAGTTTTAAATGAAGTAATTCACAAGGACCAGGCAGGCTTTCTCCCAGGTAGACAGTTGTTTGCTAACACAAGGAACATTATAGATATTTTTGAAACTTTTGCAAACAAACATTAATACAAGAGCCGTGCTAATCTTTATAGATGCGGAGAAGGCCTTTGACAATATTTCCTGGAAATTCATGAAGAAAAATTTGGAAGGGATGGGAGTGGGTCGGGGGTTCGAAAATGGGATAGATGCAATTTATTCAGAACAAAAGGCTAAATTGATAGTTAACAATGTGGTTACAGAAGAGTTTAAAATTGAGAAAGGGACACGACAAGGCTGGCCTATTTCCCCATTGTTATTTATTTCAGTCCTGGAGGTGCTCTTGAATATGATTAGAGGAGACCAGCTGGTTAAAGGAATTCAGGTCGGAGCGAAACAGTACAAACTTAAAGCTTTTGCAGATGACCTAGTTTTGACTTTACAGGAGCCAGAACCCAGTACGAAAAGAGTATTACAATTAATCCAAGAGTTTGGTCGGGTGGCGGGATTTAAACTGAATAAGCAGAAAACTAAGGTATTGGGGAAAAACTTGACAGTTACAGAGTCAGAAAGGTTTCAGAAAGAGACAGAGTTAAACGTGGTTAAAAAAGTAAAGTACCTAGGGGTAAACATAACAGCAAAAAACCTGAGTCTTTTTAAGGACAATTATGAGAAATGTTGGTCAGAAATTAAGAGAGACTCAGAAAGTTGGTCAAGACTGAAACTTTCCTTGTTAGGCCGAATTGCTGCTATAAAGATGAATGTATTGCCAAAAATGCTGTTTTTGTTTCAAACCTTGCAGATTGTGGACAAAATGGAATGTTTTCGGAAGTGGCAGAGAGATATCTCTAAATTTGTCTGGCAGGGCAAAAAGCCCAGAATTAAGTTTAAGATACTAACTGATGCTAAAGAAAGAGGGGGCTTTGCCCTGCCAGACTTAAAGTTGTACTATGAATCAGCAGCCTTCTGCTGGTTGAAAGATTGGCTGCTTCTTGAAAACACTGATGTTTTAGATTTGGAAGGATTTAACAATGCTTATGGTTGGCATGCATATTTGTGGTATGACAAGGTTAAAATTCATAAGACTTTCAAGAACCATATTGTCAGAAAAGCTGTGTTTAATGTCTGGACAAAATACAAAGACTTATTGGAAAGTAAAACTCCAAGGTGGCTTTCACCATTGGAAGCTAAGGCCCGGAAAAGACTCAATATGGAGGCCAAATGGCCGAAGTATTGGGAAATTTTAGAAAAAGATGGAGATAATTGGAAGTTGCAGAGTCAGGAGAAAATGAAAGACAAAGTGAGAGATTGGTTGCACTACGCTCAGATTAAAGAAGTTTTTAAACTTGATAAAAAGTTAGGATTCCAGGTGGAAAAATCGAAGTTAGAAACTGAATTACTAGAGCCTAAGACTAAGGTACTCTCTAGAATGTATAACTTGCTGTTAAAATGGAATACACAAGATGAAACGGTCAAATCGGCTATGATAAAGTGGGCACAGGACATTGGTTATAACATCATGTTTGAGGACTGGGAGAGGTTGTGGACTACTGGGTTGAATTTTACTGCATGTAATGCTTTGAGAGAAAATGTTATGAAAATGATATACAGATGGTATATGACCCCAGTCAAACTTGCAAAAATATACCACTTGTCTGACAACAAATGTTGGAAGTGTAAGGAAAGTGAAGGAACATTCTTTCACCTCTGGTGGACCTGCCCTAGAGTGAAGGCCTTCTGGGAAATGATATATAATGAGCTGAAAAAGGTATTTAAGTATACCTTCCCTAAGAAACCAGAGGCCTTCCTTTTGGGTATTGTCGGCCAGAAGGTGCCAAAGAAGGACCGAACTTTTTTTATGTACGCAACAACAGCAGCAAGGATACTCGTCGCTAAGTATTGGAAAACCCAAGATCTACCCACGCTGGAAGAATGGCAGATGCAACTGACAGACTACATGGAATTAGCAGAAATGACTGGCAGAATCCGAGACCTGGGAGAAGAGACGTGGAAGAAGACTGGAAGAAATTTAAGATTTATCTACAAAAATATTGTAAACTATATGAATGCTAAGGAGGATGCTAGAATATAAACAATTGGGCACCATTGAGATAGAGGAAGTGATATATGAAGTCAAGTTAAATTTAAGAAAAGATAAAATTTTGGGGAAAAAATTAAGTTATATTTAATCTTTTAAGATTTGAATAAAGGATATTAAAAATTAGAGATATAATATTGGAAAATTAGATAATAAGAATCGAAATAAGGGGATAAATTTGCTGGAAAATTTTTTTGGCTAGGAACGCAGGAGCGGGAGATGTGAGGGAGTCCAAAGAAGTTGAGAAGATTATGCTAAAAGATATGTTATATTGTATTGTTTATTGGAACTGTAACTAAATGAAAAAATTGCTAATAAATATATTATATATAAAAAAAGAGACTAGGGCCCTGCAGGACCTGACATCCTTCCGTAAAGGGAAGTTTTCCTTCCCTTTTGCCTCCATTGCAGCCTTGCCAACCCCTCCCTACACCTCAGCCCACAAACCCATCCACCCCTCCCCTTCCTCCTTTGCCTGCTTTGCCTGCCACAACCCCTGCGTGCTCTCCTACAGGAGCTGTGCGCACCTCACTTTCTCTGGCTAGGCAGAAAGGAATTCTGTCCTTAGAGGAGGAATCTGTGTGGGCTGGGGAATTGCCTTCTGCTTTCCCTATTAGCTCTTTTGTTAATATTAAACAACAGCATTCAGAGCCCTACCATCAATTTATAGATAGATTGAAAGAAGCAGTCACCAGGCAGGTTGATAATACTACCGCCCAGAATGAACTGATGAAAAAATTGGCTTTTGAAAATGCAAACACCGACTGTAAGAAGGCTTTGCAGTCAATCATTAACCGTCCTAAATACGATCCGGCTCAGATGTTTCAATCTTGTGCGGAAATTGGCAACCAGAGCTATGCCATGTCCTTGCTTGCTGGAGCCAATCCAAATTTGGCAGCCAACCAAATGCTTTTATCTGCTGCTCAATATGTAGTTTTTGAAAGTGAATTTAAGCATAGCGCAGTAGCCCTGTCCCGTTGGATGCCCTTACTGCGTTTATTAATGGAGCCCCCTCCAGGGAGGTCGTTGCATGGCAACAAAATGATAAATGGCACAGCCTCTACATTCTTCCACAGAAGTCTGCCCAGCATTCTGAGCTGGCAGCTGCTGTTAAAGTTTTGCATCATTTCTCCACGCAGCCAATTCCATGACCCCATACGTGGCTTCCTTTAATGTTTCTTGTGCCCGTATGGTGAACTGCACAAAAACCAACTGTGTGAAAATGGGCAAGGATAATTTCAATTGCTCTGATTATGTAAATATTTCATATATATATAAATACACAGAGCTGCCTGACGGCTGGTTTTGGTCGTGTCCAGGCTTTACGTTTAATTACATTCCTGCAAACATCAGCCATGGCACACCTTGCTGCTTAAGCCGTATGTCTATTATTTTACCAAAAAAGCATCATTTATCCCGCTCTCGATATTGACGCTCTGTGCAATTGACTAATGATTATAACGATTTTGTTTTTCTCCTTAGCAGATCTGAATATTTCTCTCTAGCTGTCTCTCTTTTAGGAGTTCCTGGATTGGCTGTATGAAATAGCAGGAATATTAACTCTTTAGCTTGCTCCGCAGCAAAAGCCTTGAATTCTACTTCACAAGCTCTTCACCTTTTGAATAAAGAACAGAGGGAATTGCGTCATGGACTCTTACCGCGCTGCTATCGATTACCTATTGATGCTCCATTACTACGGATGCGAACAAGTGGAAAACATGTGCTGCTTTAATATCACTGACAATTCTAAGGCTATCCAAAAACAAATCTCTCATTTGCAAAATCTCACACATCATATCAAACAGGATGTTGGTTTTCCTGCTTTCTGGGATTCTTTCACCCAGTGGCTTACAGCATGGCTGCCAAACCTTACTTGGCTTCGTAGTCTTTTTCAATATGCCATTGTTATTATATGTATATTAATTTTGTTTTGCTGCTTCCTCCAATGCATTCCTGGCCTCATAAGTCTTTTCTCTCGGCTTCTCTCTCCCCCTCAGCCACCCAATAAAATCCTTGCTGCTTATTTTGCGAAATGGCAACACCAACAGTAAACCAAAGGGGAGATATGGGCAGATTTATTTCGAGCATGCGTTGGCAAACCACGTATCTCGTAGTATCTTCTGTCCCATCCTCCCTGGCGAACTTATTTTGGGCATTTGCTGGCACACCACTAATCCCGAAATATTTTTGCCTTATTTACCCAGTACGCCTCGCAAAAAAGAAAAGAAAGGGGGAGATAAAGGGAAGTTTTCCTTCTGCACATATGTTTTCCCTCTGCACATAACTGTTGCATTATAGGGAAGCATTGCATCTCTTTCTACACATAACTGTGGCCTTATGGGAAGTCTTGCTATGGGAAGTATTGCTTCTTTTCTCTTGCATTCTGGGAAGTCTCGCTTATAATCTTCTCTCTGTTTCTGCACACACTGTACGAACTTGCTCCAAACACCAAGACATTCCCTCATCGCTCCGTTCACCTAAAGTTCATGGTGACTTGTACTCCATGCATAGCTGACCACATCTATAGAACTTGATTATTGTATTCTTTCATGTTATGATCAATCATTAGTAATTGTTTCATGCCATATTAATCTTTAGTTAGGAGGTTTCATGCTTGTCTAGTCCCAACCTCGTTTCCCAGCCTTTTTAATCTACCAGTGATTAATGTTCACATGTAATTCCCACCCCTCACATGTAATTCCCGCCTTGCATTTGCATTAACCAATAGGCAATGAGTTTCTTTGTGTTTGTATCAACCAATCAGCCACAACCACACCTGTGGCAATGTTTGTAATATTCAATAAAAGAGAGTTCCCGGGGCTTCCCCGGCAGACGCCTCTCACATGACACCTACTACTCGTCTCCCATGATTTTCATTCCTACACTTCCGCAGGGCCTGCAAGACAGAGTTGTTCCACCAGGCCTTTGGTCAGGGCGCAGCCTGACTCCCTCCTCTGGCAACCTGCACAGAATCTTGCTTAATTAGTTGCCATTAATTCGATTTTAATTGATTTTTATAATGAAATATTTTTAGAATGTGTGAATATCTGATAGTTTGATTGTTTGATTGTTGTTAGCCGCCCTGAGCCCGGCTTCGGCTGGGGAGGGCGGGATATAAATAAAATTTATTATTATTATTATTATTTATTAGTTGGAGGTTCTTTGCTTTAGAATATTTACAGAAAGGGGAGGCAGACTTCCTGTTTGGACCTTCCCCGATCAGTGCCAAATTTAAAGATATTTAAAAGATCCAATTTCCGTACTACTCACGGGTTGTTGTTTTAAAGTCCCAATTGTTCCAGGAAAAAGGCAGCGCTCTCCAGCAACAGCTATGCGGCTTCGCTCCATGGAAATAGCCGATGACTCTCAGCACCGTGCCACTTCCCCCTCTTCACTTCGGAGCCCGTTGGTGGGTTCCTTAGCGGGTTGGGGTGGCGCTAAAGTTGCCCACCAAGTCCCATGGTCACAGGCTTCATCCGCCTATGATTTTTGAGAGGGTCCCCGCTTCGCCTCAGCGGATACGACCCGTTTCGCACGGAAACGCCAGACTGCACCATTTCCCTCTTCAAACTCAGGGGGTTGTCTCATTAACACTTCATGGTCTAAATTTGCATGCAGATATGCAGCATCAACATCAAAATGGTGCACTACTAGTTGTCTTACAGCAGCAATGGAGAGCATTAAACGAAAAGTTTCACTCTTTACAGTGGGAAAAAACACTTCATCATAACTCTCCCCTTTAATCTGAGTGAACCCTCTGGCTACTAATCTGGCTCGAAAACGTGGTTCCCCAGATGCAAGGGTTTTCCTTTTATAAACCCACTAGCATGACACCACTCTGCCACCAGGTGGTGGCATTATGACCTCAAACACTTTGTTACATTTAAAAGAGTCCATTTCTTCTTTCATAGCTTGTTCCCACAAAGCACGTTCCCCGGGGGGTAAGTCTAAGACTTCATTATAACTTTGTGGTTCCACACAACTCACATTGCATACTCTCACTCCTCCTAGGGTCAAACGCTGAGGAGGTACACCCTTGCTTGAATGCTGGGAGCGCCTAAGCACAACTACTTCTTCTTCCCCCCTTATCTCTGGCTCTTCTTCCTCTTCCTCTAGAGAAGTATTATCTATTGCCACATCTTTTGGGGAAATCTGTGCCTCCTCCTCATCCTGCTCCTGTGTTGCCAATGGCTGAGAATAAACTTCTTCTCTTACTTGCAGGGGCAGTAGGCAATCTGGGTTGGCATGGATCGCAGTCCATCTGTCCTGGTCAGCAAAGTCTGTACTTCGTGACAGAAGCACGCGTCCTGGGCGTAAACTGAAACGCCATCCTTTGCCATAGGGCTGATATCCCACAAACCGCAGTCTCTGCACTCTAGCACCCCCTTTTTGGCGCTGAGCTTTGGGGATATTTACATGTGCCCAAGAACCCCAGTTATGGAGCATTGTCCACTCTGGTTCTTTCCCAAACAATACACGATAAGGAATATATTTTATAGAGCTAGACCAGGTTCTGTTAATCAAAAAGTTTGCTGTAAGGAAAGCCTCGCCCCACAGCCTATGGTTGTGACCCAATCCTGCATCCACTAGCAGACAGTCCTTTACTGATTGTATTGCAGCCCCACGTCTTTCACACAGACCATTTTCAGCAGGGCTATAAGGGTTAGTCAAACGGTGAGTGATCCCCTTACGTCGCAACCATGCCCCAAATTGTTTGTTCAGAAATTCTCTGCCCCTATCTGTTTGCAGCTGCACAACAGGGCGAGCGAAGAGCTTTTCAGCTTGGGCAACCCATTCTCTGAATGTGGGGAAACACTCAGATTTCTGCTTTAACAAAAACAACCAACTAAAATGTGATTTATCATCTATTACCAGAAAAGCATATCTGGCGCCCCCTTTACTCTTCTGTGGAAAAGGGCCTATCATGTCACAATGGACAAGTTCTAAAACCTCTTTAGATACTCTGTCACTTTTAGAAGCCACAGGCTTCCTCTTAGATTTGGCCATTTTACATACATTGCAATCTAGGAAACAGTTACAGCTATTTACTTTTAGATTTTTGCACACCTTTTGCATCTCTGAAAGCACACAGAAATTTGCGTGACCCAGTTTCCTGTGCAGTTCATGTACACACCCCTTATGAACTGGCAAATTATCCTGAACCACCTGGGCTGCTTTAACAGGCTTGTCCTGCATTACATATAACCCATTTTGCATCTTTGCATGGCCACATACCTGAGTTCCATTCTTTATCAGACAACCATCCTGCGTGAACTTAACACTATACCCTGCATTAATCAAACAGCTTACAGACAGTAAACAATAGTCCAAACTGCTGACAGAGTCTCTGGTAGAGTAGTGTTCAAGCACTGCAGGAAACATGTTCCCTGGCCATCAATCTTGCTTCTACGACCATCAGCAAGATAGATTGAGTCTTTTCCATCAGCTGGCTTCCCCAGGGTCTTAAAGTCCTCCCGACTGCTGCAGATAATCCTGCTGCTGCCAGAGTCCAGCAACCATGTTCCTCAAGATATCTTTCTCTCCTCTTGAGAAAATGCAGACACAAACTGAGCAGAGTGTGTGTTCTTCTTCCCTGAAGAGAACCCCTTCGGCTTACGTTTCTGCGTCGATTGCTGTCTCTGCTCCACGTCGTCTCCTGGAAGTCTAGCCCTACATTGACGTTGGAGATGCCCAGGTTGGTTGCATCTATAGCATCTCCTCACCGCCATGGCCAAGTCCAAACCTTGGCGTTGCTCCATTGGCAGATTCTGCTGCTGGCCCCCTCGGCTGTAACTCCTCCGCTCTTGGAGTTCAGCCTGACTGACAAACTGTACACACCAACACTACCAGCTTTCACTAACTAACCAACCAACCCAACCAACAAACATTTCTCACTGTATATATATACAACCCGGTGCAGGTCACTGACTCATGCTGACCCAGCTTTTTTAAGCATTAAAGAAACAGCAGCAATTTTAGCCGTGACAGTTTTTAGGGGGGGAATAAAGGGGAAAAAAATCTTTCCCCCCCCCCCAGCCCCAAAGATCAAAGAAGCCAAGACAGCGAGCAGGATCCATCCCGCTGGCTGTCTTGGCTTCCTCTTTAGCCACGCACAACCTCTCCAGCCAGGAGAGGCTGCGCGCGGCTTTGGCAGAAGCCAAGACAGCAAGCCTGAGCTTCCCCCGACCCCAGCCCCCAAAACAGGTTCAGCCCCCAAAACAGGTTCAGGAGCGGCGGCAAGATTGCACGCAACCTCGCCGCCACTCCCAGAGCTTGCGGACCTGGGGGCGGGGGAAGCCTGAGCTTCACCCAACCCCAGCCCCCAGAACAGGCTGCTATCCGCGGATAGCTGCCTGAAGCCCGGGGAGCACAGCGGGAGTTGGTGCTGCGCTCCCAGGGCTTCAGGATTCAGGCTGCTATCTGCAAGCCTTCGGAGCGCTCTCCAGGCTTCAGCAAAAGCCTGCATTTGCTCCATAGGACGCACACACATTTCCCCTTCATTTTTGGAGGGGAAAAAGTGCGTCCTATAGAGCGAAAAATACGGTAATTGGAATATAAAGGACGATAGTCCTTTCAGATTATCTAAATGGGGATTAAAGGATGTTTTTGAGAGGGGAACCCCCAACACCAAACCTACCTTCTTCTCTAACAGACATAAGACTTTCTCTTATATTTACTACATGCTAATTAAAGAAGGGAATGAAATCAGTGTTAGAACAGCAAAGACTATGGGAATATGGATTTCAGACCATGCTACACTATTTGTGGAGCTGGGACTGGAAGAGGATGGGAAAAGCAGGCGATGGCGGTACAATAACCTAATAATGGCAAAAGAGATTGACAGGGAATATATCAGAAAACAAATTGGTTGGTTCTTTAAAGAGAACAATGGTTCGGCCGAGATCCCGGTAGTATGGGATGCTTTCAAAGCTGTTATAAGAGGACATTGTATACTGAAAGAGATTGTGATTAAGAAGAACTGGTACTCAGGGAGACAGAAAAAAATTAAAGAGATTGAAATTTTGCAACAACAGCAACAGGTTAAATTTCTAAGGAGCAGACAGGAGCAGTTAAGAAAGTTAAAACAGGAATTGGATGAGCTGGATATAGTTGCAGTGTGGAAGAGAGATAATATGATCAAAAATGATTTTCAGAGAACCTCAATAGGATCATATAAGAGACTGGCAAACTATTTTAAAAAAGAAGGGATAAATAGAGGGTGAAGGCCATTAAGACCAGAAGGAAAATACTTACACAAAGCTCTAGAGAAATAAGGAAAGAATTTGCAGAATTCTATCAATCTTTATATAAAGAAGAAAATAAAAATATTAGTAGGGAAAGTTTGGGGTTTAAAATCGAAGAAAGTGATAGAGTAAGACTGAAGGAGGAAATTTCTTTAGAAGAAATAGAGAATGTAGTTAAATCATTTAAAAGTAAGAAATCCCCAGGATTAGATGGAATTACGGCAGACTTTTATAAAGAAACAATTGATATCCTGGGCTCAGAACTTTAAAAAGTATTTAATAATATATTAGAAGGGGGGAAAGCCCCAGACACTTGGAAAGTAGTGGAAATAGTAGTGATTGAAAAACCACAAAAGGACCCTACAGAGGTGGGGTCATACAGACCAATTAACCTATTAAATCAAGACTATAAGATATTTACAAAGATCCTGGCAAGGCGACTGGAAAAGGTACTACCTAAAATAATTAAGGAAGATCAATATGGATTTGTTAAGGGAAGATACATAGGCCATCCTATAAAAAATGTGTTAAACGTATCAACAAGCAGGGTAAAAGGAAAATTGGCGGTCTTAAAATTGGATGTGTATAAGTCCTTCGATACGATTAGACATAAGTTCTTATGGAATATTATGCAGGAGGTAGGATTAGGAGAGAACTTTGTGGAAGCAATCCAGGAATTGTATAGAGAAGGGAAGGCTGTGGTCAGAGTGAATGAGGGGGTTTCAGATCAATTCAATATACAAAGAGTTAAACAAGGATGTTCACTCTCACCACTACTATTTGTATTGGGTATGGAGTACTTGGCAGATAGAATACGAAACTCAGTAAAGATAAGAGGATATAAGAAAGGAAAGGAAGAAATCAAGTTAAACATGTATGCAGATGATATCCTATTATTATTTACAAACCCCTTAGAGGGTGTAAGAGAACTTTTGATAATCCTGATGGACTTTAAAGAGGAGTCGGGATTGGGAGTAAATTTGGAGAAGTCTGAAATTTTATTTTGGGATGTAAATAAAGAGGAGAAGAAGGAAACTGCAAAAATGACAAAGATGGATATCAATAGGGGAAAAAATTAAATACTTGGGGGTAGTTTTTAACGTGTGATATTTTACTGTATTTTTGGTCTCTATGGAAGCCGCCCAGAGTGGCTGGGGAGGCCCAGCCAGATGGGCGGGGTATAAATAATAAATTGTTATTGTTATTGTAGTAAATATTATTAAAAATATTGCTAGGATTCCAGATGTAAATTACAAAGAAGCGTGGAGGAAGATAAAGAAGGACATAAAATCATGGAAAAATAAGAATGTATCTATTCTAGGTAGGATTAGAGCATTTAAAATGTTTCTGGTACTGAAATTATTATATTTATTTCAAGTAATTACACTACCCATTAGGAAAATATGGTTCAAAACATGGAATAAGGTATTTAAAAATTGGATTTTTGGAAGTAAAAGAGTTAGAGCCCCAGACATGGTAAATTATTCATCTCAAGAAGAGATGGGATGGGGAATACCGAACTTAGAATTTTACTATGAAACATTCCAATTCAAAAGTCTAATAGATATTGGATATAAGGATGGGATTAAATGGATAAGGCTGGAGAATGAAATAAATGAAGGAATAGGAAGAGAAGGGATATTTAAGAGAGATATTAATACGGCTTTTAAGAAGACAACAGGACCAAGGAAAACTGCGTTAGGAATTTGGAAGAATTGGAATACGAAATGGATGGCAACATACTCAAGGTGGACGCCGCTAAAATATATGCAGGAGGGTCAAAGGGAACCGGGTTGGTGGAAGAAATTAGAAAATCAGGGATTTTATAAATTAAAAGATATGTTCAATGAAGAAGGGAATTTAATTACAAAAAAGTTTTTTTAGAAAAAATAGGAAAACAATATTGGCTGAAAGTGCAAGGACTTTGTGATTTAATAAAAAGGGAAAGAGCAGAGGAAACGATGAGGACAGAAATGAAAATAGATATGTGCTGAACAAAAGACAAATAACAGAGAAAGGGATAGCAGGGATCTTATATAAACTGATGATAAGTGTGATGGCCTGGGAATCCGATTCAGAGGCTGAACCGGAGGAATCCCATCCTGCACAGGAGTCCCCGCCTCCAGGGCCGGCTGAGCTGGGGCAGGGCCTTGATTCTGAAGCGCCTACACCTGTGCCGGATCCTCAGGAGCAGGCACCAGGTGAATCCACTCTGGCTCCAGAGGTGGTTGAGGACTCGGTGCCTACAGGTGAGTCTCCCCCTGGGTCCAGTAACCCTTCAGCCTCTCCTGAACTGCAGAGGCTCAGGGTAGAGAGGCAAAGGGAACTGGTTTCTCCCAGGAGGAGTGCTCACCTTAAGGCCAGGAGAGGCGGGTCTCCTGGGGGCCGGGAACGCCCCTGGCCTCAGAGAAGATAAAGGCCAGTCAGCCCGGTCCCAGGTTGCGGGAGCAACGTCGTCAAAGAGCTGTTTCGGCCAGCATCCAGTATAAAGTATAAAGAATTAAGTAGAATTTTTTTATTAAAATGGTATAGAACTCTGGCACAAATGGCGTATATAGTGAAAGGGTTTAGTCCCAAATGCTGGCATTGTGGTCAGGAAAAAGGACTATATTCACACATGTGGTGGGAATGTAATCTGGTTAAGGAATATTGGCAAAAGATTATAAAGGTAATTTCTGTATTATTTCAAATAAACATAGAAGTTAATAGGGATTTGTTATTTTCGGGAATACTGGGAAATAACAAAGTAAAAAGTAATAAGCAAGAGTTGTACAAGATTATGATTTTAGCTGGAATGGCAGTTATTGCTTTGGGATGGAAAGAAAAGGCCAAATGGAATATGGAAAAATTGAATGATTATGTTTTTGAATATGTACAATCAGAAATATTCGCACAGATAGTGGCAGAGGATAGATGGGAAAATAAATGCCAACGAATCACAAATAAATGGGCATTTTACAGGAAATGGATAGAAAGAGGGGAAGCCTGTTGGTTTGTTTCCATATACTGACATCCTCCCCCATATGAATCATCGTTAGCTGAGGACAAAGCTTGATCCAGAGAAGAAAACAAACAGTTGTTATACATATAACAATCCCCTGTTGTTTCAGTTCCACTCTTGGAACTACCCGCCACTGGTTTCAGCAATGTAACTCTCTGGTTGTCTGTTTTCCAAGGAATGAGTGCTTCTGCATTACCTCGATTAGGAAATGTAGTGTTACACTTAGCAACTTCCTGTTGTGTCTTTTTCTCCGACTCAGACATACCCTTAACCTGGCTTGAGTTGTCAACAATAGTAATACATGCAACAGCTGAACTAGCAAACGCTTGAGAATACCTCTTGGGTGGTACGCCCTTTGTTATTCTCTCAGACCTGCGTATGAGGTGCTGACTTTTCGGAGAACCAGTTCCAATAGTAAACAGTGGTCCATCCTTAACCTGTGAAGATCTAGCCATCATGTGTGAACCTCTCTCAATGACTGTGTCAACAGAACTCTCTGAGCTTTCTGTGTCACTTTCAGTACTACTATAATCAGAATAATCAAATTCATCATCTGAATCATCAGCAGTGGGAAATGTGTGAAAAATTACTCTCTCCTGTCCAGGAGCACTTTCTAGAAATTTTGTGAGAATCACCTGACCAGATTCAGACAAAATTACTCTGTAGAGACCCTTTTCATAACCCACAAAAATGCCTCTGGCATTCTTCACCCCATCTGGAGTTTCAGTTCTGATTTGAGATCCAAAAACCCTAATATGTGAGACAGAAGGTTTTCTGTGGAACAGCTTCTCAAAAGGAGAACATTCCATACCTTTTGAAACCTTCCTCACCCAAGTGTAACAAAAACATGATAAAGATTCTGCCCAATACTCATGTGGCAAGTGTGAACTCAACAATTGTGCCTTCATGCCATTTTGCAACTCTTTGTTCACTTTTACACAGACAGTTTTGTTCCATGCAGCTTCTGAAACAGCAACCTTGTGCTCTATCCCTTGCTTCTCTAGGAAATCCTGAAAATCCTGTGAAAGAAAAATTGGCTTCTCATCTGTGAAAAGAAAATCAATTTTAGCATTATGAATATTCTTAACCTTATCACAAAACTCCTTAAACCTTTCTAAGGTTTCTCTGGGATTCTGCAACATGTAAATCCATACATATTGAGAAAAATGATCAACAAATATAAGATAGTATTTTTCATTGCCTCTAGATGGTGCTAAAGGACCAATCACATCAGCATACACTCGCTGAAAAGCTCTGTTAATCTTTGTTGCCTTTCCTCTCGTGTCTTCTTTCGAGATACCTGCAAGAGAAAGCATTTTAGATTCACATGCTGTGCACATTTTATAATCACTTTCATCAAAAGTTAACAGATACAGTCCGTCTTTCTCTCTGGCAGAAAGATACAGCTCTCCATCTTTGTAGATTTTGCAACTGTCCTCATCATAGGACAACACCAGTTTCTTCTTAGTGATTTGAGATACACTCAGCAAATTGTACTTTAAATCAGGAACAAAATAAACATTGTTTATAGTCAAGTTCAGGCTTTCCAGATACACAGTTCCGATCCCGGTTGCTTCCATTTCCTGACCGTTGGCCAGTTTCACAGTGAAGCATTGCTTCTCAGACGTAGAAAACAATTCTCGGCGTGATGTCATGTGTTGCGTGCATCCTGTGTCTATAACAAATGAGTTATCCACGGATGATGTGGCTTTTAGGGACATCAAAGCCATATCTGGTTTTGCCTGGGACTGGGTACGACCTTTGCTTGAAGCCTCAGGCTTTACAGAGCTCCCTCTAGCTCCTTTCTCCTGACGTGGTGTCTCCTGACGAACAGCATTCTGAGCTACGGCTTTCTCCTCTGTAGCAATAGTAGTGGGGGTGCTTGATTTCTGAGCTTCACTCCCCCCATCAGCAACAGCCATTGCAGCAAAAACAGGATCAGCAACAGCAACAGCATCAGCAGCAACAGTCCCTTCCCTTCCTTGTTGTGGCTCAAAGCTCCTCCCAGCTTTCGATGAGCTCTCAAGAATTTGGCTAGCTTCATCTTGGCTCTCCCCCTTTGGCGCAACCAATTCTCGGTCCTTGCTTCCCACCCCAGCTTCACAAGCTTTGCGGAGTGACTCCCAAGTGACCCTTGGTTCTTGTGCACCCTTTAGGACTGGCGCAAGATGAGCATCCACATTTTCCGTCAAAATTCTCAGGACACGCTGCTTCAATTCACTTTGAACTGCAGCCTTCTTCCCCTGTGCTTGTACAGCAACAGGCTGTGGGGTTTTTTTACTAAGTCCCATAATTGCTCTGCCACCAGCAAAAAATTCCATTGCAAATGACCATTTTAGCCAATTTTGGCTATTCAGTTCCTGAGAGAACAGAGCCATCTTTAATCCCAAGCTGCAGATTCAGCTACAAACTGGAAAATCCAAGAGTCTATTGGGCTGTTTACAAGCTGCTTGCACTTGGCAGTCAGCCCAGCTGCCTGGAATTTTCCCTTCCCGAGAATCTGTAAACAACAAACCTTCACTGCAATCCAACAGCAATCAGCAAGCTGCGCTCTGCTCGGAAAGCCCCTTTCCAACAGTTTGTTTACATCAAGCGTCGCTGAAAAATCCAGCCTTGCTTTCGTTTCTGAAGCTTCTTTTCTCTCTTTGCTTTTTAAACTAACCAGCTCATAAATTTAGCTCAAAAAGTACTCACGATTCCGTCTCCAAGTAACAGCAGCTCTTATCAGCTGTGGAATGCGAAGTATTTGGCTGCTCTCTGCTCTGTTTTATCCAAAACAGGAGCTTTTTTTCTCAGGGAACCGAAGACTTTTCAATTCGCGTTCACCATCCAGCCATAAATCAGCATCGCAGAGGTCCGTGGATCGGTGCTTATCAGCAAAAAACGTCTCCCACCTGGTGCTTAGCCGTCTTGTTGTTGCAACCATCGGGCTCTGCTACCACTTGTTGGTTTGCAAGCCCCCTCCATAGAGGCTGGCCCCTCTCACTGTCCTCGGAGCTTGCTTACCGGTAACCTCCTCTGGCTGATATCTCAGACAGACCAGGGAGTTTTTGATAGGCGACATTTTCCCAAGCGTGGGTAAAATGCACAACCCCTCCCTCCTGCTTCCGCAGGGGAAAGAAAATAAGTCAGAAATCTATTTACATGATGTTTATTTCTGACATTACAGCACTAGAGAAAAACACGTCCTTTCAGTTCAGTTCTTCTAGAACGTCTGACAAACTTCCTGAACATGTGCACACAGAAGGTTTCAAGTTACACTCTTCACAAAGACTTATCCAGCCTGTGAACGTCCTGGGAAATTCTTCTTTCCCACAGATAGGCGCATCATGTGATGTCAACAATCTGGATGTCTGCAGCTTTGATGTTTCCATACACTGACATACAAGCTCGAATGAACAGACTGTGTACATGGATAAAGATATGAAGAAGGAAGGCCTGACTTGGGGCAGGGAGGGCTGGATTGGGGAGGGAGGGGGAAAGGAAAACAAAGTAAACCGGATGGTATTTTGAATTGATTTTGTTATGTAAGCCTTTTTTCATAAACCATATATATTAATGTTATGTAGTTATGCATTGTAGTATGAATGAATTTTGTTTTGTATTCTTTGTTTTATCAGAGTTATATATGCGTCTCTCCAGGTTTCAGGTGCCCTCTCCCCTCTCAGTATCTCCCCTCTGCCAAAGGTTGAATTACCCATTCTTTAAAGGTTTTATAATATTTGGCAGATAATCCATCCGGTCCTGGAGCCTTGCCCAATTGCATCTGGTTTATTGCTATCTCAACCTCCTGTCTTGTAATCATGTCATTGAGCAGTGATCTTTTATCTCCGGGAATTTTCTGCAGTTCATTTGTCCTAAGAAATTGCTCAATTTTATCTTTATCTTCTTTACAGCTGTTTAAAATATTTCTGAAAGCATTTTCTAATATCCCCAGGGTTTTCCACAGATTTTCCCTCCGATACAATATTTGTGATCATATTTTGTTTCTGTCTCTTTTTTAATTGCCAAGCCAGCAATTTTCCACATTTATTTGCAGATTCAAATTTTCTCTGTTTCATTAATTTTATTTTCCATTCTATTTCTTGATTTATGAATTGAGAAAATTGAGTCTGCAAAGCTTTAATTTCTTTTTGTATCTGTTGGCTTTTCGGCTTTGATCTTAAACTTTTTTCTTTCTCTTTGATTTGAGATAGGATTGTTTCCTTTTTTCATTTCGTATCTTTTTCTTTATGGCATTCTGTTGTATGAAGAATCCTCTCATAACAGCTTTACTAGCGTCCCAAATGACTCTTGTTTCTACCTTTGTGTTTATATTTAATTCAAAATAGTCTTTTAGAGTCTTTTGGGCCTTTCCCACCACCTGTTCATTCCTCGACAACCCATCATTCATCCTCCATCTGAAGGAACCCTGCAGATACAATTTCATTTCCAATAACACTGCATTATGATCAGAGCATGTTCTAGGACATATTTGAATTTTTTTTATATATATATAAATATTTTATTAAGATTTTTGAATAAAAGTGCAAAGATAAAAAACAGTATAACATATAATGTCAGGGGTTCAGAAGGAGAGACACAGGAGGGGGAGCAAATGGAGAGTGAGGAGGAGGAGTACGAGGGGGGCGCAGGCAGTGACAGTGGCCAGAGTTATTCCACAAGCCTCTCTAGCGAATCGGAGGACTCACAGAAGGGAGCGCCGGTGGCCAGAGCAAGGGAGATTCCAAGGGAGAAACCTCAAGAGGGAGGGGCCAGCGGGGAGTCTCTGAACAGCAGCTGGAGATCAGGGCCAGCGTCTCCACCAGAGCGCAGTGGGGAGGGGGAGTCCCAGGAGTCGGGACCAGTGTCCTCACCACCAGAGGGAGGAGAGGAGTCAGGTTTGGCAACACCCACATCAGGAAGCGGGGAAACGGTCAGAAGGAAAGTCACCGGCTGGGCGCGCGCGCCAAGTTCAAATGTACAGGAGCGCGGCACAGCGGGGAGCCCGGGAAGGGAGCCAGGTCCTAAAGCCCGCCGGAGGGAGGGGCAAGACTCAGGAGGCTCCGCGTCAGAGGAGTCCAGGAAGGAGGGAACCCCAGAGGGCAGAAGGACCCAACGCAGGAAAGAGCAGCGCAAGAGGTGGAGCCGGGCTAGAATCTTAAACTGGTGTGGGTGGAGCAGTGAGTCAGAGGGGACTTAGCCGGTCTAGCGTTAAGACGTGGGCCTGCGCGCCCAGAGCTTGGAAATGGAAACTAAACTTCAATAAAGACTTTTGTATATAATATCCACTGGGCATTGGTCCTCTGTGAGCTGGGACCTAGCGGCAGTCCTGACAGTAAGTCCCCTCTCCATTTTCACCAATTTTGCAACCTCGTGGAGTGCGGGAAAGCAGCGAGGGGTGAAGATTGGTGCTTCGCGAGCTCACGAAAAACAGGGAAATGACTACCGAAGAGAGGATAGCGAGTTTGCAAAACGCAGTGACGCAGTTGACTGCAGAAATTGCGGCTTCCAGAAAGAAAGAACAGGAAGCAGCTGCTGCCTGCCAGGATCTGCGAACCAGGTTAGAAGTGCTAAGTACACAGAGGCTACCAGCCACCAGACCAGAAGGGATTGGGCTGGGAAACAGAGGAGGGAGCCTGGTATCTCACTTCAATGGGGACCTGCAGGAGTATCCTAACTTCAGAGCAGATGTGATTTATACATTGCAGCTGCTTGACAAAGACTTTAAAAATGAGGGAGAGAAAGTGGGATTTATTATTTCGCATTTGCGGGGGGAGGCAAAATCGTGGCTGCGCAATCTATGGAGAGACAAGGATCCAGCCCTCCAAAATGCGGCTGCCTTCATTAAAGTGATGGATGCGTGTTTTTTATCTGAGATTGATGTGGATATCGCTAGGAGGGAGATTCACGGACTAAGACAAGGTAAAGCCACTGTGAGGCAATATCATTCACGTTTTTTCGGATTGGTGAATGTACTAGCCTGGGAGAAAGAATCGCCTGCCGTCAGAGACCTGTTCTGGGAGGGGTTGAGCGGAGCTGTGAAAGATGAGATCGCAAGGGGGGGAAGACCCCAAACCACCAAGGAAGTGGTGGAACGGGCACTCTCCATTGGGGTTCGGTTGGAAGGACGCCCTTGGGACAGGGAGGAAGGGCATTTGGGACGCACGCCAGCGAGAGGACTGCCTCCCTTCCCCAAGGAGGCGGCGCGCGCTCGATCCATGCCTCCGCTGGGAGGGGGAGAGGAGCCGATGGAGATAGGGGGTGCTAAGGCTCACTCCACAGTCGGAGCCCTAACTCCGGGAGCAGTCAAGATGAAGCCTCCTAGAGGAACCAGGAAGTGCTACATCTGCGACAGTGCTCAGCATATGGCAAAAGAGTGTCCCCAGCGGTTTCACAAGCATACTGCAGCCGCAGCGACAGTAACAGACGCAATTCAGCAGAGGGAGTCGCAGCAGGAAAACTCCACTGTCTGGCTGGAGATGGCGTCTCTGGGGACCAGCCAGACAAGTCAGTGAAGCAATCCCCAGGGATCTTACAGCCCACCGACCCCCTCCCACCCAAACCAGTAGTGCAGCTCACCGCATCCCTTCAGCTCCCCAATGGGCTACTTGTGGAAATTCCCATCACCGTCGACTCGGGGAGCAATGCAGATTTTATAGACATGCAGTTCCTCCAGCAACATGGCATAGCCCTTCTGCCAGCGGCGGTACCTCTGAAAGTCGTCACAGTGGACGGCAGGGAGCTACTGGGAGGGCAAGTGCTACAGCAGACGCCGCCAATGGTGATGCGCATTGGAAACCACCGTGAGGTCATCAGCTTCAACGTCACCCGCCTGTCAGACACGCCCATAGTGTTGGGAATGAGTTGGCTGGATAGGCACAGCCCGGCATTAGCTTGGTACCAGCGGCAACTGACCTTCGGCTCCTCTTACTGCGCAGAACACTGCATCCTGGCGGACTTGGAAGATGAGGGGCACGAGGATGGACCACAGCTGAACTTGGGCATGTTGCAAGCGGTGCCTAACAAATACAAGGAGTTTTTGGAGGTCTTCTGCGAGAAAGAGGCGGATAAGCTGCCACCCCACAGACCCTACGACTGCAAGATCGACCTCCTGCCCGGGGCGACGCTCCCGACGGGGAAACTGTACTCCATGTCTGAGGATGAATTGCAAGAGCTCAGGGAGTTCATAGATCACAACCTGAAGCGGGGATTCATCCGGGAGTCCAAGGCGGCAGGAGGCAGTCCCGTGTTCTTTGTAAAGAAGCGGGACACGCCCCAAAAGAGGCTGGTCGTTGATTTCCGCTTCTTGAACCTCAAGACCAAGCCCTCAGCATTCCCTATGCCCAAGATCGATGACCTGCTGGCGACGGTGAGGAAGGGTCGCATCTTTACCAAGTTGGATCTGCGCGGAGCGTACAATCTCATTCGCGTACGGGAAGGCGACGAGTGGAAAACAACCATGTTTACGCCGCTGGGCACTTATGAATACAGAGTTATGCCTTTTGGATTAAAAAATGGTTCCCACTGCTTTCAAGCCTTCATGCATCATGTCTTGGCGGGCCTCCTCTACAAGAAGTGCGTCTGCTTCCTGGATGACATCCTAATCTTCTCGGAATCGCCGGAGGCTCACGAGAGAGATGTTAGGGAAGTTCTGCAGAGGCTGCGGGAGCACAGGCTGTACGCCAAGCTGGAGAAGTGCCAGTTCGACAAGACGGAGGTGGATTTCTTGGGCTACAAACTGTCCGACAAGGGACTGGCTATGGACGGTGCCAAGGTACGTGCAGTACTGGATTGGAAGAGCCCACGCAATAGGAAGGAAGTACAGAGGTTTGTCGGTTTTGCCAACTTTTATCGCAAGTTCATCAAGGGTTTCGCCATGCAGACAGCGGCCATCACCGACACCCTCAGTTCCAAGAAGAAGAGGTTCATCTGGACGGAGCAGGCAGAGCAGTCCTTTCAGAAGCTCAAGCAGCTCTTCGCTTCCGAAGAGAACCTACTGCACGTAAATCCCAGCAGGCCCATGAGAGTGGAGACGGACGCCTCAGACAGGGCCGTGGGAGCCGTTCTGTTGCAGCAAGACCACCAGGGGGACTGGAGGCCGTGCGCTTTCTACTCCAGAAAACTCAGCAAAGCGGAGCAGAACTACACCATTTGGGACAGGGAGTTGCTGGCCATACATGCAGCCTTCAAGGCGTGGCGGCACTTCCTCGTCGGAGCCAAGCACACGGTGCAGGTCCGCACAGACCATAAGAACTTGGAGTACTGGCGCACGGCGAGGTTCCTGAACCAGCGACACATCCGCTGGGCGGAGTTCTTTGCAGATTTCGACTTCAGAATTGAGTACATCCCAGGAAACAGCAACGTCTTGGCGGACGCGCTGTCCAGAAAACCGCAGTATCTGGAGGCAGAGGCACCGGCGGCGGCCAAGCACATTTTCACACCACAGGCGTGGGCATGCGCGTCAGCCACGGTGGACCTGGACGCGGTGCGCCGCGCGCTGCAAACGGACTCGTTCGCCCGAGCCAAGATGGAGGAGGTGTGCAGTGGCAAGGCGAGGGGCGACGAATTCCAAGTGCGAGACGGCCTGCTCCTACACAAGGGAGTCCTCTACGTACCAGGAGACAGCCTCCGCGCGAAGGTCCTGCAACAGCTGCACGACGCGCCCAGCGCGGGGCACTTCGGCAAGGAGAAGACGGTGGACTTAGTAGCCAGAGACTTTTGGTGGCCTAAGATGCGGGGGGATGTCGCGGACTATGTCAATAGGTGCGACACCTGCCAAAGGGCTAAGCCTGTGCACCAGCCGCCGGCGGGCCTGTTGGAACCGCTACAGACACCGTTCGTACCGTGGGAGAGGGTAGCCCTGGACTTTGTCACAGATCTACCCAGCTCAAGGGGCAAGACGGCAGTGCTCGTGGTAGTGGACCTGTTCACCAAGATGGCCCACTTCATTCCGTGCGCTAAGGTGGCCACGGCCGAGCAGACCGCTAAGATGTTCATAGACCACGTGTTCAAGGTGCACGGCCTACCACGGTCTATTTTGTCCGACCGGGGGCGCCAGTTCATCTCCAACTTCTGGCAAAAGCTGATGGGATTCCTGAACGTCAAGGTCAGCCTGGCGTCGGCGAGACACCCGCAAACTAACGGGCAGGCGGAAAGGGTCAACGCCATCATGCAGCAGTACCTGAGATGCTACGCGAACCAGCAGCCATCGACCTGGGTGGACTATCTACCGTTGGCCGAGTTTGCCTACAACAACACGAAGCACGGGTCCACGGGGGTGACCCCATTTTTTGCCAACTACGGGAGGCATCCCAGAACCTTCCCGGGTCTGGACACAGTGCGGGAGGGGGAGCCACAGGGAGCAGAGGAAGTGGCAGCGGAGTTGCAGGAGATCCACGAGCAGCTCAGGAGGCAGTTAGAGTTGGCAAAACAGGCTTACAAAGTGCAGGCAGATCGACACAGGAGGGTTGGGGAGGACATCCAGGTGGGAGATTGGGTCTGGTTGGCAGCACAAGCAGTTCCAGCCAGATCGTTAGCCAAGAAGAAACTAGGGCACAAGCAGCTAGGGCCTTACCAAGTAGAGGCGCAGATCAACCCAGTGGCCTTCCGGTTGACACTCCCGGAGGGTTCCAGAATGCACCCGGTCTTTCATAGATCAGTGCTCACGCCCTACAGAGAGCCCCACAGGTTTCAAGCACCGGGGAAGGCGCCAGACCCGCTCAGAGAAGCGCCCAAGAAAGGGGGGTCGCCGAAAGGGGAGCCACTTAATGAAGCCACTGAGATTTTAGACTCAAGGTGGGGGGAGGACGGGATTGAATATCTTCTCGCCACGGAGGACACCCCGGCCAGCGCCAACAGGTGGGTGCCGGATTACGCAGTGGAAGAGCAGTTGCTCAAGGAAGAATTCCACACACTTTTCCCGCACAAGCCTATGCCGGCGGGCTTTTTCGAGGATTGTTTGTTCACACCCACACTCTCGGCCAGCACTTTCCGGGGTTTCTCGTCAGCTGAGGACTCGGCTCCGGGAGGCAGCTCTCCGGAGGGATCACTTTCAGGTTTTGGCACGGGGGGATCTTATTGGTGGGAGGACCAACCCGAAGTGGGCTGGCCCAGAGACATGCCGAAGGGGCCCTGGGAGGTGGACCCCCATCACACAACAGGGGGAGGAGGGCTCTTGGGTGATTTGGGGTCGAGCGCAGATTTCGAGCACACCGCGCAGGAGATGGAAGCGGAGGAGGTCGTCGTCGACGAGCCCATGGGGGACTTCCCGGACTTATCTCGATGGTTGCAAGCCTCAGGGGACGAGCTGTATCCTGGACTCACCCCTACAACAATGGAGCACCCGGAACCCGCACCGGAAGAGGGGGAGGGGGGAAGGGGGGGCTTCGAGGGGGGGATGGATGTCAGGGGTTCAGAAGGAGAGACACAGGAGGGGGAGCAAATGGAGAGTGAGGAGGAGGAGTACGAGGGGGGCGCAGGCAGTGACAGTGGCCAGAGTTATTCCACAAGCCTCTCTAGCGAATCGGAGGACTCACAGAAGGGAGCGCCGGTGGCCAGAGCAAGGGAGATTCCAAGGGAGAAACCTCAAGAGGGAGGGGCCAGCGGGGAGTCTCTGAACAGCAGCTGGAGATCAGGGCCAGCGTCTCCACCAGAGCGCAGTGGGGAGGGGGAGTCCCAGGAGTCGGGACCAGTGTCCTCACCACCAGAGGGAGGAGAGGAGTCAGGTTTGGCAACACCCACATCAGGAAGCGGGGAAACGGTCAGAAGGAAAGTCACCGGCTGGGCGCGCGCGCCAAGTTCAAATGTACAGGAGCGCGGCACAGCGGGGAGCCCGGGAAGGGAGCCAGGTCCTAAAGCCCGCCGGAGGGAGGGGCAAGACTCAGGAGGCTCCGCGTCAGAGGAGTCCAGGAAGGAGGGAACCCCAGAGGGCAGAAGGACCCAACGCAGGAAAGAGCAGCGCAAGAGGTGGAGCCGGGCTAGAATCTTAAACTGGTGTGGGTGGAGCAGTGAGTCAGAGGGGACTTAGCCGGTCTAGCGTTAAGACGTGGGCCTGCGCGCCCAGAGCTTGGAAATGGAAACTAAACTTCAATAAAGACTTTTGTATATAATATCCACTGGGCGTTGGTCCTCTGTGAGCTGGGACCTAGCGGCAGTCCTGACATATAACATAAAATACTTTCTTAACATCTTTGGACTCCCTCACACCTCCCGCTCCCATTTGCATCATTGTCAATTCTTGCCCGCAATTTATCATCTTGTTTACACTCTTGTGTCAGGTTCATTAAAATATAATCTGTTAGTTCTCCAATAGGTTTATAATTTCTCCTCAAACTTACTTATCATCTTAATTCCATCTAGTTTGGTGGTGCACAATTATTTATGATCTAGCATCCTTTCTTAACATTCAACCAAATTACAATATTTTTTAAAATAAATCTTAAATTTCTTCCAATCTTCTTCGACCTTCTCCTCTCCCAGGTCTCGGATTCTGCCAGTCATCTCAGCTAGTTCCATATAGTCCATCAGTTGCATCTGCCACTCTTCCAGCGTGAGTAGGTCTTGAGTTTTCCAATTCTTAGCGATGAGTATTCTTGCTGCCGTTGTTGCGTACATGAAAAATGTTCGGTCCTTCTTTAACACCTTCTGACCGACAATGCCCAAAAGGAAGGCCTCTGGTTTCTTAGGGAAGGTATACTTAAATACCTTTTTCAGCTCATTATATATCATTTCCCAGAAGGCCTTCACCCTAGGGCAGGTCCACCAGAGGTGAAAGAATGTTCCTTCATTTTCTTTACATTTCCAACATTTATTATCAGACAAATGGTATATCTTGGCAAGTTTAACTGGGGTCATGTACTATCTATATATCATTTTCATTACATTTTCCTTCAAAGCATTACATGCAGTGAAGTTCAGCCCATTGGTCCACAACCTTTCCCAGTCCTCAAACATGATATTATGCCCAATGTCCTGTGCCCACTTTATCATAGCCGATTTAACCATTTCATCTTGTGTATTCCATTTTAACAGCAAGTTATACATTTTTGAAAGTACCTTAGTCTTAGGTTCTAACAGTTCTGTTTCCAACTTCAATTTCTGCACCTGGAACCCTAACTTTTTGTCATTTTTAAAAACTTCTTTAATCTGAGCATAATGTAACCAGTCTCGCACTTTGTCCTTCATTTTCTCCAAACTCTGCAATTTCCAATTGTCTCCATCTTTTTCTAATATTTCCCAATATTTTGGCCATTTGGCCTCCATATTGGGTCTTTTTCGGGCCTTAGCTTCCAGAGGTGAAAGCCACCTTGGAGTTTTGTTTTCCAATAAGTCTTTGTATTTTGTCCAGACATTAAACACTGCTTTCCTGACAATATGGTTCTTAAAGGCCTTATTGCTCTTAACCTTATCATACCATAAGTATGCATGCCAACCAAAAGCATTGTTAAAACCTTCCAGGTCCAGTACATCAGTGTCTTCGAGAAGTAGCCAGTCTTTTAGCTAGCAGAAAGCTGCGGCTTCATAGTACAACTTTAGGTCTGGCAGGGCAAAGCCCCCTCTTTCTTTCGCATCAGTTAATATCTTAAACTTAATTCTGGGCTTTTTGCCCTGCCAGACAAATTTAGAGATATCTCTCTGCCACTTCCGGAAGCACTCCGTCTTGTCCACAATCTGTAGTGTTTGAAACAAAAACAACATTTTTGGCAATACATTCATCTTAATAGCAGCAATTCGGCCTCATATTTGAATTTTTGTTGCCCTTGGAGCTAAATCCCTGGTAATCCATAGGTAATCGATTCATGAAAATGTTTGGGACGAATTTGAGGGAAAAGTATAATCTTTCTCTGTAGGATTTCGAAGTCTCCAAATATCTGACAGATCAGATTTGTCTACCATATCAAAAAACAATTTTGGGAGTCTGCCTGCATTTTGAACTTTTTGCTCTTGTGGTTTATCCATAAGTGTGGAGACTACTCCATTCAAATCTCCCATTAATATTATTTTGTAATCCAGGTATTCATTGAGCTTTAAATCCAAGTTTCTAAAAAAAATAAAATAAAAAATCCTCTTTTCCATCATTGTGCTGTAATTTCCACGGCAATGTATCTCCATTTCTCATCCTTAAACAACAACTTGGGGTTCCATTTTTCTTTAACATAAAAAGCCACTCCTCTTTTTTTTACCTTATCTGATGAAATAAATTCCTGTCCAAGTTTTTTATTCTGTAAAATTTTTCTATGCAGTCTAGTAACATGTGTTTCTTGTAAGCAAATTATATCTGTCAGGTCTGCCTCTAGATCCCAGCTCACAGAGGACCAACGCCCGGTGGATATAATGTACAAAAGTCTTTATTGAAGTTTAGTTTCCATTTCAAAGCTCTGGGCGCGCTGACCCACGTCTTGACGCTAGACCGGCTAAGTCCCCTCTGACTCACTGCTCCACCCACACCAGTTTAAGATTCTAGCCCGGCTCCACCTCTTACGCTGTTCTTTCCTTCGCTGGGTCCTTCTGCCCTCTGGGGTTTCCTCCTTCCTGGACTCCTCTGACGCTGAGCCCCCTGAGTCTTGTCCCTCCCTCCGGTGGGCTTTAGGACCTGGCTCCCTTCCCGGGCTCCCCGCTGTGCCGCGCTCCTGTACATTTGAACTTGGCGTGCGCGCCCAGCCGGTGACTTTCCTTCTGACCGTTTCCCCGCTTCCTGATGTGGGCGTTGCCAAACCTGACTCCTCTCCTCCCTCTGGTGGTGAGGACACTGGTCCCGACTCCTGGGACTCCCCCTCCCCACTGCGCTCTGGTGGAGACGCTGGTCCTGATCTCCAACTGCTGCTCAGGGACTCCCCGCTGGCCCCTTCCTCCTGGGGCTTCCCCCCTGGAACCCCCCTCGCTCTGGCCACCGGCGCTCCCTTCTGTGAGTCCTCCGATTCGCTAGAGAGGCTTGTGGAATAACTCTGGCCACTGTCACTGCCTGCGCCCCCCTCGTACTCCTCCTCCTCACTCTCCATTTGCTCCCCCTCCTGTGTCTCTCCTTCTGAACCCCTGACAATATCCAAATTGTGTCTCGCCAAATTATGAAAAACTTGGCCTCTTTTTTCCAGAGAATTTAAACCACTGACATTCCAGGAGTAAATTTTTAAAGACATCTCAATTTTTTAGGGGCCTTCAGCCCCGGCACCCAAAGGAGGAGAACTTTCCCAGCAGAGTTCTTTTGCGTTTTTCTCTAGAAATCTTTCCCTCCCACAGTTCTGATTTTTTGTTTCCTCCCTTGAAATTTAAAGGAGAGACCCTCTGGGAATTCCCACCTGAAGAAAATATTTTTCTTCCTTAGGGCAGTTGCCAAATCTGTGTAGTTATTTCTCAGGGATAAAAAATGTCTTGGGACTTCCTTAAACAAAATCACAGCTTTTCCATCTATCTTTAAACTTTTTTTATAATGGTGTCCTAATATAGTGTCTCTTTGATCTTTTGTTTTGAAAATCACCATACAGTCATGTGTGATTTTAGAGTCCTTTTTAGGGCCAAATCTGTATGCTTTATCAATCCACAAGTTTAATTCTTCTTTTGAAATTTCCCAGTAAGTTGAAAATTCTTGAATAAGCCAACCCCTCAGATTGTCCTGCTCCTTCTGGACTACCCCTCTCAATCTCAAATGATTCTCCCTCTCCTTCATTTGAAGAAACGCAATTGAATTTTGTGCTTCCTGCTGTACTGTTTCTAAGTCTCGGACCCTTACAGTTTCCAACTGTGTAATTCTTGCCTCATGTGTAGTTATATCTGATTTCACTGTCTTCAGGTCCTGCTTCAGTTCAACAAAATCATTCCTCAAATCTTGAATAGTTTTTTGATTCCCTCTTACTTCTGTTTTAATTTTTTGAAGAAGTTGCATTACAGAATCTTCAAATGTTGGTGTTCTAGAGTCTCTTCTTGGCTTAGTTTTGCTTTCTCTGGTCTCTCTGACTTCTCTGTCTTGTCTCCTTTCTCCCCCCCCCCCCCAAGGTCAGCTACAGTCACAAGGGGGAGATAGTGAAGTAAACAGGCTAGGTTCCCAGCTTTCAAAAGTCCCCACTCCAAAATAAGAGTATTTCCTTTCCACAGCCTTTTAATCTGTGCAAGTCTTTTTATTTTTACTCCTCTAACCAAGTCCCCAAAAATTTATTTTCAGCCTTTAACTTAGTCACCAGAGGGTAGAGATACAGTTCCAAATATTTGCTTGGCAGGGGGTTGGACTCGATGGCCCTTGTGGTTTCTTCCAACTCTATGATTCTATGATTCTATGATTTTTAGAGTTCTGGCAGCTGTAGTTACTTTGTATTCCCCAAAGCAGAAAACGAAAGTTGAAAGTATCCGATTCCTTTATTACGTCACAATGGAATTTAGCCTTCCCTCACCCGGGAGGTCTGCTCCCACAAAGAAGATATAGCAGTTCAAACAGTTCCCAAATTCTTCTGCAGGGAAATTAATTTTAGTCCTTCCTCCCCCCTTCCCCCTGCTAGAAAGGGGTGATTAGTACACTTGAAAGTTTTCTCAAAGAATAAAGTTAAAGTTGCGGCTTTTGGTAACGTTAGGTGCTTTCACTTTTACTTCAGCGGAAGGGATCGACCTCCGTTTTTAAATCCCTTTCCTTCCCAATTTGTAATTCCAGTTTTGATCGCTTTACTCACGGTTTTCAGAAGATTTAAATTAATTTATTCTTTGCAGGAATTGGCCGCTCACGATCGCTTTGAAGGAAGTGAATTGATTCCCCAGTGCCACCGTCTCCAACCCTGCTCACACTCAGCGCTCTTTTTAGAGCTTACCGGGGAGCAGGTGAGTCGTTCCAGGCACCCGCAGGAACTCCAGGTCCTCAGAACGCTCGATCTGAGGGTTTTTCGGTGTGCCGCTGCGCTCTAGCGGCTCTCCCCTATCTACAAAGTGCCGGTGCCCTTTCCACGAAAGGACTCCTGTCCTCCATAATCGGGTGAGCGAACCGGCAGTCCCTGAAGTACGGTTCCTCATGGATCCTCATGCCTTTTGCATTGGACCACCCCTAACTCACCGTCAAATCACACAACAAGTCCAGGGGCACAGCCTGCACCTTAAAAAATTCGGATCCACGGCTTTCTGGCCATGCCATGGCCCAAAACAATGGTTCTGAAGGACGGATCCTCATAAATCCTCTCGCTTTTTGCATTGGGCCATCCCTAACTCACCGTGAAATCATATATCATGTCCATGGGCACAGCCTGCACCTCAGAAAACTTGGATCCATGGCTTCCTGGTCATACCATGGCCCAAAAACGTGTCCTCAAAGCATGGATTCTCATAGAACCTCATGCTTTTTGCATTGGGCCACCCCTAACTCACTGTCAAATCACACATCAAGTCCAGGGGCACAGCCTGCACCTCAAAAAACAAGGATCCACGGCTTCCTGGCCATACCATGTGTCAAGGAACTGCCATCGGCTCAGGGGAGAGAGGGGAAAAGCCGGATGGATTACAGAGAGCCACCAAAGAACGTGGGAAGCAGCTCCTACTCAGCGGAGGAGAGTAACCACACCTCCAGTGGAGAGGAGCTTCAGGGCTTGGAGGAGGCGAGGCGGTGCCAGGACACCTTGCCTGGGCAAAGCGGGGAGGAGAGAGGTCCTCCGTTACCCACGCCCTCCTTGTGCAGTAAGCTTTCGCGCCGAGAGGGGAGGCGCAGACTGGGAGTCAAGAAACTACTTTGCTGGGGAAGGTTTAAGGACCGCCCACTCACGGATTCTGCCAGTGAACGAGCCAGCCACGGGAGAGTGGGCTCTGGACAGAGAAAGTTTATTTTGGAGACTTCCGGTTGATCGCAAAAGCGGGTGCAAGCGAGATTCATCTCTTTGGAGAGAATATGGCTTTCCAAAGGGAAAGGGGGAATTGCTAGGGCGCTGCATCCCCCCAAAATACTCTTGGAGGGAGATCCAGGAGTCAGGATCCCGGCAGAGTGGTTTTTGCGGTCTCTCCGTCGTCAGGTAACCTCCTTTGAGGTGAAGAGAATGGCGAGATTGAGACACTGGCACCGCGGGGACGCCATTGTCTGCCCTTGGAAAGCACAGTCCCAGGCTTGCAAGCTGCAGCGATTGATTCTCAAACACTAAGAAACCCGAATTTAATTGGATTATCGGGGATAAGATGATTTGAGTGATTCCGGAGCAGCGAGGTTCAAAAGGAGGCCAGCCTCATCTGGAGTCTAATTCATATGCAAAGACTATCCACAGAGCGGAAGCAACAGTGATGTCATTGGCTGGGGAAGCGATGCCGGAGAAGGGCCAAGCAGGGAGAGGGGGAACTCATTGGCTGGGGAAGGAAATCAGCGTAACACCAGGGATAAAGGGGGGCAGATGGGGGAATTGGAGAGGGGGCTCCAGGACTCTTCGCTGGAGACCAGCGGGGAGAGCACAGGTCCTCCGCTACCCACACCCACCCTGCGCAGAAGACTTCTGCGCAGGGAAAGTAGGCGTAGACTTGGCATCAAAGAACTTCTTTGCTGGAAAAAGTTCAAGAAACGCCCACTGACGGATTCTGCTAGCGACTGAACAGCCATGAAGTGAAGGGCTGTCCAGCCAGGAAAGATTTAACCAGGCTACCTAGCCAGGAGTGGCGGCAACTTACGCACGAGCAACCCCACATAACCATTACAACAATCCGTCAGTCCCTGACGTTGCTTGTGCACAGCGACAGGCAGGCAGCACCATGAGCCAAACCGGAGGAGCAGGCGCCACGGAGCCAGCAGCTGGAGTGCAAAATCTGGTGGAGAGGAACCGAGATTTGGAACAGCATGTGGCACTGTGGCACTGCTGACGGCATGTGGCACTGCTGACGGCGTGGCTAGACAAAAGGCGGACTCAGGATGCACAGGTCAGACCCACCCCCGTCGCAAGGAAGGTACCGGGACTGGTACACAAGTTTGGGGGGAAGCCCCAGGACTATAACGCGTAACGAACGGAAATGGAGTGCGCTTTGGAACTGCAGCATAATGACTTTGCTGATGATGGGGAAAGGGTAGCCTATATTGTCGGGCATCTACAGGATGGGGCCCGGGAATGGTTCAGGCCCCTAATGGCGACACAAAATGCTGCCTTGAAGGACCTTAGGAAATTTTTGGCGCAATGGATGCAATGTATTCCAGTGAAGTGGAGCAAAATGTGACTCCCCCGGAATTGATGGGGTGCAAGCAGGGGAGCCAATCAGTTAGAGACTACTGGTCGCGTTTTGCGATGCTGATCCACCGGCTCGGGCGGGATCTGGACGCTGAACCCATTCAAATGTTGTTTGAGGAGGGGTTGTCCCCAACGGTGAAGAACGAGCTTTCCCGCACGCCCCGCACGCAGTCGATGGATCAGCTGACCAAGGCTGTGCTTGCGCTTGGAGTACGACAGGAAGCGCGGGCTCAGGAGAAGCGCGAAGGGAGAGGGGAACGTTGCCATGACTACCGCATTCCTGAAATGCCGAGGCAGCCTTACCAGCCGGCTGAGCCAATGGAGATAGATGGCACGCGCATGCGTGTGAGGTTTCAAACTCCAGTGAGGGTCGCAAGAAGGAGGGAAAGAATTGGAAAACCACCAAGAAGTGTTTCCTCTGCCAACGGCCAGGACATTTTGCCAGGGTCTGCCCTCAAATAAAGGCATGGCAAGGGATGGTGGGAGCCGCTGGCTGTGAGGAGGAGGGGGAAAAGGGGCAGGCGCAGGGAAACGCCAACGCTTGGCTGCCAGTCAGCGGGCACAGCAGCCAGGCCAGCAACCAATAGAAGTGCCCCAGCCAGACCCCCCCAAGGCAGCTATAGCCATAGAAGTGGTCCTAGAACTCCCAAATGGGCACCCAGTCAAGGTGAAGGCGCTGCTGGATTCAGGCAGCTCCTGCAATTTCTTCAGCAAGGACTTCGCTCTGGAGCACCAGCTCCACCTGCTGCCCCTAGATTTCCCCTTGCAAGTGACCACCATCGATGGCAGAGAACTTCTGGGAGGGGAAGTGATGCACCAAACCCCACCAAAGAGAATGAGGGTTTCGAGTTTTGTATTAATACTTTTTGTAATTTTGATTCTTCTTTTTCAAACCCTATTACTTTATCCTGGTTGAATATTTGTGCAATTTGGTGATATTGTAACCATGTGGTACAGTATTGGGTCACCTCATCGTATGGTCTTAGTTTTAATTGGCCCTGTTCTTCCTTTAGGAGCTGCTGGTAAGTTGCCATTCTTCCTATAGTATTTTTCTTTTTAACCGATATTACTTCTAGCGGTGAGACCCACCATGGGGTTTTTGATTCTAACAACCTTCTATGTCTCACCCAGACCTTGTATAATGCATTTCTAATTACATGGCTTAGAAATTCTTTATGGACTGCCACTTTGTTATAAATTAGATAGGCATGCCAACCATATCTGTTGTTCCATCCCTCCAAATCCAAAATGTCACTGTTATCCAATTTGATCCAATCCTTGATCCAAGTAAAGCATGCTACATCGTAATATAGTCTCAGGTCTGGGAGTCCAAAACCTCCCCGCTCTTTTATGTCAGTTAATAATTTATGTTTGATCCGTGGCTTTTTGCCTTGCCATATAAACTTTGTTAGGTCCATTTTCCATTTTTTAAAACAATCATCTTTACCTATTATGGGAATCATTTGAAAAAGGAACAGAAGTTTTGGTAAGATATTCATTTTAATAGCCGAAATTCTACCCCAGAGTGTTAATTTCAATCTTGTCCAAGTTTCCATTTCTCTTTTTGTTTCTTCCCAAATTTTTTTATAATTATCTTCAAACAAATTTATATTTTTCATTGTTATTTGTATACCTAAATATTTCACTTTTTTTACAATTTGTAGTCCAAATTTTTCTACCAGTTCCTTTTTCTCTTGATCTCCCATGTTTTTTTACCATTAGTTTTGTTTTTTCTTTATTCAAAGCAAAACCTGATACCCATCCAAAGTTTTCCATTTTTTCTAGACCCTTTGCTATGCTTTCCTTTGGATTTTCCACCATTAAAACTAAATCATCTGCAAATGCCCTTATTTTGTATATTTTCTCTCCTAGGGATATTCCATTTATTTCTTGATCCAATCTGATTTCTTGATTTAGTATTTCCAAAACCAAAATGAATAACAAAGGTGAAAGTGGGCACCCTTGCCTGGTGCCCTTCTGTATTTTAAAATAATCAGTCATGTCATTATTTATTATTATATTTGCTTCTTGTTGTTCATAAATTGCTTTTAGCCCTCTTGTGATTTGGTCTCCCATGTCCATCTGGTCTAATAATATTTTTAGAAATTTCCATGATACTTTGTCAAACGCCTTTTCCGCGTCCACAAAAACAAAGGCTACCTTCTTACTTGGTTTCATGTCTAAATACTCGATCATATCAATCACTGTTCTTATATTGTCACTCATTTTCCTGCCCGGCAAGAACACTGCCTGCTCTTTATTTATACAATCCTGCAAAACTGTCTTTAATCTTGTTGCCAATATTTGTGCATAGATCTTGTAATCATTGTTTAGTAATGATATTGGTCTATAATTGGTTATAAACTCTTTATTTTGTCCTTGTTTTGGGATTACTACTATGTGCGCCTGTTTCCAGGTGTTGGGAATCTTCCCGTCTTCTAATATTCTATTTAAGAGTCTCTTCATAGGTGATAATAATGGTTCCTCTAATTTTTTGTAATGTATTGCGGTAATATATATCCAAAATGTATAATTTATTATTAGAATGGGAATTAAAGGATGAAGAAGTAAAAGAAGTTATGATCAAATGGGCATGTGATATAGGATATGTAATTCGGCTGGACCAATGGGAGAAATTATGGAAATATGACATCAAATTCACGGCATGTTATACAATAAGAGAAAATTTTATGAAAATGGTGTACCAATGGTACTTAACTCCAGTAAAATTGGCTAAAATTTACAAATTAAAATCGAACACCTGTTGGAGATGTAAAAAAGAAATAGGAACAATGTTTCACATGTGGTGGGAATGCCGACCTATTAAACAATTCTGGAATGAAATCTATGAAGAACTCAAAAAGATGTTTAAAATATCTTTTAGTAAAAAACCGGAGGCATTCCTTTTAGGTTTAATTACAAATGATATCCCCGAAAATCAAAGGAAAGTATTCCTTTATGCAACAACAGCTGCCAGGATGCTTATAGCTAAAACTGGAAAGGCAGAAAAATTCCATCAGTGAAAGATTGGCAAATTAAATTTTGTGAATACATAAACCTGGCAAGACTCACAGCTTACATAAGGGGACAATCGGACCAGAAATTATTAAAAGAATGGGGTGGTGCTAAAGAGTATATGAAAAAACATTGTTCTGGAGTTAGTATATTGGTATGTAATGAATGATGCTTTACCAGTATTAAAGAATTAGAAAAATGGTGTAAAAAAGCACAAAGATGGAAATAATCTAATTAGACACAACAATACAGTAAGAGTAAATTTTTTGAGGTCTTAGAACAAAGGAAGGAAGTCAATTTGTGTTTATGTATGTAATGATATGGTTTTGTTCTGTAGATGTGTGCTTTTTCGTTTTTGTTTAGTTTAGTTTTGTTTCCTTTGCCTTTTTTTTTCCTTTTCCTTTTCTGTTTTTTTTTTATATGTTCCGGGGATTTTTGTCTGTATAGTATTATTTTGGATTCAATGTTTGTAATTTTTGTTATGATTCTGCATTGAAAATAAAAAATTCTTTTAAAAAAATGTTTAAAAAAGAGAGAGAGAGAGAGAATGAGGGTTTCCAGGCACACGGAGACCATTGCCTTTCACGTACCCACACTGGCAGGACCCCCAATAATATTAGGGATGAGCTGGCTGGCACTACATGATCCAGTAGTGGCATGGCATCAGCGGACGGTCACCTTTTGGTCAGCTTACTGCTTGGAACACTGTCGGGGGGGGGACCCAAGGATGACCGTGGCCAGGGTGGCTGGGATGGCTGTGGAGCGAGAAGGGGAGGTGCCACCACAATATGCTGACCTGCAGGAGGTCTTCAGCGACAAGGAGGCAGATAAACTACCCCCCCATAGGCCCTTTGACTGCCAAATCAACTTACTCCCACGGGCCTCAGCTGCCGGTGGGTAAACTGTATGCCATGTCGGACCGGGAAATGCAGGAGTTGCAGGAATTTATTGACAAGAACCTGAAAACAAGTTTCATAAGAGAATCAAAGGCGGTGGGGGGCAGTCCGGTGTTCTTTGTGGACAAAAAAGATACTAATCAGCCCAGGCTCGTTGTGGACTACCGGGCCGTCAACCTGGTGTCAGAACCCGTGACCTTCCCAATGCCCAGGATTGACGACATTTTAACACGGGTGAGGCAGGGGAAATTTTTTACCAAGCTGGACCTCAGGGGAGCGTACAATCTGATTAGGATGAGGGAGGGGGACGAATGGAAAACCACCATGTTCACCCCCCTGGGGGCCTTTGAGTACTTAGTTATGCCATTTGGATTACAGTCGGGCTCCGCCTGTTTTCAAGCTTTCATGCACCACGTGTTGGGGTCCCTGCTGTACAAGAACTGCGTAACCTTTTTGGACGACATCTTAATCTATTCGGACAATGAGAAGCAACATGTCAGAGACGTCAGAGAAGTGCTAAAGAGACTGCAGAAGCACCAGTTGTGGGTCAAGCTGGGGAAATGCCAATTTCACGCCAGAGAAGTCGAGTTTCTGGGGTACAAGTTGTCAGACAAGGGCCTAGCTATGGACCCCAGTAAGGTCCAAGCAGTGCTGGAATGGAAGACCCCCAAAACCCGGAAGGACGTGCAGAGGTTCCTAGGGTTCAGCAACTTCTACCGGAAGTTCATCAGGAACTTCGCCCACTTGACAGCGCCCATCACAGATTGTCTCAGTAGCAAAAAGAAGTTCATCTGGACAGAAAGTGCCCAGCAATCCTTCGAAAGGCTGAAGAAGGCGTTCGCTTCGGAAGAGCAGCTCCTGCACGTGGATCTGCAGAAGCCAATGAGGCTGGAGACCGACGCGTCAGACCGGGCCATCGTAGCGGTACTGTTGCAGCCGGGGGCCCAGCAGAGCTGGAGGCAGTGCGCCTTTTTCTCGAGGAAGCTGAGCAAGTCAGAGCAAAACTACACGGTGTATGACCGTGAACTGCTTGCAATTTATGCAGCATTTCGACGATGGAGACATCTGCTAATAGGGGCGCAGCACAAGATCCAGGTGTGTACGGATCACAAGAACTTGGAATACTGGAGGACTGTGCGAGTACTCAACCAGAGACAGATTCGATGGGCACAGGAGTTCTCCAAGTTTTTCTTCGAGATCCGGTACGTGCCGGGAGAGGAGAAGGTAAGAGCAGATGCTCTCTCCCGGAAGCCGGAGTACATGGAAGGAGAGGGACCGCCGGAAGTCAGACACGTGTTCCCCGAGAACCGATGGGTGTGGGGGGGGAGTGTTGGTTGGGAAAAGAGAACTAGCCGGGCTTACTAGAAACGACGAATTCGCTCAAAGAAAAATCAGGGAACTCCGGGACGGAAGGGAAAACCACGGAGGGTTTGAGGAAAAGGAAGGGGTACTGTACTACAAGGGAGCACTGTACATACCGGGGGAGACCTTGAGGGGAAGGGTACTCAAACAACTCCACGACAACCCAACAGCGGGACATTTTGGTCAACACAAAACCATGTTGCTTGTCACCAGGCAGTTCTGGTGGCCAAGGGTAAGGGAAGATGTACGGGAATATGTACGGGGGTGCGACCGCTGCCAGAGGGCAAAGGGGGAGAGGGCTGCACCCGCAGGGTTACTGGAACCCTTACCCACGCTGGGAAGACCCTGGGAGGTGGTATCCATAGATTTTATGACAGATTTGCCCAAGTCAAAGGGGAAGACAGCAGTCAGGGTAGTAGTCGATCTGCTAACAAAAATGTGCCATTTCATAGCTTGCTCGCATGCGGTAACGGCAGAGGAAACAGCCAGGTTGTTTGTAGATCACATCTTCAGGCTGCATGGGACTCCCTCGAGGGTCATCTCAGATCGCGGGAAACAATTTACTTCCCAGTTCTGGAGGAAGCTCATGGGCTTGCTGCAGGTCAAGGTGGGCTTCTCGACGGCAAGACACCCGGAAACCAACGGGCAAGCAGAAAGAGTGAACAGTATACTCCAGCAATACCTACGCTGCTACGTCAGCGAGAGACAGAACGATTGGGTAGAGAAACTAGCGCTGGCTGAATTTGCGTACCATAACGCTGAACATGTGTCCACGGGAATGAGCCCGTTCATGGCCAATTATGGGTGTCACCCCAGGGCCTTCCCGGGGAGGGGGGAGGAAGGGTGGAGCGTACCTGCGGCAGAGCAGTTTGTGGAAGAAATGGAGGCCTTGCAACAGCAACTTAAGATGAACTTGGAACGGGCCAAGGAAATTTACAAGAGGCAGGCAGACAAGCACCGTCGGGAAGGGGAGACCATATGGGTGGGAGACCAGGTGTGGTTGTCAACCCAAGGCTTACCTTTTAAGGGAGGGTGCAAGAAGTTGCGGCCAAGGCGGCTAGGACCTTTTGAGGTAACACAGCAGGTGAACCCCGTAGCATTCAAGCTCAAGTTGCCTGACAGCATGAAAATACACCCGGTGTTCCATAGGTCCCTACTCTCACCGTACAGGGAGGGGTGGGAATTCCTGGGGCGAGAGGGAGAAGTCACCACACACCTGCAGGTAGGGGAGAGGGAACACCACAACCAAGCCACGGAAATACTCAATTCAAGGTGGCTCCAGGACTCTTCGCTGGAGACCAGCGGGGAGAGCACAGGTCCTCCGCTACCCACACCCACCCTGCGCAGAAGACTTCCGCACAGGGAAAGTAGGCGTAGACTTGGCGTCAAAGAACTTCTTTGATTGAAGAAGTTCAAGAAATGCCCACTGACGGATTCTGCTAGCGACTGAACAGCCACGAAGTGAAAGGCTGTCCAGCCAGGAAAGGTTTAACCAGGCTACCTAGCCAGGAGTGGCGGCAACTTACGCATGAGCAACCCCATATAACCATTACACCAGCTGACTTGCAACCGTTTTATAAGTCCGATTAAGGCTGTTAATAATCATGAAACAGAATATCTCTTCCTGTAGAGGAAAATTGTGTTGCGCCATCGGCCGGCGTAAGAATTTCATCTCTGTCAGATGCGCTTGCACATCTCCATCAGGCGTTAGCCTAAGATTGGTCAGCTTTTCAAAATGCAGCAACGCTGAAAAACCAGCATCTCTTTGATGTATTCTACGCAGCGTTTGCCAAATCTCACGCGCGTATTGCAAATCCTGAATATGCACAAGTTGATCATCTGAGACACACAGAATTATGGCCGTCCTGGCTCTCACATTCTGTGAATTCCAACCTGGTGTTGGTGCAGGAGGGATGGGGTTATCAATCACCCCAAAAATCCTCTGATTCTGAAGCAGGGCTTGCATCTTTACAGACCATGAGGCATAATTGTCATTAGTCAGTGGAGGTGGGTAAGGTAAGCCTCCCCCCTTCTTGGTATCCATTTTGAATCCAAGTCTGAGCACTCACTCTCGAGCCTCTAAAATCCAATAGCTGGCTGTTCACTCTTTGCACCTGGCAGCTAAACGCAGGCTGCTTTGGAAAGTCCCTCCAAGAGCAGTGAGATAGCAGACAAACAAACGCTGTTTTCCCAGTGTTTTTCCAGCCTTTAACACTGTCAGCCTTGTTGGCTAGTAACTTTCCACTTTCTTTTCAAGCTATAGCTGTAAAGACTGACGTCTCGTTGCTTAGCAACTGGACATTCCAGGCTTTGAGCAGCAAACCGTTATCAGTCCCAAGAATGCAAAGAATGTGGCTGTCTCTCAGTGCTGTTTTTCTATCTGCTTTTGTGAAACAGAGAAGAATCAATCTGCGTTTACTCTTTTAGCCCATAAATCAGCATACCTTGGGGGTTCCGTAGCTCCTTGCTTATCAGCAAAAACGTCTGCGTCGGTGTCCAGCCTTTCGTAGTAGCCTCCATCCGCACGCTACCACAAACTCCCTTATCTCCTTGCAGAGGATGAAGTACGATCCATCAACCTCTTTAACTGCTTTCATGGATCGATGCCATCGGCTCCGTGCTACCAGATGTTGGAATTCAAGCCCGCCCATATCAGCAGAAGCTGGCAACAATCCCAGGCACCCGGCTTGATTCCCTGTTGACCTCCCTGGCTGCATTCCCCAGCAAGCGCAGGCAAGGTCTCGATTGGCGATTCTTCTCAAACGTGAGAAGAACACACTCTCTTTCCTGCCCCCCCCCCCCGGGGCAGGGGAAAGAGATAGACAGAAACGTATTTGCATGCCTTTATTTCTGTCTTTGCAGCGTTACAAAAAACATGACTGCTCTCTTCAAACTCCAGCAGTGTTGAAACAAACACTTCCTGTACATCCCGGACAGGAATAAACGGAAGAGCTCATATTTCACTCTGAGCTAATTCCGGTGCTTCGCACTGTGAATTGACTGTCCCTCTGTTTCCCACGGACAGTCTCAACATTCCCATCATGTTTACTTTTCAAGCTAGGACTTTGCAGCAGCATTGCTTCATTATCATAACAAAAATCCCCTAGGACAACCAAACTAGGTGTCTCCAGGAGAACATCCACCATGACCTGAAGCAGCTCGGGCAGGGAATCCTTGGTGCAGCGGGGAGGTCAGTACACCAAAAGGAATCCTGTAGTGCTCCTATTGCCCAACTTCCAGAACATGCACTCAGAGAACTGGGTCTTCCCAGTAGGACGCCTGATGGAAGCTAGTGACTTCCTAAAAATCACTGCACCCCCCCTGCCCACATGACCTGGGTTGCTGTGTGTAAGAGAAACCTGGTGGACAAGCAGCAGCTAGGACAGGCCCATCTGCTTCATCCAACCAAGTCTCTGTTACACATGCCAGGTCAAGTCCTCCATCCATGATCAAGTCATGGATGGCAGTGGACTTATGAATCATTGACCTAGCATTGCACAGCAACACCCTCAGGTCATGTGGGTATCCCTGGTTGAGCGCAAATATAACATTGAATCACAATGGTACAAAATAACCTCAGCAAGCTGATATTTATCAAGAGTTAAACAAAGGTTAGTGTACTAAATATTATTTCCAATTCTAGGTAGTTTGCTATTGGAGAAATACCATATATGATTATAAAAATAATTTCTAGATCAGACAGACAAGATTTCTTCTCCTATATATTTCTCTCTTTATCATATACACACAAAGCTTCTATTTTTAAACAGGAAATATTTTTGTAACTAAGGTCTATTATACAATTCCATACAGATGTTCATTTTGTTACAGTTCTGTTAAATTGTATACAGATTATAAAGATGAGTGAATTATTTACTAAATTGGTGAGTTTTGCCATTACTGCATATTCTGATAGTTTCTCTTTCCATGCATCTATTTCAGAACATATGTCAGATTTCCATATGTTAGCCAACACCACTCTGACTGCTGTGGTCATATAACTAAATAGTTCCACTGACGATTTCACAATACAGTAGCTGAAAGAGTCATTCCCAATGGCATAGTTTTGGGGTCCAATGCAAATTTAGGGGTTTTTTTTTACATTTCTTCATTTCGAAATGAACTTTCCTCCAAAACTTTTTGGTCTTTTCACAGGTCCACCATAAATGGAAGAAGATTCCTTAAGGTCTATGACATTTCCAGCAATGTCCATTCATTGCATTATTCATCTTCTGTATATTTTTCAAAGTTATATACCATTGAAATAACATTTTTGTACAGTCATACCTCATGTTACGGCCGCTTCAGGTTACGATTTATTGGGTTGCGGACCACAGGAAACCTGGAAGTACCGGAACAGGTTACTTCCGGGTTTCGCCACTCGCACATGCGCAGAAGCGCCAAATTGCGCCGACGCCTGTGCAGACGCGGCGTTTCAGGATGTGAACGCTGTGGGTTGCGGACGTGCCTCAGTCATGGGTTATGTCTGCAACCCGAGGTTCCACTGTATCAATTTTGTTTTAGGGCTTGCAGTAAATTTTATTCCTTTCTTCATAATTGTTCTCCTTGTTCCACTGTAAACTGCTCTTAAAATTTTTGCATCCATTTTGTCATACAAGGTTTTGCTTGTTTGGGCTCGGTGTCATATTTGAGTAATAGTTTATAAATTCTACCGAAAAGGTAGAACTCTGTTATGATGGACTCAAATTATGTCTTTTCCCTGATTTAAATGTTTGCCATACAGTCTTTCTTGAATCTGGATATTAGCTGACAGTATGTAAGCAGTTTCATATTTTTTCTCCTCTTTAATACTTTGGCATGTATTTGATCTGTTCTTGAAGATGAACCATATCTTGGTACTATATATAGTCATACATTCTCCTATCGGCTCTAATAATAATTTTCCAGTGGTGACATTAACAGTGCAGGTAAGGGCATTTTTGTGGTGCAACTCATGATTTTTGTGGTGCAGGCTGTGCCCCTGGCTATGATGTGTGATTTGACGGTGAGTTTGGGGAGCCCCAATGTGAAAAGAGTGAGGATCCATGAGGATCCGTGTTTCAAAACCACGTTTTTGAGCCATGGAGTGGCCAGGAAGCCATGGATCCGAGTTTTTTGTGGTGCAGGCTGTGCCCCTGGCTATGACGTGTGATCTGACATTGAGTCTGGGTTGGCCCAATGCAAAAAGCGGGAGGATCCATGAGGATCCGTGCTTCAAAACCATGTTTTGGGGCTACAGTGTCACCAGGAAGCCATGGATTCATGATTTTTGTGGTGGATGCTGTGCCCATGGCCATGATGTTTGATCTGATGGTGACTTTGGGCTGATCTAGTGCAAAAATCATGAGGATCCATGAGGATCCCTGTTTTTTAGCCATGTTTTTGGGCCATTGTGGCCCCACAAAACAGTGGATGCGTGATTTTTTTTGGTTCTGCCTACAGACTAAGATGTGGTCTACAGTATCATGGTGTTTTTATTTTGTTTCAATATAAAAATCATATGAATTCATGAGGATCCATGCCTCGGATCCATGTTTTTGTGGTGCTGCAGCGTGGCAAAGTGTTGGATCCATGTTTTTTATAGTCCAGTCTGTAGATGTGCCTTCCAGGTGTGATTTGACACTGCATTTGTTGGAGTTATTTTTTAAAAAGTGGCGGATCCTTCAGGATCTGTGTAGATCCGCCTTTAACCCAGACCCGAAATGTTGTCCAAATAGAAACAGTTAACTTATTAAACCTAAGTCATTTTTGATAGCAGTGGGGAAAAACTACTCTGAAAATGTATGATTTTACTACTCCAAAAAGGAAACCTTCCTCCGCTTGTCAATAATAAAGAGGATGCCAGCAAGACTGAATCTTTTCTGTAAAGGGGGATTTTATTATCTCAAAAAGGAAACCTTCATCCGCTTTTCCATATGAAGAGGATCCCAGGAAGGTTGAACCTTTCTGTAAAAAAGAATTTAAATCGAGTCTTACCAATTTACTTAGCAGTTGAGGGGGGTGGAGCATTTACTGTTCCGAAGGTTCAGCACGCGAAGGACGCCCTCCCTGGGTCACATGTTGAAAAAGTCATTATTGCCTCCCCCCCCCCCCCCAAGTAAATGATTTGCCAACCTGGCTCACCACGGCTTGGGAAATGGAATTTCAGCCGGGACTCCATCAGGGAAACTGGGTGCTTCTCATGTGTGTACAGTGGTACCTCGAGTTACAGACGCTTCAGGTTACAGACACTTCAGGTTACAGACTCCGCTAACCCAGAAATAGTACCTCGGGTTAAAAACTTTGCTTCAGGATGAGAATAGAAATCGTGCAGCGGCAGCGCAGCAGCAGTGGAAGCCCCCATTAGGTAAAGTGGTGCATCAGGTTAAGAACAGTTTCAGGTTAAGAACGGACCTCCAGAACGAATTAAGTTCTTAACCCGAGTGTAATGGTTGTAAGGGGTTACTTGTGCATAAGTTGCCTGCTAGTTGTGTCCGATTGCCTGGTTCACCATGCCTTGGCTGACAGCCCACACTCCGTGGCCGGTCAGTCGCTTGCAGAATCTGTCAGTGGGCGTTTCTTGAACCTTTTCCAGCATAAGAGCTGTTTGACCCCAAGTCTCCTCCTATTTTCCCTGCGCGGAACTCATCTGCGCAAGTAAGGGGAAGGCAGGGGTGTGCCAGCGCTCTCTCCACTAGTCTCTGATGCAGGGTCTTGGAGACCAGTCTCCAATTCCTCCATCTCCCTCCCTTCTCTACTGGTGTTGCGCTGAATTCCTTCCCCCCTGCTGGTCCCCTCTCCAGCATCGCTCTGGAGCCCTGCCTCTGCCTCTCGCTCTGATGTCAGTTCCCTGACACCGAGGTACCACACACATACACAAAAACACATATTCCGGGGTGGATCAAAAGCCACAATTTATTTTAAAAAATCTAAAACATCCCGTCCATCCTACTGATGTCTGTTTATTGTGATTTTTTTTAAAATGAATATTTATTAGCATTTTCAAAAAAGAACAACACATATAACAACAAAGACAAAAATAAACAAAAAAAATACAAAAATCCAAAACTTAAAAATAAAAACAATTAAAAACACCTGAAAGTTCAAATACTTATTTTCTTTTAACTTGTTTCTCAGACCTCCTCACACCTCCCCTTCTTGTGTTCCAATTTAAATTATTGGCTCAGCAAATCCTTAATTTACTTCTCCATTTTAACTTAACTTAATTTATTCTAACATATTATTATTTTATTTTTCTTCTTTCTTCCATTTCCTCAATTTATATTTACAAACCTTATTTTCATTTAATTTAGCCATTTAAAAAAAGATCAATTTTAACTTAACCAAATTTACACATCAATATTTATACCTCATTATTTTTTCTTAAACATTTTAAACATTTTTCCTAAAGTCGACCAAAATTTCCCTTCCACGTCTTTCCATGCCAATAGCAAAACAAAGTAAAAATAAAACAAACTATATTTATATACCCTTTGGATTCCCAAACTCCACCCACCCTTTTCCCGGTTTCAGTCCTCAACAAAAATCCATCAGTCTCAATATACTGTTTAGCCTGGAGATCTCACGTCCGAGGCTCTCAATTCTCTCTCAGTTCCTCTCTGCCGGTCTTTTTGGTAGTCTTCAATGTTAAACTTCAAATCTTGAAGAAGCTCCAGCCCAACAGGATCCAAATCTCGAAGAAACTCCGGCCCAACAGGTTCCATATTTCTACCAGCCAGACCTCCATTTTTAGGGATAAAGCTTATGGGGTACTTCAAATCTTGTTTTATACTCCTTTCAAGTCCAAATGTCCCCCAGGCTCCAGCTTCCACCTCCAATTCAGGCCAGGCTCTCCACATCAGATTTTTATTTTCCTTTTTTGTCATCATGTCAGGCTTCAAAATGTTGCTCTCCTTTAACTTCTGCAAAGTTTCAGCTCCTCCTTCCTTTTCTTCAGGGACAACATCTGTCACCTGCTCCATATTGTCAAAGCTCTCCGTTTTCTCTATTTGTTCAATTGGATAGGCTCCTTGTTTCAAGTCCTTATCAGGTTCAACAATATTCTTTACTGCTAAGTCCAGTGCTGTAACATTCATAGCCAAAACATCAGATTGGCCTAGTAACTTTCCCAAGAGAACAAATGCTCTGTCCAATTCAGCCTGGATTTTCCTTCCTCCAGCCATTTATTGTGATTTTATGACTACAGGGTGAAGCTGGATGGTTCTGCCGGAAGCGTTTCTGAAATATACTCAGAGTCGCAAAATGATTTCATGCTCTTTATTCAGCTCATAGTGGTGAGGAGGAATGAATGAAAGTCCCCTCAAAGTATCTGCTTTATATACATTATTTACACAATGGGCTGCACATGATTGGCTAATTCTGGAATTCTCCTGTAGGCCAATCAGGTTGTGGATTCACTTCTATCTGGAGCTGGATTGGGTGGCTCCTGCCGACCAATCATACTGCTGCATTGTTCTAGGACCAATCAGACTGCTGCATTCTGAATCCTATTGTTCTAGGACCAATCAGACTGCTGCAGTTTGGATCCTATTGTTCTAGGACCAATCAGACTGCTGCAGTTTGGATCCTATTCAACTCAGTGCATAACACCCCTCCCCTCTAAGTTCCAGTCCTGCCCGGGAGGTCGCATTCATAGTCCTCAAGGTACGCCGGCGGCCTACGTGTGCGTTGTGGCCTGGGGTGTTCCCTGGTCCGGGGTTCAGGTTCTGGCTCGTGTTCCAAGGATGCTGGCTGTGATGGGGCTGTTTGGTCTGGCACAACCGGCTCGCTCAGTCGTGGTTCTGGTTCTGGTGTCCTTTCGGCCTCGCAGGTCCTCTCTGTATTTACTGATTCTGCCTCTCCTGCTGCCCCCTCCTGCTCTATGGGCCTCACTGCCCCACTGTTCCCTTGGGACTGCTCTTACCTGTCCTCCTCCTGGTTTTCTTCCAGGAATCGTCACCGTATCTGGTCGCAGTGGCGGCGCCAGCATTGCCCCCCGTCTGTTAGCACCTCGTACGACACAGGGCCAGTGACCCTGGTGACTGTGGCAGGTACCCATGCTGGGCCTGCCCCAAAGTTCTTTGCGTACACTGGGTCCTGGGCCACGAAGGTCCAGGGGTTCCTGCCTTCCCCCACCACTACTTCATCCTGAGCTCTATCGGGGTGAAGGCGGTCCAATCTGATTGCAAGGCGCCAACCCATTAGTAGTTCAGCGGGGCTCCGACCAGTCGTTGGGCTGGGGGTACTGTGCTGTGCTAGAAGGAATGTGGCAAGGTGGTACTCCCAATCCCCTTGCGTCATGTGGCAAAGGGTGTCCTTGGTGGTCCGCACCATGCATTCTGCTTGGCCATTGGTGGCCGGGTGGAATGGCGCCGAACGGATGTGGCGGATGACGTTCTGCGCTGTGAAGGTTTGGAATTCTCCTGACGTAAATGCAGTCCCGTTGTCTGAGACGAGAGTGTCAGGGAGCCCGTGGGTTGCAAACAGCCTGCGTAGTACCCGGATGGCTGCGGACGTGGAAGTGGACGGTACCAGTGCGACTTCCAGCCATTTGGTGTAGGAGTCCACCACTGTGAAGAATGTTTTCCCCTGAAAGGGGCCAGCGAAGTCCACATGCAGGCGTGACCATGGTGCTCGGGCGGACTCCCAGGACTGGACTGGGGCCCTTGGGGGATCTGGGCGGGATTCTTGGCAGGCCTGGCAGTGTTTGACCCAGGCCTCTATCTCTCCGTCGATCCCCGGCCACCACACATAACTCCTGGCAAGGGCCTTCATTCTCACTACCCCTGGGTGTGTCTCGTGTAGGGCTGTGAGGACCCTTTTGCAGAGGGGCTGGGGAACAACGACCCTGCTTCCCCATAACAGGCACCCCTTGTGGGCCGACAGTTCATGTTTGCGGGTTGTGTAGCCGACGAATTCTGGCCCGGGGCTGCTGCTGGACCATCCCCTCCACACCCAGTCCAGGACCCGGGAGATGACTCTATCTTTCTTGGAATTGTGTGCATCTTCTTGTGCCTGAATAGGGCGGTCGGGAAGCAGCTCCAGGCTCATAACCTCTTGTGCAGGTGCTGGGTCGGGGCCTGTTTCCGGTAATGGTAGCCTGCTGAGGGCGTCTGCATGGCCCATCGCCTTTCCAGGGCGGTGAATCAGTGCATACTGGTAGCTGGCAAGGAAAATTAACCACCTGAGGATGCGAGGAGACAGCACTTGGGGGGTCTGCTTTTTGGGGGCAAACAAGCCAAGCAACGGCTTGTGGTCAGTCACCACGGTAAAGGGCCACCCGTACAAGAAATCATGGATTTATTTTTTTATATATAAATAATTTTTATTCAATTTTAAAAACACATAATTAAAGGACAAACACATCACAAAACACAAACAAACATAGACAAATCAAACAAAAATAAATTCATAATCTTATTTTCTTGTAACTTCTTTCAAACGACTTCCCCATACCTCCCTTTCGCTGCATCCTTATTTTAAAAAAATAATTTTTAGCAACCCTTTAATCAATTTATCCATTTAGTTCCTTTTCATTAAATTCCCATAAATTTATTGGTTACAGCTGTAGTTCTCTGCTTCTTACCCCTTGACATCTTAACACTCCTCAATTTTACAACAGTTTTTTAGATATATTTTAAATTTCTTCCAATCTTCTTCCACTGCCTCTTTCCCCTGGTCACGAATTCTGCCGGTCATCTCTGCCAGTCCCATGAAGTCAATCACCTTTGTCTGCCATTCTTCTAGAGTAGGTAGTTCTTGCATCTTCCAATACTTTGCCAGAAGAATTATTGCTGCTGTAGTAGCATACATAAAGAAGATCCTATCCTTCTTTGGTACCAGTTGGCCAACCATGCCCAGGAGGAAAGCCTCTGGTTTCTTAGTAAATGTCCATTTAAGGACTTTCTTAATTTCATTATAGATCATTTCCCAGAATGCTTTCACCCTCGGGCAGGTCCACCATAGGTGATAGAAAGTACCTTCATTCTCCTTACATTTCCAACATTTATTATTGGGCAAATGATAAATTTTTGCAAGCTTGACTGGAGTCATGTACCACCTGTAGATCATTTTCATTATATTTTCTTTTAAGGCATTACATGCCGTGAACTTAACACCAGTGGTCCATAACTGTTCCCGGTCAGCAAACATAATGTCATGACCGATATCTTGTGCCCATTTAATCATAGCTGATTTCACCGTTTCCTCCTGTGTATTCCATTTAAGCAGCAAATTATACATTCTTGACAGATTCTTAGTATTGGGTTCTAACAGTTCTGTTTCTAACTTTGACCTCTCCTTCTGAAATCCTATTTTCCTGTCCTCTTTGAATGTCTCATTTATCTGGTGGTAATGCAGCCAGTCTCGAACTTTGGACTTTAGTTTTTCATAGCTCTGAAGCTTAACCCTTTCACCTTCATATTCTAAGATTTCACAATATTTTGGCCATTTAGAATCCATATTAAGTTTTTTCACCCCCTTAGCTTCCATTGGTGACAACCACCTGGGAGTTTTACTTTCCAATAGGTCTTTGTATCTGCTCCAAACATTATATAATGCTTTTCTAACAATATGGTTTTTAAAGCCTTTGTACACCATTGCCTTGTTATACCATAAGTATGCATGCCAACCAAAACTGTTATCATATCCTTCCAAATCCAAAATGTCTGTGTTCTCAAGAGGTAGCCAGTCTTTCAGCCAGCAGAAAGCTGCTGCTTCATAATATAATCTTAAGTCCGGCAGGGCAAAACCCCCTCTATCTTTCACATCAGTTAAAATCTTGAACTTAATTCTGGGCTTTTTGCCCTGCCAGACAAATTTTGATATATCTTTCTGCCACCTCTTGAAACAATCCATCTTGTCCATAATTTGTAAGGTCTGAAACAAAAATAGCATTCTAGGCAATACGTTCATCTTAATAGTAGCGATTCGACCTAACAAGGACAATTTCAACCTTGACCATGTTTCTAAATCTTTCTTTACTTCTGACCAACATTTTTCATAATTATCTTTAAATAAATTCACATTCCTAGATGTTAAGTTTACCCCCAGGTATTTCACTTTTTTCGTTATTTCCAAACCTGTTTCACTCTGAAACCTCTCTCTTTCTTCCATTGTTAAATTTTTCTCCAAAACCTTTGTTTTCTGTTTGTTCAATTTAAATCCTGCTACTTGACCAAATATTTCAATTAGTTCTAGCACTCTTTTGGTACTAGTGTCTGGGTGTTGCAAAGTCAAAACTAGGTCATCTGCAAATGCTCTTAATTTGTAGTGTCTGGCTCCGACCTGAACTCCTTTAACCAACTGGTCCCTTCTAATCATATTTAACAAAACCTCCAGGACTGATATAAAAAGCAGAGGGGATATTGGGCAACCCTGTCGTGTACCTTTTTCTATAGATATTTCTTCCGTTACCACATTGTTTACAATTAACTTTGCTTTTTGTTTAGAGTATATTGCACCTATACCGTTTTCGAAACCTTGGCCTACCCCCATCCCCTGGAGATTCTTCTTCATAAAACTCCAACAAATGTTGTCAAAGGCTTTCTCCGCATCCACAAAAATCAAAACCGCCTTTCTGTTAATGTCAACTTCTAATAACTCCAAAATGTCTATAATGTTCCTCACATTGTCTGACATATGTCTCCCTGGGAGAAAGCCAGTTTGGTCTTTATGAATCTCCCCTATCAACACTCTCTTCAGTCTTTTTGCCAAAATGTCTGCGAAGATTTTATAATCCACATTTAGTAAAGATATTGGGCGGTAGTTTTTAACCTGGTTCTTTTCAGTCTCTGTTTTCGGTATAAGTGAGATAAAAGCCTCTTTCCACGATTCAGGTGCCTTTTCCCCCTCCATAATTTCATTGCAGACTTCCTTTAATGGTTGTATTAACCAATCCTTCAGCATTTTGTAGTATCTGGCAGTCAAACCGTCTGGTCCTGGTGATTTTCCCAGTTGCATATTCTGAATGGCACCCTCTATCTCTTGTTCTGTTATTTTCTCGTTCAAGATCCTTTTATTTTGTTCTGAAATTTTTGGTAGTCCATACTTTCTAAGGAATTCTTCAATTTCTTGTTCGTTTACTGGCCCTTGTGTATATAATTTCCTAAAAAAACTTTGAAAACAATTACTTATCTCGTTGGGTTTGTAAATAGTCTTTCCCTCCATTTCTAAACTCGTCACTGTATTCAATTTCTGCCTCTTTTTTAGTTGCCATGACAAAGGTTTCCCACATTTATCTGCTGATTCAAATGTTTTTTGTCTCATTTGCTTTATTTTCCATTCTATTTCTTGATTCATCAATTCCATATATTGCGTCTGATAATACTTTATCTCTCTCAAGATCTCTTGAGACTTTGGTTTGGACCTCAATTTCTTTTCTCCTTCTTTCATTTTTCCTAGAATTTTTTCTTTCCTCTCATTTTGTCTTTTCCTCTTTATAGAGTTCTGTTGAATTAGGAAACCTCGCATCACGGCTTTGCTAGCGTCCCAGATTGTTCTTTTCTCCACGTCTGTTCTCAAATTTATCTCAAAATAATCTTTCAATGTTTTTTTGGGCCTTTTTATAAATCTCTTCATCTTTAAATAGGGTGTCATTCATTCTCCATCTAAAGGATCCAGTTGTTGTTAATTTCATCTCCATCTTTACCGCGTTATGGTCGGAGCAAGTTTTTGGGCAGATTTCTATTTTTTTGGTTATTGGCGCCAGGCTGCTAGTGATCCAAATTTGGTCAATTCTTGTCCATGTCATTTTTGCTTCAGAAAAGAAAGTTCCCTCTCTTTCAAGAGGGTTCCTTATTCTCCAGATATCAATCAAATCCATAGTTTCAGTCATTTCAAAAAAGGTCTTTGGTAGTCTCCCCTCCTTTGAAATCACTTGTCTCTGTGCTTTATCCATGTTTGTGGAGACGACTCCATTCATATCTCCCATCATTACGATTTTATAATCCAGAAAGTCCATTAAAGTCTCATGCAACTTCTTGAAAAATTCGGCCTTCCCTTCATTTGGTGCATAAACTCCGACTATCAAAAATTTTTCTCCTTGAATTTGTATTTCAATTGCCAGGTATCTTCCTTGTTCATCTTTAAACATCATTTTTGGAACCAATTTTTCTTTTGCATAGATCACCACTCCTCTTTTCTTCACTTTGTCTGATGAGATAAATTCCTGTCCAAGTCTCTTATTTATCAATAATTTCCTGTGTGTCCTGGCAATATGGGTTTCTTGCAAACATATTAAGTCTAATTGTTCTCTCTTCAAAATATGAAAAACTTGGCGTCTTTTTCGGGGAAGGTTCAAACCGTTACAATTCCAGCTAAGAAGTTGCAGAGCCATTTTGTTACTAAGTGCCTGTTCCTCCAACTGCTCCAAGTTTCTGTTCTTCTTCTGATGGTGGTAGCAAAAGTCCGAATGACAGGTTAGCGATATCAGTTGGTTCTTCCTCGTCCACAGTTCCTTTCTGCAGGTCTTCCCGGTATCTCCCCAAAAACTGTTCTTTGTCTTGGATTGTTCTTATTTTAATCTTCCTTCCTTTGAAGTTAAAGGACAAACCCTGTGGAAATTCCCATCTAAAAGGAATGGCGTTTTTCTTCAGCAGGTCAACCAATTCTTTAAAGAGGGTTCTCACCTCCAAAATGTATTTAGGGATATCTCTAAAAATCTGTACTTGAGAATTCTGGATCACCAAGGCTTTTTGATAGTGTAGGTTCAATATTTTATCTCTCTGTTCCTTGGATCCCAATGTAATTAGGCAATCCCTTGGTTTCTTTGCCTGCCTCCTGCCTAGCCGAAAGGCTGTTGTTATTTCAATCTCAACTCCTTCTCCTTCTCCCCATTCCTCATGCCAAAATTCTGCAAAGTTGTTTTTAAGGAATCCCACAAGGTTGTCACCCTCACTCTCAGGAACCAGTCTAAGTTTCAGATTCTTCTCCTTTCTACAGGTGGTACATGACTCCAGTCAAGCTTGCAAAAATTTATCATTTGCCCAATAATAAATGTTGGAAATGTAAGGAGAATGAAGGTACTTTCTATCACCTATTTCCTTTCGGATACAATTGAAAGCTCCCTCTAGAGGGTTTAAAGAGAAACTTTTACATTGAAAAAAGAAACAGTGGGATTTTCCACTTGCAAGTCTTCTCGGTGAGAACGACCTTGAGGCCATGAGTGGCCCTGCGGATGAGATAGTAACTAGACATAAATCAAAACAAGCGCAAGCACAAGCACAGAAGAAAAGGGGCTCAATATCAGATACAACACCAGCTGCACAGGAAAAGACAGTAACAGCTTCTATGGATTCTATGACTCAGGCACTGGTCAAAATAAATCAATCTTTGGAAGCACTGACAAAGCAATCCATAGAGCTGACAAAGCAGTCCACAGAAAATTCTAAAAAATTGACAGAATTGACAGCAAGATTGGACTTGAACACGGCAAGTGTATCATCTAACACAGATTCCATAAATAAATTAATTCGAGAAAGTGCTGAAACACGAAGGATTGCTGAAAGTGCAAAAAATACTGCAGAGGAGACAAGGGGAAGGTTTCAGCCGATTGTGAAAAAAGTAAATGAACATGATGCAACCCTCTCTTTATGGGAAATCATGGATTTTTTTTACTTCCTTCACGATTGTCAGACCCTGCTTGTCAATTTGCGAGTAGTTCCGCTCGGTTGCGTTGAGTGTCTGGGAAAAGTATGCCACCGGTACCTCTCTTCCATCCGGGAGTTGGTGTCCCAGGACAGCGCCGATGCCATAGGGCGAGGCATCGCATGCTAGCACCACCATCAGCCTCTCGTCAAAGTGAGCCAAGACCGAGTTTGAGACAAGCAAGTTCTTGACTGCCTGGAATGTGGCCTCCTGACGCTGGCCCCACACCCAAGGGGCCCGCTTGTCCAGGAGTCTGTGAAGGGGCTCCGCTACCGCCGCCTTGTGGGGAAGGAAGGAATGGTAAAAGTTCAATAGTCCCAAGAAGGCCTGAAGTTCAGTCTTGCTCTTGGGCGCTGGGGCATCACAAATGGCCCGTACCTTGTCCCCAGTCGGGTGGACCCCTTCTGCGTCCACCATAAATCCCAGAAAGTCCACCTGAGGCACTCCTAGTAGACATTTTTCCCGCTTCACCTTGAGACCCGCCGTCTGGAAACGGTGCAGAACGGTGTGGAGGCGGTCCTCAAACTCCTTTGGTGTGGGCCCAGCAATCAACACATCATCGAAGAAGGGGGTGACGCCAGGAATCCCTTTAAGGAGAGAGTCCATTAGATTCTGGAATATGCCTGGTGCCACGCTAACACCGAATTGCAGCCGCTTTACCCTGAATGCTCCTCTGTGCGTCACAATCGTCTGTGCCTCTGCTGTGGCCTCATCTACTGTCAGCTGTTGATATGCTTGGGCCAAGTCCAGCTTGCCAAAAATTTTTGACCCCGCCAGGTTGGCAAGGACATGGCTGACCACTGGCACTGGGTATGCGTGGGCCGTGAGGGCCTTGTTTATGGTACATTTGTAGTCTGCGCAGATGCGGACCGAACCATTAGGCTTGATGGGTGTGACGATTGGGGTTTCCCAGGGGGCATTAGGCACACGGCACGCCTCTCCATCCCTCCTGGCTCCCCATTCTGGATGCGCCCGGCTTGGGGGGGGGCGGCGAGGAGGGATGACCACTGGTGGCGGTTTTTAGGTTGCAGCGTAGGTGCGCTCGCTTTGGAGAGGACCAGCTGCCGGCAAGGTGGGAACGTTTGCCGCAGTCAGGTGCCACAGGATCCGAAAGGAGAGAATTCGGAGTTACTGGGTGGGTGCGGGGCGGTGGGGCATGTGGACCCAAACTGGCACCCCCTCGGTCTTCCCAAGGTCTTTCCCACGGGGTCTTTTGTGCCACAGGAGCGCAGGATGCCAGTATCTCTCTGCCCCAAAAGTCCTGCTGTGGGAGCAGTTCCTCGAGGGGGCAAGAAAGAAAGGCACCCCAAGCCCGCCACCATTCACACGCGCGCTGCGCCCCTTCGCCTTCCCGAAGTCTGTGCGCGCGTCAGGGCGTTCCGACGGCTGTGCGGGGAACCGGGCTACCCGAGGGGGGATCCGCTTGCCACGCGGCGCAAAATCCCCTCTCCCTGGGAGAATTCGGCTCTGTGTACTGTCAGTATATGGAAACATCACCGCTGCAGACAGCCAGTTTGTTGACATCACATGATGCGCTTATTTGTGGGAAAGAAGAATTTCCCAGGACGTTCACAGGCTGGATAAGTCTTTGTGAAGAGTGTAACTTGAAACCTTCTGACTGCGCATGTTCAGGAAGTTTGTCTAACTTGCTAGAAGAACTGAACTGAAAGGACGTGTTTTTCTCTAGTGCTGTAATGTCAGAAATAAACATCATGCAAATAGATTTCTGACTTATTTTCTTTCCCCTGCGGAAGCAGGAGGGAGGGGTTGTGCATTTTACCCACGCTTGGGAAAATGTCGCCTATCAAAATCTCCCTGGTCTGTCCGAGATATCAGCCAGAGGAGGTTAGCGGTAAGCAAGCTCCAAGGACAGTGAGAGGGGCCAGCCTCTATGGAGGGGGCTTGCAAACCAACACGTGACGATGGTACACATGGCTCTTTTGCAGGCGGGTGGGCGAGGGTGGCTGGGCGCTTAAATCCGCGTGTGCTGAATTATTTTTATTCATAAACTTAATGCAAACCGATTGGCATTGGGCACTAACAAAAGTTCCTTTAGAAACACCAGTCTCTAGAAATGTGCTATAACGTGAAAGAATATCAAAGTCCTTTTCCGCATCCACAAAAATTAACATTGCTTGTTTTTCATTCCTGGTTGTCAGATATTCAATTATATAAACTATATTCCTTATGTTATCTTTCATCTGTCTGCCAGGAAGAAAACCCACCTGATCTTTATGTATAATTTCTTTCAATATTTTTTTAAACCTGCTTGCTAATATGCTTGCAAATAATTTATAATCATTATTCAATAGCGAAATTGGCCGATAATTTTTTACTTGCATTAAATCAGAATCTTGCTTCGGAATAAATGTAATATATGCTTCTTTCCATGTTTCAGGTAATTCTCCTTTCTTTAATATATTGTTCATAACTTCTTTCATTGGCACAAGTAGGATGTGTTTCATTTCCTTATAATATCTTGCAGTAAATCCATCCGGTCCTGGTGTCTTCCCACTTTTCAATTCTTTTATAGCTTCGTTGAATTCCTCTACTTCAATTGGGTCGTTCAGTCTGTCTTTTTTATCAGTTGGGATTTTTTGCACCTCTTTTCTCCTCAGGAATTCTTCTATTTTTTTAATATCACTTTTCTCAGTTCTTTTATATAAATGTCTATAAAAGTCTTCAAATCCTTTTCTGATTTCTTTCGGATTAACTATTTCCTTTCCATCTACTCTAATTTTATTGATTGTATTCTGTTCCTTTCTTTTCTTAATTTGCCATGCCAGCCATTTTCCAGATTTGTTTGCAAACTCAAAATTTTTCTGTCTCATTCTTTTAATGTTCCATTCTACTTCTTTATTTATTATCATTGCAAATTGTGTTTGTAATATTTTAATATTTTGCTTTGTTTTCAAATTGTTTGGTTTTTCGATTAAACTCTTCTCATTTTCCATTTTTTGTTTTAAAAGTTCTTTCCTCCCTTTTTCTCTAAATTTGTTTTTGATCGTATTTTGCTGAATAAATAATCCCCGCATCACCGCTTTGCTGGCATCCCATACCGTGTTAGTTTTCGTACCTTTATTACAGTTATTCACGAAATAATCCATTAAGTTCTTACGTGCTTTTTCTATTATTTTCTGATCCTCCAGAAGACTCTCATTTATTCTCCATCGAAAGGATTTTTCTTCTATTCCTTTTATAACACACTTTATTGCATTATGATCCGACAATACCTTTGGTTGTATTTCAATTTTGGAAATTCTTGGTGTTAGTTCACTAGAAACCCAAACCTGATCGATTCTTGACATTGACTGATTTGCTTCTGAGTGGTAAGTGAATTGTTTTTCTAATGGGTGTCTTAATCTCAAAATATCTATCAGGTTACAGTTCTCAATCATCGAAAAAAAAAGTTTTAGGTAATTTTCCTTCTTTAACTTTCCCACTTGCTCTTAGTCTATCCATTTCCATTGACACCACTCCGTTCATATCCCCCATTATTATGATTTTCTGAACCATGAATTCCAATAACTTTTCTTCCAATTCTTTGTAGAAATCAGTTTTATTTCCATTAGGTGCATAAATCCAGACTACTATCAGTTTTTTGCCTTGCCATTTGACTTGAACTGCCATAACCCTACCTTCTTCATCTTTAAAAATCTGTTGAGCTTCCAATTTGTTTTTTTATGTACAACACCACCCCTCTCTTCTTGCTTCTGTCTGATTAAATAAATTTGTTTCCTAACTTCTTATTAATTAATACCTTTCTATGTCTTCTCGCTACATGAGTCTCTTGTAAACAAATAATATCCAAATTCTTCCTCTTCAAATACTGTTCAATTTTATTGCGTTTTTTTATCGTTACTCGCATTAATATTCCAAGTCCATAGTTTCATCGCCATCTTGTCTTCTTTCTTTGTGAGTCCAATAAATTAAGGTCTTAAACCTGTTCTTCTACTTCTTCTTTTTCCTGTTCCTCCTCTTCTTCCTCTTCCTGTTCCTCTTCTTCTCTGTCTCCTAATTCCTCCTTCCGATCCCTCTCCCCTCCCTCCGCTCCTGCTGGAATCGCAAATCCTACCCCCGCTCCAGCTCCGGCTGCTTCTTCTTCTCTTCCCAGTTCCTTGTATCTTCTCATGAACTTCTGTGTTTCATCTGGGTTTGTGAGCTTAAACTTTTTCCCTTTGTAAAGAAAGGCGATCTCCTCTGGAAATTCCCATTTAAATTCAATTTGATTTTCCCTCAAAATTTGTGTCAATGGCTTGTAAGGATCTCGTTTTTTCAACAAGCAAAGTGGAACGTCCCTAAAGATAATTATGAAATTTCCATTGATTATCAATCTTTTTTCTCTGTTTTTCTGTAGTATCAAATTCTTTATTTCTGTATCTTTGAAAATAATTAGACAATCGCCTGGAAATTTCTTTGCTTTGGCCAATCTTGTCTTAATCCAAAATAAATTTTGAATTGTTTTCCTCACCTCTTCCACTTCCATACCTAACCATTGTGCAATTTCTAATGTCAATTTCTCCCTTAAATTCTCCCCTTGTACCTCAGGCACTGATCTCAACCTCAAATTCTGCTCTCTCTGCCTCAGGTCATTCATGGCAATCGCATCCCAAATATCTTCTTGCTTCTTACTAATTTCTGAAACTTCAGCTCTCATCTTCTCCTCCTCCCTCTTAACCTCCCTCATCTCTAATTTTGTTCTTTTCAATCCCTCTTCTAAACTCTGTGTTCTTTTTGTCATCTCCTTCATTTGTCCTTTCAATTCATTAACTGTCATATCAATTTTTTTGTCCATCTGTTCCAACCTTGTCTCTAGGTTTTTCTCACTTTGCTTAATGTATTTCTTTATCTCTGTAAGCATCTTTACAATATCTCCTTTCGGTTCTGTCTCTTGTTTTGCTCCTCTTCTTTCTCCAGGTGTTGCCCCTTCACCACCTTTTTTCTGTGAATGGGACATTTCTTAATAATTCTCAATCTGAGTTATAGCGTAAAAAAATTTTTTTTTTAAAGAAGTTTAATTTTCTTGCCACTTGCTTGGCAAATCCACAATCGAAATTTATAACATCCAAAGAAATGAAGGGTTAATTTTTCTTGCCACTTGTTTGGCTAATCCAGCCAGTACGATTATAATCCATCAAGTGGAGAAAGGGGGAAAAAATAATACCAAAAGTAATAAAAGATTAAGAAAGTGATAGAGTAAACAACTAGAGACTCAGGATAACAAAACCAACTCAGAAAGTAAAGCAGATGACACAAAAATATCTTAGAGATTATATTTAAGTATACACAACATAGGGTGAGGGAAGGGTTAACTGGGTAAGGAAAGGGTTAACAGAGGCAGAGAGAGAGAGAGAGAGAGAGAGAGAGAGAGAGAGAGAGAGAGAGAGAGAGATACAGATCTCTAAGAGCCGCTAAGCTCAAGCTAAACCAAAACAAAGCAGTTATAAAAAATGAGGGATCAGCAGAGATGGAGAGGGAACAAAGAATTTTTATCTTATAAAAATGATCTAATGTCCCAAAAAGAAATTTAGCATCTCAAAAAGAAGAGGTAACCCAAGAAGAAAGACAAAAAAGAAAGGAAGAGAATGGTGATTCTCTGTTCTTTTCAGTGTCTTCAAAAACCAGAAGCAGGGGGAGGGGGTGAGTAAATATCTTCCCTTTGTTCCTTATTTTCCAATTTAAGCTAACCAACTTAAGAAAAATAACAGTTCAGTCTATTTTAATTTTAATTTCTTCACTTCTTCATACCACTGCTTTGGCACAAAACAGAAAAAGAACCCAAAAAAGACTTCCGGAGGCGGCGCGAAAGGTAATGGCTGCCCTCTTCTAACTAGGAGATTGAAGCTCCGCTGAAACGGGTCGTCCGCTACGGCGAAGCGGAGACCCACATCGGAAAACCGCAGGCGGCAGAAGCCTGTGGTCTTGGGACCCGGCGGGCGCCAGGAGCTGCTCCCAAAACGTTGAAGGAACCCCGTAAGGGGCTCCGGATCGCGGAGGGGGTAGCGGTGCTGAGGGTCGTTCCGCAATCAACGGAGCGAAGCCGCGAAGCTGTTGCCGGTGAGCGCTGACCTTTCTTCCTGGAATTTGTGTTTCGGAAAGCAACAACCCGTGAGTAACAAGAACTTTTAAAAAATCTAAAGACTTAAAAGTTACGGAATTTGGCTGAAAGCGGAGTGACGAAAAAAAGGAAGTCCGTCTTCCGCTGCTACTGAACTTCAAAGCAAAGAGCAGGAGGAGTGGAGGCAGAGAGTGAACTTTTAACCCAATGGATCTGAGCACCCATTGAACTTCTTTTAAAGCAGAATAGGACTGTAAGCATTGGATTTTGTGTTTCTGTTTTGGACTGTGATACCTTCTTCTATTGGAATTACAATTTAAGTAAGAAACCCAGGTGCTGGAACTGCCTGAGTAACTGTAGCAGTCAGTCTGCAGATCTGGATACTTTGAATATAAATTTGGAAACAATCTGAGGGGGTCTGGAATTGCTACTTTGAGGCACCATTTGGAATACCAGCAAGCACTATTTGAGACATTGTGTTCTTTTAATACCAACTCTGCTAAAATTTATTATTTGAAGGTTCTTGGACATTAATTCTGATTTTATGAACTTTATTGGAATTGATCTCTTCCCGAAAGACATCTTAAGCTCCCCCTAGAGGTCTTGGAATTTACAGCAGTGGCATTGTTTTACTTTCTCTTTCCCGGCCTCCTGTTTGACTGTCACCATCTGGGCCGTCTCTTTCCCATGGGAATAACTCAGCTTGACCTTGACTTTTAGATAACTTTGGAATGAGTGGTGCAAGAAAAAAGGAGCCTAAAGAAAAGGAATCTAGAGTAAGAACTAGACAAACAACCTTAGCCTCAGCTTTACAGTCACGTAGATCGTCTGTGCCTATCTTGCTTTCTGAGGAAGAAGCTGTATCCCTGCCACGGGCAGGGGAAGGAGAAACTGAAGAATTACAATTGGAAGATATGGCCTCAGGAACAACTGCTTCTATTTTAGAGAAAATCTATGAAAAATTGGAATCTTTGGACAAGAGAGTGGAATCTTTGGATAAGAAAGCTGATGAGCAAACATTTAAAATCAACCAAAACACAGAATGTTTAAATAGACTAACTGGACAAGTGGCACAGAATGCACAAGCAACTGGAGAATTGAAGGAGGCTACAGGTGAAAATCGGAAATTGGCTGAGGATACCAGCCAAAGACTTGGAAAGTTAGAAAAAGAGGTGAGACCACTCAGTAAACAAGTAGGTGAACACCAGACCTACCTTTCTATGATTGAATTGCGGAACAGGGAGACTAATTTAAGGATAAGGTCGGTACCAGAAGTGGAAGAAGACAACTTAGCTGAGTTTCTGACCAAAATATTTTCCAAGTTCTGGAACTTAGAGGAAAAAGACTTTAAAATTGTATCAGCTTTCAGGCTTGGAAGACTTATAAAGAAAGACAAATCCAGAGACTGTTTGATAACATTGAGATCAAAGGAGGAAAGGGACAAGATTTTGGGTCTGCACTACGGAAAGTCACTGGACATTTTGGATAAAAGAATTGAAATTTACAAGGACATTCCTAAACAACTCTTGGATCTTAGATCTGAGTACTTGGAACTAGCAAGACTGTTGAGGAGCAACTCAATCATCTTCAGGTGGGACTTTCCTCAAGGATTATCCTTTACTTTTAGAGGGAAGAAGATCAAAATTAGAACATTGGAAGATAGAGATAAATTTCTGAACGTGTACGGAGAGGACCTTCAAAAAGGACTCGGATTACCCTTGGGGCCTGGAGCACCAGAGGCACCGGCACCCTTGGATTCTGAAGACCCAGTGAACAAGGTACCACCCCCAGAAAAATAACCAGATTTATTCAGGATGTCTCTGCAACTGTTGAGTTGGAATATAAATGGCTGTAATATTCCGGAAAAAAGGAGGAAAAATTTTCATATATTAAAAAAGGAACAATTGGACATTATTTGCTTACAAGAAACACATGTGACTAGGCTCCATAGAAAAGTGTTAATAAACAAAAGACTTGGTCAGGAATTTATATCTTCAGATATAGTAAAGAAGAGAGGCGTGGTGATATATGCAAAAGAGAGCCTGTCACCTAAATTTTTATTCAAAGATGAACATGGAAGAATTTTGGCAATCGAAATACAACATCAAGGAGAGAAGATTCTGTTATTAGGAATTTATGCACCAAATGAAGGAAAATCGGAATTTTATAAGAAGTTGCATGAGACTATGCTGGAGTATCTGGACTATGACAACATCATTATGATGGGAGACATGAATGGAGTCGTATCAACTAACATGGATAAGTCACAAAGCCAAAATGTTACGAAAGATGGCAGACTACCAAAGACCTTTTTTGAAATGACAGACAATATGGACTGGATTGACATTTGGAGAACGAAGAACCCCTTGGGAAAAGAAGGAACATTCTTCTCTGAAGCCCAGCTGACTTGGACAAGAATCGACCAAATATGGATAACTAGAGGTCTGGCACCCAAGGTCAGGAAAGTGGAAATCTGCCCAAAGACCTGCTCCGACCATAATGCACTGAAAATGGACATGACATTATTACCAACCGGTTCCTTTAGATGGAAGATGAATGACAATTTGTTTAGAGATCAGGAGATTATTAAGAAGGCTCAAAAAGTTTTGAAGGACTACTTCGAGATAAACATGAACACTACGGTGGAAAAAAGAATCATTTTGGACGCAAGCAAAGCCGTGATGAGGGGGTTCTTGATACAACAGAATGCTGTAAAGAAAAGAACACAAAATGAGAGGAAAGACAAGATCTTGGAGAAAATTAAAGAGTTAGAGAAGAAGTTAAGATCGAATCCGAAGTCACAGCCGATTCTGAGAGAAATTAAACTCCATCAGGCACAATATTCTAAACTGATGAACCAGGAAATAGAGTGGAAGATCAAATTAATGAAACAAAAAACCTTTGAATCGGCAAACAAATGTGGGAAACTGCTGGCTTGGCAGTTGAAGAAGAGACAAAAGTTAAATATAGTCACAAACCTGGAAATTGAAGGAAGAAACATTCAGAACCCCGTGGAGATTAGAAAGTGTTTTCAGAAATATTTCAAAAAATTATACACTCAAGGGCCGCAGGATGAGGTTGAGATTAAACAATTTTTGGGAAAAAATGGACTTAAAAAACTGTCACAAGAAAATAGATCACTCCTGAACAGCAAAATAACACGACAAGAGATCGAACAAGCCATTCAGAACATGAAATTGGGCAAATCTCCAGGGCCAGACGGCCTGACCTCCAAGTATTATAAGACATTAAGAGATTATTTGATACAACCATTGATGGAGGTCAGTAATGAAATTATGGAGGGAAAGAAGGCGCCGGAATCGTGGAAGGAAGCTTTCATCACATTGATACCAAAATCTGAAATTGAGAAGACACAACTCAAGAACTATCGTCCCATCTCCCTTTTAAATGTGGATTACAAAATATTTGCAGATATTTTGGCAAGCAGACTCAAAAGAGTTTTAAATGAAGTAATTCATAAAGACCAGGCAGGCTTTCTCCCAGGTAGACATATGTTTGCTAACACAAGGAACATCATTGACATTTTGGAACTTTTGCAAACAAACATAAATACAAAAGCAGTGTTAATTTTTATAGATGCGGAGAAGGCCTTTGATAATATCTCTTGGAAATTTATGAAGGGAAATTTAAAAGAAATGGGAGTGGGACGGGGTTTTGAGAATGGGATTGATGCAATATATTCAGAACAGAAGGCAAAACTGATAGTTAACAATGTGGTTACAGAAGAGTTTAAAATTGAAAAAGGTACACGACAAGGCTGCCCGATTTCCCCTCTGTTATTTATCTCGGTTCTGGAGGTGCTCTTGAATAGGATTAGAGGGGACCGGTTGGTGCAAGGGATTCAGGTCAGAGCGAAACAATATAAACTTAAAGCTTTTGCAGATGACCTAGTTTTGACTTTGCAGGAGCCAGAATCTAGTACAAAAAGAGTATTACAACTGATTCAAGACTTTGGTCGGGTGGCGGGATTTAAATTAAATCAACAGAAAACTAAGGTGTTGGGGAAAAACTTGACAGATACAGAGTCAGAACGGTTTCAGAGAGAAACAGAACTAACTGTGGTTAAAAAAGTAAAATACCTAGGGGTAAATATAACAGCAAAAAATCTGAGTCTATTTAAGGATAACTATGAAAAATGTTGGTCTGAAATTAAGAGAGACTTGGACAGTTGGACAAAACTGAAGCTTTCTTTGTTAGGCCGAATTGCTGCTATTAAGATGAATGTATTGCCAAAGATGTTGTTTTTGTTTCAAACATTGCAAATTGTGGACAAGACGGAGTGTTTCCGGAAGTGGCAGAGAGACATCTCTAAATTCATCTGGCAGGGCAAAAAGCCCAGAATTAAGTTTAAGATATTAACTGATGCGAAAGAAAGAGGGGGCTTTGCCCTGCCAGACCTAAAGTTGTACTACGAGGCCGCAGCTTTCTGTTGGCTAAAAGACTGGCTACTTCTCGAAGACACTGACGTATTGGATTTGGAAGGTTTTAACAACGCTTTTGGTTGGCATGCATACTTATGGTATGACAAAGTAAAGATCAATAAGGCCTTTAAGAACCATATTGTCAGGAAAGCAGTATTCAATGTCTGGACAAAATACAGAGACTTATTGGAAAATAAAACTCCAAGGTGGCTCTCGCCTCTGGAGGCTAAGGCCCGAAAAAGACCCAATATGGAGGCCAAATGGCCAAAGTATTGGGAAATACTAGAAAAAGATGGAGACAATTGGAAATTGCAGAGTTTGGAGAAAATGAAGGATAAAGTGCGAGACTGGTTACATTACGCTCAGATTAAAGAAGTCTTTAAAAATGACAAAAAGCTAGGGTTCCAGGTGGAGAAATCGAAGTTGGAAACAGAACTATTAGAACCTAAAACTAAGGTACTTTCAAGAATGTATAACTTGCTGTTGAAATGGAACACACAAGACGAAATGGTTAAATCGGCCATGATAAAATGGGCATAGGATATTGGGCATAACATTATGTTTGAGGACTGGGAGAGGTTGTGGACCACTGGGCTGAACTTCACTGCATGTAATGCTCTGAAGGAAAATGTAATGAAAATGATATATAGATGGTACATGACCCCAGTTAAACTTGCCAAAATATACCATGTGTCTGATAATAAATGTTGGAAATGTAAAGAAAATGAAGGAACATTCTTTCACCTCTGGTGGACTTGCCCTAAAGTGAAGGCCTTCTGGGAAATGATATATAACGAGTTGGAAAAGGTATTTAAGTATACCTTCACTAAGAAACCAGAGGCCTTCCTCCTGGGTATTGTCGGCCAGAAGGTGTTAAAGAAGGACCGAACATTCTTTATGTATGCAACAACGGCAGCAAGGATACTCATTGCCAAGAATTGGAAAACTCAAGATCTACCCACACTGGAAGAGTGGCAGATGCAGCTGATAGACTATATGCAACTGGCGGAGATGACTGGCAGAATCCGAGACCTGGGAGAAGAAAGGATTGAAGAAGATTGGAAGAAATTTAAGATTTATTTACAAAAATATTGTAATTTGGTTGAATGTTAAGAAGGATGCTTGATCATAAATAATTGGCCATCACTAAATTAGATTGGAATTTGATGATAAGTGAGATCAAGGAAAATACAAACCTTTTGGAGAATCGTTAGACTATACTTAAATGAGTGGATATAAGATTGTAAACAAGATGATAATTTGCTTGAAAAAACTTCTCAACAATGTAAGTGGGAGCAGGAGACGTGAGGAAGTCTAAATAAGTTATGAAATTTTGTTATGATATAAGCAATGTTGTTTATTATCTATGTATTTTTTATTACAAAAAATCTTAATAAATATTAATTAAAAAAAAAGAAAAAGAACCCAAAAAAATCAAAGGAGGGCTTCATAAAAATTTACTACGCAGTTCTTTTAAAATTGAAAGTAAAAATTTACTTGGAAGTTTCCTCTGCCTGAGATCTCAGAGGCCCACCAAAAAGACAAATAAAACATTCTTACTCCAGGTTTTACCCCTTCCAAACTCCAATCCACGTTCTTTAATTAAGTAAATGTCTTTTGTAAATAAATATTTAAAAAAACTCCGTTTAAGGTAACTCACTTGTAATGGTTATAGGGGGTTGCTCGTGCGTACGTTGCCGCCACTCCTGGCTAGGTAGCCTGGTTAAACCTTTCCTGGCTGGACAGCCCTTCACTTCGTGGCTGTTCAGTCGCTAGCAGAATCCGTCAGTGAGTGTTTCTTGAACTTCTTCCAGCAAATAAGTTCTTTGACGCCAAGTCTACGCCTACTTTCCCTGCGCGGAAGTCTTCTGCGCAGGGTGGGTGTGGGTAGCGGAGGACCTGTGCTCTCCCCGCTGGTCTCCGGCAAAGAGTCCTGGAGCCCCCTCTCCGATTCCCCCATCTCTCCCCCTTTATCCCTGGTGTTACGCTGATTTCCTTCCCCAGCCGATGAGTTCCCTCTCTCCCTGCTTGGCCCTTCTCCGGCATCACTTGGGAGCCCTGCCTCCACTTCTGGCTCCGATGTCAGTTCCCTGACATCCACCTCCCCCCCAGGACCCCCTCCACCCCCGGCCCGACCTTTTGACCCAACTTCGTCCCTTTCCTTGGCTGATGATGCGGAGAATCCCCAGAAGGAGCTGTCACCATCCTCTGAGGATTCAAACTCTGCTTCCCACCCGCTCCAATCTCTTCCCGCGGGGTGGCCATCCCAGTCCGATTCCTCTTCCTCTGGCGCCTCTCCTCCCTCCTCTTCGGAGGCAGGAAAACCCACAAAATCCTCTTCATCATCTGTGGTTCCAAATTGCTCCTCCTAGAATCTCGCTAGTGCTTTAGGTTTATCTGGGAACAGGCTGTGGAACTCCTCCACAAGATACCCATCATTGATAGCCTCCGCGGGAACCCACGTGTTTTCTGACTCGGGTTCTCCCTCCCAAGCTACCAAGTACTCCACCTGGCGCCCTCGCCACCTTGAATCGAGTATTTCCGTAGCTTGGTTGTGGTGTTCCCTCTCCCCTACCTGCGGGTGGGTGGTGACTTCTCCCTCTTGCCCCGGGAATTCCCGCCCCTCCCTGTACCGTGAGAGTAGGGAACCTATGGAACACTGGGTGTATTTTCATGCTGTCAGGCAACTTGAGCTCGAATGCCACGGGGTTCACCTGCTGTGTTACCTCAAAAGGTCCCAGCTGCCTTGGCCGCAACTTCTTACACCCTCCCTTAAAAGGTAACCCTTGGGTTGACAACCACACCCGGTCTCCCACCCATATGGTCTCCCCTTCCCGACGGTGCTTGTCTGCCTGCCTCTTGTAAATTTCCTTGGCCCGTTCCAAGTTCATCTTAAGTTGCTGTTGCAAGGCCTCCATTTCTTCCACAAACTGCTCTGCCGCAGGTACGCTCCACCCTTCCTCCCCCCTACCCGGAAAGGCCCTGGGGTGACACCTATAATTGGCCATAAACGGGCTCATTCCCGTGGACACATGTTCAGCGTTATTGTACACAAATTCGGCCAGCGCTAGTTTCTCTACCCAATCTTTCTGTCTCTCGCTGACGTAGCAGCGTAGGTATTGCTGGAGTATACTGATCGCTCTTTCTGCTTGCCCGTTGGTTTCCGGGTGTCTCGCCGTCGAGAAGCCCACCTTGACCTGCAGCAAGCCCATGAGCTTCCTCCAGAACCGAGAAGTAAATTGTATCCCGCGATCCGAGATGACCCTCGAGGGAGTCCCATGCAGCCTGAAGATGTGATCTACAAACAACCTGGCTGTTTCCTCTGCCGTTACCGCATGCGAGCAAGCTATGAAATGGCACATTTTTGTTAGCAGATCGACTACTACCATGACTGCTGTCTTCCCCCTTGACTTTCTAGTAAGCCCGGCTAGTTCTCGTTTCCCAACCAACACTCCCACACACACCCATCGGTTCTCGGGGAACACGTGTCTGACTTCCGGCGGTCCCTCTCCTTCCATATACTCCGGCTTTGGGGAGAGAGCATCTGCTCTTACGTTCTCCTCTCCCGGCACGTACCGGATCTCGAAGAAAAACTTGGAGAACTCCTGTGCCCATCGAATCTGTCTCTGGTTGAGTACTCGCACAGTCCTCCAGTATTCCAAGTTCTTGTGATCCGTACACACCTGGATCTTGTGTTGTGCCCCTACTAGCAGATGTCTCCATCGTCGAAATGCTGCATAAATTGCAAGCAGTTCGCGGTCATACACCGTGTAGTTTTGCTCTGACTTGCTCAGTTTCCTCGAGAAAAAGGTGCACGGCCTCCAGCTCTGCTGGGCCCCCGGCTGCAACAGTACCGCTACGATGGCCCGGTCTGACGTGTCGGTCTCCAGCCTCATTGGCTTCTGCAGATCCACGGGCTGGAGCTGCTCTTCCGAAGCGAACGCCTTCTTCAGCCTTTCGAAGGATTGCTGGGCACTTTCTGTCCAGAGGAACTTCTTTTTGCTACTGAGACAATCTGTGATGGGCGCTGTTAAGTGGGCGAAGTTCCTGATGAACTTCCGGTAGAAGTTGCTGAACCCTAGGAACCTCTGCACGTCCTTCCGGGTTTTGGGGGTCTTCCATTCCAGCACCGCTTGCACCTTGCTGGGGTCCATAGCTAGGCCCTTGTCTGACAACATGTACCCCAGAAACCCGACTTCTCTGGCGTGAAATTGGCATTTTTCCAGCTTGACCCACAACTGGTGCTTCTGCAGTCTCTTTAGCACTTCTCTGATGTCTCTGACATGTTGCTTCTCATTGTCCGAATAGATTAAGACATCGTCCAAAAAGGCTACGCAGTTCTTGTACAGCAGGGACCCCAACACGTGGTGCATGAAAGCTTGAAAACAGGCGGAGCCCGACTGTAATCCAAATGGCATAACTAAGTACTCAAAGGCCCCCAGGGCGGTGAACATGGTGGTTTTCCATTCGTCCCCCTCCCTCATCCTAATCAGATTGTACGCTCCCCTGAGGTCCAGCTTGGTAAAAAATTTCCCCTGCCTCACCCGTGTTAAAATGTCGTCAATCCTGGGCATTGGGAAGGTCACGGGTTCTGACACCAGGTTGACGGCCCGGTAGTCCACAACGAGCCTGGGCTGATTAGTATCTTTTTTGTCCACAAAGAACACCGGACTGCCCCCCACTGCCTTTGATTTTCTTATGAAACCTCTTTTCAGGTTCTTGTCAATAAATTCCCGCAACTCCTGCATTTCCCGGTCAGACATGGCATACAGTTTACCCACCGGCAGCTGAGCCCCTAGGAGTAAGTTGATTTGGCAGTCAAAGGGCCTATGGGGGGGTAGTCAGCAAGGCATTTGACAAGGTGCCCCATGATATTCTTGTAAAAAAGCTAGTAAAATGCAGTCTTGACTATGCTACCATTCAGTGGATTTGTAACTGGCTGACTGACCGAACCCAAAGGGTGCTCATCAATGGTTCCTCTTCATCCTGGAGAAGAGTGACTAGTGGGGTGCCACAGGGTTCTGTCTTGGGCCCGGTTTTATTCAACATCTTTATCAACGACTTGGATGATGGACTCAAGGGCATCCTGATCAAATTTGCAGATGACACCAAACTGGGAGGGGTGGCTAACACCCCAAAGGACAGGATCACACTTCAAAACGACCTTGACAGATTAGAGAACTGGGCCAAAACAAACAAGATGAATTTTAACAGGGAGAAAAAATGAGAGGCAGAAATACAAGATGGGTGACACCTGGCTTGAGAGCAGTACATGTGAAAAGGATCTAGGAGTCTTGGTTGACCACAAACTTGACATGAGCCAACAGTGTGATGCGGCAGCTAAAAAAGCCAATGCAATTCTGGGCTGCATCAATAGGAGTATAGCATCTAGATCAAGGGAAGTAATAGTGCCACTGTATTCTGCTCTGGTCAGACCTCACCTGGAGTACTGTGTCCAGTTCTGGGCACCACAGTTCAAGAAGGACACTGACAAACTGGAACGTGTCCAGAGGAGGGCAACCAAAATGGTCAAAGGCCTGGAAACGATGCCTTATGAGGAACGGTTAAGGGAGCTGGGCATGTTTAGCCTGGAGAAGAGGAGGTTAAGGGGTGATATGATAGCCATGTTCAAATATATAAAAGGATGTCACATAGAGGAGGGAGAAAGGTTGTTTTCTGCTGCTCCAGAGAAGCGGACACGGAGCAATGGATCCAAACTACAAGAAAGAAGATTCCACCTAAACATTAGGAAGAACTTCCTGACAGTAAGAGCTGTTCGACAGTGGAATTTGCTGCCAAGGAGTGTGGTGGAGTCTCCTTCTTTGGAGGTCTTTAAGCAGAGGCTTGACAACCATATGTCAGGAGTGCTCTGATGGTGTTTCCTGCTTGGCAGGGGGTTGGACTCGATGGCCCTTGTGGTCTCTTCCAACTCTATGATTCTATGATTCTATTCTATGATTCTATGATTCTATGAGTCTATCCGCCGCCTCCTCGCTGAAGACCTCCTGCAGGTCAGCATATTGTGGTGGCACCTCCCCTTTTGGCTCCACAGCCATCCCAGCCACCCTGGCCACGGTCATCCTTGGGTCCCCCCCCCCCGACAGTGTTCCAAGCAGTGAGCTGACCCAAAGGTGACCGTCCGCTGATGCCATGCCACTACTGGATCATGTAGTGCCAGCCAGCCAGCTCATCCCTAATATTATTGGGGGTCCTGCCAGTGTGGCTACGTGAAAGGCAATGGTCTCCGTGTGCCTGGAAACCCTCATTCAGCGTTTCCCTGCCCCTTTTCCCCTTCCTCCTCACAGCCAGCGGCTCCCACCATCCCTTGCCATGCCTTTATTTGAGGGCAGACCCTGGCAAAATGTCCTGGCCGTTGGCAGAGGAAACACTTCTTGGTGGTTTTCCAATTCTTTCCCTCCTTCTTGCGACCCTCACTGGAGTTTGAAACCTCACACGCATGCGCGTGCCATCTATCTCCATTGGCTCAGCCGGCTGGTAAGGCTGCCTCGGCATTTTAGGAATGCGGTAGTCATGGCAACGTTCCCCTCCCCCTTCACGCTTCTCCTGAGCCCGCGCTTCCTGTCGTACTCCAATCGCAAGCACTGCCTTGGTCAGCTGATCCATCGACTGCGGGCGGGGCGCACGGGAAAGCTCGTCCTTCACCGTTGGGGACAACCCCTCCTCAAACAACATTTGAATGGGCTCAGAGTCCAGGTCCCACCCGAGCCAGTGGATCAGCATCGCAAAACGCGACCAGTAGTCTCTAACTGATTGGCTCCCCTGCTTGCACCCCATCAATTCCCAGCGAGTCACATTTTGCTCCACTTCACTGGAATACATTGCATCCATCACGCCAAAAAATTTCCTAAGGTCCTTCAAGGCAGCATTTTGCGTCGCCATTAGGGGCCTGATCCATTCCCGGGCCCCATCCTGTAGATGCCCGACAATATAGGCTACCCTTTCCCCATCATCAGCAAAGTCATTATGCTGCAGTTCCAAAGCGTACTCCATTTCCGTTCGGAACGCGTTATAGTCCTGGGGCTTCCCCCCAAACTTGTGTACCAGTCCCGGTACCTTCCTTGCGACGGGGGTGGGTCTGGCCTGTGCATCCTGAGTCCGCTTTTGTATAGCCGCGCCGTCAGCAGAGCCACATGCTGTTCTAAATCTTGGTTCCTCTCCACTAGATTTCGCACTCCAGCTGCTGGCTCCGTGGCGCCTGCTCCTCCGGTTTGGCTCATGGTGCTGCCTGCCTGTCGCTGTGCCCAAGCAACGTCAAGAACTGATGGATTGCTGTAATGGTTATATGGGGATGCTCGTGTGTAAGTTGCCGCCAGTCCTGGAGCCCTCTCTCCGATTCCCCCATCCGCCCCCCTTTATCCCTGGTGTTGCGCTGATTTCCTTCCCCAGCTGATGAGTCCCATCTCTCCCTGCTTGCCCTTCTCCGGCATCGCTTGGGAGCCCTGCCTCCACTTCTGGCTCCGATGTCAGTTCCCTGACAGCTGGGTTCTCTACCTGCCAGAGATCTTACGGCGGAGAGAATTTGTGCCGTGATTCTAAATGAGAGAGACCGCCTTGCTGCAATAGATGTCAAAGACAGGGGGAGAGTGTTACGATAATGAAGCAATGCAGCTGCAAAGTCCTAGCTTGAAGTGTAAACATGATGGGAATGCTGGGACTGCTGTGGGAACAGAGGGGCAGTCATTTCACAGTGCGCAGCACCGGAATTACCTCAGAGTGTAATATGAGCTGTACAGGATGTACAGGAAGTTTTAGTCACAACACTGCTGGAATTTGAAGAGAGCAGTCATGTTTTTTGTAACACTGCAAAGACAGAAATAAAAGCATGTAAATACGTTTCTGTCTATCTCTTTCCCCTGCCTGGGGGGGAGGCAGGAAAGAGGGGTGTGTTCTTCTCACGTTTGAGAAGAATCGCCGATTGAGACCTTGCCTGCGTCTGCTGGGGAATGCAGCCAGGGAGGTCAACAGGGAATTCAAGCCGTGTGCCTGGGACTGCTGCCAGGTTCTCATGAGAAGGGCTTGAATTTCCAACATATGGTAGCATTCCGGTGCTAATGGCATCGATCCATGAAAGCAGCTAAAGAGGTTGATGGATCGTACTTCATCCTCTGCAAGGAGATAAAGGAGTTTGTGGTAGTGTGCGGATGGAGCTACATCAAATGACTGAACACCGGAGCAGATGCTTTTGCTGATAAGCAAGGAGCAACGGAACCCCCAAGGTATGCTGATTTTGGGCTAAAAAGAGTGAACGCAGATTGATACTTCTCTGGTTCACAAAAGCTCTTTTTTGGATAAAGAGAAACAGCGCTGGGAGACAGCCACATTCCTCGCATTCTTGGGGCTGATAACGGTTTGCTGCTGAATCCTGGAATGTCCAGTTGCTAAGCAACGAGACGAGTGTGCTTTCCAGCTACCTCTGAGCCAGTTAGCTTGAAAAGAACGTGAAAAGTTACCAGCCAACACGGAGGTGAGGCTGGGACTGTGAGAGGCAAGTAAAACAACGTTTGTTTTGACTGCTATCGCACTGCTCTTGGAGGGACTTACCAAAGCAGCCAGCGTTTAGCTGCCAGGTGCAAAGAGTAAACAGCCAGCTATTGGATTTTAAAAGCTCGAGAGTGAGAGCTTAGACTTGGATTCAAAATGAATACCAAGAAGGGGGGAGGCTTACCTTACCCACCTCCACTGACTAATGACAATTATGCCTCATTGGTCTGTAAAGATGAAAGCCCTGCTTCAGAATCAGAGGATTTTTGGGGTGATTGATAACCCCATCCCTCCTGCACCAACACCAGGTTGGAATTCACAGAATGTGAAAGCCAGGACGGCCATAATTCTGTGTGTCTCGGATGATCAACTTGTGCATATTGGGGATTTGGAATACGTGCAAGAGATTTGGCAAACGCTGCGTAGAATACATCAAAGAGATGCTGGTTCTTCAGTGTTGCTGCATTTTGAAAAGCTGACCAATCTTAGGCTAGCGCCTGATGGAGATGTGCAAGCGCATCTGTCAGAGCTGCCCCAAGGTCCCAGCTCACAGAGGACCAACGCCAGGTCGTCGTTATGTACAAAAGTCTTTATTGAAGTTCAGTTCCCATTTCAAAGCCGCAGCGCGCAGCTCTACGTCTTAAACCCTAGACCGTCGAAGTCCCGTCTGAATCTCCTCCCCCCTGACACCAGTTTAAGATCCTAGCCCTGCTCCACCTCTTCCGCTGCTCTCTCCTCCTCTGGGTCCTCCTGCCTGCTGGGGCATTCCCCTTTCTGGACTCTTCTGACGCTGAGTCGCCTGACTCCTCCCCCTGCCTCCGGCGGGCTTTAGGACCTGGTTCCCAATCCTCATTCTCTGCTGTCCCGCGCTCCTGTACATTTGAACTTGTCTCTCGCGCCAACCCAGTGACCTTCCTCCTGACCGTTACACTGCTTCTGTCACTGCTTCCCTCTTCCGGGAGGCTCGCTGGACTTGACCTCCCCTCCTTTGCCTGACTCTCCGATGGAGGCGTGGTCAGCCCTGACTCATCTTCTCTCCCTGCTGGGGGATACGCTGGCCCCGATACCTGGGACTCTTCCCCCCCACTATGCTCTGGTGGGGAAGCTGGTCCTGATTTCCAACTGCTGCTCTGGGAGTCCCCGCTGGCCCCTTGCTCCTGGAGTGTCCCCCTTGGGAACCCCCTTGCGGGCTAGGGACAATGGTGAGAGCTGTTTCCTAGTTCTGCTGGATCTCTCAGCGGCTTTTGATACAATCGATCATAACTTCCTTCTGGACCGTCTAGAGGAGCTGGGAGCTGAGGGCACTGTTATACAGTGGTTCCGCTCCTTCCTCCTGGGCTGTGTCCACAAAGTAGTGGTGGGGGATAAGTGTTCAGACCCCTGGGCCTTTACTTGTGGGGTGCCTCAGGGTTCCGTCCTCCCCTCCATGCTTTTTAACATCTAGATGAAGCTGCTGGGAGAGATCTGTTATGAAAAAGGAGCAATGCAGCAGCGAGCTGCAGCTGGCTGGAAAGCCAAACAGGATGTTGATGTTTGGGACTGTACCGTGGGAATAAAGGGGCAGTCTATTCACTGTACTGAGCACCGGATGTTAGCTCAGAGTGTCATCTGACCTGTACTGGAAGTACAGGGGTGGAGTGTCTCTCTCTGCTGTTGGTGTTTAGAGAGTGCAGACATGTTTTCTCTGTACTGCTGCAAAGACAGAAATAAAGGCATGTAAATACATTTCTGTCTGTCTCTTTCCCCTCCCTGGGGAAGGCAGGGAGGAGGGAGGAGTGGTGTGTTCTTCTCACGTTTGAGGAGGATCGCCGATAGAGACCTCGCCTGTATCCTGCCGGGAGTCGCAGACGGGGAGGTCAACAGGAAATCTAGCCGGGTGCCTGGAGAGTGGCACATTCCTCTGACATGGCTAAAAGATTTCCTAACATCTGGTAGCATCGCCGATGGTTTCTGATCCATGGGAATCTGCGTAAGAGGTTGATGGATCGTTTGTCATCCTCTGCACCAAAGGAAAGAAGATAACGTCTGCGTGCAGCTGGACACTGAACAGACGGCTCGGCATCGAGACGAGGTGAATGCCAAGCAACGTAGCCCAAAGGTATGGTGGATTTATAGCTGTGAAGTGAACGCGTAAAGAATAAAATCTTCGGTTCACGAAAAGTGTCTGCGTTTGAGAGAAACCAGCACTGTGGAATACAGCCGCATACCTTGCATACCAAGATAAGAGAGGCATGCACAGTTGCTAAGCAACGGAAAGTCAGTGAGAGTGAAAAGTTACTGACTAAGGGGCTGGCTCAGTGAGAGCCTGGGAAGCGAAAGTTGTTTTGGCTATCTTCGCTGCTGTGCAAGGACTTTGAAACAGCTTGCAGTTTGCCTGCCAGAGAAGGCAGTAAACAACCAAGTAAAGACTCTTGGAATTTTACAGGCTCGAGAGTGAGAGCTGAAGCTTGGATTCAAAATGGATGCCAAGAAGGGGGGAGGCTTGCCTTACTCACCTCCCCTGACTATTGCTGCACTGGAAGTAAAAGACAGGGGGAGGGAGGAACGGAGTTCTAACTCCCCCACTGATGTTGCTACTGGAGAGAATGCTGTAGCTTTGAACGTTGTCCGCTGTTACAATTGTAGACAGAAGGGGCATCTTCAGCGGAACTGTAAGAAGCCACGCCAGCCAAAAGGAGCAAAGGGGAGCTCTGCGAAGTCTGAGGCGCCAGGCAAAAGTCATACCAAGTCTCAGGTGAAACCTGCAAAGGCTTTGATGTCGAAAGGAACCACGCCAGAAGTGGAAAACACGTTTGTAATTGACACGGGTTGCACGGTCCATATGTCCCCACACAGAGAACTGTTTTCAACGTTTAAGAAGCAAAGCTTCGCTGTGAAGCAGTTCAACGGTCAGGAGCTGGAAGCGACCGGGTTTGGGACTGTGTATCTTGAAAGTCTGAACTTGACTATAAACAATGTGTACTTGGTTCCTGAGTTGAAGTTCAATCTGCTGAGTGTTTCGCAGATTGCAAAGAAAGGACTGAAACTGTCCTATGATGCTGAAAGCTGCAAGATCTTCAAAGATGGTGTCAGGGGTTCAGGAGCAGAGACACAGGAGGGGGAGCAAATGGAGAGTGAGGAGGAGGAATCCGAGTGGGGTGGAGGCAGTGACAGTGGCCAGAGTCATTCCACGAGCCTCTCCAGCGAATCGGAAGATTCACAGAAGGGAGCGCAGATGGCCAGGGCAAGGGGGGCTCCAGGGGGAAAACCCCAGGAGGAAGGGGCCAGCGGGGACTCCCTGAGCAGCAGTTGGAAATCAGGACCAGCTTCCCCACCAGAGCGCAGTAGGGAGGGGGAGTCCCAGGAATCGGGACCAGTGTTCTCACCACCAGCGAGAGGAGATGAGTCAGCTTTGACCACGCCCACATCGGAGAGCGGGGAAACGGTCAGGAGGAAGGTTACCGGCTGGGCGCGCGCGCCAAGTTCAAATGTACAGGCGAGCGGCACAGCAGGGAGCCCGGATAGGGAGCCAGGTCCTAAAGCCCGCCGGAAGGAAGGGCAAGACTCAGGGGGGTCAGCATCAGAAGAGTCCAGGAAGGAGGAAACCCCAGGGGGCAGAAGGACCCAGAGGAGGAAGGAACAGCGCAGGAGGTGGAGCCGGGCTAGGATCTTAAACTGGTGCGGAAGGGATAGTGACTCAGAGGGGACTTCGCCGATCTAGAGTCTAGAAGTAGGGCTGCGCGCTCTGGGGTTTGAAATGGAAACTAAACTTCAATAAAGACTTTTGTACATTACATCAACCGGGCGTTGGTCCTCTGTGAGCTGGGACCTAGAGGCAGTCCTGACAGTAAGTCCCCTCTCCCTACTACAACCTCGCGACATGAGGGAACGCAGCGAGGGGCGAAGATTGGTGCTTCGCGAGCTCACGAATACCAGGCAAAATGACTACCGAAGAGCAAATAGCAAGCCTGCAAAATGCAGTGACACGACTGACCGCAGAAGTTTTGGCATCCAAAAAGAAGGAAGAGGAAGCAGCTGCTGCCTGCCAGGATCTGCGAACCAGGTTAGACGTGTTGACTACACAGGGGCTACCGGCACCCAGACCAGAGGGGATTGGGCTGGGGAAGAGAGGAGGGAGCCTTGTGTCTCATTTCGATGGGAACCTGCAGCAGTATCCTAACTTCAGAGCAGACATGATTTATGCACTACAGTTGCTGGAGAAGGACTTTAGAAGGGAGGAGGAGAAAGTGGGCTTTATAGTATCTCATCTCCATGGAGAAGCTAAAGCATGGCTGCGCAATCTTTGGAGAGATAAGGATCCAGTCCTCCAAAATGCGGCTGCCTTCATTAAAGCGATGGATGCGTGTTTTTTGTCAGAGATTGATGTGGATATCGCCAGGAGGGAGGTTCACGGACTAAGACAAGGCAGAGCCACTATAAGACAATATCACTCCCGCTTTTTTGCACTGGTGAACGCGCTGGGGTGGGAGAGAGAGTCAGCTGTCGTCAGAGACCTGTTCTGGGAGGGGCTGAACGGAGCTGTGAAAGACGAAATTGCAAGGGGGGAGAGACCCCAAACCACCAAAGACGTGGTGGAGAGGGTGCTCACAATTGGGGTGAGGCTGGAAGAACGCCCTTGGGGCAAGGAGGAAGGGCGTTGGGGACGCACGCCAGCAAGAGCACCGCCCCCCTTTCCCAAGGAAGCGGCGCACGCTCAATCCATGCCTCCGCTGGGAGGAGGTGAGGAGCCGATGGAGATAGGTGGTGCCAAGGCTCAGTCAGCAGCCAGAGCCCTAACGCCGGGAGCAGTCAAAATGAAGCCTCCTAGAGGGAACAGGAAGTGCTACATCTGCGACAGTGCTCAGCACATGGCGAAAGAGTGTCCCCAGAGGATTCACAAGCACACTGCAGCCTCAGCGACAGTAACAGGAGCAGTTCAGCAGAGTGAATCACAGCAGGGAAACGACAATGTCTGGCTGGAATCGGAGGCACTGGGGCCCAGCCAGACAAGTCAGTGAAGCAGTCCCCAGGGATATTGCAGCCCACGGACCCCCTCCCACCCAAACCAGTGGTGCAGCTCACCGCATCCCTCCAACTTCCCAATGGGCTCACCATGGAAGTCCCCATTACCATTGATTCTGGAAGCAATGCAGATTTTATAGGCGTGGATTTCATCCAGCAACATAGCATAGCGCTTCTGCCAGCGGCGGTGCCCTTGAACGTCGTCACGGTGGACGGCAGAGAGCTACTGGGAGGGCAGGTGCTGCAGCAGACGCCGCCAATGGTGATGCGAATTGGTAATCACCGCGAAGTCATCAGCTTCAACGTCACCCGCCTGTCAGACACGCCCATTGTGTTGGGCATGAGTTGGCTGGACAGGCACAGCCCGGCATTAGCATGGTACCAGCGTCAACTGACCTTCTGCTCCTCCTACTGCGCAGAACACTGCATCCTAGCTAACCAGGAAGATGAGGGCGTGAGGATGGACCACAGCTAAACATGGGCATGTTGCAAGCTGTACCCAACAAGTACAAAGAGTTTTTGGAGGTCTTCTGCGAGAAGGAAGCGGACAAGCTGCCTCCCCACAGACCCTACGACTGCAAGATTGACCTCCTGCCGGGGGCGACGCTGCCAACGGGGAAACTGTATTCCATGTCTGAGGATGAACTGCAGGAACTCAGGGAGTTCATAGATCACAACTTGAAGCGGGGTTTCATCCGAGAGTCCAAGGCGGTAGGGGGCAGTCCCGTGTTTTTTGTGAAGAAGCGGGACACGCCCCAGAAGAGGCTGGTGGTTGATTACCGCGTCTTAAATGCGAAAACTAAGCCCTCAGCCTTCCCTATGCCCAAGATCGATGACCTGCTGGCGACGGTGAGGAAGGGTCGCATCTTTACCAAGTTGGATCTGCGCGGAGCGTACAATCTCATTCTCGTGCGGGAAGGTGACGAGTGGAAAACGGCCATGTTTACGCCGCTGGGCACCTATGAATATAGAGTTATGCCTTTTGGATTACAAAATGGTTCCCACTGTTTTCAGGCCTTCATGCACCATGTCTTGGCGGGTCTTCTCTACAAGAAGTGCGTCTGCTTCCTGGACGACATCCTGATCTTCTCGGAGTCGCAGGAGGCTCACGAGAGAGATGTCAAGGAAGTCCTGCAGTGGCTGCGGGAGCACAGGCTTTACGCCAAGCTGGAGAAGTGCCAGTTCGACAGGACGGAGGTGGATTTCCTGGGCTACAAGCTGTCTGACAAGGGACTCGCCATGGACAGCGCCAAGGTACATTCAGTGCTGGACTGGAAAAGCCCGCGCAATCGGAAGGAAGTCCAGAGGTTTGTCGGCTTTGCCAACTTTTATCGCAAATTCATCAAGGGTTTCGCTATGCAGACAGCGGCCATCACCGACACCCTCAGTTCCAAGAAGAAGAAGTTCATCTGGACGGAGCAGGCGGAGCAGTCCTTTCAGAAGCTCAAGCGTCTCTTCGCGTCCGAAGAACACCTGCTACACGTGAACCCCAGCAGGCCCATGAGAGTGGAGACGGACGCCTCAGACAGGGCCGTGGGGGCCGTCCTGTTGCAGCAAGACCACCAGGGGGACTGGAGGCCGTGCGCTTTCTACTCCAGAAAACTCAGCAAGTCGGAGCAGAACTACACCATCTGGGACAGGGAGTTGCTGGCCATACATGCAGCCTTCAAGGCGTGGCGGCACTTCCTTGTCGGAGCCAAACACACGGTGCAGGTCCGCACGGACCATAAGAACTTGGAGTACTGGCGCACGGCGAGGTTCCTGAACCAGAGACACATCCGCTGGGCGGAATTCTTTGCAGATTTCGACTTCAGGATAGAATACATCCCAGGAAACAACAACATCATGGCGGACGCGCTGTCCAGGAAACCGCAGTATCTGGAGGAGAAGGCGCCTGCGGCGGCCAAGCACATTTTCGCACCAAAGGCGTGAGCATGCGCTTCAGCCACGGTGGACCTGGACGCGGTACGTCACGCGCTGCAGACGGACTCCTTCGCTCGAGCCAGGATGGAGGAGGTGCGCAGCGGCACGGCGAGGGGCGAAGACTTCCAAATACGCGACGGCCTGCTCATCTGCAAAGGGGCCCTCTACGTACCGGGAGACGACCTCCGCGTGAAAGTACTGCAACAGCTGCACGACGCGCCCAGCGCTGGGAACTTCGGCAAGGAAAAGACGGTGGACTTGGTAGCCAGAGACTTTTGGTGGCCCAAGATGCGGGGGGACATCGCGGACTACGTCAATAGGTGCGACAACTGCCAAAGGGCCAAGCCAGTACACAGGCCGCCGGCGGGCATGTTGGAACCGCTACAGACACCGTTCGAACCGTGGGAGAGGGTGGCCCTGGACTTTGTAACAGATCTGCCCAGTTCGAGAGGCAAGACAGCAGTACTCGTGGTAGTAGACTTGTTCACCAAGATGGCCCACTTCATTCCTTGTGCGAAGGTGGCCACGGCGGAGCAGACCGCCAAGCTGTTCATAGACCACGTGTTCAAGGTGCACGGCCTGCCACGGTCTATCTTGTCCGACCGGGGGCGCCAGTTCATCTCCAACTTCTGGCAGAAGCTAATGGGCATCCTGAACGTCAAGGTCAGCCTGGCGTCGGCGCGACACCCGCAGACTAACGGACAGGCGGAGAGAGTCAACGCCATCATGCAGCAGTACCTGAGATGCTACGCGAACCAGCAGCCCTCGACCTGGGTGGACTACCTACCGCTGGCCGAGTTTGCCTACAACAACACGAAGCACGTGTCCACAGGGGTGACACCGTTTTTCGCCAACAATGGGCGGCATCCCAGAACCTTCCCGGGTTTGGAGAAAGTGAGGGAGGGGGAGCCGCAGGGAGCAGAGGCCGTGGCAGCGGAGTTGCAGGAGGTCCACGAGCAGCTCAGGAGGCAGTTAGAGCTAGCAAAACAGGCTTACAAAGTGCAGGCAGACCGACACAGGAGAGTTGGGGAGGACATCCGGGTGGGAGACTGGGTCTGGTTAGCAGCCCAGGCAGTTCCGGCCAGATCGTTGGCCAAGAAGAAGCTCGGACACAAGCAGCTAGGGCCTTACCAAGTCGAGGCACAGATCAACCCAGTGGCCTTCCGGTTGACACTCCCGGAGGGGTCCAGAATGCACCCGGTCTTTCATAGATCAGTGCTCACGCCCTACAAGGCACCTCACCGGTTTCAGGCACCAGGGACAGCACCGAGCCCGCTCAGGGGAGCGCCCACGAAGGGGGGGTCGCCGAGAGGGGGGCCACTTAATGAAGCCACAGAGATTTTAGACTCAAGGTGGGGGGAGGAAGGGATTGAATATCTCCTCGCCACAGAGGACACTCCGGCCAGCGCCAACAGGTGGGTGCCGGATTATGCATTGGAGGAGCAGTGGCTCAAGGAAGAATTCCATACACTTTTCCCGCAAAAGCCCATGCCAGCGGACTTTTTCGACGACTGTCTGTTCACACCCACACTCTCAGCCAGCACTTTCCAGGGTTTCTCCTCAGCTGAGGAATCGGCCCCGGGAGGCAGTTCCCCAGAGGGATCGCTCTCAGGGTTTGGCACGGGGGGATCTTATTGGTGGGAGGACCAACCCGAAGTGGGCTGGCGCAGAGACCTGCCGAAGGGACCCTGGGACGTGGTGTCACCTCAGGCGACAGGGGGAGAGGGGGTCTTGGGTGATTTGGGGGCGGCCTCGGATTTCGAACACACCGCCCGGGAGATGGAAGCAGAGGAGATCGCCGTCGACGAGCCCATGGAGGACTTCCCGGACTTATCCCGATGGCTGCACGCCTCGGGGGACGAACTGTATCCTGAACTCACCCCCACAACACTGGAGCACCCGGAACCTGCACCTGAAGAGGGGGAGGGGGGAAGGGGGGGCTTCGAGGGGGGGATGGATGTCAGGGGTTCAGGAGCAGAGACACAGGAGGGGGAGCAAATGGAGAGTGAGGAGGAGGAATCCGAGTGGGGTGGAGGCAGTGACAGTGGCCAGAGTCATTCCACGAGCCTCTCCAGCGAATCGGAAGATTCACAGAAGGGAGCGCCGATGGCCAGGGCAAGAGGGGCTCCAGGGGGAAAACCCCAGGAGGAAGGGGCCAGCGGGGACTCCCTGAGCAGCAGTTGGAAATCAGGACCAGCTTCCCCACCAGAGCGCAGTAGGGAGGGTGAGTCCCAGGAATCGGGACCAGTGTTCTCACCACCAGCGAGAGGAGATGAGTCAGCTTTGACCACGCCCACATCGGAGAGCGGGGAAACGGTCAGGAGGAAGGTTACCGGCTGGGCGCGCGCGCCAAGTTCAAATGTACAGGCGAGCGGCACAGCAGGGAGCCCGGATAGGGAGCCAGGTCCTAAAGCCCGCCGGAAGGAAGGGCAAGACTCAGGGGGGTCAGCATCAGAAGAGTCCAGGAAGGAGGAAACCCCAGGGGGCAGAAGGACCCAGAGGAGGAAGGAACAGCGCAGGAGGTGGAGCCGGGCTAGGATCTTAAACTGGTGCGGAAGGGATAGTGACTCAGAGGGGACTTCGCCGATCTAGAGTCTAGACGTAGGGCTGCGCGCTCTGGGGTTTGAAATGGAAACTAAACTTCAATAAAGACTTTTGTACATTACATCAACCGGGCGTTGGTCCTCTGTGAGCTGGGACCTAGAGGCAGTCCTGACAGATGGAGAGTTGTATCTTTCTGCCAGAGAGAAAGATAGACTGTATTTGTTGACTTTTGATCAAAGTGATTACATGAAATGTAATTCTTCTGATTCTAACGTTATTTCTCTCGCAGGTGTGACCAAGGAGGTTCAGAAGACCACAAGGGTCGACAGGGCATTTCAGCGGGTGTATGCTGATGTGATTGGTCCTCTAGAACCATCTAGAGGCAATGCAAGATTTTATCTTGTGTGTGTGGATCATTTCTCTAATTTTGTTTGGGTATATGTGTTAGAGAAACCACAAGAAGCCTTAGAAAGGTTTAAAGAGTTTTGTGACAAGGTTAAAAATGTGCATGATGCTAACATTGATTGTTTTTTCACAGATGAGAAGCCAATTTTTCTTTTACAGGGTTTTCAGGAGTTCCTGCAGAAGAAAGGGATAAGGCACAAGGTTGCTGTTTCAGCGGAAGCGTGGAACAGGGGTGTCTGTGTACAAGTGAACAAAGAATTGCAAAAGGGGATGCAGGCGCAATTGCTTAGTTCACATCTGCCACATGAGTACTGGGCAGAGTCGTTAATGTCGTATTGTTACACGTGGTTGAGAAAGGTTTCAAAAGAGTTGGGAAGTTCTCCTTTTGAGAAACTGTTCCATAGAAAACCTTCTGTTGCCCATTTCAAGGTTTTTGGGTCTCATGTGAGGACAGAAGCTCCAGGTGGAGTAAAGAATGCCAGAGGCATTTTTGTGGGATATGAAAAGGGTCTCTACAGAGTAATTTTGTCTGAATCTGGTCAGGTGATTCTCACAAAATTTCTAGAGTGTGCTCCTGAACAGGAGAGAGTAATTGTTCACACATTTCCCACAGGGGACGATTTGGATGATGATGATGATTTTACTGATTACAGTGGTACTGAGAGCGACAGTAGTAGCTCAGGGAGCTCAGTTGACACAGTCATTGAGAGGAAATCTCACATAATGGCTAGACCCTCACAGGTGGAGGACGAACCACTGTTTACCATTGGAACTGGTTCTCCAAAGAGTCCGGAGACTGAACCAGTGAGCAGAGAAGATCAGCACCTCATACGTAGATCTGAGAGAGTTACAAAGGGTGTACCACCCAAGAGGTATTCAAAAGAGTTTGCCAACTTAGCTGTTGCATGTGTTGCTGTTGTACACAACCGAGGACAGGTAACCGAGGAGAGTAGCTAGCCAAGGTATTGCAGATGCACTCATTCCTTGGAAGTCACACAACCAGAGAGGTACACTGGGGAAACCAGTGGCGGGTAGTTCCGAGGGTGGAACTGAAACAACAGGGGAGTGTTATATTTATAACAACTGTTTGTTTTCTTCTCTGGATCACGCTTTGCTCGCAACATGCATTGATTCTTTTGGGGGAGTATGTTACGAAAAAGGAGCAATGCAGCAGCGAGCTGCAGCTGGCTGGAAAGCCAAACAGGATGTTGATGTTTGGGACTGTACCGTGGGAGCGAAGGGGCAGTCTATTCACTGTACTGAGCACCGGATGTTAGCTCAGAGTGTCATCTGACCTGTACTGGAAGTACAGGGGTGGAGTCTCTCTCTCTGCTATTGGTGTTTAGAGAGTGCAGACATGTTTTCTCTGTACTGCTGCAAAGACAGAAATAAAGGCATGTAAATACATTTCTGTCTGTCTCTTTCCCCTCCCTGGGGAAGGCAGGGAGGAGGGAGGAGTGGTGTGTTCTTCTCACGTTTGAGGAGGATCGCCGATAGAGACCTCGCCTGTATCTTGCCGGGAGTCGCAGACGGGGAGGTCAACAGGAAATCTAGCCGGGTGCCTGGAGAGTGGCACATTCCTCTGACATGGCTAAAAGATTTCCTAACAAGATCATCAGGGGGTTTGGGCTCGGTGCCCATCAATATGTAGATGATACCCAGCTCTACCTCTTTTAACTCAGAATCAGTGAAGGCGGTGAAGGTCCTGTGTGAGTGCTTGGAGGAGGTTGGAGGATGGATGGCAGCTAATGGATTGAGGTTGAATCCTGACAATATGGAAGTACTGTTCTTGGGGGACAGGGGGTGGGCTGGTGTGAAGGACTCCCTGGTCCTGCATGGGGTAACTGTTGGGAGACAAAGGCCATCATTGCCTCCACGTCGATTCCGGGCGTCCACCGATCTCCCATAGATACAGTATCAGCAATTAGCGACATGAGCTCCAGAAAATAGCTTCCACATTTCTGGGCTGATGCACGCTCTAGCAGCAGAATTCACACAGCGAAAGTTGCACTCAGGAGAGCATTATTTAGAAAGTTTATTCAGCGTTGGTCAGAACAAAGAAAAACATGACCGCCTGCTAGCGTGTTCAGGCACCGAGAGAGAGAAACGAAAGCAATAGCAAACATAAACATCCTGTGAACAGGAAATACGCAGACTCTGACTCACATAGCCTGCTCCCTTTTAAGGTGGAACGGAAATATCCTAACATCCTTCCCCTTTCCGTGTAACCTGTAGTACCTGTGGTTCAACCCAATTGCAACCTCTGTACGTAAACCTTAAGTTGTTCTCTGTTAACAACCTTAGACAACAGATCAGCAGGAATTTCATTTCCTGCCATGTAGGACACCTGAATGAGTCCTTTCTGAATACACTCTCTTGCACGATGTAGCTTAATCTGCAAGTACTTGGTTCTTTGCTTGCAACTCTCTGAGTTCAGCAAAGCCAAACAGGATCTATTGTCTTGATACACTTGTATAGGACATTTCACAGAAACTCCGATGTCCCTAAACAGTTGCATCAACCATTCACAATCCATGAGTGAAAATGACAGAGCATTGAGTTCTGCTTCGTCTGCTTCTTGCACAGCCAGTCAAACAGACAGTGGTTGTACATGTAGCATACTCCAGAAGTGCTTGTACCATCCGTGGTGTCACTTCCAAAACTAGCATCTGCAAAGATTTCAAGACCTCCAGTCTTCTGACTGGTGAACCTCAGCCTGTAGTGCATAGTCCCTTTCAAATAGCGGGCTATGCGCTTCAGAGCTTTCCAATCCTGAACAGTAGGATTGTTAGCATGTCTGCTAAGCAGGTTAGTGCTTACAGCTATGTCAGGTCTTGAACATCTAGCAATGAAATTCAACTTGCCTAGAATGCATCTGTACAGTGTAGTGTCAGAAAACGCTTCAGCAGTACTGTCTACCTGGTAACCTGTCACCATTGGTGTGTCTGCTGGGTTTGCATCAACCAAATTCAACCTGGTTAACACATCAGCAATTTTCTGTGTTTGATGTACCAGAAAATTACCTGCTTGGTCCCTCACCACCTGCAGAGAAAGATAGTTGGATACCTCACCAGGATCCTTCATGTCAAAGTGCTCCTTCAGCTGAGCTAGGGTGCTTTTGTAAAAAGCCTGATTCTTCCAAAACATCAGAAGATCATCAACAAAACATAAACAATACAGTTTGTTTTGCCCCTCCTCCTTGACAAACACACATGGATCAGCTTTGCCCTGGTGAAAACCTAGAGAAAGCAATGTCTCAGTGAGTTTTGTGTTCCAACACCTGGCACTCTGCTTGAGACCATACAAGGATTTCCGCAGTTTACAGACCATTCCCTTCTGTATCTGCATTCCATCAGGTGGAAGCATGTACAGCTCCTCCCCCAAAATCCCGTACAAAAAAGCTGTATTAATGTCATGATGGGAAACATGCAGTTTCTCCTCTGCAGCGATCTTGAGCATCAGTCGAATGCTCTCATATTTGACGGTGGGTGAGTAGGTCTCGTGGTAATCCTGTCCTGGTACCTGTGAAAAACCTCTGGCAACCAATCTGGCTTTGTGTCTGACAACCTTGCCATTCTGGTCTGTCTTGGCCTTGAAGACCCATTTGCTGCCAACCAGTCTCATTCCTGGGACTACCGGTACCAGTTCCCAAGTCTGGTTCCTGTTTAAGGAATCAACTTCAGCCTTCATGGCATTAAGCCAAGGCTCAGCATCTTTAGAGGTTAACTCCTGAACCTCTTTGAAGCTTGAAGGTTCCCACACCTTCTCTGAGCTACTAAGAACAGCAGTTGCTGTCTTAGCAAACTCATCAGCAAATCTATTCAGAGGTCTGCCTTTGGTCGCCCTTTCAGACCTGCGAACTAGACGCAAGTCTTCTGGACTCATCTCCTCCTTCTTAGGAGAAAAGTGACCAATGGTGAACAGTGGTTCTTCCAGTTCATTGTCAGACGCATCAGATGGTCTGACTGAGGCCTTTGCGCTCTTGTAGTCTGCTGTGTCATCACTGTCGCTGACACCAGCAGCAGCGCCACCAACTGAACTGGAATCCGAACTCTGACCATCATCATCATCATCATCCTCAGCTTCCTCAGCTTTCTCAACATCATCTGCTTTCATCACATCACTTTCATCCTCCTCTGGGTAACTCTGGAAAATTCCCACATTTTCCCCCCACTTAGGATTGTACTTGTCAGGGAACTGCCATCGGAGAGTCAGGTGGTGGAAGGGCTCAAGGAGGCTAGGAGACCTTTGGATGCGGAGGAAGGAACCAGTAGGGGGAGAGGGAGAGTTCCTGCAGAAACTCAATCGGAGGAATGGCTCCAAGATGTTTCCAGTGAGAACAGCGGGGAGGGCTCAGGACCTCCGCTGGGGACGCCTACTCCGTGCAGGAAACTGTCACGCAGAGAATCCAGAAGGAGAGTATCCGTCAAAGAACTCTTATGTTGGCGTAAATTCCGGAAGCGCCCACTGACGGATTCTGCCAGCGATTGAGGTAGCCATGCACCCATGGCTCCGCGGACTGGGAAAGTTTAGGAACTGATGGTAAAGCTTGGAGGGCTTAATCGCTTACGCACGAGCAGCCCCCTTTTCCCATTACAGCAATCCGTCAGTCCTTGACGCTGCTTGTGCGAAGGAGAGGCATCATGAGCAAACCAGCCGGAGCCGAAGGAGCAGGAGGAGCTGGAGGGGGACCAACTCTGGAGGAAAGAAACAGCTTTGGAGCACCAGCTGGCACTGCTAACGGCGCAGCTCGAGGAAAGGAGGGCGCAGGATGCACAGGGGAAACCCACCCCCATCGCAAGGAAGGTACCGGGGTTGGTACAGAAATTTGGGGGTGATCCAAGGAACTACCACGCCTTTAAGACAGAGATGCAGTATGCACTGAACCTGCAACACGATGACTTTGCCGATGAGGAATCGAGAGTGCCTTTTGTGATTGGGCACCTCGAGGGAGGGGCTAGAGATTGGGTGAGGTCCTTGATGGCAAATAATAATGACGCCTTAAAAGACTTGAGGAAATTCTTTAGTGCGATGGACTTGATGTTTTCCAGCCAGATTGAACAGGGCGCGGTACGCAGACAGTTAATGGCGTGCAAACAGGGAAATCAATCCGTCCGAGAGTATTGGACACAGTTTACCATGCTTATACATAAATTGGGGTGGGACCTGTCTTCGGACCCGATACAAATGCTATTTGAAGAAGGCCTAGCCCCAGCGGTGAAAGATGAACTTTCCCGCGCGCCCCGTCCGCAGTCCATGGATCAGCTGACCAAGGCAGCGCTTGCGATTGGAGCGCGCCAGGAGGCGAGAGCGCTGGAGAAGCGGGAAGGGAGAGGAGAGCGTTGGAATGATTTCCGCATTCCTGAGATGCCGGCGCAACCTTCCCCGCCAGTGGAACCGATGGAGATTGGAGGGGCGAGCGCGCGCGGAACTTCAAATGTTAACGAAGGGCGGAAAAAGGAAGGAAAGAGCGCCAAGAAATGCTTCCTTTGTCAACAGCCGGGACATTTTGCCAGGGTCTGCCCGCAAAGGAAGGGGTGGCAAGGAATGGTGGGGGCTGTTGGGAGTGAGGAGGAGGGGGTTAAGGAGCAGGTAAAATTTCAAATTCAAATTTATTTATTTACGGCTATTAGCCCATAAAATATGTACAAACATAAAAGCACAGAAACATAAAAACCAATACATCTAACAACAGAAGAGGAACACCACGATGCAAGGGTGGGTCATTGAGCAGTGACAAATAACAGCTTGGGGCCCGGAAAGATCCAAGGGACGGTTCACAGAAAAAGGAGAACTGGAGACGAGATCCGTCATGCACTCTCATCATAACTGTCCGATTAGTTTTTGTTGTTGATGTTGTTTTTTGGTGGTTTTTGTGTGTGAGATAATCGCATTCAGGAATCTCGCCACCTGCAGAGTTACAGAAGGATCTGTATCCTGCAAAAGCAGTGCGGCATGTGACTCAACAGGCCTGCCAACCAAGCGCAGTAAAGCAGGACCCAGGAATTTAGTCCTGGCTATGCTATGTAAGGGACAGTTGAACATTATATGTGGAAGAGATTCAACTGTTTTCCCGTCACACTCGCATAGCGGAGACACCAAACCCTTGGAAAATCTGTGGCTCAGCAGGTTCGATGGAAAAACATTGAACCTTGCACGAATAAATGCAAGTTGGTGTGGTACAGATGAAAGAGATGACATATATGATGGAAGGCCAAGTGGTGGGGTTATTCCATGATACCTGGGGGAGCAGACACCCCCACCCCTGGAGAGGTTGTGTTGATTTTCAATGTCTGCTAATCTTTGCTCGATAAGGCTTTTGGCTGACCGTAGGTTCATCTTTAAGGAGTCCGCTGGGGAAATTCCGATGCTCAGAAGTTTGGCATGGATTTTTCCTACCCACGGATTAACAAAGTCATCCCGCCAGAGGCACTGAAAGAGGTAATGGTCGGGAAGCCTATGCCAGCTGGACAGCCAGTAGCCAAAGACTCGCTTCCTGATGACAGTCTCCAATGATGCAATCCTTAGCTCCAGATGTATGGCTGCATTGCTCACACACATGGGGAGTTTGAGGAGGCGACGGAGAAACTGATTCTGCAATGTCCCCAGCGATGTTAAATTGGACCCTGGGGCCCAGAGTGGGGCAGCATAACAGAGGGTGGAAACCACTTTTGCGTGGTACACCTTCAATGCAGAAGGGATGTGGGAGGCTCCGTCGACCGCAAAAAATTGGAGTAGAGTGTAAAGTATTGTTTAGGAGCAGGTAAAAGCCAACGCCTGGCTGCCAACGACAGGGCACAGCAGTCAGGCCAAGGATCAGTGAACGTGCCCAAGCCTGAACCCCCAAGAGCTTCTCTCGTCGTAGAGGTGCTGCTAGAGCTACCCAACGAACATCCACTCACGATAAAAGCCCTCTTAGACTCAGGCAGCTCCTGCAATTTCATGAGCAAGGAGTTTGCGTCAGAGCACCAGATACAAACGCTGCCCTTAAGTCCTTCCTTGCAGGTGACAACGATTGATGGGAGGGAACTGCTGCGATGGGAAGTAAACCAACAGACGGTCCCCATGACTATGAGAGTGGCAAGGCACACGGAAGTCATTGCATTTCATGTAGCCACACTAGCGGGACCTCCCATCATCTTGGGAATGAGCTGCCTGGCGCTACATGACCCGCTAGTGGGATGGCACCAGCGGACAGTCTCTTTTGGGTCAGCTCATTGCCTAGAGCACTGCAAGGGAAGAGAAATGCAGGGGCTGGCTAGGGCCAGTCTTGCAGGGATGGCGGTGGGGGAAAAGGGAGAAATACCCCGACAATACGCCGACATGAGTGACGTCTTCAGTGAGAAGGAAGCAGATAGACTGCCCCCGCATAGACCCTTTGACTGTCAAATTAACCTACTCCCGGGAGCCCAGCTACCAGTGGGCAAGCTGTACGCCATGTCAGACAGGGAGATGCAGGAGTTAAGGGAGTTCATAGACAAGAACCTTAAACGAGGTTTCATCAGAGAGTCAAGAGCGGTGGGGGGCAGCCCAGTGTTTTTTGTGGACAAAAAAGACACTAATAAACCCAGGCTGGTCGTGGACTTCCGGGCCGTAAATTCGGTGTCAGAACCTGTGGCCTTCCCCATGCCAAGGATTGACGACATTTTGCCCAAGGTGAGGGAAGATGTACGAGAGTATGTAAGGGGGTGCGACCGCTGCCAGCGAGCAAAGGGGGAGAGGGCAGCACCGGCGGGGTTGCTGGAACCATTACCCACACCCGAACGACCATGGGAGGCAGTTTCCATAGATTTAATGACGGATTTACCAAGATCCAAGGGGAAGACTGCGGTAATGGTAGTGGTAGACCTGTTAACCAAGATGTGCCATTTTATAGCTTGCTCACATGCGGTAACGGTGGAAGAAACCGCCAGGTTGTTTGTAAAACACATTTTTAGGTTGCATGGCGCCCCCTTGAGGGTGGTCTCAGACAGAGGGAAACAATTTACGTCCAGGTTCTGGAGGAAGCTCATGAGCTTACTGCACGTGGAGGTCAATTTCTCAACAGCCAGACACCCAGAAACTAATGGACAGGCAGAAAGGGCAAACAGTATTCTGCAACAATATCTGAGGTGTTATGTAAATGACAGAGAGAATGATTGGGTAGAGAAATTAGCCTTGGCCGAATTCGCCTACAATAATGCGGAAAATGTGTCCACGGGCATGAGTCCATTTTTGGCTAATTATGGGTGTCACCCCAGGGCCTTCCCAGGGGAAGGAGGGGAAAGATGGAACGTACCGGCAGCGGAACATTTTGTGGAAGAAATGGAAGCAATACATCAACAGCTCAAAATGAATTTGGATAGGGCCAGGGTAGAATACAAGAAGCAGGCAGACAGGAGCAGAAGGGAAGGAGAGACCATAAGGGTGGGGGACCGGGTGTGGTTGTCAACACAAGGGTTGCCATTCAAAGGGGGTTGCAAAAAATTGCGGCCAAAACGACTGGGACCCTTCGAGGTTATACAGCAGGTCAATACGGTGACCTTTAAACTCAGGCTGCCCCACAACATGAAACTGCATCCAGTATTCCATAGGTCATTACTATCGCCATACCGGGAGGGGCGGGAATTTTGGGGACGTGAAGGTGAGGTTCCCGCGGCACCGCAAGTAGAAGAGAGGGAGCGGAGCAGTCATGTAGCAGAAATACTCGACTCTCGGTGGAAGGGCAAACAGGTGGAGTACTTAGTGGCATGGGAAGGGGAACCGGAGTCCGAAAATACCTGGTTACCGGCAGAAACGGTCAAGGATGAGGTCTTAGTAGGAACATTTCATCGCCGGTTCCCAAGGAAGCCCCAGCCCTTGGCTAGGTTCTGGGAGGAACACTTCGGCACCACTGATGAGGAAGAGGAGTTCGAGGGGTTCCCAGAATCAGGACAGGAAGAGGAAGAAGAATCAGATGGGGAAGAGTATGGGGGGGAAAGGGACAGTAGTACGTGGAGAGCGGTTTTCGAGTCATCCAAAGATGAGGAGGATTCCTTCCGGGGGTTCCCAGCCTCACCACCCAGAGAAGAGGGGGAAATGGGGGGTGAGGGGGGTCCTGGAGGGGAGGTGGATGTCAGGGAACTGCCATCAGAGAGTCAGGTGGTGGAAGGGCTCAAGGAGGCTAGGAGACCTTTGGATGCGGAGGAAGGAACCAGTAGGGGGAGAGGGAGAGTTCCTGCAGAAACTCAATCGGAGGAATGGCTCCAAGATGTTTCCAGTGAGAACAGCGGGGAGGGCTCAGGACCTCCACTGGGGATGCCTACTCCGCGCAGGAAACTGTCACGCAGAGAATCCAGAAGGAGAGTTTCCGTCAAAGAACTCTTATGTTGGCGTAAATTCCGGAAGCGCCCACTGACGGATTCTGCCAGCGATTGAGGCAGCCATGCATCCATGGCTCCGCGGACTGGGAAAGTTTAGGAACTGATGGTAAAGCTTGGAGGGCTTAATCGCTTACGCACGAGCAGCCCCCTTTTCCCATTACAGTACTCAGCACTCTTTGTGAACTTAATGGACTTAGAGTCAGTCATCCATACCCTGTATGCACCTTTTTCGTACCCCATGAACAAACCATGTGCCCCACGCTTCCCAAGCTTTGTGGGGTGTGTACCCACATGTCAGAACCAAAGATTCTCATGTGCTTGATGTTCGGTTTCTTACCAAACGTCTTCTCGTAGGGAGTGCAACCTATAGGTGATGACAGTCTGCGATTATAGGAATAAGTAAACGTCGACAGAGCTTCCCCCAAAAACCTCTCAGGAAGGTTGGCATCATGCAACAAGGTTTTCAGGCCTTGAAGCAAAGTCTGATTTGCTCGCTCCGCAAGTCCATTCATCCATGGCAATCTAGGTGTTGACAAGTCATGCTGGATACCCTTCTCAGTCAGGAAAGCTTCAAACTGCTGAGAAGTGAACTCCCCGCCTCGATCAGTAAACAAACAGCCAATACGTTTACCATGAACATTCTCCAACCAAGCACAGAATGCCTTGAACTTAGGGAACGCTTGCAATTTCTGCTCAAGCATAAACACATGAATGTACCTAGAAAAAGAATCAATTAGAACCATGAAGTACCTTGCTCCTCCCAAAGAGGGCGCAAGTGGACCAACCAGGTCTGCGTGCACTAGCTGGTAGGGTTTGGAAGCCTGCCTGCTAGACTCCTTGCCTTTTGGAGCAACCTTCACCTTGTTCTCTGCACAAGATACACATTTCATGTGAAACTTACAGGGTTTGATGTTCAAACCTTCAACCAACCCAGGCATCTTGGCCAGCGCCTGCCAAGACATGTGACAAAATCTTCGATGTGCTTCATGAATGCATCCTGCATGAAGAACTTTGTTAGTTTGTGCAACACAACAAGAATCAACATTAGACACAACAGCATCGTCATCATAAGTTATACAGAATAAGCCATCCATAAACTTTGCATGCAAAATGTCCTCTTTGCCTTTGCTGATGACACAGACGCTCCTCTTGAAGGAAATCTCAAAACCACGCCCAGTCAGGTGTGGGACACTGAGCAAATTGTCCGCAGCACCTGGAACAAAAAGTACATCTCTGATGGTAGTGTGCAGACTTGCAAGTTTCACAGTCCCTTTTCCTGCAATTTGCAACGTCCTTCCATCAGCCAGGTGGATCTCTCCGTCTTGAGGTGTGAAGGAGATAAACAGGTGCCGGTCTTTTGACAAATGGCGCGTGCACCCCGAATCCACAACAAATCTGGCCTTTGGAGCAGCTTTTCTGGCAAGCAAAACCTTGTTTTCCACTGGCGTGGGCTTTTGCAGCTTGTCCCCCTGCTCCTGGCCATCAGACTTGCCTTTAGCCTTTGGTGAAGCTGTGCCAGCAAACAAAGCCTTGTTTTCCACTGGTGTGGGCTCTTCACCCTCCCTCTGCTTCGGGCCATCTGCAGGCATCTGTCTTTGTTTACCTATGGCCTTCCGGCCTCTGCAAAGGCGATGACCTTGGTTCCCACGAGAAACAGAGCTCTCAGCTGCCGACTCCTTGGCTCCCCCTGGAGACTGGAATGCTGCCTGGGATGACATCACAGTCAGCTCCCCCTGCAGCTTGCAACCGGTGCCCTCAGCATCCCTGCATTCACTCGCATTCTGGGAAACAGCCAGGACCTCCGATGCAGTCAAACTGGGCTGGGATGACTGGCAGATGAGCTACTTTCAAAGCATTCCACATCTGACGTGCAGTCGTGTTGCCAGCTAGCGTAGCAATTTCCTCCAGAGAGACGGACAAGACTATTATGTCTACGGCTTTCAAATTCTGAGCCTTCCATTTCTCTGTCAGAGGAACTGGAGGGGCCTCACACACAGTATGCCACACTCCAAATTGTCGCAGCAAGCTCTCACAGTACCTTGCCCAGGTCTGATAGTTGTGGCCATTTAGCTTTGGGCACTCAGCAGCTTCAGAGGCTTGGAAAAACTCCATTTCAGCCTTTTACTTGAGCCGTGAGCCTTTATGCCTTCAAAGACTTCTTATCTTGGCTCCCATTAATCACGAAGCCTGCTTGGCTCGGCTCCCAGGCCAATTAGACCAGCCGGACATCTAAGACTTTTGCCGGCAAACAGAAAAGCCTTATTTTGCTTTTGCTTTTCCACACATACCTCAGCAGTCTGTCACAGTCTTACTCTCCTGTAAGTGCTGTGAATCTGGGCCCATAACCAGTTGTTGGGATACCGCCAGGGAGACAAAGGCCATCACTGCCTCCACGTCGACTCCGGACGTCCACCGATCTCCCATAGATACAGTATCAGCAATTAGCGACATGAGCTCCAGAAAATACCTTCCACATTTCTGGGCTGATGCACGCTCTAGCAGCAGAATTCACACAGCGAAAGTTGCACTCAGGAGAGCATTATTTAGAAAGTTTATTCAGCGTTGGTCAGAACAAAGAAAAACATGACCGCCTGCTAGCATGTTGAAGCACCGAGAGAAATGAAAGCAATAGCAAACATAAACATCCTGTGAACAGGAAATACGCAGACTCTGACTCACATAGCCTGCTCCCTTTTAAGGTGGAACGGAAATATCCTAACAGTAACTGTGCCCCTGAAGGACCAGGTGCGCAGCCTGGGAGTCATTTTGGACTCACAGCTGTCCATGGAGGCGCAGGTCAATTCTATATCCAGGGCAGCTGTCTACCAGCTCCATCTGGTACGCAGGCTGAGACCCTACTTGCCCGGAGACTGTCTCACCAGAGTGGTGCATGCTCTAGTTATCTCCCGCTTGGACTACTGCAATGTGCTTTACGTGGGGCTACCTTTGAAGGTGACCCGGAAACTACAACTAATCTAGAATGCTGCAGCTAGTCTGGTGACTGGGAGTGGCAACCGAGACCATATAACACATGTCCTGAAAGACTTACATTGGCTCCCAGTACATTTCCAAGCACAATTCAAAGTGTTGGTGCTGACCTTTAAACATCTAAATGGCCTCGGCCCAATAGACCTGAAGGAGCATCTCCACCCCCATCGTTCTGCCCAGACACTGATGTCCAGAACCAAGGGCCTTCTGGTGGTTCCCTCACTGCAAGAAGCAAAGCGACAGGGAACCAGGCAGAGGGCCTTCTCGGTAGTGGCGCCCGCCCTGTGGAATGTCCTACCATTAGATGTCAAAGAGATAAACAACTACCTGACATTTAGAAGACACCTGAAGGCAGCCCTGTTCAGGGATGTTTTTAATGTGTGACTTTTTAATGTATTTTTATTTCATTTTTTTTGAAGCCACCCAGAGTGGCTGGGGAAACCCAGCCAGATGGGCAGGGTACATATATATTATTATTAGTAGTAGTAGTAGTAGTAGTACTTTGTAGGATTTGATAATCTTTATAGGTCTTTTAAATTTCTTATCTATCTATCTATCTATCTATCTATCTATCTATCTATCTATCATCTATCTATCTATCCCCTCCCCCTTTTCCCTTTCTGTACTTCTGTATCCTTATAAAATTGAATATATATATTTTTAAAAATTTTACGGCTCCACAATTTTCTGGGTCGCCCCATATTCACCTATGCTGCTCATGGCCAGATCACTTTAGGGCACTGTCATGCTGTAAAAAGATTCTCATGAAGCACAGATCCCCATGGATCCTTAGGTTTTTTTATGTTTGGTCACCCTGAAATCACTATCAAATCACACATGATGTATATGACCACAGAATGAACCACAAAAACCACAGATCACAGCCAAGGAACAAACACTATATTAAATACTTTAATCCTCATGGATCGTCATGATTGTTAAATGGACTCCACCAAATTACATTGTAAGATCACACCAATGTCCATGGAATGACCGAAATTAAAAAAGCAAGAACATTGTATTAAAATGACATTCATATCCATAGCTTCCACTGTGAAAAACTGCACCTGGAAATTTTTGACGTTGCTAAACTTCAAGAATATCCAAGGCAGAGATTGTGATGATCTTACCTGTGAATGCAAATTACCGAACAAACTAGATGGAGACCACCAAAGTAACCATGAAAAACAATCATCTGTCTTGCGTCAATTCAGCTACAAATGGTTTTGGGACAATAGTTGGTTGCTTGGGGGGGGGATTATAAAAGGAGGTTTAACTGCAAGTTTTGTTGCCAACAGATTTTGTCAGTGCAAACTTTGAAATAGGGGGTCTCCCATCATGGTGCCTGCTGACAGCTTTCCTGGAGTCCACCACGTGTTTTTAGAAAAAGAACAGGATTAGTGGTGAATTGTGCCCAGCATGACTTCAGATTGTTCATAGTACATTTGATTGGCTGCAGGGGCATACAAAGGGGCAGTGGCGTGGTGGTGCCCCGGGGTGCCACGCTGGGGGGAGGGTGACAGTACGCTCGCTGTACTGGCTGCCGCTTGTGCGGCGTCCGTGTGGGCTGCCGCTCTTGCGGCAACTGTACAGGCAGCCCCTCTCGCAGCGACCGTGTGGGCCGTACGTGTAGGAATGAAAATCACGGGAGACGAGTAGTAGGTGTCATGTGAGAGGCGTCTGCCGGGGAAGCCCCGGGAACTCTCTTTTATTGAATATTACAAACATTGCCACAGGTGTGGTTGTGGCTGATTGGTTGATACAAACACAAAGAAACTCATTGCCTATTGGTTAATGCAAATGCAAGGCGGGAATTACATGTGAGGGGTGGGAATTACATGTGAACATTAATCACTGGTAGATTAAAGGCTGGGAAACGAGGTTGGGACTAGACAAGCATGAAACCTCCTAACTAAAGATTAATATGGCATGAAACAATTACTAATGATTGATCATAACATGAAAGAATACAATAATCAAGTTCTATAGATGTGGTCAGCTATGCATGGAGTACAAGTCACCATGAACTTTAGGTGAATGGAGCGATGAGGGAATGTCTTGGTGTTTGGAGCAGGTTCGTACAGTGTGTGCAGAAACAGAGAGAAGATTATAAGCGAGACTTCCCAGAATGCAAGAGAAAAGAAGCAATACTTCCCATAGCAAGACTTCCCATAAGGCCACAGTTATGTGTAGAAAGAGATGCAATGCTTCCCTATAATGCAACAGTTATGTGCAGAGGGAAAACATATGTGCAGAAGGAAAACTTCCCTTTACGTACGGGCAGCTGCTCTCACGGCAACTGTACAGGCTGCTGCTCGCGTAGCGTCAGAACAGGCAGCTCCTCTCACGGCGGCTGTACAGGCTGTATGGGCAGCCGCTCTCCTGGCGACCATACGGGCTGCCGCACGTATAGGACATTGTGTGTGCGCCCATCATCCAGGACTTGTTACCATATTATAGCTGCCACAAAATCTATCAGCATGCCACCAGAACCAGGGAAGCCTTGCCAGTTGCAGCTCACACAGTTGAAGCGAAATAAAAGACAGTAGAGTAGATCGGGAAGAAAGTTCCCCAGATTGCAGGAAAAGGTAACAGTAGCTTCAGCATCTGATTCAGTGCTGGCTGCTGAGGGGTTTGACTCCTTAAGATCACCAACTGAGACACCTGGAAAGCACTCAACCTCAGATGACCTCCAGTCCAAAAAGTGGGAAAGAGGATTTGACAGTGACCAATATTGATTCTTTTGATAGCAGCCCCATATTCTCAACACAAAGTGAGAAGTGTTTGGACAAATCACTGATTTGTACATCAGTTCCACCCACGGCACAACTGTACGTTCCCCACACTCAGTCTACAAACCATGGGACTTGTTGGTTCAGTTGGCAACATCTGTGTGTATGCTTATGACATAAACACACTGAAAGGATCAAACTGGATAAATGCCCGCATAATAGATGCCTTTCTTGCCTCCAGGGTGATCATGGCCAAAGAGCTAGGTCACGATAGAACAATTTCCCCACTTAATTGCCACTTCATGCAGATGTGTCAAAGACTGCCAGTGCAAGCTCTGAAGAACTGTTTGAGATTTGGAGTGCTAAAGAAAGATGTTTTGATTATTCCAGTAAATGACAGAGAAGTCCACTGGATACTGATAGTAATCATTTTTAAAAGGAAGACCATGCTCTACCTAGATTCAAAACATGGATTGAACCACTCTGTGATTGATGCAATAACATCCTTCTTAGCATGTCTGTATGAGATGGATTCAAAATATCCCTATAGTTTTGCGGACTGGTCATTTTTTGCACCAGCTGATATACCCAGGCAAGGTAATTCCAGTGACTACGGTCCTTTCACATGTACCATTGCCCATCTGATTGCTTCTGCTGCCCAATTACAGTTCATACAAAAGGATTTGGCTGCCATTAGACCCTGGATTGCAAAAGAAATAATACAGTACAGTGGTAAAACCTATTTTGAAGGACAAGACAAATATTTTCAAGTGGAAATTGATGCTGTTCCTCCCAAGAAGAGACAAATCTTGAAAGAGAGTCACATTACTGTGTCTCGATCATGCCCAGAGGGATGGAAGGATACACTAACCTATTGCTCAGATATTTTACCTTCCTTGTTTGAAGGCTGCTGGTCACTATGTTTTTTGAAGGAAGGGTGCAGGAGGCCCAGTGGTGACCTAACTATGGTTTACTGTGAAGGAAACTGCAAGGACTGGTACCACTGCTTTTGCATAGGCATTGATTCAAAAGATCTTCCAGAGGTTTTCGTGTGTCCATACTGTCAATCCACTGTGGCCAAATAGATTTTGAAACCGCGAACTGTCATATTCCACAGGTTGGTATAATACAGCAAAATCCAAACATATAGTTTTCATCATCATGACAGGGATGGTCCTTTTCCATAAAATTCTTATCCATGGAGTTGGTTTTTATATCCTGCTTTTCTCGACTTGAAGGAGTCTCAAAGTGGCTAAAAATCTCCTTTCCCTTCCACCCCCACAACAGACACCTTGTGAGGTAGGTGGGGCTGAGAGAGTTCAGAGAGAAGTGTGACTGGCCTAAGGTCACCCAGCAGCCTGCATGTGGAGGAGCGGGGAAGCGAACCCGGCTCACCAGATTAGAGTCCACCGCTCTTAACCACTACACCACAGAAACGTGTCTCTTAAAACTCTGGAGCAAGCTGTTCAGTTCAGCCTCATAGTGATACTGATTTGCAGAGGGAAGGTTGGTGATGAGCAAGATCTGTTCCCATTTCCCAACACAGAGACCATAGAGCAGTTTCTTTTGGGGGCTGAACCTGCAGAGTGTTTCTGTGAAGAGTTTCCGTGGCAGAAATTGGCTAAGTGCCTTTATAAACATTCAGCTTCTCAAATTGAACCCCATCATGAAACTTTCAGGTGTAGCTGTTGGAGGTGGAGGGCAGAGAAGGTGCTAGTCCTTACCTCCCTCCTCCCAGCCCCATGATCAGTTGCCCAATGGGCTGAATTTCAGGGCTTTTGTATGTAAAGGGCAAGTTTGTTCTTTACTTGTTTAGACTCTTTAAAGTTGGGAACAGAGATTTGGCTCCGTGACCAAAATGACCAAAAGGGTCAGCTTCTAGAGGACTGGAAAGATGATGACTGTACTTCCCTTACCCTCAGCCCTAACTCCGTTGAGTATTTTTTGTTACGAGTGTTTGGGGCTGATGCTGTAGCATTCTTGTCTGGGGGCTTGATGGAAAAACAGAAAAGTGACCCTCACCTAACTCTCCAATGCCCTTCAACAAGAATGCTGTAGGAAATATTGCTAAGCCCAAAGAGAGACAAGAATTTGCTTCAGCTCACCCTGTTAATGGAAGAGCAAAAGCTATGCGTGTGTCATTCTCAATCAGTCTACTTTCAGGACTGATTTTAGAATCCTCTTATATCAGGCCACATGGTCACTGGAGGTGGCCCCATCATGCAGACTTGACTATCCACACAGGGATCATCTTTTTTTCTTTTATTCTGATACTGGATTTTAAGTTACAGTTACATCTTTTAAAACAGCTGTCAGTATATCACACTGTATTCCACTTGCCTTCCAAAGGAACATGTGGCTCTCCCCATGTAGCAGGTTAGGTTGAGACTGCTGATCCAAAGTGATCAGTAATTTTTACGGTAATTACAATCCTGCTTTCCCTTGTACCAGCTTACCTTGACTTCAGTAAGGCCTTTGAAAAGGTCCCCCATGATATTATTGCAAAAAAGCTAGTAAAATGTGAGCTAGACAAAGCTACTGTTAGGTGGATTTGTAACTGGTTGACGGGCCAAACCCAAAGAGTGCTCATCAGTGGCTCATCTTCATCCTGGAAAAAAATGACTATTGGGGTTCCACAAGGTTCTGTCCTGGGCCTGGTGCTATTCAGTATTTGTATAAATGATTTGGATGATGGAATAGAGGGCATGTTAATCAAATTTGCAAATGACACCTGTCAGGGACTCAAGAGCGGGAGCACAGGGAAGGGAGGAGATGGAGAGCGAGGGGGAGCAATCCGAGGGCAGCGTAGGAGAAGATGACAGTAGCCCGAGAGATTCCATGAGCCTCTCCAGCGAATCGGAAGATTCACAGAAGGGGGCGCCGGTGGCCAGGGCAAGGGGGGGCCCAAGGGGGACAATCCAGAAACAAGGGGCCAGCGGGGACTCCCAGAGCAGCAGTTGGAGATCAGGACCAGCTTCCCCACCAGAGCGTAGTGGGGGGGAGGAGTCCCAGGTATCGGGGCCAGCGTATTCACCACCAGGGAGAGAAGATGAGTCAGGGTTGACCACGCCTACATCGGAGAGTCAGGCAACGGAGGGGAGGTCACGTACAGCCAGCTTCCAGAAGGAAGGAAGCAGTGATAGAAGCAGTGTAACGGTCAGGAGGAGGATCACGGGGTTGGCGCGAGAGCCAAGTTCAAATGTACAGGAGCGCGGGACAGCAGAGAACGAGGATTGGGAACCAGGTCCTAAAGCCCGCAGGAGGCAGGGGGAGGAGTCAGGCGACTCAGCGTCAGAAGAGTCCAGAATGGTGAATGCCCCAGCGGGCAGGAGGACCCAGAGGAGGAGAGAGGAGAGGAAGAGGTGGAGCAGGGCTAGGATCTTAAACTGGTGTCAGAGGGGAGGAGATTCAGACGGAGCTTCGCCGGTCTAGGGTTTAAGACGTAGAGCTGCGCGCTGCGGCTTTGAAATGGAAACTGAACTTCAATAAAGACTTTTGTACATAACGACAGC